>NC_088389.1:13617500-14287500 GCF_037993035.2 Macaca fascicularis | reverse complement strand
TAATTAGCCAGGCATGGTGGCACACAACTGTAGTCCTAGCTGCTCCGGAGGAGTTGGGAGGGTCTCTTGAGTTCTGGAGTTGGAGGCTGCATTGAGCTATGATCACACCACTGCACTCCAGAAAAAATGAAAATGTAAAAGAACGTGAAGCTAGGACTTGGGGCGGGCGCTCTCAGTGCAAAAGACAGAAGATGCTGTTATCCAAGGGGTAGAAGCAGATTTGGGGACCCTGGACTTCCCTCTGCACTCAGCAGCATGTGTGACTTGTGAAGCCTGGAGTGAGACTGGCCCTCTGCCCCGGGGACCTTTCTGCCAGGTCCCCGGCCCGCTGACTCACACCCCCTTCCTTACCCAGGAGAGTTGCGGGTGCTGATCTTGGTGCTTGAGCAGAGCCGTGGTTGGTGACAGCATGACGAGCGAGGTGATAGAAGACGAGAAGCAATTCTATTCCAAGGCCAAGACCTACTGGAAACAAATCCCACCCACGGTGGACGGCATGCTTGGGGGGTATGGCCACATCTCCAGCATCGACATCAACAGCTCCCGGAAGTTTCTGCAGAGGTTTTTGAGGGTAGGCAGGTCTGGCGTGCTCTCCAGGAGAGGCTGTGGCTCTGGTGGCACTGCCGAGTCCATGTGGGGTGCCACCTTTTACATGTAACACTGCAGGCTCGTTGGCTGTCTCTTGGTACCTACCCCAAAGCCTTGAGGAGCTGGGCTGGGTGGGCACAGTGGGGTAACTTCTAGATTGTGGACTTAGCCTCAAGGTTACCAGACAGGAGCTGGCTGTTAGGCAGAACTGAGGTGCCCGAATTGGGCAAACTTCTCTTCAACTGTTGGGTTTTGCCAGGGACAAAACCCTTGCTCTCCTGCCATGCCCATGGGTGTTTGGGCTGAGGGTGTTGGCCATTCTGGATGAAAACTCCTAGTTACATGCCATGGTTTCTACCCTCTGCTCCACCCCCAGCCTTTTCTGTACTAGGCTGGGACCCCCGGGCCTGGAGCCCCCCACCTTCTTGTCTCTCATGGCTGGCACTGGAGGCTGCTGTTGGCCACCTGCTCCATCCAGCGCCTCCCCTCCCTCCGCGTTCCCTCTCCGCACCCTTGTTCACCCATTGTCCTACTTCCATTCTCCCTGCTCCTCTCTGCCGTTGTTTACTTGGAGACTCAGGAGAGATTAGCGTACCTGTTCAAGTTATCACCTTTAAGTGGAAATTGGCTTTCATTTTAGAAATGTGTGGCCCAGGGCTGGGGCAGCGGCTCACTCCTGTAATCCAGCTCTTTGGGATTTCAAGGTGGGAGGACTGCTTGAGCCCAGGAATTTGAGACCAGCCTGGGCAACAGACTGAGGCCCTGTCTCTACAAAAAATAAATAAAAATAAAGAGTTGGGCATGGTGGCACATGCCTGTAGTCCCAGCTACGTGGGAGGCTGAGGCGGGAAGATGGAGGATGGCTTGAGCCCAGGGGTCCGAGGCTACAGTGAGCCGTGATCCCACTACTGCATTCCAGCCTGGACAACAGAATGAGATCCTGTCTCTACAAAAACTTTCAAAGATAAAGGAATATGTGGCCCAGCAGGGTGTCCTTCCACGCTTACCCCCTTGAATCAGGACTCTGTACAAGCTGGCAGCCAGCACAGACCTCCCCACCAGTGCTCAGCTTGTGCAGAGCCCTGGAATCCTGACTTGAGTCTAAGTCCCAGGGCTCATGAGGAAGGGCCCCCACGTGCGGCGACAGGGTCTCTCTGATAGGTTACATGCCTCTGCTTTTCAGGAAGGCCCGAACAAGACAGGAACGTCCTGTGCCCTGGACTGTGGAGCTGGCATTGGGAGGATCACCAAGCGGCTGCTCCTGCCGCTGTTCAGAGAGGTGGATATGGTCGACATAACGGAGGACTTCCTGGTTCAAGCCAAGACCTACCTGGGGGAGGAGGGCAAGAGGGTGAGGAACTACTTCTGTTGTGGGCTCCAGGACTTCACCCCAGAGCCGGACTCTTACGACGTCATCTGGATCCAGTGGGTGATAGGTGAGGGTCCCGCCGCCCTTCCCTGCCCACCTGTACGTCTCCTGCCACTCGGGTTCCCCATAAGGTGTCAGGACCAGGGCTTTGCGCTCTTGCAGCAAGTAAGCCAGTGAGGATTCTCCAATCCCCCCACGCCCACACCCACGCCCACCCCCACCCCGTGCTTCCCAGGACTGAGGGACAGGCTCAGCCTAAAAGGTCGATTTCTTCCAGGTTTTGTTTCAGTTGAATACCTGCTACCATCCATTTGGGTGCAGTTTTTTGTTAAATTTTAATGGCCAATAACTTACTGCATTCAAAGTGAGAGTTTTATAAGGGTTTTATTTTTAATAAGATGAAAAGTTTAAGCTTTGTGTCTAGCCCTGCACCCTCTTAGCCTAACAGTACACCTCAAGCGCTGTGCCCTGGGCTGCTGACCTGGTGGCAGGCCACTAGC
This sequence comes from Macaca fascicularis, assembly GCF_037993035.2. Lineage (NCBI taxonomy): Eukaryota > Metazoa > Chordata > Mammalia > Primates > Cercopithecidae > Macaca > Macaca fascicularis. Next base: position 14,285,043 of record NC_088389.1, on the reverse strand, counting down.
AGCAGTTGGCCACCTCCTGAGGTGGGCAGCACAGGCCTGCTGTGGACACGCTAGGTCTGGCCTTGTATTTTGTGGTCTCAGAAGCCTCTGTGGGGACTTCTGGTGTGGGGAAGGCAGTCTGTCCAGAAGCTCCTGCAGTGCCAAACTCTTAGCCCAGGTTCACTCCTCTGATCCAAGTCTGGCAGGGGTGGGGCATCATGGTGTGTAGGTATCAGGCAGGACTTGGAAGTCACCCCGTCAAGTTAAATTCTGGCTTAATGTGTCTTTAGAGCCACAGTTTCCTCTTCTATGAAATGGGGTTTAGTAAATCTGTCGGGATTTACTAAATGCCACACAAAATGCTGGGCACAAATGAAGGGCTCAGCAGGGCTGAGAAATACATCCCATCTGGTGGCCAGCATCCCCTTGCATTGTGCACTGGTAACCTTGCTTCTGCCCTCCCCAGGCCACCTCACCGATCAGCACCTGGCCGAGTTCCTGCGGCGCTGCAAGGGCAGCCTCCGCCCCAACGGTATCATTGTCATCAAAGACAACATGGCCCAGGAGGGCGTGATTCTGGATGACGTGGACAGCAGCGTGTGCCGGGACCTTGATGTGGTCCGCAGGATCATCTGCAGCGCAGGCCTCAGCCTCCTGGCTGAGGAGAGGCAGGAGAACCTCCCCGATGAGATCTACCACGTCTATAGCTTTGCCCTGAGATGAGCCAGGGCTGGCAGGAGAAACTGAGGAACCACAGTCCGGGTGGGGGGAACTGGCAGCTGGGCAAGATCCAGGCGCCACACTGGCGGTTCGTGAGTGTCAAGGCACCACTAAATATAGCTGTCTGCCGTCCACTCATTATGCAGATTCTTCTTCAAAAGGCAAGGTGGGACCCTGTGGGGGGAGGGTGCTGCTGAACCAGCGGTGAGGCAGGAGCCCAGACCCTGCTGCCCTGTGAGATGAGATGGGATGGGATGGGGTGGAAGGGGCTCCAGGGCTCCCCATGTGGGAATACGGTGGTCACATCAGTAGCCGATTCCCTGGGCCTCCAGCGTAGCCTTCCAGCCATGGGCCTGGCTGCCTGAAGAGGAAGGAAACCACCCCCAACCTGGTTGTTGGGAACTTGAAGACTTCAGTGTGGTCTTTACCTAGGGGAGGGACAGAGCTGGGCTGGTGGAACCCATGGGTGCTGCCTGATGGTGCTGTGGTTGGGGGTGCTCACGTGCCAAGTCCTGCTTGGCAGTGGAAGCCTGGGACCCTTAAAGCGTGACAACAGCCTGCAGCAGGGAAGCTCCCTGAACCCTTGTTCTTCTCTGGGCTTGAGGCTGCTCCTTGGCAGGCATTAAATTAAAAAATAAAATGGGGCAGGCGCGGTGGCTCACGCCTGTAATCCCAACACTTTGGGAGGCTGAGGCGGGCAGATCACAAGGTCAGGAGATTGAGACCATCCTGGCTGACACAGTGAAACCCCGTCTCTACTAAAAATACAAAAAAAAAAAAAAAAAAGCCGGGCGTGGTGGTGGGCCGCCTGTAGTCCCAGCTAGCTACTTGGGAGGCTGAGGCAGGAGAATGGTGTGAACCCAGGAGGCGGAGCTTGCAGTGAGCCGACACTGCGCCACTGCACTGCAGCCTAGGTGACAGAGTGAGACTCCATCCCAAAAATTAAAAATAAAATAAAATGGGGCCCGGGCACAGTAGCTCATGCCTTTGTAATCCCAGCACTTTGGAAGGCCAAGGCAGGTGAATCACCTGAAGTCAGGAATTTGAGACCAGCCTGGCCAACATGGCGAAACCCCGTTTCTACTAAAATACAAAAATCAGTCAGGCATGGTGGCGGGCACCTGTAATGCCAGCTACTCAGGAGGCTGAGGCAGGAGAACTGCCTGAACCTGGGAGGCAAAAGTCCCAGTGAGCCGAGATTGCACCATTGCACTCCAACCTGGGTGACAGACTGTCTCGAAAAAAATAATAATAAAATGGGACCTCAACACTGTGGAGGACCTCGCTAGTCTAGAGTGGTGCTTCTTTGCAGGGACTTGGAAGCAATCCCCCAAACACAGCATCTCCTCACACCTGCCACCCCCTTCCTTACCAGCTGCTGTGGGAGCCTCTATCCTGAACTGTGGAGGGCTGGGGCAGAAATTTTATACAAGGACCGTTAAGGCCAAGAAAGTCAGTTTAATCTTATAAATATATCATTTAGTCACCTCAGCTTATCCCCAGAGGCGTTTCCACAATTCACAATGACCGATGCATCCTGGAAGGGACTGAGGGCTCACAGTTGGGTGGTACAGTCGGCTCTTAGGTTGCTCCAAAGAGAGCCCCTCAACAGGAGACAACAGAGAGGTCTGTCCCCAGCTGCGCACTCATGATTGCTTTTTAGCAGAAGTCATGGTCGCTGAGGCCCTGGGTTTGGCACAAGCACAGCTGCCGGCAGAGCACAGTTCTGGTAGGTGGGGCCATGGCTGACCTGGCCCCAAAGCTACAGGAACAGGCAGGGGCCAGCTTGGCTTGCAACACCATGAAGACAAGCCTGTGGGGCCCTTAGTGTCTCCTCCCCCCGAGCCCACCAGAAACACTGCTGCAACAGAACCTGGAAGGAAAAGGGGCAGGGGTGGGGTCTTGGCACCACACAGGACACGCCCCAGGCTTCCTCTCCAGCTATACTGCCACGTGCAGCAAACAAGACCCCCGCAGCCCTGGGGATGTTGAGGCTTGGTCCTTCCCAGCTTCTGTAAATGCCCTGGCACTGCCCTCCAATTCAGAGGGTATAAACATGACTTCAGTCCAAGCCCTGTTCCTTTGTCCAACATGGGTGGGACCTGGAGTGCTGCTGGAGGGAAGGGAGCAGTCTCTCTGGAAGACACAGAGCCACACCCTTCACCACTGGAGTGATCACAGCTTCAGGCTCTACCTGGCTGGCTTTTCTCATGAAGGATCCCGTCTCATCTCCCAGATCAAAAAGACCCTCCTCTAAGGCTGTCCCAGGTTCTACCAACAGGCTGACCTAAGCTGCCCATGTCCCCTGTTCCTGTAGCCTGAGACCCGTCAGATGTCGTCTTCCATGGAGCCACTGTGCTCACTAAGGAGGTACCACTTCAGCCTGTCAGGCAGAGGCAGGGCTTTGACCTTCACATCCACAGGCCACGGCTGAAGGTAGAGCCGGATGGACACACGGCACAGGTGTTTGAGGGGCGGGGGATAGCTCTCCAGCTGCCTCAAGGAGAAGTGGAGGGCCTGGATCTTTTCCGCCAGGCTGCCCACAGGGTGGATATCGAAGTTTTCGGGCAGCTGGAGTTTCTGAGAGTTGGTCACCATGAGATCCAGGACGGTCTCGGCTTTGCGCAGGAGGTCCGCATGGCTCTCGTCTTCTGTGCAGCCTGGGTGGGAACAGAGCCTCTCAAAGATGATGTGAAAGCCAGACCAGCAGGACGCGCCATGCAGGGAGCAGTTGTAGGCGGCTCCGGACTCCAGCAGGAAGCGCAGGAGAGGGAAATGCAGTTTAAAGCTCTTGAGGCAGATGTGGGTGAGGGACTCGTGGGCCGGGCACTCGCTGGGGTCGGCCCCATGCGCCAGCAGCAGCCGTGTGACTTGGAAGCAGAAGCGGTTGATCATCTGGGCCTCCTCTTTGTCCCCTCCCACAGTCTCACCAAGTAGGAAGATGATGCAGGTGAACACTGTGTCCCCATCCTTGGTGGTGGCCTTGACGTCTGCCCCTAGAAGAGCCATAGAACAAGAGACACTGGGAGAAGGTCTTCAACCCCGGCAAAGCAACGGCACACATTGAAGGGGCGGGTGAGAGGACAAGGCCCAGGAGCGCGCCAGCCTCACCTCCTTCCAGCAGGAGCCGGATGTTCTCAGTATTGTGGATCTGTACCCCATCGCTGCTGGCCAGAGCATGGAGCAGAGCAGTCTTTCCTAGGGAGGGAGGGAGAGCGAGGAGGAGCAGGAGGCCAGGAAGCCCAGGTCAGGGCAACCCAGAGGAGGTGGCAGAAATCCAGACACTCAGGATCAGAAGATGAACTTTCAGAGACAGCTCTCAGCTCGGGTGAGGGCTGAGGGTGATGGGCTTCTGGTCATTCCCTTTCCACCCAGAGAACTGAGAGCAGAAAGGCCCCCAGCAGAAAAGCAGGATTTCTCTGGATCCCAGGATGCTACCTGAAATGTTGGCTAGGCCTCTCCCAATGGGAAGCCATTGTTTCTTGGAAGCCGAGTGCATACGTGCCCTATTTCTTCCTATGGAAGGCCCTTGAGGGCCAGCACAGGGGCAGTGACTGCACTGTCTGTCTCAAGCCTCTGAGCTCAGCAAGTCAGCAGAACCCCTGTGTGCCCAGCCATGCTGTGCCACCAGCCAGGGCCAGCATCCAGTCAGCCCACCTGGCTGTTGTCCTGGGGCACCCTGGGTGTCCCCCCCAACGCTGCCTGGGGGCCCAGCTGTCCTGCTTTCCTGCAGGAGGCACCCACCATGCTTGTCAGCGGCATTAACGTCAGCTCCAAGATCCAGGAGGCGCTGCAGGCAGGGCAGGCGCTCAGGCTCCTCGCTGGCCAGGTCCAAGGGGCTACTCTCGTGGATCTGAGCCAAGCAAGCACAGCCAGGTTGGCTTGGGAAGCTGCTCAGGCCCCTGCCCAACGCTGCTTCAAAACAAGCTGGACCTGGCACTTACCCGGTCCCTCCGATTAATGTCAGCGCCGTGATGCACCAGCAGCTCCACCATGTCCGGCTGGTTCCGCAGGACGGCGATGTGCAAGGCCGTGTAGTAGGTGACTGGATCTGAAGGCACAGATGCAGCTCGTGTGGGTCCTGCCTATCCGTATTCTCATGGGGCCCCTGGACCCAGAGCCCAGCCCCAAACTCCCACCTAAAGTGTCCAGAAGCAGAGGCCCAGCCTCCTGTCACCATCAAGGGTTAGGACAGAGCTGTCCTCACCAGATACTAGAGGGCCCTCGGGGTGTTCTAGTGGGCACACTACTGAAGCTGTTGGGGCTTTAATTTCCTCTTCTGTAAGAAGGGACCATAAAATGGGGCGCGCACTCTCAGAATGGCTGGGAGGCCGCACTACACAGCACCTCCATGGCTGCTCCGCTCTGTAGGCCTGGTGGTAACAGCCACGTTCTCCAAGCTGGTCTCCAAGTCACTGGCTTCAGAACTGGCCCTCCCGTCTCAGCTCCTTGGGCTCCAGGAGCCCAGCAGCCTCCAAGCCTGTCTTTGGATGGGGAAAGGAGACATGCCTGGCTGTCTCAGGCCCCCATTAGGTCACAAGGCAGCCCTGCCTGTCCCCCTACTAACCCTGCCCTCCCTGGGGTGAAAAACAGAGAGAAAGGAGCATGGCTCCATCTCCATCCCTCGCACTCAGAAGCTGGAAGCCAGCGTGTTCTGTGGTGATTTATGCCTAATGCGGCCTGTTTTCCCCTCTCCCTATGGCATGAGGAAAAAAACACAAATTGGCTCAGAGTAAGTGGCAGAAAATTACCTTCCCTTAGCTCTGGGCACAATGCCAGTAGCTGCATTTTCGCATTAATGGAAGTGGGGATTACTCTGGGAGCTGGGGAAAGTTTGCTAATCAATCACATGGTAGAAGCAGCAACACTCGCCCGCCCTTGGAACAGAGGTGGGGAGAGCCATGTGAAAACCCGCAGGATTTGGGAGGCCACCCAATGGGAGATTCCTTAGTCACAGCCACCCAGGAAATAAAGCGGGGGGAAGTCACTCCTCAGAGGATGGTAAAAGCCAAGGCTGGGGACATGGACGCCCACCCGGCGCAGAGCCACGTTTAAGTCGCCTGCCCACCCCCGGGGCTCTCGCTGACCTTCAAAGTTGAGATTGGCCCCATGCCGCAAGAGAACGTCGGCCGCCTGGGTCAGCCCCAGCTCAGCCATCTTGAGCAGGGCGTTGCTCACACCTTCCTGGTAAAAAGGAGAGTGGGCTTTCCTCTCCAGCAGCTCAGTGAGAACAAGGATTCGGTTCTCCTCGCTGGCGACATAACTGGGCCTGGGGCAGAAGAGAGGCTGAGGGTAGGCACAGCTGTGGGACCGGCTGATCGGGCAGCCTGTGGGTTGGTGGGCCTTAGTGTCCTGCTAGAATCATCCGCAAGCAGGGCCCTGGCTCTGTGGGTCACAGAGGCTTGGCAGAACCTCTGAACTAGAGAGAGGGCCAGGCTGCATCTCTTAAGACGGGAGCAGACTCGGATTTGCGGAGAATGGGCTGGGTCTGTCTGCGCTCTCCTCCCGCGTTGCCCAGAGTTTGGTCGCAGACTTGGGTACAAAGCCTCACACACCTGGGCTGCTGGGACTGAAGGGAACCCTGGAGGCCAAGAGCCCAAGCCCGACTTTGATGCTCCTTCCTCAGAAAGCCCTTCACCCTCAAAGCTGTAGGACCCCAGCCCCCGCAACCCCTGCAGCCAGGACAGCAACACAGCCTCCCCGCTCCTCTCACATGGAGGCCTTTAGCTGAAATGATGAAGAAAGCCTACGTTTCCACCCGAGTCCCTGGATGGGGAGACGACTCATCACCACGCGTTGTAAATTCCAACTGACAACCCCCGCAAACACCTGAGCCCCTTCCCTGTGCTCTCTCCTCCCTTCCACCTCGCGTGCCGCCGCACAATTACTTGTCAGTCTCTCCTCTGGAGCACACGCGCCAAGGCGGGGATTTTGCTGAGCCAGTGATGGACCCCAGGCGCCTAGTACCATGGGCAGTGAATGCGGATTCGCTCCCGACACCTTTCCTGCAGGTCCACGACAGACCAGCTCTTGTCTATAAAAACGCAAACTCTGCTACAAAAGCCCACCTTCACACTGCTCTGGGGTAACATCTGAGGCCTCACGGATTCCACCCTGCTCCCCTGCCACGCCGGGGGGTGGCACAGCACAGGCAGGCGACAGGGTGGGGCCGAGGCGCAGGCCCTGCGACACCCCGCGAGCCTCCGCCCTCGGGCCCTCCCTGCCCTTCGCCTCCGCCATGCAAGGGGCGGGAGTGCGATCCGCGCGGGGCAGCGCGAGCTCGGAGCCACGCAACCCCGGCTTCCGCCCGTCCCTTCCTCTGTCAAGGGGGACGCATCCACCCCGCCCGGCTTGTGGTGATAAAGTGGGACGCCGCAGGGTCGGAGCGGCCTCGGCCAGCTCACGGGAGGGGGCGACTTACCGGTCCAGAGACTCCTGCCGCTCGGGGTCCTGGATCCCCAGGGAGCCCAGAATCGCATCCACCAGCGGCTGGTACTCGAAGATGATCCTCCGGAAGCCGTGCAGGAACGGCATCGCCGCAGGCCCCGCGCAGCAGGGCGGTCGCGCTTTCCGCCGAGGCCGAGATGCCCAGACGCCGACCGGAGCGCTCCGGCGGCCGCGGAACCCACCTGCTCCCTTGGACCAGCCCTTGCGCCCGGCCGGGTCCGCTCCTCAGCCCAAGCCGCGCCCCCGCCGGAAGTGACCCTCGTACTTCCTGCCCGCGCCGACTGAGGGTGGCCCGCATGGCGACAGCGCCCCCTGCGGGCTCGGAGGACCTCGGCGCGTCCCAGGGCACGACTGCCAGGCCGACTGGGGCGATGTCCAGTAGGCGGCCCCAGCGGAGTGGGGGAGTGGGGGATCGAGCCCGCCAGATCCGAGACTCAGGCGGGCCTGCCCCTCCCTGCCAGGGCTGGGCCCGGCTCGGCTTCGCCCTGCGATCCTGCCCGCGACCGCTGGGCGCCATCCGAGTTCCGCCGGTCGTGCTCCCCAGCTCAGCCGCTGCCCCACTTGCGCTGGGCGCCCCTGAGCGCTGAGCTCATCAGACAACTGCCCCTTCCGGCTCGGCCTGGCCCTCGCCTTCCCTGAAGAGGGGCTGGGCCACCTCTGTCACCACCCAGCCCGCTGACTGGAATGATGAGGACCAGGGTCCTCGCACGTCCCCTCCTCAGTTTCTTATTATCTGTCCCAGGGAGCACCTGGCCAGGACAGCTGCCAGCTCTCTCCACCTCTGCCTTGATGGACTCAATGAATCTTGTGTATTTTTTAATTTAATTTTATTTTTTTCGAGACGTAGTCTCGCTCTGTCGCCCAGGCTGGAGTGCAGTGGCGTGATCTTGGCTCACTGCAACCTCCGCCTCCTGGGTTCAAGTGATTCTCCTACCTCAACCTCCCGAGTAGCTGGGACTACAGGTGCCGGCCACCACGCCCGGCTAATTTTTGTATTTTTAGTAGAAACAGAGTTTCACCATATTGGCCAGGCTGGTCTCAAACTCCTGACCTCGTGATCTGCCCACCTCGGCCTCCCAAAGTGCTAGGATTACAGGCCAGCCGCCCGGCCCGAATCATGTGTATTTTTTAGAGACAGGGTCTCACTCTGTCTCCCAGGCTGGAGTGTAGTGATCACAACTCACCGCAGCTTCGAACTCCTGGGCTCAGGTGATCCTCCCACCTCAGCCTCCTGAGAAGCTGGGAACACAGGAGTGTGCTACTGCCTGGCTCTGAACTTGGATTTCCTCATCTGTAAAATGGGTATAATCCCCAGCACTTTGGGAGGCTGAGGCAGGCGGATCACCTGAAGTCAGGAGTTCGAAGCTGCAGACCAGCCTGGCCAGTATGATGAAACCCTGTCTCTACTAAAAATACAAAAATTAGCCGGGCATGGTGGCGGGCACCTGTAATCCCAGCTACTTGGGAGGCTGAGGCAGGAGAATCGCTTGAACCTAGGAGGCGGAGGTTGCAGTGAGTGGAGATCGCACCATTGCACTCCAGCCTGGGTGATAAGAATAAAACTCCGGGCCGAGCGCGGTGGCTCACGCCTGTAATCCCAGCACTTTGGGAGGCCGAGGCGGGTAGATCACGAGGTCAGGAGATCGAGACCATCCTGGCTAACACTGTGAAACCCTGTCTCTACTAAAAACACAAAAAATTAGCCGGGCGTGGTGGCAGGCGCCTGTAGTCCCAGCTACTTGGGAGGCTGAGGCAGGAGAATGGCGTGAACCCAGGAGGCAAAGCTTGCAGTGAGCCGAGATTGTGCCACTGCACTCCAGCCTGGGCAACAGAGCGAGACTCCATCTCAAAAAAAAAAATAAAAAAAGAATAAAACTCTGTCTCAAAAAAAAAAAAAAAAAAAAGGTATAATCACACTCACCTGAGATGCTGGAGCCAGCGTGCTGTGTCGGTGGAAGTGGAATTCAGTGGGAAGGAACCAAAACCCTCTGGTTCAGGAAGGAGGGGTGGAGTGGGCAGCCAGATTTAAGCCCCTTTAGGACAACACCAACTTGGGCTGCCTAGAAGCAGCTCCAGGTCACAGAGTCCACAGCTGCCAGCACATTTCTGCCTTGGTTCTCGCTACAGGAAAGAAATATCTTCTCCCTGAGTGAAATCGGGAAATTCTGCTCAGATAGAAATGGACATTTCCAGCTTGCCTTGGAAAAACCACTTTTCTGGAGTCAAGGCACCTCCCCTTGGGCCATGCATTTGAGCTTCCTCTCCCACCTGGAGGGGGAGCCTTGATGCCTTTCTTGGTTCTGGGAAGCTGAAGATGAAGAGGGGTTTCCCACCCCAGCAGTCTACATCACAGCGTTGGCCTCCCGGGCCTGGCTCTGCCAAGTTGGGCCCCTCTCCCTGGCACCTGCCAGACAGCGAGAGTTGCCCAGCCCAGGAAAAAACATTTAAAGGCACATTTCAAGACAATCGTCTTAGGAGTAAACTTTTTTTTTTTTTTTTTGAGATGGAGTCTCGCTCTGTCGCCCAGGCTGGAGGGCAGTGGCGGGACCTCAGCTCACTGCAAGCTCCGCCTCTCAGGTTTATGCCATTCTCCTGCCTCAGCCTCCCGAGTAGCTGGGACAACAGGTGACCGCCACCTCGCCCAGCTAGTTTTTTTGTATTTTTTAGTAGAGACAGGGTTTCACCGTGTTAGCCAGGATGGTCTTGATCTCCTGACCTTGTGATCTGCCCGCCTTAGCCTCCCAAAGTGCTGGGATTACAGGCTTGAGCCACCAGGCCCGGCCAGGAGTAAACATTTTTATATTTATTTATTTATTATTATTATTACTTTTCAGACAGAGTCTCACTCTGTTGCCCAGGCTGGAGTGCAGTGGCAGGATCTCAGCTCACTGCAACCTCCCCCGACTGGGTTCAAGCCTACCAGGTAGCTGGAATTACAGGCATATGCCACCACGCCAGGCTAATTTTTGTATTTTTAGTAGAGACGGGATTTCACCATGTTGGCCAGGCTGTTCTCGAACTCCTGACCTCAGGTCATCCACCCGCCTCAGCCTCCCAAAATACTGGGCTTACAGACGTGAACCACCACGCCCAGCCAGATGAAACATTTTTAAATGGGCAGAGTAAGCCCTCTACCACGAGCAAAACAAACTGTACAAGGAAACCCAAAGCATGTCCAGGTCCAGCAACGAGGCTCGACCAGCAAGGTTGAGGGTGCGGCAGCAGTGGCTAGTAACTGCTGGCTCTGGTCGTGGAAGCCATTGTCAGATCCAATGACAGGCTCTCGGAAAACCACCCCTGACGCCGGGCATTCAGAGTGCCTCAGTTTGCTTCCTCTTCCATTACCTAAAGGAGCAGGAAGGAAGGGTGGGGGTGGGCAGCTGGGTTCAAGACCCACTAGCTTGGGCCTCCCAGAAGCAACTGCAGACTACAAGGGTCCACCGCTCCCCGCACACATCTGCCTTGATTCTTGCTGAGGGAAAGAAGTTATCTTCCTGAGTGAAATCGGGACATTTTGCTCACACGGAAATGGAGATTTCCAACTTGCCTTGTAAAAATCAGAAGGGCCCAAATTCTCACCAGACAGCCATGAGCATCCGGATGGGACACTTGACCTGGTTGCACCTGTCTGGGCATGACTCTGAGGGTTTGGAAGTGTCTGCCCCCTGCTTGAAGGGTCCCCCACCCTCTCAATGGATCACAAGGCCCTGAACGGTACAGCCGCTCTCAGGAGACCCAGGTCTTCACAGCCCCTCTCTTGGTTGATCACACAACACATTTGATCACATGACACCGTGCCCGTGTTGAGTCAGGCCTTGGTCTCCTCACCTGTGTGATGGCCCTCAGCCCTCAGGAGACGGAGACCTGACTTACCCAAGGGCGCATGGTGAGCAACTCGGGAGGTGTAGTCTCGTGGGGTCCCGGCAGAGCTGGGTGGGATGACTTCGTCTGAGCCCTACTTTTGCCCTGGGGCCGCTGTCACAAGGGGCTACAAACCTGATGGCTTAAAACAACAGAAATTCACTTCTTTACAGTTCTGGAGGCTGAAAGGTCAAATTCAGGCATGAGCCACTGCACCCAGCCTCCCCCTCTCCTTTCTAAGCGGGCATGGGTCCCCGGATTTATAGGGCCCACCCAAATCCATTATGGCCACGTCTTAATTTGATTACATCTGCAAAACCGCTTTTTCTGAACCAGGTCATGTTCCAGGCTCCAGGGCTAGGACTGGAACATATCTTTTTGGGGAGCACATGTAAACCCACTATCACGAGTGACCCCAGGCATGACCTTTCTGGTCTCTGGGCCTCAGTTTCCTCACCTATAACCTGAGGGCCCTCCCAGCTCTGACAGTCTTGGAGCCAATAACGAACTCCTTGACGTGGCTGGTGGGCTCTGCCGACAGAGAAGGAGTGAGGGGACCATTATACTAACAATAACACGAGTCCACTTGTATGTGCAGAGACCCTTGTGTATGCCAGGCACTAGATATGCTGAATATTTGGTGCACTGATCTCCCTAAATCCTGTGACCCCCACCCTCTCACAGCCCTGGGGCACCACCCTGTGGAGCTGGCCCTGCTGCCTGCCTGCCGCCCAGGCTCCTAACGTTAGAGGGCTTCGTGCCCCCTGACCTCCCTCCTGTCAGCAGGGGCAGCCGTCTTTCCTCCATCTGCCTCCCGTTAGGGCTCTGTCACTCAGAGCCTCTGGTTCCAGCTCTCCACTTCTCTCTCTTTTCCTTGCCACTGCCGCTCACTGCCTGGCCAGGCCAGCCCCTTCCTGCCACCCACCTCCAGGGATCTTCAGCAGGATGAGGGTCCTGGGGACAAGGACCCAGAGCTCAGCCCTGTCCCTGCCTCCTAGTCCTCAGGGAGTTTGGGAGTCACTCTGACTCACCAATATACAGAGGGGGATGACCTTAATATATAAAGAGCTGCTAAAAATCAACAACAAGAAGGCAAAAACACCAATAGAAACACAGGCAAAGGACATGCACAGGTGAGTCACAAAGGATGAAAAATGGTCAAAAAACAGAGATAGACACTCAGCCTCTCCTGTTGTCCAACAATGATGGTAGCTGGTAACACGTGGGGTCCTTCTCTAGAACAATCCAACAGAGCCCATTACAGAATAGCAGGTACCATATGGTCCCATTTAGGAAAACGTGTGTGTGTGTGTGTGTGTGTGTGCAGGAATCATTCTTGAAGGCCCCATGCTGAGATGTTAATGGTGATTGTTTTGGGTGTTGGGATCTGGGACTTTTTACTCTTCTTTGTGCATGGATATATTTCCTCTTTTTTTCTCCAATGAGTGTGTCTTACCTGAGACTTATTATGTAAGCCCAGGGCAGAGAATTAGGCCCTGACACCCCTCCTGGGATTGAAGGCAGGCCCTGAACACCAGGGGGGGACCCAGGCCTGTCCATAAAGCTTTCTCCCTCTCCCAGCCCATGGAGTGACAGCCTCCTCCTCAGCACGCAGGCCACTCACCCTAGAGGTCCCCCAGCCTGGACTAGTGCTTCACTCACTTCCCTCCTGAGTGGCCGTGAGTCCACCCACCTGCCCGCCTGGGCTGGCTGCAGGAATGGCCAATCAGCAGCAACTGTGGCCTCTGCCCGAGTGTGTCCCAGTCCCATGCATTCAATAAGAAGCTCAACAAGTCTCATCAGCTCATCACGACACCCCAGGAAGTGACCCCAGGACGCCTGTGTCATGGTCTGGGAGAGACAGCTGACCAAGCCAAGGTCAGCGAGTGAGCGGCCCAGGGAGGGGGCTTCACACCCAGGGCCTGGCTTCCAACCCCTACTGGAGCCCCCTACTGAAGCCACCACCTGCCCGGCCCCTGTCCTGCGTGCGTGTGTCTGTCATACTCACCCACACTTCCACACACGCCACTCACACACAGCACACACACCACTCAAATACACTCACACACATAGCACACACACCACTCAGATACACTCACACACATAGCACACACACCACTCAGATACACTCACACACATAGCACACACACCACTCAGATACACTCACACACATAGCACACACACTACTCAGATACACTCACACACATAGCACACACACCACTCAGATACACTCACACACATAGCACACACACCAAATACACTCACACACACAGCACACACACCACTCGAATACACTCACACACATAGCACACACACCAAATACACTCACACACAGCACACACACCACTCACATACACTCACACACATAGCACACACACCACTCACATACACTCACACACATAGCACACACACCACTCACACACACACCACTCACACACACACACCACTCACACACACATACACACACACACCACTCACACACACACACACACCACTCACACACACTAGCACACACACCACTCATACGCACCACTCACAAACCACACACACACCACTCACACACACACCACTCACACACACCACTCACACACACCACTCATACCACACACACATACACACACACACACACTCACACATGTACTGGCTCTCACCCTTTCATGTTCGCTCATAAACACATACACACTCTCACCCAGTTGCACACACATTCACACTCAGATATTCTCACACACACACACTCTGACACCCTCACAAATGCACACCCTCTCTCACACATACTCTCACACACCCACTTTCTCAGGCACGTAATCATACCATTCACTCACACACACACACGTACGTGCCAGGCTGGGCAGCTCCGGGGAGAAGTGGTCTGGCCCCATCCCAGGATGTTCACCCTCCACGGTGCCTGCTGTCTCCCCAGGAGGGGCTGTCGGCCGCCAGTCCTGTCCCTTAGAAGGCCCTGGAGGGGGAGAATTAGGGAAACCCCCCCTTTTATTTCTTCTCTTTTTTTTTTCGATTGGTGGCATTTCCATAAAGTGAGATATTTAGAAACGTAACCATCACCACAAGGACCATTTCAGAGCCTCCAACTTCAGCCCCCGGGCGGGTCCCCAGGGCACCAGGACAGACGAGGGCCGGGCATATTTCTGAAGTGTGGTCATGGAAGTGCCGCCCTCCGCTTCCCTCCCTTCTGCCCTTCTCCTCCTGCCTGGCTCCCCCCTCCTTTCCTTTCCTCCTCCCCCCACACCCTGACCCCACCCTGACCCCCGACCCTCATGACCCAGGAGTGTCCCTGCAGGAGGCCCAGCCTGCCTGTTCCTGCCACAGTCCTCAGGCTGGAGGGGCAGGGCTGGATTCCTGGGCTCCCAGAGGCCTCAGTGTCTGTTGGCTCAGGGGAGAAACTGAGGTAGCAGGGGCTGGAGCAGGGACTGTGTGGCAGGACAGTGGCTAGGCCAGTGAAGGGCTTTTCTGTCCCCTCCCTTATTCTGATTACTATCCTAAGAATCACCAGGAAGCATTTCGGGGGCCCCAACCCCCAGGGCGACAAGCCCCAGAGACCTCTGTACTTCTGATGGCCGGACTTGCCTTCCCCTCCCTACCCGCCCCCACCAGGAAGCCCGCCCTGCCGACCAGAGCCCCCTACTCCTGGCACAGACACTGCCAGGCGGTTCCCGGTGCTTGGTCCGAGGATGGGGCCTGTGACAGCCAGGTAAGGGTGGAGCCAGGCCCTGGTGAAGCCCCCAGGTGGGCAGCCCAGAACCTGGGATGGGATGCCACAGGACCCCGCTTTCTCTGCTCTTCCCCCGTGCCCACATGGAACCCTCCTCTCCCAGGTGAGGTAAGTCAGCAGCCCAGGGCAGGGTGGGAAGGTGCTGAACGCCCCGGGGGTCTCGCCCTGCGTCTGGAGGGAGTCTGGGGCCTGGGCTCTGGCCTAGCTCGCTCTCAGCCTCACTGCCCATCTGCACACGAAGGGGTGGGCTCAGGGTTCCCCTAAATTTCTTCCACCCCGGAAGTCAAGGGGACTACTGAGAGCCTAGCAGGAAGCCTTCCAAGAAATATCGCCTTGGCCTATCCCAGGGGCAGACTTTCGCCTTCTAAACGCGGGTCAGCCTGCCCCCGCTTCTCCCCAGCCCGGCGAGTGATCCTAGCTCGGGCCCGCCTTCTCTAAACCTTGCTCATTCTGCCCCGTGGAGGCCAGGGAGGGTGCCCAGTAGGTCTGAGCCTGCCCCAGCTCTGGCTGGTAAGTGGGCCCAGAGTCCTGATCCCAAAGAGTCCCCCATCTCACCCCTGCTGGCACCCACTTGGCATCAGTCACGGGCAGTCCAGCCCCAAGGTCAGAGCTCTGTGGCAGGGGCCGCTGGGGACCCCTCCAGCCACTGCAGCCTGACCCAGGGCGGGGTCAGGAGCACTCAGACCCCTTTGGAAATGGCAAGGGCCACAGTCCTTTGTGCTCCCTGGGAAGCCCCCCACTCCACCCCCACTGGCCCAGCTCGGCAGAGCCGACGGCAGGAAGAATCCGGTCAGCCATCCGTCAGGGAGACGGAGTGGGCCCGAACGAGGGCTGTTCAAGGAGGAGAACTGGGGAAATTTGATCATTAAGAAACTCTCCTGGCTGTCTGGGGGAATTTAATTAAATTGCTGGAGAAGGCTGAGAGAGAGGGCCACATCTGGAACCAATATGTGGGCTTTGATTTTTTTTTTCCCCTTCTCTTTCTCTCTCTCTCCCTCTTCCCATCGCATTGCTGTAAAAGGGAACGTAGTCGAGCCTTGGAGTATCGGTTCCTCTGGGACAGAATTCCAGGCAGATTGAGAGGGAGAGAGACAAGGCCGACAGAAACCAAAAATGAAAGACAGTGAAACCGCGAGGGACACAGAGAGAGGCAGAAAAACAGATCAAGAAGCACCGAGACAGGCAGAGGCAGGAAGGAGGGGGGAGGTGGGGCCAGGCTGGGCTTTGGGATTTGGTTATGAAGGTGTAAGCGATGACAACGGTTAAAGACCCATTTTACAGACAGACAAAGTAAGTCAAGTCCTGGAGAACTGCAGAAACCAACATCCCAGGCCAAGAATCCCTTGGGTGGCCAGCATTGATCCAGCCCCTACGTTGCTTGGTACATGCCTCGTGGGGTGAACGCTCGGACACACCTAGGGTGTAGATACTGTCATTATCCCTGTTTGCAGGTGAGCGGGGATGTGACTAGCCCAAGATGACAAGGCCCAGGAGTGGCAGTGCGGGGATCTGGTCCTCAGTCTGTCTGGGTATTGTCTAGACATGCTGCACGGGTCGCTTGGATTGTGATGATGTCATTTGGCAGCTGTGGGGTTCGTGCTTGCTGGTGCCAGGCACTGGGCTAGGCTCTAGGGAGGCAGCAGTGTGGCTGTTGGGCCCGAAGCTTCCAGCAAGTGTGGGGTGTGCTAGGTGCCGAGTACTAGTGGGAGCCAGGGCAAGGCGGCCCCACCTGGGCAGTCTACAGTGGTTGAAGTGGGCCCTCCACCTGGGCAGGAGTGAACTGAGAGAGGAGGTGGGGGCAGAGGCAATGGGGCCTCTCTCTCTGCCCCTCTGGAGGGGGAACCCTCCCGGCCCCAGGCCCCAGCACTGGGCTGGGCCAGGGTGGGTGTTCATGCCCTGGGAAAGGTAGATGGTTTTCTCACCTTAACCCCCAAGGCCAAGCTATCTGACACTGTCCTGGTCCCCTCTTTCAGCCAGTTTCCAGCATATGACATGAGCCATCTGTCCCTGGTCTCCAAGCGTACCGTTTCCTCCCAGGTTCCAGAGCGCCCAGGCCCACACGAGGTTCCCAAAGGCCTTTCAGCCAGGCCTGCAGGCGGTGAACGTGGCCTCTGGCCTGGGCAAGCAACCTCTGGGGTAACCTTCTCCCCTCTAAGACCCAACACCGGCTCCTAAAACCCAACTCCAGCGCCCTGCTACCTGCTTCAAAGCTGGCTTCAGCCCCTGCAGAGACTTGCCCCAAGAGGAGCCCTTGTCCCCGGACAGCCAGGGGACCCTTTCCTGCTCCCATCCTGCCAGGGTGACTGACGTCCAATCCTGCTTCCACCGTGGCACCTGTATTCTCCTCCACTGTGC
The DNA here is from genome assembly GCF_037993035.2 of Macaca fascicularis. NCBI lineage: Eukaryota > Metazoa > Chordata > Mammalia > Primates > Cercopithecidae > Macaca > Macaca fascicularis. Next base: position 14,267,951 of record NC_088389.1, on the reverse strand, counting down.
TAGTGGAACAGCCGACTTCAGTCTTCCTCTCTTGGCTGTGGCCCCAAGGGCAGAGGCCACTCCACCTGGTCCCCAGTGTCCAGCCCAGGGTGAGCAGAGGAAGGAGCTTGGTACGTATTTGTGGAAAGGATGTCCCATAACCTTGGTGCGTGCAGAGTTTCAAAATATAACTTGAGGCCAGGCGCGGTGGCTCACTGTAATCCCAGGACTTTGGGAGGCTGAGGCGGGCAGATCACCTGAGGTCAGGAGTTTGAGACCAGCCTGGCCAACATGGTGAAACCCCATCTCTACTAAAAATACAAAAATTAGCGGGACATGGTGGCGCACACCTGTAGTCCCAGCTACTCGGGAGGCTGAGGCAGAAGAATCACTTGAACCTGAGAGGCAGAGGTTGCAGTGAGCCAAGATCATGCCACTGCACTCCAGCCTGGGTGACAGAGTGATATTCTGTGTCTCAAAAAAAAAAAAAATATATATATATATATATATATATTATATATAAAATTTATATATAAAAATACAGAATTTTAATAGAAAATATATATCAATTTTTATATATATATATAAAATATATAAAACTTGAGCTCTTGGGCATGCAGGGGAAAGTGAGGCACAGTGAGACCAAAAATGCTACTGTGGGTTGCAGTCCCTGGAAACAGGTAAGGCCGGGTGCTCTGAGGATCCTTTGCACATGCTAGGTCTCCTGCTTGGCCACCTCTAGACCTGGCCCTCCTACACCTACTGAATGCAGCTCCACCTGCAAGAGTGGGCTTGGATGGGCACGGTGGCTCATGCCTGTAATCCCAGCACTTTGGGAGGCCGAGGTGGGAGGATTGTTTGAGCTTAGGAGTTGGAGACCAGCCTGAGCAACACAGCAGACCTCATCTCTACTAAAAATAGAAAATAGGCCGGGCACGGTGGCTCAAGCCTATAATCCCAGCACTTTGGGAGGCCGAGACGGGTGGATCACGAGGTCAGGAGATCGAGACCATCCTGGCTAACATGGTGAAACCCCGTCTCTACTAAAAAATACAAAAAACTAGCCGGGCGAGGTGGTGGGTACCTGTAGTCCCAGCTACTCGGGAGGCTGAGGCAGGAGAATGGCGTAAACCTGGGATACGGAGCTTGCAGTGAGCTGAGATCTGACCACTGCACTCCAACCTGGGCGACAGAGAGAGACTCTGTCTCAAAAAATAAAATAAAATAAAATAAAATAAAATGAAATAAAATAAAATAAAAAAAAAAAGTTAGCCAGGTGTGGTGTGTGCTGTAGTTCCAGCCACTAGGGAGGCTGAGGTGGGAGAATCGCTTGAGTCTGGGAGATGGAGGTTGCAGTGAGCTGTGATTGTACCACTGCACTCCAGTCTGGGTAACTGAGTGAGACTCTGTCTCAAAAAAAAAAAAAAAAAAAAAAAAAAAAAAAGAAAGAAAGAAAAGAAAAGAAGAAACAGGCCGGGTGCAGTGACTCATGCCTGTAGTTCTAGCACTTTGGGAGACCAAGGCGCATGGATCACCTGAGGTCAGGAGTTCGAGACCAACCTGGCCAACATGGTGAAACCCTGTCTCTACTAAAAATACAAAAATTAGTTGGGCATGATGGCGCATGTCTGTAATCCCAGCTACTCGGGAGGCTGAGGCACAAGAATCGCTTGAACCTGGGAGGTGGAGGTTGCAGTGAGCCAAGATTGCACCACCGCATTTTAGCCTGGGCGACAGAGTGAGACTCTGTCTCAAAAAACAAACAAAAACAGTGGGCTGAATACCTCTTCCTCAGGGAAGCCCTCCCTGATACCCCTCTCTCGCCCTCCCTTATGGTCCCTGATCTTCTTGCTCCTACGTTCTCTATCAATATTGGCTCAGTGACTTCCCCGCATGTCTGGGCCATCTGATCACAGCTTTATCCCTAGGGCCCCACCCAGTCCCAGATAGTGGCCGCTGCTGTTTAGTGGACCCCACTCTTGTTGTCAAGACACGAAGGTTTGAGGAAACTGGGGGCTGGCTCAGTGAGTGGGTTGGTGAGAGGCAGAGCTGGGACTTGAACTCAGTTCTGTGTGGGGCGGAGTCACTGGCACTATTTCCTCCTGGGGCAAAGGAGGGAGGCCTCCAGGAATCTGAGGATTCAGGGCTGAGCAGCGGGTGGCAGGTGGGGTGTGGGTGGGAGGGTGGAAGACCCGAGGCCGGGACCCGAGGCCAAACTTGCTGTACTGAGATCTGGGTGATCTGACGGGGCAGGGTATGGTGGGACATAAAACACAGCTCTCTGCACTGAACTCGGGAGGGAGAGGGAGAGGGAAGACCAGTGGCCGGGACAGCCAGCCAGACTGCAGGACCATTCACACGTCCCGCTAATCTGAAACAAACCAAGGGGGAGGCTCAGGGTCCCGCTTGGAGGCCCTGACAGGGTGATGATATACAGATTTTTAAATAAATGTATCTCATTAGGGACGCATTGTCTGGTGAGAGAAAAATGATGTCCTTCCCCGCCTTGCCTCCCATTTCCAAAAAAAAAAAAAAAAAAATCCAATGCCACAGCTAAAAAGGAAATTGCATTAATACAGATTGTTTTATTTAAAAAACCTTGACCTCGACTTCAAAAAAAGTCATTAGACATTCTCTTTCTCAAAGGCTGCCGGAGTCATTACGGGGAGGCCCATTCCTTTCTCAATGACTTACTGTTCCTGCGCTGCTCGGGGAAATGTGTGAGGGATGGGGGAGTAATTTAAGGCTCCCTGCAGAAAGGTGTGTAAATCTTTGCATGTCTAAAGAAACTTTACCAGACCACTAAGTCAGAGGAAAAGAAAACTGGAAGAGTCCGCACCCCCTCCTCCTTTTTTCCGTTTCTTTCCTTTGGAACTCTGATCTCTTTGATCGTAAACATGGTCATATTTCACCCCCAAAATATCAGCAATCAGTGGACTAAGGAAGTGGGAGCCCACGGGGAGTTTCGCCGCCGATTAGGCCCTTGGTTTAATTATTTAACGCCTGCCTGGATCGTGCAGGCTGTGAACACACCCTCCTGGCGAGGGTTCAAGAGTAAGTTATAAATAATAATAACTATTATATCCCCAATTAAGCCCGTGAGCTGAGAGCCTGGTCCCAATCCTCAGCCCCGCCTGGTCCTCAGCCGCCGTGCTCCCCATCATCACACGCCCCCCATGCTGTGTGCAGCGGACAGCCTCACACAGCTCCACTGCACCACAGGGTAATCACAGCAAGATGTTGCAGGGCCCAGGGAAGGAGGAGGGCAGGGCCCGAGGGCTCCGGAAGGCTTTGGGAAGGCTTGGCCAGGCCTCAGCCTGTGCCCCTCGCCTCAGGCATCCTTCCCCTGACTCCCAGGGAAGGAACGACAGGGGAGAGTGGGGAAGGTTTGCCAGGAGATAGTTTGGAGAACAGTGGTTGGGGGTGGGTCCTGGATTTGCGGTTAGTCCTTTCTTCTCCGAGCCTCAGTTTCCCCATTTGTAACTGGAGGGAGTTCTCCAGCAAGGGTCATCCTGGGAGCTGTGTCTGTCCCAGAAACCCAAAGCCCACAGTTTGGAAGACGTCTTTGTTGGAAGAGTGGTCAAGCACGTCCGAGTTCAGTCTGCAGTAGCCAGGCTGCTGCAGCTGGGCCATAGCGTTTCCTCAAGAGGCCCACTGGGGTTCATGGCCCGGTGCACACCCGGGATGCCTCAGTGTATAGTAGGTGCTCAATAAATCACTGTGGTGTGAATCATTCAGGATTGTTTCCCATTGGGCTCCCTGTGAAGCTTGCAGCCCCTGAGGGATAGCAAGGGGGTTGCCTGGACTATAGCCATGCTCTCCTGGAGCCCTGCACCAAGTAGGCGCCCAAAAGTAGCTTGTCATTTGTTTCCACACCCAGATCTGGGCCTGTCCTTGCTCTGCTGGGTCCTCAGGATTCCAACCCACCTAATAGCCCCCACAGCATTGGCCAAAGTGCAGTCTATCACCCTGGTGCCAGGCATTTCCTGCCAGGTGGGCAGTGGAGATTCTGACCACCACCATTCAACCAGATGCTCGCTCTTGGGCACGCCGTGTAGGGAGCCCTGCTATGTGCCAACTGCCCCCGCCTCCTGTAGCGGCTTCTCCTGTGTGAGGCTTGGGGGACTTCATGGTGAAAAGGACACACAAAGTCTCTGGACTCTCAGCTACAGCATCAAGAGGGCACAGCAAGCAGCTTACAGTGAGGAAGCTGAGGCTCAGAGAGGGAAGTGAGTCACCCAAAGTCACACAGCAAGCCCACAGTGGGACCGGCCTTGAACCCAGCAGGATCTTCCCACTTAGGACAGGTTCTCCCTCTATGTTGGCTTTCTCGAAGCCTTTCTTCCCATCCATAGGTGATGTTCACTGAGTATTTTCAACATAGGGGCTCTTGCTAGGCTTTTTATTTATGTGAATCATTTCATTTGATTCTCAGAACCCTAGCAGGTAGGTGCTATTATTACCTATGGCTTCACAGGGGTGGAAACTGAAACCCAGAGAGGTGAAGTGACCCACTCAATCTCCAGCAGCGGGAGAATGTCGGATGCAGGGCCAGCACCTACAAAAGATTGAAAACAGAAACAGGAAAACAAAGAACCATGTGAGAGAAGAAGAAAAGGAGGGCTAATATACTGACTTGCCATCTGGACAGATAGAGCTACTGTGATTACGTCGTAACACTAGCTCTGGGTTTCCCGGTAGCCAAGGCAAAAAGGGGAATACACCAGGTTAACCAGGTTTCATTATTTGGTTCTTTTTTTTTTTTTTTTTTAAAGGAGAGACTGTAATTCTTCAAGAAAAAAGATAACTTCCTGGTCCTTAATTCTCATGGAACAACTTGGCGTGATGGTTGAGAGCCTGACAAACTTACTGGGACACAGAACTTAAGCTCTCTGAGCCTCAGTTTCCCTTCCTTGCATGAGAGTCATAAGGAGGCTTTGAGACAAGTGGTCTCTGTTTCCCCATCTGTGAAACAGGCCTGGTCCTTGAGTCATTGACGATCAAGTGTCTTAGTGTGAATACATTGCCGGGCTTACAGTAAGGCTCCTTAAGTGGGACCTTGCTATTATGGAGCACATCTTTATCTTCGAATTTGCAAGTAGGTCAGAACCTTTTTCAAAGGTTTGTACTATTTTGACGCTCACCAAGAGCTGAGCGCCCGTCACTTACTTCAGCAGGGTATCCCAGTCAGGAGATCCTCAGGAAGGAAACCAAGGCTAGGAAAGGTTGGGCAGCGAGCCAAGAGAGATAGCCAGATATTCTGCCCCACTGGGCTCAGCCTCCGCTTCCCAGGGGGTAGCCTGTGGGTCTGGGATGAGCAGGGAGCCCTGCTGTAATCTCAGCCTGACACAATATTTACAGAACGCTGTGATCCGTCACGGTCACGCCTGGTCACGTCTGAGTCACATCAGCCTGCGGTGTTTACGATTCTCCAGACACACAGCAGTGAGCACGACTTCGCCTGTGTGCCTTTGTGCCCCATCCCTGCTCAACTGCCTTCTTCAGAACAGGATCTTAGGTCTGTGGCCGCAGGGGCTGATCAACTGAACCAGAAGGGCTGCAGGATTCCATCTTGTCCTTGGTCTCTGTTTCCCCATCTGTGAAATGGGCCTAGTCCTTGAGTCATTGACAATCAAGTGTCTTGCAGAGGTTGTGATGGTTAAAGAATGACACTAATATAACTCAGTGAGAAATAGAGAATTGTTCCAGTGGAAAATCAGTAGTGAGGTCGGGTGTGGTGTCTCACACCTGTAATCCCAGCACTTTGGGAGGCCAAGGCAGATGGATCACTTGAGGTCAGGAGTTCAAGACCAGCCTGGCCAACATGGCGATACCCTGTCTGTACTAAAAAAAAAAATAGCCAGGTGTGGTGGTGGTGTGTGCCTGTAAGCCCAGCTACTCAGGAGGCTGAGGCACAATAGTCGCTTGAACCCAGGAGGCGGAGGTTTCAGGAGCTGAGATTTCCCTTCTGCCCTCCAGCCTGGGTAACAGAGTGAGACTCCATCTCAATAAAATAAAATAAAATGGGTAGTGAATATAAACAGACATTTCACAAGTGAGAAACGCAAGTGGCCATTAAATATCAGACACTTACCTTTAGCAATAACTCCGGATATGCAGATTGAAACAGAGAAATACCTTTTGAAATTTAAAGTAAATTGTAGTAGCTCGTGCTAGCAAGGATACAGAGAAGCTGCCAGGAATAGAAGTTGATACAACCGGCCGGGCGCGGTGGCTCAAGCCTGTAATCCCAGCACTTTGGGAGGCCGAGACGGGCGGATCACGAGGTCAGGAGATCGAGACCATCCTGGCGAACACGGTGAAACCCCGTCTCTACTAAAAAAAAAAAATACAAAAAACTAGCCGGGCGAGGCGGCGGGCGCCTGTAGTCCCAGCTACTCGGGAGGCTGAGGCAGGAGAATGGCATAAACCCGGGGGGCGGAGCTTGCAGTGAGCTGAGATCCGGCCACTGCACTCCAGCCCGGGTGACAGAGCCAGACTCCGTCTCAAAAAAAAAAAAAAAAAGAAGTTGATACAACCTTTCTGAAGACAAAGTGGTAATATTATCAAAAGTCTTCAATCTGTGCAGAATCTTTGACGGAGTGTGTTCGTGTTTTTTTGTTTGTTTGTTTGTTTTTTGTTTTTTTTCAGATAGAGTCTTGCTCTGTCACCAGATTGGAGTGCAGTGGCGCAATCTTGGCTCACTTCAACCTCCGCCTCCCAGGTTCAAGCAATTCTCTTGCCTCAGCCTCCTGAGTAGCTGGGATGACAGGTTCACGCCTCCACGCCCGGCTAATTTTTTGTATTTTTAGCGGAGACAGGGTTTCACCATGTAGCCCAGGCTGTTCTTGAACTCCTGAGCTCAGGCAATCCGCCCGCCTCAGCCTCCCAAAGTGCTGGGATTACAGGCGTGAGCCACCGCACCCAGCCCAGTGTGTTAGTTTTCTATTTGTTGTTACAACATATCACAGGCTGGCGAGGTGGCTCACAACTGTAATCTCAGCACTTTGGGAGGCCGAGGTGGGTGCATTACTTGAGACCAGGAGCTTGAGATCAGCCTGGGCAACGTGGTGAAACCCTATCCCTACAAAAAATTAGTCAGGTGTGGGGGCCTGCACCTTAGTCCCAGCTACTCTGGAGGCTGAGGTGGGAGGATGGCCTGGGCCCTGGGAAGTCAAGGCTGCAGTGAGGTATGATCACACCACTGCACTCCAGCCTGAGCAATGAAATGAGACTTCGTCTCAAAACAAAACAAAACAACAACTTATCACAAACCTATGATTTTAAAAACACAAATTGGGCCAGGCGTGGTGGCTCATGCGTGTAATCCCAGCACTTTGGGAGGCCGAGGCGGGTGGATCATTTGAGGTCAGGAGTTCGAGACCAGCCTGGACAACATGGTGAAACCCTGTCTCTACTAAAAATACAAAAATTATCCAGGCATGGTGACGCACGCCTGTAATCCCAGCTACCGGGCAGGCTGAGGCACAAGAATCCCTGGAACCCAGGAGGCAGAGGTTACAGTGAGCCGAGATCATGCCACTGCACTCAAGCCTGGGCAACAGAGCGCTCGCTGTGTCTCAAAAATCAATCAATCAATCAATCAATCAATCAATCACATATTGATTATCTTAGCTTTCTTGGGGTCAGAAGTCCCGGGCTACGATCCAGGTGCTAGCAGGGCTGCTCCTTCTGGATCCTGTTTCCTGTTTTTTCCAGCTCCTGGAGGCTGCCTGCATTCCTTGGCTTGTGGCTGCCTTCCTCCATCTTCAAAGCCAGCAACAGCCAACAGAGTCTTTCTCACATTACATCACTCTGACACCAACTCTGCTGCCTCCCTTTTCCACTTGTGATTACTACATGGGGCCCACCAGCTAGATAATCCAAAACAATCTCCCAGTATTAAAGTCAGCCAATAGGCAGCCTTAATTCCATCTGTTACCTTAACTCCCCTTTAACACATTCACGGGTCCCAGGGATTATGATATAAACACCTTTGGAAGGTCATTATTTGCCCACCACACCCTATTCTAGGTATTTATTCTTAAGAAAATAACTGTGCATGTATAGCAATAAGGAATAATGTATTGCTAGGCTTTCATTAAAAATAGTGGTGAATTTGAGGACAAGGAAAGAAAACAGGAGGTAAACATAATTCCTGTAGTACCAATCCTATATTTAGGACTTTATACTATAGGACTATCTTTCTTCATCTATCGAGATATATAGAGATAAACTACAAAGTTAGACTCAAATTGCTTTTAGCTCATTCCTTTTTCTTGTCTTATTGCCTTTTCTAGGCCTTCAATTCAATATTGAATAAGTAAGATGATTATCTCCAACCCCTTTCATTAAACCAAATTTAAAAATATGTCTTGAAGCTGGGCGTGGTGGCTCATGCCTGTAATCCAAGCACTTTGAGTGGCCGAGGTGGGCAGATCACCTGAGGTCAGAGTTCGAGACCAGCCTGACCAACATGGAGAAACCCCGTCTCTACTAAAAAATATAAAAATTAGTCGTGCGTGGTAGTGTATGCCCATAATCTCAGCTACTCGGGAGGCTGAGGCAGGAGAATCACTTGAAATGGGGAGGCAGATGTTGCAGTGAGCTGAGATGGCGCCATCGCACTCCAGCCTGGGTGACAGAGACAGAGTGAGAGCCTGCTCAAGAAAAAAAAAAAAAAAAAAAAAAGAAGAAGAAAAGAAAAGGAAAAAGAAAATGGGGAAACTGAAGTCTAAAGAGTTTAGGAGCCTTGGCCGGGCGCGGTGGCTCAAGCCTGTAATCCCAGCACTTTGGGAGGCCGAGGCGGGCGGATCACGAGGTCAGGAGATCGAGACCATCCTGGCTAACACGGTGAAACCCCTCTCTACTAAAAAATACAAAAAAGTAGCCGGGCGAGGTGGCGGGCGCCTGTAGTCCCAGCTACTCGGGAGGCTGAGGCCGGAGAATGGCGTGAACCCGGGAGGCGGAGCTTGCAGTGAGCTGAGATCCGGCCACTGCACCCCAGCCTGGGCGGCAGAGCAAGACTCCGTCTCAAAAAAAAAAAAAAAAAAAAAAAAAAGAGTTTAGGAGCCTTAATGGAAGCCCACAGTGACTGGGCGTGGTGGCTCACACCTGTAATCTCAGCACTTTGGGAAGACGAGGTGGGCAGATCACCTGAGGTCAGGAGTTCAAGACCAGCCTGATCAACATGGAGAAACCCTGTCTCTAGTAAAAAATACAAAAATTAGCTGGACATGGTGGTGTATGCCCATAATCTCAGCTACTCGGGAGGCTGAGGTAGGAGAATCGCTTGAACCCGGGAGGCAGAGGTTGCAGTTTGCCGAGATTGCGCCACTGCACTCCAGCCTGGGCAACAAGAGAAAACTCCATCTCAAAAAAAAAAAAAGAAAGAAAGAAAGAAAGAAAAAGTCTTGAATGCCTCCTGTGTGTGTTAAGGCCCTTTAGGAATGGGTTATAGGTGATTTTTATTCTCTTAATCCTAATGATGCTTTCTAAAATTTCAACCATAACATATTACTTCTGCAATAAGAAAAGTTACCTTTTCATTTTTAACATGTGAGCTTTTGAGGCAAATATGAGTTTTCACTGAAGGTCAGACCTAGAACTTAGCCTCAGATGGAACCACCAGTAAATAATCAGCTCCTTCTCCATGAATCCCGTCTGGTGAGCAGGGGCCCTCTTGGTTTCCCTTCCCTTTCTCCCCGGCTGGCTGCAGTGCTCAGCTCAGTAACCACAAGTTGATCTGAGAGGTTCCGAATGGGAATCCTATTTGCCCTCCATTTTCTCTTCCGTGTTAGCCTCTCAGATGTATCAAAATCATTATTAAATGATTTATTTTTATCCATATCCCTTTGGGGTGATGAGTCCCTGAGTTCTGCCCTCCTGGGGTTCTCTGAAGTTTCCTTGGGTGTATTCCCAGGCTGGATCAGAGCTGACGCTCATGCTCAGCAGGTTATAAAACAGGTGGTAAACATACTTCCACCTTTATAACATAGGACTATAGTATACAATCCTAAACATAAAACTATATGTAGGACTGTATACTATAGGACTTTCTTCATCTATCTAGATATATAGAGATAAGCTACAAAGATATATTTGAATTCTTTTTAGTTCATTCATTTTTCTTGTCTTACTGCTTTGTCTTATTGCATAGTGCAACAGCCTATGCCCCTTGCCCCACCCTGCCATCCCTGCTCCAACCCCAGCTCTCATCCCCAGGCTGGGCAAGGGAATGGGCAGCAACAATAATGATGGCAAATCCACAAGAACGCTTTGGATTGGTTCTTCTACTATCCCTATTTTACAGACAATGGGACAGACTCAGAGAGGATGAGCAAGGGACACATTCAAGGCCACGCAGCCAGTAAATGGCAGTGGGTAGACTCACACCCATGCCCCTCAGCTGCAGAGTCTGAGTTCACCATCCCTGCCCTGTCTACTTCTCAGAACATATGTTTTTTATTTTATCTATTTTATGTATTTATGTATGTATGTATTTATTTTTTAAGACGGAGTTTCACTCTTGTTGCCCAGGCTGGAGTGCAATGGTGAGAGCTTGCATCACTGCAACCTCTGCCTCCCGGGTTCAAGAGATTTTCCTGCCTCAGTCTCCCGGGTAGCTGGGATTACAGGCACCCGCCACCATGCCCAGCTAATTTTTTGTATTTTTAGTAGAGACGGGGTTTCACCATGTTGGCCAGGCTGGTCTCAAACTCCTGACCTCAGGTGATCTGCCCGCCTCAGCCTCCCAAAGTGCTGGGATTGCAGGCATGAGCCACCACACCCAGCCAGATGTTGAAAAAATAATCATTGTTAACATGTATTAAATGTTCACTAGGTACCAGGTATCCTTTATTTATACATCAGCTTATTTAATCCTCCTAACAGCTCATTTTCTTTTTTTCTTTTTTTGAGATAGGGTCTCACTCTGATGCCCAGGCTGGAGTGCAGTGGTGCCATCACAGCTCACTGTAGCCTCAACCTCCCAGGCTCAAGCAATCCTCCAATCTCAGCCTCCAAGTAGCTGGAGACTACATGCCAGCAATTTTTTTTTTTTTCCTAGAGATAAGGGTCCCACTGTGTTGCCCAGGCTGGTCTTGTACTCCTGGGCTTAAATGATCCTCCTACCTCAGCCTCCCAAAGTGCTGGGATTATAGGCCTGAGCCACCACACCCAGTCAGCTCATTTTACATTTGAGGCCCCTAAGAGAAAGAGGCTAAGTAGATTGCTCAAAGATCAGGCAAGGTCTTGATCTACACCCAGCAGGCTGGTGCTAGACAGCCATCATGCTTCAGAGACAGAGTTACCTCTCAACATGTGTAGGATGAGTAACTGCAGGAGTGAGTGGAAGAAGCCAATGTGGCCACTGGCCATGCCGAGAGATCGAAACACGGCACTTCCTGGCTCTGGGCCTCGCATTGCCCACCTGTAAAACAAAAGGGCTTAGACCAAACTATTTCCATGGTTCTCCCAGCTCTAGAAGAGCTTTCACCTTCTTTTTGGCCTCAGTTTTCCCATCTGTCATCCTCCGTGTGTTCCAGGCCATGGGCCCAGGAGTTCACCTACTATGGAGTCCCCATTGTGCCCAGGAGACAGGCTCTTCGTTATGCCTTTTCTTTTTTTTTTTTTTGAGACGGAGTCTCACGCTGTTGCCCAGGCTGGAGTGCAGTGGCGCGATCTCGGCTCACTGCAAGCTCCGCCTCCCGGGTTCCCGCCATTCTCCTGCCTCAGCCTCCTGAGTAGCTGGGACTACAGGCGCCCGCCACCGCGCCCGGCTAATTTTTTGTATTTTTAGTAGAGACGGGGTTTCACTGTGGTCTCGATCTCCTGACCTTGTGATCCGCCCGCCTCAGCCTCCCAAAGTGCTGGGATTACAGGCTTGAGCCACCGCGCCCGGCCCGTTATGCCTTTTCTACTGGTAGGGAGCTGGGGCTTGGAGAGGGGAGGTGCCAATTTTTTTTTTTTTTTTTTTTTGAGATGGAACTTTGCCCTTGTTGCCCAGGCTGGAGTGCAGTGGCACCATCTCGGCTAACTGCAACCTCTGCCTCCTGGGTTCAAGCGATTCTCCTGCCTCAGCCTCCCGAGTAGCTGGGATTACAAGTGCATGCCACCATGCCCAGCTAATTTTTGTACTTTTAGTAGAGATGGGGTTTTGCCATGTTGGCCAGGCTGGTCTTGAACTCCTGACCTCGGGTGATCCACCTACCTCAGCCTCCCAAAGTGTTGGGTTTACAGACGTGAGGCACCGTGCCCGGCCAAGGTGCTGAATTTGAGGCCACATGGCATTACGGGACATAGCTGGGGCTGGAACCTCATCTCCAACACAAAGCTGTTCTGCCTCTGGGATGAAGCCTCCAATCGGTGGGCTGTCCTTTTCCTGGGTAAGACCCCTTCACTCTGCATGTTTTGCTGGGTGCAGGGGCAGGGTCCTCCCAGACACCCTGAGCCCAGTAGTGGCCCCGCTCTGCTCAGTTCCTCAGAAAGTGGTTCAGCCACACACACTGTGGGCAGCACAGGGTATGCCCTGGTGCCCAGACTGGGCTCCTGCCAGCCGCCTAGGATGAGGGAGACTGGTCTCTTTGCCGGCCTTTCTTGCTGGACACTCCTTGGGGCAGAGGTCCAAGGAAGGAGAACCCCGTCATCTCCAAACCCTCCCTACCCATGTGTGCGCCTGCACGGATTGCTGTGGCTAAAGACACTTTGGGGACACTCCGCCTCACATTTTAAATTATTATTTTTTCTTTCATTTAATTAATTTATATATATTTTTGAGAGGGAGTTTCACTCTTGTTGCCCAGGCTGGAGTGCAATGGCGTGATCTTGGCTCACTGCAACCTTCACCTCCCAGGTTCAAGCGATTCTCCTGCCTCAACCTCCCCAGTAGCTGGGATTACAGGCGCCTGCCACCATGCCCAGCTAATTTTTTAAAATTATTATCTTTAGAAAAGACAGGGTTTCATCATGTTGGTCAGGCTGGTCTCGAACTCCTGACCTCAGGTAATCCACTCCCCCCTCGGCCACCCACAGTGCCGGCATTAGAGGCGTGAGCCACTGTGCCCGGCCTACTTGACCTCATTTTGAGGGCGATTCCTTTCCGGAGTGGGGGGGAACACAAGCGAGTCACGCTGTGAGGATTAACGTATTGCTAGGCTTTCCTTAAAAATAGTGTTTCGGATGGGCGCCGAGGTTCACGCCTGTAATCCCAGCACTGTGGGAGGCCGAGGCAGGTGGATCACCTGAGGTCAGACGTTGGAAACCAGCCTGGCCAACACGGCGAAACCCCTCCTCTACTAAAAATACAAAAATTAGCCGGCCATGGTGATGCACGCCTGTAATCCCAGCTACTCGGGGAGGCTGAGGCAGGAAAATCACTTGAACTCAGGAGGCGGAGGTTGCAGTGAGCAGAGATCGCGCCACTGCACTCCAGCCTGGGGGACAGAGCCTGACTCTTGTCTCAAAAATAAATAAATAAATAAGTAAATAAATAATACATAAAAATAAAAATAAAAAATAATGGTCCACAGGCTTTCAGGGATGTGTGTGGGCCGGTTTTCCATGTGGGAGCCGGGAAGGGATGTCCTGAAGGCTTCCTCCGGTGGCGACTTTGGCTGATGTGACTTTATGCCTGGTAGTGAGGGTGACAGAGGGATGGGCCGGTGAGCGGCTGCCCTGGAGAAAGAGCTGTGGCATCCGGGGGCTTAGGGTCTCAGCTCTGCTCACTCCGCACATCTTTTCTGTGCTTTCACTGAAAAACAAAACAAAAACAAGAGCGGACACCCAATCTGCCTCTTTCTTTCCTGTCACCCGTCTCAAGCCGGCTGTCCTCCGTGTGTGCGCTAGGAATCTGCAGCGAAGCGCCTGCCTTCCCGCTTGGTTTTCCTTGGGGAAGGGCCCGGGGCCTCCTGGGGGGTGGGCACCGGGTGTGTGGGTGTGTGGGGGGACCTGTCAGGGAGCAGCGGGGGAGAGGCGGGGTGGGCGGGGGTCGCGTACACCCCAGGAGCTTGAGGATGCGCTGCTTGCTGGGAGAGACGGCCTTGGGCCGGGTGGAGTGCACAGAGCTCTCTTGGCCAGCGCGGGCGGGCGGGGCCGTTGTTGGGGGCGCTGGGGGGAGTGAGGCTGGAGCTGGGAGTTGGGGGCTCTTCCCCGTTGTCTCTGGGCCACCCCCTCCACCTGCGGAGGCGATTGTAAATGGAGGGGGGAATCCCTCTGCCATCACCTCCCAGACACTTGGGGGATGGAAAACGACAAAACACGGAACCTCCCACTCCCTAAAAAGTGGGTGGGGAGGGTGAAGGGAGGACACCCCTTCCCCGCCCCCAGCGCCAGCAGCCGGGGTGGGGGCGGGCGAGGCGCGCGGGGAGGAGGGGGCGGAGGAGAGGACGGAGGGCGAGGTTTGCTTCAAGAAGGGGCGTGTGGCCGGCGCAGCGCGTGCACCAGCGGCTCCCGAGCCAGCGGCCGTGGCTAAGAAGGGGAGGGCGGAAAGTTTGTTTCCCCGACGTCAGCGCCGGGCGGGCCGCGGAGCCAGGAGGCGGCGGGAGCTGGGCAGAGCGCGGGGCGGCCGGGGCGCTCGCTCCGACCCGCGCCCGAGACCCCCGCCGGCCCCCCCGGGGCCGCTCGCGGGCATGGACAGCGCGGCCGCCGCCTTCGCCCTGGACAAGCCGGCGCTGGGCCCGGGGCCGCCGCCGCCGCCACCCGCGCTGGGGCCGGGCGACTGCGCTCAGGCACGCAAGAACTTCTCGGTGAGCCACCTCCTGGACCTGGAGGAGGTGGCGGCGGCCGGGCGGTTGGCGGCACGCCCCGGGGCCAGGGCCGAGGCGCGGGAGGGCGCAGCACGGGAGCCGTCCGGGGGCAGCAGCGGCAGCGAGGCGGCGCCGCAGGACGGTGAGTGCGGCCAGCCAGGGAACGGGGCGGTGGGGCCGGGGCGGTGGGGCCGGGGCGCGGGGCCCGGGGAGCCGGCGCGGGGCGGGCGAAGATGCAGGGCGCGTGGTCTGCGGCGGGACCTCCGGGGGCGCGTGTAAGTGACGGTGGGCGGCGGTTAACCAGCACTCGGGGCTGGGGGAGGGGGACCCTCTTCGGGTCTTGGGGTGCGTCCCCACGGGGAAGTGCGCTGCCTTCGCTCCCCAGTGCTCGGCTCCCCAACAGCCTGGGAAGTGGGTGTGGCTGCTGCCGCGTTACAACTAGGGAAACTGGGACCTGAGTCGGGCAAAGCCGCTGAGCTGCACGTTGGGGTTTCAAACCCGCCCCCTCTGGCACGAGCGAGCGCCGCCCCAGCTCCTCCTCGGTCTTAAGTCGGGCTCTTTGTGGGGCGAGGGTGCCTGCCTACCCCCCACCCTCCAGTTTGCCCCGGGAGCAGCTGCCTCGGTGGAACGGCCCAGCCAGGCCTCTCTTCCCCTGCGGAGGTCAAAGGTCATCAGGAAGGAGCTTTAAAAACAAACAACCCACCCAAGTGGCCTTTTTCAAAAAGTGACACAGGATGGCAGGGTCCTGAGCCCTTGGTAAGAAGGGGAGGGACGGGGAGAAGATGGAGAAAAAGCAAAGGCCCCAGCCCTGGACGGTTCAGCGGGGGAGGGGAGGACCGGAGTCCTCGCAGCTCAACACATACTGAGGATGGGGGCCGGGTGATCCGAAACCAGGCCCCTGTCCCCTAGCTCTGGGGCTGGGCCGGCCTGCTGGGGGCTCTGGGTCCCTGAAGTGTGCCCGCCTGATTCCAGCAGCCCTCCCACCCGCTCCTGGGAACCCTGTTCCCCGCAACAGCCTCCGGGTCTCAGGGTGTCCAGGCTGGTGGCTGCGTTCCTCGGCTTTTCAGATACAGGAGGTGCAGGGAAAACAGAGGTGGCTGCAACCTAGTCTGAAACTATGTGCGTCCACGAGGACGCCTGCGACACGCCTGCCTTTCACGGGGCACCTTCTGAGTGCACCCAGCTGCTGCCAGCCTATGGCTGAGATGAAGCCACTGGTTCCCTCACGGCAGTGGCCACCACTTACCGGCCACAGTGGACTGGCCGCTGGCTGCACCCTCTGGGGTGAGTGTGAAGCCAGCAGACCTCCCAGGAGTTGGGGTTTAACTCCCCAGTGGAAAAGGGGAGGGAGATGTTGACTCTGGCCCGGAGGAAAGCAGGTGCCCTCTGGTTTGTGCTGGGGGAATGCCCTGCCAGCCCAAGGTCATTTGAGGACCTCAGCGGCTCTCAGCCGGCCCTGCAACCCCAGGACAGAGGAGAGGTCCCAGTTTTATCCTGATGAAGGGAGACTCCAGGGGTTGGGAAGAGAAGGAGGAACAACTTGAAGGTGAAGGGAAAGAAGGAAGGGGGAAGACATGGAAAGGAGGGAGAGAAGGAGGAGAGACAGAGGAAGAGGAAGGAAAGGAGAGGAGAGGGGGTGAGGAGGGAATGAAGGGGGGCCAAGGGTGTCTTGTACTCCAGTCCTGGCCAGGGGATGGGATGCCCATTTCTGCCCTACCCCTGCTGTGGGGACAGACAGGGAAGGCCGTGATTTTCCTGGACACAGTGTAGAAGGTCTCCGGTGGCGGGTTTCCCCGGGGATCCCAGAACGACTAGTGTCAGCTAGGGATGTGGGCGCCTAGACAAGGCCCTTGGCAGCCTCCGGGCAGCTGGGTGTGCAGTCGGTTAGCCACCTGGGGCTAGCCACCCTCCTGGAGAGCCCGTGAGGCCTCCAGGCCTTCTCCTAAGAAGGGACATGGGCACACTGGGGGTACTCAGGCATGCTTGGGACACACTGGGTGTGGGATCAGGTGGGATAGCATCTGAGCCAGGCTCCAGGAGGCGCTCTTGGGCTGGCCCCTGTCTTGGACGCTACCTAGCTCTGCCCTGAGGACGATGGAGGCCTGGCAGGGAGAGTCCCTGGGCTCCGCCAGGGGTGTGGTCTGGATCTGGGCCTGCAGGCAGAAGGTGGAGAAAGGGGACTGCGGGACAGGCGCTAGTTTCCCACTCATCCCTCTGGGTCAGGCGACCGCACCACTGCCACTTGCTGTGGACTCCCAAGTCCTGAAGGCTCCAAAGGTGGGGGAGATGGGATCCCTCTTTCCCCATCCTGGACCCTTTGAAAGTGGGCAGCCAAACCTCGCTGGGCTTGCCGGGACTGCAGACCCCAGGCTAGTGGGCTGGGTCTTGGGCTGTGGCGTCATCCTCCAGTCCCAGACATACAAGAAGAGCCCAGCCCCTCACCAGAGATCCAGACATGCTTGGAGGTGGATTTTCCGCTGGCTCTTGGAGTTGTTTTCAGGTCCAAAGAAAGAGATGGTCTGGCCGGTGGTGGTGGCTCACACCTGTAACCCCAGTGCTTTTGGAGGCTGAGGTGGGTGGATCACTAGAGGTCAGGAGTTTGGGACCAGTCTGGCTAACATGGTGAAACCCCATCTCTACTGAAAATACAAAATTAGCCAGGCGTGGTGGTGCATGCCTGTAATCTCAGCTACTGGAGAAGCTGAGACAGGAGAATCGCTTGAACCCGGGAGGTGGAGGTTGCAGTGAGCCAAGATTGCACCACTGCACACTCCAGCCTGGGCAACAGAATGAGACTGCATCTCAAAAAAAAAAAAAAAAAAAAAAAGAGATTGCACCAAAGAGAGAGTGCCCCCATTAGAAAAATAAGGGTTTGGCTGGGCGCACAGTGGCTCACACTTGCAATCCCAGCCCTTTGGGAGGCTGAGATGGGTGGATCATGAAGTCAGGAGATTGAGACCATACTGGCCAACACAGTGAAACCCCATCTCTACTGAAAATACAAAAAATTAGCCAGGCGTGGTGGTGGGCACCTGTAGTCCCAGCTACTTGGGAAACTGAGGCAAGAGAAAGGCATGAACCTGGGAGGCAGAGCTTGCAGTGAGCCAAGGTTGCACCACTGTACTCCAGCCTGGGCCACAGAGCGAGACTCATTCTCAAAAAAAATTGAAAGAAAGAAAAGAAAAATAAGGGTTAGCCAGGCGCGGTGGCTCACGCCTGTAATCCCAGCACTTTGGGGAGCTGAGGCAGTTGGATCACAAGGTCAGGAGTTCAAGATCAGCCTGGCCAAGATAGTGAAACTCCGTCTCTACTAAAACTATTAGCCAGGTGTGGTGGCAGGTGCCTATAATCCCAGCTACTTGGGAGACTGAGGCAGGAGAATTGCTTGAACCTGGGCGGCAGAGGTTGCAGTGAGCTGAGATTGTACCACTGCACTCCAGCCTGGGCAATAGAGTGAGACTCCGTCTCAAAAAAAAAAAAAAGAAAAAACGAAAGAAAAAAAATAAGGGTTAATGGGGGACACCAATGAGTTAGGAATTAATATGTGGGATAGCAGGCTCAAACTTTTTTTTTTATTTAAAAGTTTTTGTTTGCACAAAGCCACCAGTAGATAAAGCCCGCCACTGCCGATGACTTTCTAAGACCAGGCTCCCTCCAGAAATGGCCGGGAAGACTGTGGCTTCGACGGTGACTCAGAACAAACCAGAGTCGCGGGTTCCTTCCTCCCCAGTCCAGCGCTGAGGGCCGCACCAGGCGCTGAGCTATGCCAAGCACGTTAGGAAAACAAACCCTGGTTTGCTGCCTTTGCAATGACTTACAACAAAAGAAACCACATTAATAACTGAGATTTTCTTTAAAGCATTCCCTCCTGTGGGCAGGGCGGAAACAGGGACGTGGACACACTGGGAAAATAAACAAAGTCCCTAGAGCCAGGCAGGGGTGAGGCCTCTGGCCAGGGAAGGCTGGGCAGCCAGTGCTCAGGGCTGCTACCTGCTTTGGAAAACCCCAGGATTCACTGCAGGAGAAACCTTGGGATCCCACGTGGATTCACTTTCCATAGATTCGGGAAGATGAAGTGCTTGCATCTAAGGCACGGGACAAGGCAGGGTGAGGTGGGAGCCCTCGGGGGGGCTGTCGGTGCATCTGTTAATAGGGGTGAGTCTGGTCTGTGGTGGGGGTCCCCAGGGCTCAGCACGGGGTCTGAAGGGATCCCTGAGTTAAGAGACGGGCAGATCTACCTTCAATTATTTTTTATTGCGGTAAAAGATGCCTAAGATCAGATTGGCCATTTTCACCATTTACAAGAATGCTGTCCGGTGGCATTAAGTCTGTTCACATTGTCGTGCACCCGCCACCACCATCCATCTCCAGAACTTTCTCATCTTCCCAAACTGAAACTGCACCCCCTTGAACACTCATTCCCCCTCCCCCAGCCCCTGGCACCCAGCAGTCCGCTTCCTGTCTCTGTGGATTTGACTACCCTAGGGATCTCGTATATAAGTGGAATCCTACAGTATTTGCCCCTCTGTGATCGTCTTATTTCACTTAAAGTGACGTCTACGGGGCTCACCCATGTAGCATGCATCAGAGTCTCCTTCCTTCTGAAGGCTGAATCACATTCCAGTGTACGGATGGACCACATTGTATCCGTTCACCCACCTACAGACGTGTGGGTTGTTCCCATCTACTGTGAACAGCACCGCTGTAGACACGGGTGTACAATTATCTGTTCAAGTCCCGGCTTTTAATGATTTGGGGTATCTACTCAGCATTGGAATGGCTACATCCTATGGTAGTTCTACCTTTAATTTTTTAATTTTTTATTTTTTGACTTAGTCTTGCTCTGTTGACCAGGCTAGAGTGCAGTGGTGCGATCTTGGCTCACTGCAACCTCCGCCTCCCCGGTTCACGCCATTCTCCTGCCTCAGCCTCCCAAGTAGCTGGGACTACAGGTGCCTGCCACCATGCTCGGCTAATTTTTTTTTGTATTTTTAGTAGAGACGGGGTTTCACTCTGTTAGCCAGGATGGTCTTGATCTCCTGACCTCTTGATCCGCCGGACTCGGCCTCCCAAAGTGCTGGGATTACAGGCATGAGCCACCGCGCCCAGCCTAATTTTTGTATTTTTAGTAGAGATAGGGTTTCGCCCTGTTGGCTAGGCTGGTCTCGAACTCCTGACCTCAGGTGATCCACCCACCTCGGCCTCCCAAAGTGCTGGGATTACAGGCGTGAGCCACCGTAAGGGACCATAATACTGTTTTCTACGGCTGACTTCGGTTTTTAACTGGCCTCCCTGTGACTGATGCTGAAACAGGGCGTCATCACAAGACCAGAGCCAGACTTCAGAGGAAGAGACAAAGGGGTCCCTTCAGAGCCCAGCCTTTGAAAGACAGCTTGTGTTCCTCCCCCTCCCCTCTCCTCTTGCTTCCCCTTTCTCTGTTTCCTGGGACAAGGGGAGTCATGCAGTCAGTGAGCACTGGTTGGGGGGCTGGGATGCTGCAGTTGGGGTCCTTGCTTTTGCCGTCCTCTCCGTGTGTGACCTTGGGGGTGTCATGTCCCCTCTGTGTGCCTCGCTCACCACCTGAACAATGGGAGATGGCGTACAAGGGTTGGGAGGCCCTCCCGACAAATGATGATTTGACCCAGGCTTGGGAACCCCATGATGGACATGTCTCCCCAGGATGTGGGGTCTCTGAGCCTGGGTCTGAGCTGGGCCTGGTGCCTGGACCCTTAGACAGGTGACCGTGTCTCAGCAGGAGCCCGGGAGCAGGGAGGGAGGAGGAGTGAGCGAGAGGCTGAGTGTCCAGGGGGCTTTCCGTTTGGGAGCTGCTAGGCCTCCCAGCGTGGCTGGGATGGGACAGTGGCCTGCATCTCGGCCTCCTTTTGGCCAGGGAGGGTTGGTTAATTGTTCGTGGTTCCAGGATGTCTTGCTCCTCTGTCCAGTAGATCATCTGGGAGGAGCTTGGGGGCCTGGCACAGGAGGCTTAGACCAGCTTGCCCTTCTCTGTGGGCAGAAGCTCAACAGGCTGGAGCCACCACTGTCCCCTCCCAGAAAACTCCAGAAAAGTAGCTTGGAGCAGTAGTGACAGTGCCGGCTTACACACTACCCTTGACGCCTGAGAATAACCCGGAGAGTCAGTGTTGCCATCTGTGGGATAGGAACGAGGGCTGTGGTATCCCTCGTAGGGTCTGGTGAGCCCTGAGTGGATGAGGGTCCTGGGTACCTAGTTCATAGTATCTGCTCAGTAAAGCGTCTCCACCGCAGCTCCTGGAAATGCTCTCTGAGGGCCTGTGAGTCTGGCGAGACGGGTGATGCCATCCCTATATTTTGGAGGCCCAGAGAGGCAAAGCAACCTGTCTGAGGCCTCACAGCTGTGAAAGCGGGGGAGGGATTTGGTTTTGGATCGCAAGTCCAGGCCTCCCTCTCCTGCACACTCCTTGGGCTGGAGGAGTCAGGGAAGGGGAGCCCGCCTGGCTGTTGGGGAGATTCTGGCTGAGGCTTGTTGGGGACTAAAGCGGGTGGGAGGGACAGGCCCAGAGGGGCGGCACAGAACAGGGCTCTGGGACGGACCTGTGCATATGTTAGGCGTTTCTGAGTGGGTAGGGGCAGGAAGGAAGGTTTGGGGTGGCTTGTCCTGGGCAAGGATGTGGGGTCAGGCTGGACGTGGCAGAACTTGGGGCACTTCCATGGTTTCCTAGATCCTAAAGGAGAGTGGCTCACCCAGGGTGGAAGGGGACCTTGGGGGTGATTTAAGGGGACCCAGTGCTTTCCTGAACACACCCTACAGCAATGTGCCAACCTGGGCCAGAGGCTGTGCCAGTGGAGCAGAAGTGGGTGGCCATGGTGGGGCTGAAGAAAGGTGTGAGGGGACGTGGTGAGAGTGACCAGGAAGTCTCATGTGCTCTGCGTGTCAGCTGGGGTGTCACAGGCCTCACTGGAGTTGTCCTCCTGCGAGCCATGTGAAGAAGGTCCTGTGATTATCCCCATTTTTTTTTTCTTGAGATGGAGTCTCGCTCTGTCGACCGGGCTGGAGTGCAGCGGCTGAATCTCAGTTCACTGCAAGCTCTGCCTCCCAGGTTTACACCATTCTCCTGCCTCAGCCTCCCGAGTAGCTGGGACTACAGGCGCCCGCCACCTCGCCCGGCTAGTTTTTTGTATTTTTTAGTGGAGACGGGGTTTCACCGTGTTAGCCAGGATGGTCTCGGTCTCCTGACCTCGTGATCCACCCGTCTCGGCCTCCCAAAGTGCTGGGATTACAGGCTTGAGCCACCGCGCCCGGCCAATTATCCCCATTTTATGAAGAGGGAAACCGAGGCTCAGAGAAGTCAAGGTCACTGTTCCCATTCCTTTAAGATTCCAGCCTGGCCTTCCTGGTCCAAAGCCCCTGATCGCCACCACTGCCCGAAGCTGCCCCTGGCTCAGGGGAATGCTGGGGTGGCCTGACCGGCGATGTCCACCCCCAGGCAGGTGCAGCCTGCATTCAGGGGGCCGTGGGGTGGCCCAGGGTTGGCTAGGGTTCTTCTCAATATCTCCAGCAACCTGGCCTGGGCCACGTCCCAGGCGTGAGGGAGATGGGTCAGGCCTGGAGAGTGGGGACTGCCCGGGGCTGGAGTGTTTGAAGTGGGAGTGTAGGGGGGATGCCCTTCCCCTCCTGCCCAGAAACAACTGGAATGGCCTCCGTCACCTGTCTCCAGCTGCCCGGATGCACGAGAGCCGTGGAGGGTCCCTGTCTCTGTGGAGCAGCAATAGGACAGGTTCCCTTCCCCCTCCGTCCCCAGCTCCCGCACTTGGTCGTTCATTCACTCATTCATTCTACAGTCATTTTCCGAACACCTGTAGTGTGTCAATCCTTGAGTTCCACTGCCGGCCTGTGGTTCCCAGACTTCCAGTTTTCAAGTCCAGTAAAATTCCCAGTAACTGAGAGGAACTGGCAGACAGTGGACAGTGTTAAAGGTTTGCCAAGAAGAGCCATTTACTCACAGCCCTGATGTCCCCACCCTTTCATCCGAGAAAGAACCTTTTAGTATCTTCATCTCTGAGTAAAGAACGGTTCTTGGCTGGGCAAGGTGGCTCAGGCCTGGAATCCTAGCACTTTGGGAGGCTGAGGCCGGAGGATTACTTAAGACCAAAGTTCAACACCAGCTTGAGCAATGTAGCAAGACCTTGTCTCTACAAAAAATAAAAATTAAAAACAATTAGGTGGGCATGGTAGTATGCACCTGTGGCCCCGGCTACTACTCGGGATGCTGAGACAGGTGGATCCCTTGAGCCCAGGAGTTTGAGGCTGCAGTCAGCTGCACACCACTGCACTCCAGCCTGGGCAACACAACAAGACCCTGTCTCAAAAAAATAAAAAAAAAAACTAAACAAACAAAGGTTCCCAAAATTGACTTCATTTAGCTTCACAAAAAGCTCACTCGTTGCCCCTATTTTTCTCATTTTGTTGGTGAAAACTTTGTTCTAGGCTGGCATTTGGGAACCACATGGTCTGGCTTTCCCGGACCCCCAGACACAAAGACACACACAGACCCACACCCCCCGCCATCATGAGGGCTCCAGCCTGGCCCCCGATGGAGCCCTGGCTGTTAGTGGTCAGGGCGGTTACAGCGGCTGGAGAGTAGATGGGCAGACGCATCTGCACCCGTGTGGGCCAAGGGTTAAGTGCCTTTTGCGAGGTGGTGAGTAGGAGAGAGCTGTGGGAGCTTCCTGTTTAGACAGAGGGAGGTTGGGGAAGTTACCTCGCAGGCTCTCACACTGAACAGACGAAGAGATGGGATGCCCGGTGGTCAGCATCCGGCAGGTAGGGAGGTGACACGGGCAGCGGAGCAGGTGGCAGAGCATGCCCAGCCTGGGAGAGGCAGAGCTGGCCACGGCTGACCCTCCCAAGGAGCATGGGCTTGCCGGGACACCCTGCTGTGGCCAGAACCCGGGAGCCACGGAATCACACCAAGTCCTGGAAGCAAAGGTTGTTAGGAGACCCAGAAAGTACTGGGTCCCCAGTTGCTCTCGCTGCCCTGAGCCCGGGTGTAGCCGCCCTGCTCTGTGTCCCTTCCACATCACGGAAGCTGTTTGTGCCCAGCCAGGCTCTGGGGGGCCACCAAGATGACAGGATGGGTCCACATGGGGCCCTTGATGGCTAATGATATCTTTTCTTGTGTCCTAAAAATGAAGCAGGCTCTGGAAGATACTATTTTGGTTTATCTCTGTGATCGATTCTGCTTTTCTGCGCGTGGGATGGGCAGCCTGGACCTTCCGGTTTGGGGGTGGTGGGAGGGGCTAGGAGGGAGTGGGGGCGACGGGTCATGGAGCAGCCAAGGAGCTGAGGCCTGTAGAATTGGAGACCGGGCAACAGGCTGCGAGCTGCAAAACTTGCAGTCTTTGGAGAAGGCTTGGGAGTGAGACAGTGACAGAGAAGGAGGCCCAGGCTGTGAGGCCTGGAGACTTCCACAGAGGGACCCTCCCCCCAGAGCTGAGCGAATACCTCAGTTGCTTGAGATTTGACAAGGTGAGGGCAGGTGACCTCCCGTAACTCTGCTGCCCAAGAGGCAGTGAGGGGGGCCCCAGCCTAGGACTCAGGACATGGGATTCTGGCCTCACCTTGCCCAGCTCTACAGCTTGAGACACACCCTGTCGCTGGTCTGAGCCTCCGCGTCCCCATCTGCAAGACAAGAAGGTTGGACATTTGTTTACGGGCATATTTCTTGTGGTCCCAGGAGTCCCTACGTTAGAATCACCCAGGGAGCTGGTGCGTGTTCCTAGGCCCCACCCTGACCCACCGGATCGGACTTGGAGCCTGGGCCTGTGCATCTGCATTCAGTAGCACCCCTGCCTGGTGATTCTTGCACCCTGCTGTGGGCTTCCTCCAGAGCTGACTCTACCTCCATCACCCTCCTCAGTTTACCCGAGTGGAAAGCGGTCCTCTCGAGGGGACGGAGGGGCTGGGCAGAGCTGCGCAGGATGCGTAAGGCTGGCTCTGGACCTGGAAGGGCTCGGAAGTGTCCAGCATACGGGAGAGGGAGGGGGCTGCACTGAGGCTGAGCCCTAGCATCCCCAGGGACTGGATTTTGTGCCGAAGCTGCACTGCCGGGTCTAGGAGGAAGCATTTGCTCTTGACCATCCACCAGCATCCATTGAGCACCTACTGAGTACCAGCCCAAGGCAGCCCAGGGGATTGGAATGCAGGGGTGATATGATAGGGACAATTCCTGTCTCTTCCTCACCAGCATCCTGACCCCCTCTAGCTTCGGTGGCCAGGGTCAGGGTGTGGGGGGGGCGGCAGTCAGAAGCCCCCCTGCTGAGCGGGAGCCACTGGACAAGCTCCCTCCTGCCATCCTCCCAGCCCCTCCTGCCCCCTGCTACCCTTGCTCCTCCATGGGCTCCCCTCAAAGGGCTCCCTTGGGGATGGGGATCCACTACCCCCAGGGGGCAGCTGCCTTGCCCCCACCCCCGCCTCCCTGTCTGTCCTCCCCCACTGCTGGTCTCCCCCTCGCTGGCCTCCCCTCTTGCCGTGGGCGCAGACGTTTACACGCCAGAGATGGCGTTATTAAAAATGACATTTAACCAGAGCTGGAATTAACCACGCGGATGGCTGCAAACCTCGGAATCAAAGCGGGAGCCGCCGGGCGGGCGCGCCTGGCAGGGGCCTCGCGGCCTCTCTCGCCGCCAGAGCTCTGCGCGGGCCTCCCATATAAAACCCCGCAGAACGCCGAAGTCTTGAAAGCCAGTGCACCTCCTTTCATTAGACTAACAAATAACACGTAACAGAAAACAGCTGTTAACAGCAGCCCCTAATGCTCTCAAGATGGTGCTTCAGGCAGCCGGTCCAGCCAGTGGGCAGCCGGTGGGTAACCCAGCCTCAGGTGGAGGCTACCCCCACCCCAGGTGGGTGTGGAATGCCTGGCACCCTCCCGTTTTTCCAGGCCTCCATCTGCACCCTCTCGGACCTGGGAGCCTCCTTCTCCTTCTGTCCTTCCTCCTGCTCAAGTCATTCACCCCGCTCCTTGTTGAGACCTCATGTCTGAGGGTCTGTTTGCAAGGGGTTGGGCCCTGGGACGGTGGGAATCAGGGGTGACATAGCCAAGAACATGGGAAGCAATGGCCGGATCTTGAGCTCCAGCCCCGCCTCTGGCCCGCTAAGGGACCGTGGCCACTTTCTCTCCAAGCTCCTCATTTGTCATCTGGGGAGGACAAGAGTCACACCTTCTTGCAGGGAGGTTTTAAGGATTTCGGAGATGATGGAAGTGGAGTGCTCAGCAGACAGCCAGACAGTGCTCAGAATAAAGAGTGTCTGCAATCGTGGTTACAGCTGGGGAACCCAGCGCTCAGAGAAGCTAAGTGACTTGCCCAAGATCACACAAGGGGTGGAGAAGCCAGAGCCCATGTGCTTTCAGGACACTGTGAAGCAGGGACTGAGGCATTCAGAAGTGGGTGTGAACCAGCCCCTGCCCTCAGAGGGCTTCCAGTCCACAGCTGATGCAGAGGGTGAGCTCCCCAGCCCTCACTGAGGCCAGGCAACCCCTCGAGGCCCCCACCACTAACCCTGCGGGCTTGGAAGCCAGAGGGGCCTCCAGATGCAGCCATCATTCCAAGTGTGGGTGCTGGGAGACTCGGGGCCTCCCCAGAACCCGAAGCGTGATCCCCGCAGCTCAGAGGGGCTCTGTCCTCAAACCTGGAGAAGGAAGGGCTGCATCCTAGGCTAGGGAGAAAAATCCAGAGAAAACCTCCCTAAGTTGGGAAGAAAGACAAATGGGCATTTTGTTTCATTTCCCCTCATGATGAAGCCACAGTAAAGAGACCCCTTTGCCTTCCTTCTAAGAGACCGTATGTTAAACTCGGTGCCTCCCCACTCCCCACCACGATCCTGCTCTGCATTTTGGTTGCAAGGAAACTGCATAGGATTCTCCTCCTTTGCTCGTTTGTTCAGCGCGCATGCGTGTTGTTTTGAGGCATGGTGCTGGGAAAATCCCAGTGAACAGGCCAGCCCTGGTCCCAAAGGGCATAATCTCAGCACAAAGCGCCCCCAGCGATCCCATTCTTTCCATCTACCAGTCTCTGAGCTCTCGGATTTATGCAGAGCCTCCCACTGAATCACTCAGCAGTCTCACGAGAGAGGTGAAGTTTCATCCTCATCTTACAGGTGAGGAAACTGAGGCTCGGAAGGATAAAGCGACTTGACCTAGGAAATAACGCAGTGATCCCCAGAGCGCAGGTATCACACTGGCCGCCCCACGCCGGTGCCTCAGATGGCCAAGGAGCCGTGCAGGGTTCTCTTGCTAAAAGCAGCCTAGGCTCTGCCTCTGGGGGAGGCCCAGGAGGGATGGGGGATTCCTTCCCAGCTCCTGGTTCCCACCTGGAGACCTCTGCAGTGTCCTGAGGAAGGCCCCCCTCCAGGCCCCCCGTTTCCAGGAACACACCCATGCAGACACTGGTCCGTGGCATGGTCAGGCGGGGAGGCTGCAGGCCTCGCTGTGATGGGGAGGGGGGTGGCCAGGGAGGGGCCCTTGCCTTAGGGAAGCTCATGTTTCCTAGAGACATCATGTTTTAATTGGAAGGCCAGCCTCTCCCACAGAGCCGGCCGCCCCACCACCACATCCCTGGGGGAGGAGAGTGTCAGGGCTCAAAGCGGGAAATTGCTAGAGACAAGAAGTAAAAACGGACTACTCTGGTTTCACTGGGAAGGAAGAAAGAAAAGGCAAAGATCTAATACCAGCTGAAAGCAGGGTTGCTGTTTAAATAAAACTGTTGCTGTTGCAGCAAATTCAAGGCTGGGGCTGCTTTTTCTTTTCTTTTTTTTTTTTTTTTCAATTTTTTTTTTCTTTTTTTGTTTTTTTGAGATGGAGTCTCACTCCGTCACCCAGGCTGGAGTGCAGTGGTGCAATCTCGGCTCACTGCAACCTCCACCTCCCGGGTTCAGGTGATTGTCCTGCCTCAGCCTCTTGAGTAGCTGGAATTACAGGCACGCACCACCATACCCGGCAAATTTTTGTATTTTTAGTAGAGATGGGGTTTCGTCGTGTTAGCCAGGCTGGACTCGGACTCCTGACCTCAAGTGATCTGCCTGCCAAGGCCTCCCAAAATGCTGGGGTTACAGGTGTGAGCCACTGCCCCCAGCCTAGGGGACGGCTTTTTCAAGGGTCTGGTTTCTCTGTCAAGGGAGGAAAAGTTGGGGAGGCATTCTGTGAACCCTTCTCTCCTTCCACAAGTATTGTTGAGCACCTACTGCACGCCAGGCCCTGGCCAGGCACAGGGGCCCCTGTAGGAAACAAGGGAGCTGTGGTCCTTGGTGTGAAGGAAGACATGCTGGATGCTATGACGACAGACGATGGGCCCCTACATTGTCTGGAGGTTCAGGGAAGGCTTCCTGGAGGAAGCAGAATTTCAGAAAGGACCTCAAGAATGAGTGGAGTTGTCCAGAAGAGGAGGTCAGGGAGGGCACGCCGGGTGGAGGAAACAGCAGACGGAAAGGCTCCGAGTTGGAAAGAACATGGCCGTTCTGGAGCAGAAAGTGTGGGAGAGCACGGTGGGGGCCTGCGATCTGGCAGACCTCGTTTGAGATTTGTGACTTTGGTATTAAGAGCAGTGGGGATGCGTTCTGTGTGTCTGTGAGTGTCCAGAGTGGCCACTCACTCCGGCCCTCTCTGGGGGCTCTCTCAGTGAGCATCTCTTCCAGTCACATGGGAAGCCAGTGTCTGACATGGGGATGACAGTTGTGTCTCAGTTGCCCAGAGCTTGCTGGGCTGCCCCAGTCTCCAAAGGAGCTGACCACAAGCCCCTAACTGGCTGCCTCTGGCCCAGCTGCTGTGAGACCTGCACTGCCTGAGAAGCCCAGATCCTGAGCCAGCGGGGGAAAGCTCCAGGAGCCATTTAGAGCCAGAGGCGGGGCAGGTGGCCATGCCCCATGTCATAGTCCACTGCGTGCAGGATGGCAGCACCAATCGGGGAGGTGGGGAAGGGGGTGCAGGCAGCCAGGCACTGGGCAGCCATGGCTGATGATGAATTCATGGTGTCAGGGACCCAGGACCAGGGCTGTGTGTCCCAGGCACGTGATGACCCTGGGGCGGAAGCTTTGTTCACAAGATGAGGAAGGAATGCCATCCCAGGCTATCTGACCTTGAATCCTGTATTCCGCAAGAAATGGAGGGAGTCGGGGGTGCTGCCGCAGAGTCGGGACAGTTAAGCTGGGTGATGGTGGCAGCGGGGAGGTGGCTGTGACGGCCCACCTCCATCATCGTCAGCCCCGTGATCCAACAGGACCATTTATTGTGCACCTGCTAAGTGCTACACCCTCTGCATGGATCATCTCATTAAATCCTCCCGAACCCTCTCGAAGGCAGGCAGTTTTATGACCCAATTTTCCAGTTGAGGAAACTGAGGCACAGGAAGGCAAGTTACACAGTGAGTACATGGGGGCAGCAGGCCTTGGGCCCTTGACTGTGCCGACCTCGAGTCCCTGGATTGGGCTGACTGCGACCTCACCCAGCCACTGCAGGCCAGTTTAGGAAGGGAAAGGTGAGAAGGTTCCATAACGCTGCTGAACGAAACCACAGCTGCTCCCTGACCCAGACAGGCAGGCTAGGGCCGGGGCAGCCCCTGTTGTCCCCCATGCAGCTCAGTGGTGATGCAGGCAGAGAAAGGTAGAGCCAGCTCCAGAGAGCTCCCAAGGGCACCCCTCCAGGGCCTCCTCTCTCCAGGGACAGGACGTGCTGGGGAATGGCCCAGCTCTGCCGTGGAGATTCTGGCCCCAACCTCAGCTCCACTTGCTGGGTGATCTTGGCAAAGCACTCATGTCTCTGAGCCTCAGATTCCTCAAATTCCTCACCTGCCAAATGATCATCATAATAGTACCTGGGGTTTGGGCTGCGCAGAGGAGTTGATGAGACCAGGCAGGCAGGGGCTTAGCTTTACGCCTGCCTCGCCCCTGAAGAGTGCTCAGTAAACACCAATTTAGCCAGGCACGGTGGCTCATACCTGTAATCTCAGCACTTTGGGAGGTCAAGAAGGGGGGATCACCTGAGGTCAGGAGTTCGAGACCAGCTGGCCAACATGGTGAAACCCCGTCTCTACTAAAAATACGAAAATTAGCTGGGTGTGGTGGCATGCACCTGTAATCCCGGCTACTCGGGAGGCTGATGCAGGAGAATTGCTTGAACCTGGGAGGCAGAGATTGCAGAGAGCTGAGATCATGCCACTGCACTCCAGCCTGGCTGACAGAGCGAGATTCCATCTCAAAAAAAAAAAAAAAAAAAGAAAAAAAAAATTTTTTCTCTCTCCCTCCCTCCCTCCTTCCCTCCCTCCTTCTTGACACCTGGGAGGAAGGGCAGATGTCCCATTTAGGACCATCACGTTCCCTTCACAGATGGAAAAACTGAGGGAGAGGTTTCCCCAAGCCCCACAGGAAGGAGAGCTGAGATTAGGAACAGAGTTCTGGGTGTCGGGAGCTTGCCTCATGGCTTTGCTGGTGCCTAACTATGCTTTCCAAAAGGGAGATAAGTTACCCAGCCCAGCACCCCGCCCCCAGCCCGCACACAGGACCCAGATCCCTCTCCCCTGCCCAGCCCTACCTGGCGACCTGGGATCCCCTCTCTGGAAGGACAGTGCTGATCCACCGCACTGAACCTGGCTTCTGGCTGGATGTGACCGCCACTCCTGTGCAGAAGGAAGCATCTTGCTTTATTTTCCACAGCACAAATTGTAACCATACATAGTGGCAGATACCATCTATAAAACACAACTATTTTTATAATGTGGTGTTTGAGGTTAAAAATTCAAATTAGAGATTAATTACAACGTCTAGAAGGTCTGTGGCTAAGACGACTTTGGGGAGGAAGGCTGACACGTTCAGATTTGCAGCCTGGAGCACTGCAGGTGGGTTCTCCCTGCATGCCTAGAGCATGCACACCCACTCGCACCCACTCTCTGAGCCAGTCCCCGGGCTCCGGCAAAGCTGAGTTCGATGTGGCATTGGCATCCCTGGGAGAGCTGGCTTCAGTGCTGGCTCTTTTTCTGCCTAGGACACTGAGGTCCAAGCAGCCATCAGAGAGCAGGTTCCCTGGTCAGGTGTGGTGGCTCGTGCCTGTAATCCCAGCACTTTGGGAGGCCAAGGCAGGTGGATCACCTGAGGTCAGGAGTTCAAGGCCAGCCTGGCCAACGTGGCAAAACCCCGTCTCTACTAAAAATACAAAAATTAGCCAGGCATGGTGGTGTGCACCTGTAATCCCAGCTACTCGGGGGGCTGAGGCAGGAGAATTGCTTGAACCCGGGAGGTGGAGGTTGCAGTGAGCCAGGATCATGCCACTGTACTCCAGCCTGGGCGACAGAGCAAGACTCTGTTTCAAAAAAAAAAGAAAGCAGGTTCCCTGATGATAAAGCAGCCCTGGGGGTTGTGGATGTGGCAGCAGGTGGGGAGATGCCAGTGTGTGGGGCACCCAGAAAAGTTGTGAATGTCTTGATTTTGCCTCCATCCGGTGCCCGCTCTCTGCTCCTCCCTAAACCCGCCCTCCCTCCACCCCCGAAAACCAGAACCAGATGGAAACCCAAGTGAATATGGGTCTGAGCGGAGGATGGATGGTGTGGGATGGGAGCCCCGATGTGGGGAGTGCGCCCCATTCCAGAAACACTAAAGGCCAATGTGTCTCCTTCAGCACAGGGACAGCTTGGAGCCCACTGCAGAAGAAATCCAGGTTCTGGTGGCCTCTGGGCTCCCTGGGGATCACGGGCACATGTTTGCTGCTTCATTCAAAATGGGGAACAGGCCGGGCGCGGTGGCTCAAGCCTGTAATCCCAGCACTTTGGGAGGCCGAGATGGGCGGATCACGAGGTCAGGAGATCGAGACCATCCTGGCTAACACGGTGAAACCCCGTCTCTACTAAAAAATACAAAAAACTAGCCGGGCGCGGTGGCGGGCGCCTGTAGTCCCAGCTACTCCGGAGGCTGAGGCAGGAGAATGGCGTGAACCCGGGAGGCGGAGCTTGCAGTGAGCTGAGATCCGGCCACTGCACTCCAGCCTGGGCGGCAGAGCGAGACTCCGTCTCAAAAAAAAAAAAAAAAAAAAAAAAATGGGGAACCACAGCAGTGACTGGAAGCTTAGGGCTGCCCGTGGCGCCGAGAATTTTCCTCCCTCCACCTTCCCACGGCACAGGCTGGTCCCTGAGGAGGAGGCGCGGGTCTTAGGAGGAAAGCAGCTCTGGGGAGCTGTTGGCCAAACGCCCGTAGCCGCCTCCTGTGCCCAAGGTACCCCAGGGAGAGGAGGTCCAGAGTGGGGCCAGGATGTCACATGGATCCCACTTGGCTCCCCGGGGCAAGGGACTTCTTTTCTCTCAACCTCAGTTTCTTCGTCTTTGAGGTGGGGACGGTGACAGCACCTACTCAGAGGCGTGGGTGGTGAGGATGCAGAGACGTGGGAAGCACTTCACAAAGTCCTGGCACAGCTGGCCCCGCCGCTGCCGCTGTGCTGCCGATGTTATTATTACTGCCATCGCTATTGTTCGCGACTCCTGTGAGGGTCCCTGAGAGAGGAGGGGCTGAGGATCCAGCCATACCCCTGGCAACCGCAGGCCCCCAAGGACGCTCATCTCTCTAGCATGGGGTTGGAGAACTGTCCCAACCCAAACTAGCTCCATATTAAGGCAAAAGCTCCATCCCTCCGGCCCCAGCCCCACCCTGGGGTGCGGCGGCGAGAGTAGGGACTTGTTTATTCTCTTGTCTCTTGACTGATCCAGGGTGAAGCTGGAGGGAGGAGGACAGGGAGTGTCTCCACCCCCTCTCAGCAATGGCTTTGCCCCATCGCGGAAACAGCTCAGGTATCTTTGGCCCTACCCAGTCTTTGGCACAACAGACAAAAGCCTGGGCCTGTGGCGGGGTCAGAGGTCCTCCATCGCCACCATGGAAACCCCAGACCCATCCCTCAATCCTCCCCTCCTCAGCCGGGCGCGGCGGCTCACGCCTGTAATCCCAGCACTTTAGGAGGCCGAGGCGGGCAGATCACCTGAGGTCAGGAGTTTGAGACCAGCCTGACCAACATGGTGAAACCCCCGTCTCTACTAAAAATACAAAAATTAATCTGGCATGGTGGCGTGCACCTGTAGTCCCAGCTACTCGGGAGGCTGAGGCAGGAGAATTGCTAGAACCCGGGAGGCGAAGGTTGCAGTGAGCTGAGATGGTGCCACTGCACTCCAGCCTGGGCGACAGAGTGAGACTCTGTCTTAAAAAAATAATAAAAATAAAAAATCTTTCCCTCCACTGGCTATGCCAGTTCCTGCCAGGCCACCATTAAGTCTTACTTGGGTGAATTCACTGCCCACCAGGAACCCCTGCTGGGACCCCCTTCATAGCAGTAATTAATCATCTCCCTTTTAGGAGGCCCCTACTATGGACTAAGCATATGACACACACGATCTCATCTCCCCTCATCTTTGTAGACGGATATTGGCATTTCCGTTTTACATACGAGAAACGGAGGCTCCTTCCTGCAGCACGTATTTCTTGAGAGGCCCCTGCTCTGTGCAGGCTCTGGGCAGACATCCACCTGCCAGCCCTTAGGGAGCTTGCAGGTAACTGACAAATACACAGGCAGGTAATTTACTACAGTGCTGGTAAGTTCCACCGAAGGGAAGCACAGGGGCCTCTGGGGCTCAGAGACGGGAGCGCCACCCCCAGGCTGCACAGCCAGCACCTGCGGAGGGAAGGCTAAAGCCCAGGATCAGACTTCAGAGCCCTCCCATCCCTACCCTCTTACTGTACAAGGCTGTGGCTAACGGGAGCCCCCTCCCAACAGGCTGCAGAGACTCACATCCCAAATTCGCCCAGAGAGGGACCCATGACCCTGGACCCCGTGTGGTGGAGGCAGCGATGGGAGGAGAGGAGGGAAGGTTCCTGAGGCAGGTCCACAAGTCCCTCTGGCACTGTGCTCTCCGAAGACCTGAGGGTGAGGGGTTCCCAGAGTGGGAGTGACACTACTCTAGTTCTGCCAGGTGAGGACAAGGGTACAGGTATAGTTGGGCTTTGGCATCGTATCAGTCAAGGCTGTCACCTATGGTGGGTAGAAGACTGGTCCCAGCTAGCTTAAGCAAAACTAGGATATATTCATTAGCCTAATTTAGAAATCCAGGGTGGGACTTCAGGCACTGCTGGATCCAGGCTTAAGCAATGGCACTGGGCCCTCAGTTCTCTCTCTCTCTGGCTTCACCCTTTCCTATAGAGGAGACACACACACACACAGAGAGACACACACAGACACAGTCACAACACACACACACACACAGCCAACAGAAAAGAAACCAGAAATCTCCGAAAAAGTCTCGCTGTGCCATGATTAGGTCCCTGCCCACTTTTTTTTTTTTTTTTTGAGACGGAGTCTCACTCTGTCGCCCAGGCTGGAGTGCAGTGGCCGGATCTCGGCTCACTGCAAGCTCCGCCTCCCGGGTTCACACTATTCTCCTGCCTCAGCCTCCTGAGTAGCTGGGACTACAGGCGCCCGCCACCTCGCCCGGCTAGTTTTTTGTATTTTTTTTTTAGTAGAGACGGGGTTTCACTGCGTTAGCCAGGATGGTCTCGATCTTCTGACCTCGTGATCCGCCCATCTCGGCCTCCCAAAGTGCTGGGATTACAGGCTTGAGCCACTGCACCCGGCCTACCTGCCCACTTTTGAACCAATCATAGTGGCCAAGAGAAGCAGAGGGCTGATTGGCTGAGGCCTGGGCTATGTGGGGTGGGGCCTCACTGGCACCCCTTGGAGGGAGGATGGAGGGAGACTACTCTCCACGTGGTGCTCCTGGGTGTAACAGAGCTCAACATTTGTAAAGAGAGTTCTCTAAACAGCACAGGCAGTGCTTCAAGTACATCTCATGTATTGTCTCACCTAATCACGGAGGGACCGTTATTGTACCTGCTTTATAGACGAGGCAGCCAAGGCTCGGAGAGGCCAAGAAGCTTTTCCAAGGTCACTCAGCTTGGGGGTGGAGTTGAGGGAACTCATTCCAGGGTTCCTGTGTCAATCATGACTCTCAAAGCAACCAGGAGGCCTGGACAGCTGGCACTGGGCCACCCTTCCACCATCTTGTCCCCTCTACCAGGGCAGGCAGTGTGCCACTGACGCCCCTCCTGCCCTCTCCCTAGGCTCAGGGCATCACTCTGGCCAGGGTGAGCCCCGTGGGCTTAGTGGTGCTCAGGAAGCTGTGGAGGGGTCAATCATCACCCTACCTGGTCCCAAGCACAGGCCTGGGAGGGACTGCCCAGACGAGGGAGCAGGGCAAGTTGGGGTCTGGCTGGACCCAGGGCCCCCTACCAGTGGCAGCATCCTCCTCACGTTACATTAACACAGTACTTGTTACTGTGGCAAGTACGCTGGAGCCAAAAGCAGGGTGGACTGTGGTTGTCCGCTTGCTGCGCCATCACAGGCAGTCCACATTTCACTCACTTGGTTCATTTTATTTATTTATTTATTTATTATTTATTTATTTATTTAGAGACAGGGTCTCTGTTGCCCAGGCTGGAGTGCAGTGGCACGATCACAGCTCACTACAGCCTCGACCTCCTGGGCTGTTGATCCTCCCACCTCAGCCTCCTGAGTAGCTGGATGACATGTCCCACCACACCCACCTGGCTAATTCTTTAAATTTTTTGTAGAGATGGGGGTCTTGAACTCCTGGACTTAAGCAATCCTCCCACCTCAGCCTCCCAAAGTGCTGGGATTACAGGCATGATTCACTGCGCCTGGCCAGTTTCCCTTCTTCACTGTACTTGGGAGCTAAGTTAAAAACAATTTCCAGTCTCCCATTTTCCTGGGCCTTTAAAAAGCCCCAGCGCCTTAGGTATTGTGCACCCAAAGACTTAAGGGTGTAGTTTGTGAGTCATTCATTCATTCATCCATGCAGTGTTTACTGAGCACCTACCATGTGCCAGGCGCCACTGGTGACACAGCCCTGAGGGTGCAGAGGGCGGTTCTTGGTGCAGTGTAAACAGGTTGAATTAGTGAAGGTGGAGACGCAGCCAGACCCCCGCGCCTTTCTGGGCCAGTGAGGGAAGGGTTTCTACAGGAAGTGTTGTCTAAGAAGAGAGGTGAGGGCTGGGTTGGGCTTTGTGAAGAGGTGGGAAAAGTCTTCCAGCCTGGGGGAACCCTGAGATGCCTCAGGAGCAGAGGCAAGGAGGCGTCCGCGGTTAGGGCTGGGCCCATGCAGTGCAGGTATCTGGACACAGGCCTCCTTACTTTGGTTTTGTTTTTGAGACGGGGTCTCGCTCTGTCACCCAGGCTGGAGTGCAGTGGTGCGATCTCAGCTCACTGCAGTCTGCCTGTCCTGGGCTCAAGTGATCCTTCCGCCTCAGCCTCCCAAGTAGCTGGCCACAGGTGCACGTGCCACACTGGCTAATTTTTTTAAAAGGAGTCTTACTGGGCTGCCCAGGCTGTTCTTGAGCTCCTGGGCTCAAGCAGAATGCTAATGAAATCAGAGGAGCCCGGGTGGGGGTAGGCCCTGGGCAGGGGAGAATTAAGCAATTGGAGGCAGGTTCTTTTCCATATTTGATTGGCGCTGGCTGAGGGACAGCCATCCACAGGGCAGCCCCCTGCAGAGGGGGTGGGGGAGTAGTGAAGGGGTCAGATCTGCTTCTTCAGGTGCCCTCCTCCTCTTTGGCAGAGGCAGGCTGCAGGCCGCACGGTGTAATCCCAGCACATCAGGAGGCTTAGGTGGGAGGATCACTTGAGGCCAGGAGTTCAAGACCAGCCTGGGCCACAAAATGAGACCGCTGACTCTATAAAACATTAAAGAAGAAAAGAAGTGGGCTGCATTCAGCATGCACAGATGCTTCGTGGAAGGAAAGGGGCAAAAGTGGCCTCGAGGCCTGGCAGGGGTGTTGGCCTGTTTAGTGGGTCCCTTGGGGTTGGTGAGGGGTGTGGAAGGCCCCAGGGACCCCTGTGAGTCCCACCACCTGACCACCTTCCAGACATCATCTCAGAATCCTTACAATGATCCACGAGTGGCTGGGAAACTGAGGCATGGAGGGGAGGAGCCGAGTGCCAGAGGGAGGGCCCGCAGCCACTCCGCCGTCACTAACTTAACTTGCTTGTGCGGCACCAGCCAGCTTCCCTCTGCACGCTCAGGGCTGTGTCAGCAGTGGCGCCTGGCACGAGGGCGGTGCTCACTAAATGCTGCCTGGATGAATGAGTGACTCACAAACTACACCCTTTTGGTCGCTGTGCCAACTCCGTGGAATCCTAGCAGCCTGGCTGGCGTGGGAACTCATCACACCCGAGATTTGGAGAATAGAAAGGTAGCATGGCCCGGGAGACAAGGGCAGGCAGACAGACTGGCTCACACCCTCGGGCAGGCCTAGGCAGGCAGCATCAGCTCTCTGAGCCTCAGTTTCTCCTTTTCTAAAGCAACCTGATGACAGTACCCCCCTTGCACAGTGACTGAGGGTGGATGAGAAAGGGCTTTTCGGGAGGTAGGGGGGAGAGGGTCTCTCTCTGTCACCCAGGCTGGAGTGCAGTGGTGCTACCGTGGCTCATGGCAATCTCTGCCTCTCCCACCTCAGCCTTCCAAGTAACTGGGACTACAGACATGCCACTACCACGCCTGGGAAATTTTTGTCTATTTTGTAGAGACGGGAATCTCACTCCGTTGCCCAAGCTGGTCTTGAACTCCTGGGTTCAAGCAATCCTCCCACCTCAGCCTCCTAAAAGTGCTGGGATTACAGGTGTGAGTCACCGTGCCCGGTCAAGAAATGGCTTTGAGGACTGGGTAGAGCCCCATGATGTAATGGGGGTTGTTTGAAGAGCTACTCTGGACCTGTGTCTACAGTGTGGTCTCTGATCATGATCTCCGTCCCACAGTCTCTGCTCTGGGTGCCTTCTTTTCCCTACCCCCCAAACACACGCAGTAGCGTATCGACCTCATGTTTCTCCCAAGAAGCATCATCCATGTCAGGTCAAGGTCTCTTGACTCTGAACGAGAATGGCCAGGAGGACTCACTGGGTCCACATTTCTGTCACTCTGTCTCCTGCCTTTCAATGGCATGGGCCCCAAAAAGACACCTGAAACCTGGGATCCTAGCAGAGCTAGGACAGGAGACCAAGCCTGGAACCCAGTGTGAGGAGGCTGGAGCAGACGTGCATAGGGGTTCTGGGTATCAGGAGAGGGCTTTTCCAGTTGGGTCTTGTAGGATGAATAGGAGCCCATTGTTTACTGTCTTCACCAGTTCACACAGCACCACCCTCTGGTTGGGTGGCTCTAGGCCTAGCATCCTCTCCTCTGCAGCCTCAGGCTTCTCATTCATAGAATGGAAAGGAAAGTGCCTGCCCTGTTGCTGGAATCATACAGAATAGAATATTTTCAGGTTGGGTCTCACAGAAAAGAGGTGAAGTGTGCACAAGGCCAGGAATGCTCTGTGTCGTTGGCTGCAGGTAGGCTCATATGGCTTAGGGGTGCTGGTTTGGCTTCATGGCGCAGAGAGACACTCCTGTGCTCCCGAACACACTCCTGTCTTCTCTGCACTTCTCTCCTCCTTCAAGCTTCCCTGCCTTCTCCACTCCTAAGCTCTTCTCTGAGCTCCCGGAGCACAGGGGTCTTCAGTAAGAAGCCTGCCTGCTTCGGCTGGAGTCCTGCCTCTGCCACTTGCGCAAGTCACCATGCTCCCTGAGCCAGGGCTTCCTCATCTGGAAAAGGGGAATAAGTGATAAT
The DNA here is from genome assembly GCF_037993035.2 of Macaca fascicularis. Taxonomy (NCBI): domain Eukaryota; kingdom Metazoa; phylum Chordata; class Mammalia; order Primates; family Cercopithecidae; genus Macaca; species Macaca fascicularis. Next base: position 14,229,558 of record NC_088389.1, on the reverse strand, counting down.
GCTTGTCTCCCAGGACTGCCAGATTTCGGTGTGACCAGGCATTTGGCTCAGTGCCGCACTTGAAGGAATCACTCCAGGCGAGTTAGTGGCATCCATCGTCATTTCCCATTCTCCCATCTCCCACTGTGCGTGGTTGCTGGAGTTATCACCAGTACCAACCCTGTAAGCAGGTATCGCTTTTGCAGATGAAGAAACTGAGGCTTATTTGGGACAAGTGGTCCCTGGCCATAGGGCTGGGCCTCAACTCTAGGCTGGTCTGATGCCCAGAGGCCTTGCTCTTGGTGGCACCAGTGAGTGACCCTCAGCCCTGGCTGCACGGTAGCCTGAGCTGGGGAGCTTTCAGTGAATGCTGATGGCCAGGCCTCACTCTGAACCTGTGGAGTCTGACTCTCCGGGGTGGGGGCGGGGACTTGGCATCTTACTTTGCTTATTTATGTATTTATTTATTTATTGAGACGCAGTCTCACTGTGTCGCCCAGGCTGGAGTGCAGTGGCACAGTCTCGGCTCACTGCAATCTCCGTCTCCTGGCTTCAAGCTATCTCCTGTCTCAGTCTCCGGAGTAGCTGGGACTACAGACATGCGCCACCAAACCCAGTTAATTTTTGTATTTTTATTACAGACAGGGTTTTGCCATGTTAGTCAGGCTGGTCTCAAACTGCTGACCTCAGGCGATCCGCCTGTCTCAGCCTCCTAAAGTGTTGGGATTATAGGCGTGAGCCACTTCGTCCAGCTAATGGCATTTTTATTTATTTATTTATTTATTTATTTATTTATTTATTTATTTGAGACGGAGTCTCGCTCTGTCGCCCAGGCTGGAGTGCAGTGGCGAGATCTCAGCTCACTGCAAGCTCCGCCTCTCGGGTTCATGCCATTCTGCTGCCTCAGCCTCCCAAGTAGCTAGGATTACAGGTGCCCGCTGCCACGCCTGGCTAATTTTTTGTATTTTTAGTAGAGACGGGGTTTCACTGTGTTAGCCAGGATGGTCTTGATCTCCTGATCTCGTGATCCACCTGCCTCAGCCTCCCAAAGTGCTGGGATTACAAATGTGAGCCACCGCACCCGGCCTTTTTTTTTTTTTTTTTTTTTTTGAGACAAAGGCTTGCCCTGTCACCAGGCTAGAGTGCAGTAGTGTGATCTTGGCTCACTGCAACCTCCATCTCCCGGGTTCAAGTAATTCTCCTGCCTCAGCCTCCCAAGTAGCTGGGATTACAGGCGTGCACCACCACGCCTGGCTGTTTTTTGTAGTTTTAGTAGAGACGGGGTTTCACCATGTTGGCCAGGGTGGTCTCAGTCTCTTGACCTTGTGATCCACCCGCCTCAGCCTCCCAAAGTGTTGGGATTATAGACGTGAGCCACTGTGCCCGGTCAATGGCATCTTATTTTTAAAGGCTCCACCCTCTACTGCTACCCAGTGATGCCTTGTGCAGCTAGGGCTGAGGCCCCATCCCATGCTGCTGCCTCCATCCCTCCCACCTTACCTAGTCTGTCCTCCTCTCTGCTGGGGTCCTCTGTTTTCAGGGCTGCATCATTCTCTCTCTGAGAGTTGGCCTAATTGTTGGGGCCCGAGTTTTCTCCAATGTGATTTTCCAGCCCTCTGTGCACAATTTTGAGGGTAACAACTCATTTTAGAAAGGCCCCTGCTGCCCAGCACGGGTAATGGAGTTGACACACAGGTTGTATCACACCGATGGATAGGATCTGAACCCTGATCAAGGTACCCAGGATCTGGGGGCCTGAGAGGGCCCTCCCAAAGGCAGCAGCTCTGGGGGCTGCTAGCCCTTGGACAGACATGACTAGCACCACAACTACGGTGCCAGCTCTTTTTTTGAGACGGAGTCTTGCTCTTGCCCAGGCTGGAGTGCAGTGGCGCGATCTCAGCTCACTGCAATCTCCGCCTCCCGGGTTCAAGCGATTCTTCCACCTTAGCCTCCCAAGTAGCTGGGACTATACAGGTACACACCACCACGCCCAGCTAGTTTTTGTTTTTTTTTTTTAGAAGTGACAAGGTTTTGCTCTGTTGACCAGGCTGGTCTCAAACTCCTGACCTAAAGTGATCTACTCTCCTCTGCCTCCTAAAGTGCTAGGCATGAGCCACCACGCCTAGCCTAGACTTTTATTTTTTAAGCAGTTTTAGATTCACAGCAAAATTGAGTGGAAAGTACAGAGATTCCCCATCCACCTTCTGTCCCCACCTCCACCCCCACCGTCCCCCACCAGAGTGGTACATCTGTTACAGTCAATGAGCCTACAGTGCATACGGTCATCACTCAAAGTCCATAGTTAACATTGGGGTTCCCTCTCGGTGTTGTTCATTCTGTGGGTTTGGAGAAATGCATAGTGACATGGATCCGCCACTGCAAAACCACCCAGAGTAGCTTCACTGCCCTAACAATCCCCTGGGTTCTGCCTCTTCATTCCTCCCTCCCGCAGCTCTGAAAACCACTGATTCTTTAACTATCTCCAAAGGTTTGCCTTTTTCAGAATGTCACATAGTTGGAATCATACAGTATGTAACCTCTTGAGGTTGGCTTCTTTCCCTTAGTAAATATGCATGTAAGTTTCCTCCACATTTTTTCATGGCTTCATAGCTCCTTTTTTTTTTTTTTTTTTTTAGTGCTGAGTAATATTCCTTTGTCTGAATGTACCACAGTTTATCAGAATGTCACATAGTTGGAATCATACAGTATGTAACCTCTTGAGGTTGGCTTCTTTCCCTTAGTAAATATGCATGTAAGTTTCCTCCACATTTTTTCATGGCTTCATAGCTCCTTTTTTTTTTTTTTTTTTTTTTAGTGCTGAGTAATATTCCTTTGTCTGAATGTACCACAGTTTATCCATTCACCTACTGAAGGACGTGTTAGTTGCTTCTAAGTGTTGGCAATTATGAACAGAGCTGCTATAAACATCCCTGGGCAGGCCTTTTTGTGGACAGAAGTTTCCATCTCATTTGAGTAGGAACCGAGGAGCGTGATTGCCACATCGTCCGGTAAAAGCGTTTAGTTTTGTAAGAAACTGCCAAACTGGCTTCCAAAGTGGCTGTACCATTTTGCATTCTCGCCAGCAGTGGATGAGAATTTCTGTTGCCCCATGTCCTTGCCAGTATCTGGTTGTCAGTGTTCTGAATTCTGGGTCTTCTAATAGCCGTGTAGTGGTATCTCACTGTAGTTTTAATTTGCATTTCCCAAGTGATACACGATACAGTGTATCTTTCATATGCTTGCTTGCCATCTGTCTGCCTTTTTGATGAGGTGTCTGCTCAGGGCTTCCTTCCATTTTAAAATCAGGTTGTTTATAATTTAATTTGCTAAAAAAGTTTTCTCATGGTAAATAGTCTTTAAAAAAATAGATTGTTCTCAGCTGGGCGCAGTGGCTCATGCCTGTAATCCCAGCACTTTGGGAGGCCAAGGCGGGCGGATCACCTGAGGTCAAGAGTTCAAGCCCAGCCTGACCAACACGGTGAAACCCCGTCTCTACTAAAAATACAAAAATTAGCTGAGCATGGTGGTGGGTGCCTGTAACCCCAGCTACTCCGGAGGCTGAGGCTGGAGAATCGCTTGAACCTGGGAGGCAGAGGTTGCAGTGAGCCGAGATTGCGCCATTGCACTCCAGCCTGGGCGACAGGAGCGAAACTCTGTCTCAAACAACAAAAAAAGAAGATTGTTCTTTTGGGGCAAAACTCACCTTGCCATCATTACTGGCTAATTCAGTATTTATGTGCAGGGGGCAGAATATTGTCCCTATTGGAAATATGTCCAGAGAGGTTGGATAATTTTTCCTGCCACCACCAAGGCCTTGGAAGAGGGGCGAGGGTTTGCCTCCTGGCAATGCCAGGTTGCTGCTTGTTTATTTTAAAAGGCAGAATTGAACATCATTCTCTTCAAATGTCCTTCTGTGGTCTATGTGGAACTTCCCAAAATGAGCATGTCGAGGGACAAGGGATGGTAAGGCGATGCCACACGTGACATCGTTTGCTGTGTCCTTGAAGGTGGAAAGGGCCCCCAGCAGGGAGTGAAGGCAGAGTCCCCACTTGGGCTTTTTCTGGAGCTCTTCCTGAGCCCATGGCAGACAGAGCTCACCAACCAGAGACTCTCCCAATCCTCCGTAACACAGGGTTCCAGGCAGCTACTAGCAGGCGATCAGGAGTGGCAGGGAGATGACACCGTGAGCCAGCCCTGGCCTGAGTGCACTCAAAAACACCCCACCTCCCCTCTGTAATTTTTTAAGACATAGTCTCCGTCTGTCTCCCAGCCTGGAGTGCAGTGGCCCCATCTTGGCTCACTGCAACCTCCACCTCCTGGATTCAAGCCATTCTCCTGTCCTCAGCCTCCCAAGTAGCCAGGACTACAGGTGTGCACCACCATGCCTGGCTAATTTATGTATTTTTAGTAGAGGTGGGGTTTTGCCATGTTGGCCAGGCCGGTCTCGAACTCCTGACCTCAAGTGATCCGCCTGCCTCAGCCTCCCAAAGCGCTGGGATTATGGGCATGAGCCACCGCGTCCAGCCCTTCAGAAGTCCCTTCTGACTTTGACATTCTGTGCCGGCTGCCTCCTGGGGAGGAGGTGAAGGCAGAGTCTTGTGCTCAGCAGGGAGGCAGTGTGGTTCAGGGCTTAGGAGCTTGGGTGCTGGAATCTGGTGCTTCAGGATGTGGATGAGTCCCAGTTCTTCCACCAAACTGTCTGTGTGGCCTTAGAGAAGTCACTTGACCCCACAGATCCTGTTTCTTCCTCTTGTTGATACTTGCTTCCTGGGTTTGCAGGAGTGAGGATTCCTCCAAGCTCTGTGTGTGTGTGTGTGTGTGCGCACGCGTGCATGTGTGTGTGTTTAAAGTGCCTGGCACATAGGGGAGTCCATGGGGGGCAGTGGAGGGAGTCCCATACAGAATAGTGATAAACACTGTGGTGTGTGCCATGACCCTGGTGTTCCAATGAAGGCTTCATGGCTGGGCCAGGCCTCTGGCCCGGGAGATTCAGCCACCGGCTCCCCTCTCACCAGCCCCCCAAGCCCCACCTGCCTACAGCTTCCAGATGAAAGGGCTCACCATGGAGGAGGAATGGGGTGAGCTGCAGGCCAGCTCAGAGAGGTCTGGGGACAGGGTCCCAGTACCCACTGATGAATCTTTTGGGGTCACCTAGCAGTCCAGGGAGAACCCCAACACCCCACAGGCAGGTGGCCGGACCTGGCCAAGGCCAGGGCCTCATGAAGATTCAGGGTCATTCTAGAAGTTCTAGGAGGATTATTCCCTTCTCCACCCCACAGTCTGTGAGTGTGGATAGGTGGCCTGTAATCAACACCCCCTCCAGAGGTTTCTGGCTAAGGGGGACAGAGGAGAAGCCATGGAGGAGAAGGAAAGGTACGAGGACAGAGTTCTGTGACCCGAAATTGCCACCAGCTCTCTTTAGCCCCAGTGGAAACTGTCTTTTCAAAGAGACAGGCTGCGGAAGTGGCAGATGCCTTGGAGAATCAGCTTCCCTCCAAATTCCCGGTCTCTTGCTCCGGGCTTCACTTGACCAATGTGCTTGTTTGGTTTGGTTTTTCTACACCCCACAGCCTTGTTGGTTTACCCCCTTTTCAGGCCTGCTGGGGAAGGGACCAGTCTTAGCCTGGCACAGAGCTGGGAGCTGGACCGGGAGCCCCCAGCTGGCAGGCACCTCCCTTTCCTGCCCCACGCTGCTCTTCCTCCAGGCCCCCGCCACCCCAAACCTTTAACAGGAGACGTGGCTGGAAAGTCAAAAGGACTTTCCTGCTGCTTTCAGACGCCTGGGCACATTCACTAGGCCATTATGAGCCTTATTACCTTTAGGCTGGGAACTGTTTTAAAGTGAGTTTTGTTTTTTTTTTCTAAAATCCAGAATTTCTGACAGCCCAAGTTAACAAGCCCCCCCAAGTGAATTCAGAGAGCATTAATAGGAAAGTTCTAAACAGAACCGCTGCTGTCATGTAAGCAGCTCAGAAAAAAACACTCTTCTCCCGTTTTAAGGGTGAGCATGGCACTTTGATGTGGCCCCATTTCCTTATAAAGCCCCCTCTGAGAAGGCGGAAAGCTGAAGTTTAATCTGGAGCCAACAAATTACTTGCAATTTGCAAGCACACATGCTTAGCCCATAGGGGCTAAAGTCCACAGTAAAAGAAAGAAAATGAAAAAAAAAAAAAAAGGGTAGGGGGCTCAGAAAGAGAGGGAGGAAGACAAAACCCACCTCCACTCACCAAATGGCTAAGACTCAGATGTATTATCATGGAATCTAGTGTGGGGGGTCCTAATGCTCACAGCTCCCTTTTCAAAACCAAACAAGCCACACACCCCTGAATAGTAGAATGGTACTTCTAAAGCAGGGCAGCTTGGCTGCGCATGGTGGCGCACGCCTGGAATCCCAGCACTTTGGGAGGCCGAGGCGGATGGATAGCTTGAGCCCAGGGGTTGGGGACCAGCCTGGGCAACATGGTGAAACCCCATCTCTAAAAAAAATACAAAAATTGGCCAGGCGTGGTAGCAGGCGCCTGTCATCCCAGCTACTCTAGAGGCTCAGTTGGGAGGATCGCTTGAGCCTGAGAGTTCAAGGCTGCAGTGGAGCCCAGATCGCGCCGCAGCACTCCAGCCTGTGCCACAGAGTTAGACCCCGTCTCGAAAACAAAAATAGTAATAATAATTTATATATAGATATATATTTTAAAAAGCAAATCTAACCTCGGTTCCCGGTTTGATAAGGGGTGGATTCCAAATAAGCAGCTGTCTTGCCGCCTTGCCAAAGGAAAGGAGTTGCCCAAATTCCTGCAGAGTCCCCACAAAGCCTCACTTCCCCCAGATGCTTGGGTAGGAGGACCCTCACTAAGGGATCAGGGTTGCAGGTGCAGAGGGGCTCCCTGACAGAGGGCGGGCAGGGGAGGGGCGCCCCGGGTGAAGGTGACCTTGAGTTCCAGGTGTGTGCGTTAGCAGTTGAGGAGGGAGTGTAGCGCGGACCCTCCTGGGGCCGGAGTCCGGTAGACCAGCTGAATGTCTGCTCTACAACTTTCTCGCTGTGTGACCTTGGGCTACTGACCTCCCTCCCCAGTCTCGATTTTCCCAGCTGTGAAATGGGGATGGTAGCAGCAGTACCTGCCTCATAGGGTTACCGTGTTTGAAGACACGCCCATAGGCGCCCGGCCCGGCCTGGCCCTTAGCCTTGGCCTTGGCCGGCGCTGGGCACGTGGGCACTGCCTTTGTCACTAATCGGGGGTTGGATTCCCCTGCACTCGGTGCCAGGATGGGAAAGAGCGGTCAGTCCTGGCTCCCACCCGGGACCTGCCTGGAGAGCGGGGGTGAAGGGGGAGGTGTCTGAGCTGCAAGGAAGGCGAGGAGGGAGCCGGCTGGGCTGGGGGGGAGAGCTGCGCCCCGCTCCCCCTCCCCCAAGCCGCGCCCCCTCCCGCCCGGTAGGGGCGCGCACCCTCGGAGCAGCTGGGCGGCGGCGGCGCGGGCAGCGCGGGGCTGGGCGCGGGATCTATTAACGTCTGTGTGTCTGGGCCGCGGGACTGCGGCGAGGCAGGCGCCAGGGGCTCGCCTGGAACCAGATGTGCCGCGGCGCCGCTCTGGCCGCCACCGGCGCGGCGCGCTCGCACGCACGGGCTGGCGCGCACATGGCCGGGCTGGGCGGCGGCGGCTGGCGCGCCGGCCCCGGCACCCCCCGGATTTCGGACCGACCCCAGACCTGCGCGTACGGAGGGGAGACCCCCGCCCAGCAAGCCAGCGCCCCGCCCAGATGGGAAAGCCACCCACTAGACGGGTGGGGTCCGCCTGGCCCCTCGGTCCTGTCCCCGGGGAGGGAAAGATGGCTTCTCAGAAACCTGCCCCCCTGCTAGCGCCCCCGCTGTCTCCACCCCACAAAGGGCTGGGGACGCTTCCCCGCCCCCCGAAGTTTGTTTTCCTAAGTTTGTGCGTAAGATTTTTCAAAGTTCTGAGTCAGAGCTTCCCCTAAGATGAGGCCTTTGGGGCATGCGAGAAACGCCAAAATGTGGGTGGGGGAGGGGAGCTTGGGGGTTGGAGGGTTTTTAAGCGCCGGGATTCGGAAGGGGGCTTTTCACCCACTGGGTGAGTACAAGGGCTTCATTGAGGCCGGTCCTAGCTCCGCACCAAGTATGCCTCAAGCACAAGGTGGTCCCTGGCCCTGGCTGCTGTCAGCACCGACCCTTCCCGTCCCCAGGCAGCCTCGGGGTGCACTGCCTCTCTGGACCAGCCCCTTCAGCTCTTTGGGCCCCCTCCCAGGGCCTATAAAGTAAGCAGTGGAGCTGGGAGCTTCCAGCAGGGGAGCTTAGAAAAAAGGGGTGGTTGGATGGGGAGGGGGCACTTAGGTTCTGCCTCCATGGTTCTCCACCAAAAGGAAGCGTAGGACCAGGCGGTGGTGCTGCCAGGCTGGGCTGGGCCAGGCCAACGCAGTCTGGCTGCAGAGAAGAGGGCCTGCCCAGGGCTTGGGACTCAGCAGTTCCCTGAGTTCCCTCTGGTATGCAGCCCTTCTTCATGCTTGGGAGGACAGTGTTTGGTAAAACACACGTGGCAAGAGCGGGTTTTTCCCGCCACGCCTGCTTTCCTTGTGCTGGAAAAGGGGAGCTGGGATGCTGGGTGGTGCGGGGGGGGGGGGGCGGGGGGGGCGGTGTCAGCCATGCACATCAACGCAGAGACTGATCCCTGCTAGGCGCGTGTGGGCAGAGGTTGAGACAACCCAGACTGGGCAGCCAAGAGCTTTGGCCTTTTGTCAGAACCGGGTGGACGCCCCCTCACATCACTACCATCCCATCTGAGTCCCCATGGGCCCACTTCACAGGGAAGCAGGCCCAGAGAGGAGCGGTCACAGGCTCAAAGTCACAGAGCGGGGATGTGGAGAAGGTAGGATGTCCACCCTGCCTGCTGGACTCCAGAAATGAAACCTTGGGCTTGGGACCAAATCTTATGGCGTCTGGGGGCTCAGGAAGCAAGGTGGTTCGTCCCTAAACTCTAGGAAGTAGAGGGAGGACGCTGGCCCAGCTGGAGGGCCATCAGGATAGCCTGACTGTCCCTTCCCTCCCAGGACATGCTGGAGGCCCCTCCCCACAGGAAGGCCGCTGTGTCTGTTCCTCTATGAGCACAGCAAAGCCAGGCTGAAGCCTCTCCCTGTGGGAGGCGAGTTCCCTAGCCCGTGCTCTGGCCTGTCCATTTCAAAAAGCCATCAATAGACCGGGCACAGTGGCTCACGCCCGTCATCCCAGAACTTAGAGGCCGAGGCGGGCGGATCACTTGAGGTCAGGGGTTCTAGACCAGCCTGGCCAACATGGTGAAATCTCATCTAAAATATACACACACAAAATTAGCTGGGCGTGGTGGTGAGCGCCTGTAATCCCGGTTGCTTGGGAGGCTGAGGTAGGAGAAACACTTGAACCCAGGAGGCGGAGGTTGCAGTGAGCCCAGATCACGCCACTGCACTCCAGCCTGGGCAACAGGGCAAGACTCTGTCTCAAAACAAACAAACAAAAATATGTGTGTGTGTGTGTGTGTGTGTGTGTGTATAGTGTGTATGTACATATATACATCAATATATTAGTTTCTGCAGATAGGAGGGTCCAGAAGGGAGAAGGCTTGTAATGGCGTACAGTGCATACAGACTTTCAGGTGTTTGGGCAAGCAGATAATTGAGATTATGTTCCCATCAGGAGCCAAAATCCATTCATTCATTCATTCATGTACATATTCATTCAGTATTTATTGAGGACCTGCTATGCATCCGCCCAGATAAAGAATCTCCAGTATGTGACTGTGCTATGGCTTCCTGCCTGGTCCAGCCCAGCCTTCTGGGAAGCATCCTTGAAGGATGAACTCTTTCCTTGGGCACCTTCAGGGCAGCCTCTGCTCTGTGTGTGTCAGTGCGAGCTTTGGGGAGGACGTGTCCCAGAGAGCAGAGAACTTGGTCTCTGAGGCACCGACAGCAGCTGTTCAGCAGAGAGACCTCAGCATGCCAGGCATACGGTTGCTTCTGCCTCTCAGCATCCCAAGTCTCCCCTAGATGGTTACAAACTGAGGTCTAGAGAGGTTAAGTCAATTGCCCCAAGGCTGCACAGCCAATACGTGGCAAGTGTGGGATGGGAACGCAAACGCATCTAACTCCAGATAAATATACTAATGGCTAACGTGATTTAGCACTTACTATGTGCCACGCGCTGCTTTAGGAACCTTATATATATATATTCATTCATTTAATTTTCACAACAACCCTGGGGGGAAGATCTGGTTATCCCCATTTTCTAGATGGGATAACTGAAGCATGGAGAGGTTGTAACTTCCTCAGGGTCACACAGCGGTGAAGATGGGAGTTGAACTTGGGCAGCCTGCCGCCAGAATTCAGCTCTTCCTCACTGCAGTGCTGTATCTTTTTTTTTGGTTTGTTGTTGTTGGCTTCTTTTTTTTTTTTTTTTCAGATGGAGCCTTGCTCTGTCGCCCAGGCTGGAGTGCAGTGGCCTAATCTCGGCGCTCCACCTCCCAGGTTCAAGCGATTCTCCAGCCTCGGCCTCCCTAGTAGCTGGGATTACAGGCACACACCACCAAGCCTGGCTAATTTTTGTATTTTTAGTAGTGACGGGGTTTTACCATGTTGGCCAGGCTGGTCTCGAACTCCTGCCCTCAAGTGATCTGCCCACCTCAGCCTCCCAAAGTGCTGGGATTACAGATCATTGAGATTATGTTCCCATAATCTCAGAGCCACTACACCCGGCCAGTATTGTTGTTTTGAGACAGGGTCTCAACCTGTCACCTAGGCTGGAGTGCAGTGGCACAATTGTGGCTCACTGTGACTTCCACCTCCCAGGCTCAAGTGATCCTCCCACTTCAGCCTCCTGAGTAGCTGGGACTACAGGTGCGTGCCACCATGCCCGGCTAATTTTGTATTTTTTGTTAAAAAATGGGGATTTTGCCATGTTGTCCAGGCTGGTCCCAAACTCCTGTCCTGAAACGATCCACCTGCCTCAGCCTCCCAAAGTGCTGGGATTACAGGCGTGAGCCACAGTGCTTAGCCGCTGTGGCACCTTGTGTTCTTTTGTGGACTGGCCTGTTCTGACCAACTTGGTGGCAAGAAGGTTCCTTGTGGAGAGGAGAGCACTGTTAGAAGAACGTCTGTGAAGCATTTGGGGTCTTGAAATCCAGCGGAAGGACAAAGAAATCAGACATTTTTCACAGTGTTTACAATAGCGGAAAATTGCAAGAGACCTAACTATCCCACAAGAGGGGAAGGGCTGGTGAGGCCGTTTTGGCATCCCCACTAGGGGAAGTGATGCAGCCACTCACGCTGATGTGAGGAAGAAGATCGGAAATAGAGCAGAGGGTTTAGGATGGGGCTTGAGGGACCATCGTTCACTGTGTGTCGCTCACAGCGAGAAGCACTCTACCTGCACCGTCACATTGACTGCTCCATAAAATGGTGAGGTCATGGCAGTCACCAATGCGATAGCTGATGTTACTTGACCACTGACTGGGTGCCAGGTGTTGTCGAAGCACTTTAGTATCGCTGTTCCCACTTATAGTGGGGACCCTGAGCCTCACAGAGCTTACAGAACTGGCATGGAAAGCCAGAACTGGAATGCAGCTATTTCCAGGAAAGTGGGATATGGTTGGGCAGGTTGTCCACTGCATAACTGCAGAGGACACCAGTCACACTGGAGTCTGGGAATGGCACTCCTGAAATTGTGCAGTGCACAACCTGTGCAACCATATGCAGCATGCCTGGGTGTGTCTGATCACAATCCTAGGCTCTTAATCCATGCCCCATCCAAAACAGAAAATAATATTCACGCACACTGTAAATGGGTTCATGTAATAGCTAGATACATGTGGACATGCAACAAAAAGTATGCAAAGAATTAAACAGATATGCTGGTGTCGTGGGATTTATAGGAGATTTTTTTCCTTTCAAATGTCCTTAGGCCAGGCAAGGTGGCTCACGCCTGTAATCCCAGCACTTTGGGAGGCCAAGGTGGTCGGATCACTTGAGGTCAGGAGTTTGAGACCAGCCAGGCCAACATGGTGAAACCCCATCCGTACTAAAAATACAAAAAAATTAGTCAGGCCTGGTGACGGGCGCCTGTAATCCCAGCTACTCAGGAGGCTGAGGCAGGAGAATCGCTTGAACCTGGGAGGCAGAGGCTGCCGTGAGCCAAGATCACACCACTGCACTCCAGCCTGGGCGACAGAGTGAAACTCCGTCTCAAAACTTTCTAGAACTCTCTGTAATGATGGAAATGTTTCCTGTCTGTGCTGTCCAATGGGGCGGCCGCTGGCCACGTGTGGATATTAAGCCCTTGAAATGTGGCCTGTTCAACTGAGGAATGGAATTTGTATTTTTATTTCATTTTAATCCATGAGAGTTTCATTGAGATGGCCACATGCAGCTCGTTGCTTCCATGTTGGATGGTACAGAGCTAGAGTGTGGATTGGTGTCTTTCATTCTGAGCCATGTCATTCCCAGATGTCTGCTCTGAAGCTTGTGGTTCCTAAACTTGCGGGGAAGGGAGTGTCTACTGCACATTCCCAGCTGGACCCTTGGGATGGGAATGTCTGTCTTTAACAAATTTCCCGGGGAATTCCCAGGCAAATTGTCAGTGGACTCCCCTTTAAGAAATGCGGAAGATATGGCGCCAACATCTCCACGTGGCAAAGTGTGGCAAGGGGGGCAGGTCAGCTCCCAGAGCTGTGGCTAAAGGCGCCGGAACAGCTGCCCTCAGAGTAGCAAGGTGGTCTTCAGGAAGAGGGTCCTGTATGCTGCCCCTCAGAGTGTAAGCACAGCATATCGTGGGGACCACAGGGAGACGGACTAGGACCCACTGTAATGGAGAATTTTCTAGAGCCAGGGTTGGCTGTTGTGCAACGATGTGATTGGAAACATGTTGGAGATGTCGAAGATGGCCCTGTGCCCAGACTCTGAGCGTGCACCCCACTGGTGAGGCTGTCCTGGGCGGGGCACAGCAGCTGGTGGGTACCCGGTGGAGGCTGAGACAGCAGGGGAGCCAGGTGGGTGGGAGTGGGCCGAGCATTCCGACTTGTTCATGTAGAGAGGGGTGGCCAGTGAAGCCACAGAAGTCTGAATGGTCTCCGTGCCTGGCCACCAGCACTCACCCTGGCTTCCCTGCAGGTCCTGGCTGCAGACTTTGAGCAGCCCAGGAGCTCTTAAATGGGGAAGAGCTCATCTCCCACACGGGACCCTTAGCAGCAACTTCACCTGGTCTGGAAATGGTTAACTTTTCCAAGGGCAGCTTTCATCCAGATACCAGCCACTTTGGGGACAGACAGTCTGGACATCAATCGCCCCGATCACTGGCAGTGTGACCTGGGTTCGGTACTTTACCTCTCTGAATCTCATTGCCCCTGACTGTGAACAGGGCTTAATAACAGTGCCCTCCGCATTGTAGGAGGCAGGGCTCCATAACCCGGTGCCAGGCGCATAATAAAGTGGGGTAAATGGAAACCAAAAAAGAAAAAAAATTAAGGGTGTGCAAGAAGAAGCCCTTCTCGCCTCACCACAGTCCCACGCTGCGGTGAGGGGCGCGGCAGAAACACTCGGGACGCCCTTGGAGCTTCGCCGAGCGAGGCTCAGACTCACATTTTCCAGCACTGCCCGGAACTCACAAATGGGTCATAGAAACCTCCGGCGATGTTTAAAGTTGAGCCTCTCTGGGAGTGCAGCACTGCCCAGAGCCAGGGTCACGGCAGGTCCCGTCAGCCTCTCAGGCACTGCCCTTGTCTGGGTTGCTCGCCATGAAGGGTTGGCCAGGGGACCCCAAGATGGGGCAGAAGGGCAGGTTCTTCCAGGGCAGAGAGAACTCTTCCATGGGGCTGGCGCTTTAGGGTGGGGTCTGTGGACAGGATTCAGAGTGTGTGAACCACCTCACCCCACAACATTGCATGCAAACTTGAATGCACGCCTGTGTTTTTCTAGGGAAGGGTTTGTAGAGTTCCTCCGAGTTCTCGAGGGGGGTTCGTGATTAAAATGGGGAAGAACCACCAGGCCCAGCCTAGCCTTCATTTGGGACAAATAACAGTGGGGTTAGCTGTCATTTCTGGAGCACCACGTTGAGCATGTCCTTGGCAGAGCCCTGGGCCGTGCCATCCTCGCCGCGCCACCTGAGAGGGAGGGAGAGATACTGTTTTGTCCTAATACAGATGGTGAAACCAAGAACGCAAGAGGAGACACCTCTTGTCTGAGGACACACGGGGCAATTTTTCTCATTCTCAGATGCTCAGGGGAGGCAGGAGTTTGCTGTCTGGGCGGGCTGCTGGTAGCCCCTGTAACCCAATTGCTGGGTGGGGAATATTCTCTCCTGCATCCTCCCAGGAAACCTGGGAACAGAGATGGGAGCAGGAAGGAAGGGCATGTGCAGGCATCACATCTCAGCGGTCAGATCTTGGGGACCTACTGCCTTGCTGTGAGCGCATGGCCAAGTCACTGCTCCTCCAGGCCTCAGTTTTCCTATCAGCAAAATGAGGGGCCTTGACAGATGATCTCTAAGATCCCTTCAGACCCTGAGTCCTTGAGAGGACAAGAATGACAAGTTTGAGACCGCAGAGCTGTTTGCAGGTTTGTTGCAAACCCAAGCCACATGAAATCGGAAGGTCTTTGTGTCCGGGCCTCAGCCCTCACCCCAGGTTCCCAGCTGGCTGCAGGCTTTGGGAGGCCCAGGAGCTCTTAAATGAGAGAGAAAAACCCACCTTGGGCCCTGGGCAGAAAACTTCATCGTGGTCTGGAAACAGTTAACGAGGGCAGCTTTCCTCCCAATACCAGCCCCTTATTAAAATGTAGGCTTTACAATAAACCTGGCATTTGGCCATCAACCTTAGATTAAAACCAGACAGAACAGACACGAACCCCTCTCTTAGACCAAATCGCGAGCAGAGGGCTGCTCCCCTTCCTTCTGGGTGACTCCATGCCTCCCACCCACCCCGTACCCCATTCCAGCAGGTGCCCCCACTCTCTGGAGCTTGGTTTGGGGTCTCAGGAGTAGAGGAGAGACTGAGCTGGACTTAGGACCCCTGGCTCCTAGTGCAGAGGGAGGTAGTCAGGCACCAAAACTCAGGGACTGAGGGATATGAGGGGAGGCTCCTGTTAGGGCAATGCTGGGGAGCCAGGGCCTCAGAGCCGCTTGGCTGCATCTGGCCTTAGCCCCGCTGACCCTTTCATTGCCTGTGAACAGGAGGCAAATGGAGTACACTGGCTCGATCCCGGCCCACGGCAACCTCCATCTCCCGGGTTCAAGCGATTCTCCTGCCTCAGCTTCCCAAGTATGGGATTACAGGCAGGTGCCACCACACCCGGCTATTTTTTGTATTTTTAGTAGAGACAGGGTTTCACCATGTTGGACAGGCTGGTCTTGAACTCCTGACCTCAGGTGATCTGCCTGCTTCAGCTTCCCAAAGTGCTGAGATTACAAGCGCAAGCCACTGTGCCTGGCCCTGAGGACCCCTTTTCTCAAGGCTCCTGGGCTCAGAAGAACTTTTGGCTGCACTTGCCCCCAATTCTGGTTCCCCCCTACCGTGAGCCTGCTGCTGTGACAGAGCCACATGGGGACATTCTGTGCGAGAGCCACTCCTGGCTGGGCGCGGTGGCTCATGCCTGTAATCCCAGCACTTCGGGAGGCTGAGGCAGGTGGATCACCTGAGGTCAGGAGTTCAAGAGCCACTCTTGCTGGCTGTGTCACTGAGGGTTCCCCAAAGACCCTCGCCCAGACGCCCCTGGCCTCCTGGGGCCTCCCTGGCACCCCAGCCCACCTCACTCCTCACCCCCTGTCACTCCACTACCTGTGGCACCCCCAGAGACTCAGGAGATATCTTTTGTTTGCCATTCTCTCCAATCTCAATGCTTCTCTCAACCCCCCCTCCTTTTTCTGTGTGTTCTTAGGAATGATTTTATTTCGTGTATTTCACATACTGTACAATCACCCATTTAAAGTGCACAGTCCAGGGCCGGATGTGGTGGCTCACATCTGTAATCCCAGCACTTTGGGAGGCCAAGGCGGGCAGCTCATTTGAGGTCAGGAGTTCAAGACCATCCTGGCTAACACGGTGAAACCCCGTCTCTACTAAAAAATACAAAAAACTAGCTGGGCGAGGTGGCGGGCGCCTGTAGTCCCAGCTACTCGGGAGGCTGAGGCAGGAGAATGGGGTAAACCCGGGAGGCGGAGCTTGCAGTGAGCTGAGATCCGGCCACTGCACTGCAGCCTGGGCAACAGAGCGAGACTCTGTCTCAAAAAAAAAAAAAAAAAAAAAGGCCGCTATGGACATGTCATTGTGTACAGGTTTTTGTGTGGACAAATGTTTCATTTCTCCTGCGTCTGTACCTAAGAGTAGAATTGCTGAGTCAGATGGTAAGTCTGTGTTTCACCTTGTGAGCAACTCCCAAACTGTTTTCCACAGCAGCTGTACCTTGCGTTCCCACCAGCAGTGTATGAGGGTTCCAGTTTCTCCACTTCCTGGCCAACACTTGGTGTTACCAGGCCACCTGCCCTGGCTCTGCCTACTGGAGTCTTGCTCTGTTGCCCAGGCTGGAGTGCAGTGGTGTGATCTCAGCTCAGTGCAACCTCCACCTCCCAGGTTCAAGCCATTCTCCTGCCTCAGCCTCCGAAGTAACTGGGATTTCAGGAGCCTGCCAATGCCTGGTTAATTTTTGTATTTTTAGTAGAGACAGAGTTTCACCATGTTGGTCAGGCTGGTCTCGAACTCCTGACCTCAAGCAATCCACCTGCCTCGGCCTCCCAAAGTGCTGGGCTTACAGGCCTGAGCCACCATGTGCGGCTGTTGTCTGTCTTTTGATTCTAACCATCCTAGTGGGTGTGAAGTCTATCTCATCATGGTTTTGAATTGTACTTCCCTGCTGGCTGATAATCTTGAGCATCTTTGTGCCTATTGGTCATTTGTGTATTTTCTTTTTTTTTTTTTTTTTGAGACGGAGTCTCGCTCTGTGGCCCAGGCTGGAGTGCAGTGGCCCGATCTCAGCTCACTGCAAACTCTGCCTCCCGGGTTCATGCCATTCTCCTGCCTCAGCCTCCCGAGTAGCTGGGACTACAGGCACCCGCCACCTCGCCTGGCTAGTTTTTTGTATTTTTTTTAGTAGAGACGGGGTTTCACCGTGTTAGCCAGGATGGTCTCGATCTCCTGACCTCGTGATCTGCCCGTCTCGGCCTCCCAAAGTGCCGGGATTACAGGCTTGAGCCACCGCGCCTGGCCCATTTGTGTATTTTCTTTAGAGAAATGTCTATTCAAATCCTTCACTCATTTTAAAATGGGGTTATTTGTCTTTTTATTGAGCTGTAAGGGTTCTTTATGTTTTCTAAACATAAGTCCCTTACCAAATATGTAATGTGTAAATAACCTTTCTATTCTGTGGGTTGTCTTTTCAGTTTCTTAATGGTTATAAAAGTTACAAAACTGTTTAGTTTTCATGAAGTTCCATTTATCTTTTTTTCTTTAGTTGCTTGTGTTTTTGGTGTCACATCTAACAGCCATCGTCTGGCCCTTTTGAAGATAAAGGGATCTGGCTTTGGAAGTTGAGACTTCAGATTCTTTTCTGGAGTGAGCCGCTCCTTCGTTTACATAGTTATTCATTCAGAAATATTTTTGAAACCAAACTTCTTGCCTGGTCCTGGGGATACAGCACTGACAAGGAAAACCCAGTCCCTACCCATCTCGATCTTGGAGTCGAATGTGGGATAGACAGGCATGAAGCAGATAACCGAAACATGTCATTTCTCTGTTTTAGTTAATTACAGATGTGCCGGAGAGGGAGAAGGCCTAGGAGTCCATAACAAGGAGACCTGTGCTTGTCTGGGAGCCGGGAAGGCCTCTCAGGGCAGGGCATGGAGGCTGAAATCTAGGGCCGGGTCAGCTTTAGCCGGTGCGGTGGGGACGGGGGAAGGGTGCCTTAGCTAGAGGGAACAGCAGATACCAAGGCCCAGAAGTGGGAAGATGCTTGTGCTCCCTGCCAGGGGCAGCTCCTGCTGGGTCACCGGCCCCTCCACTAGGGTTTCTTGCGGGTCTGGTGGCCCCATGGAAATGTGTGCATGTCATGGATTTAGGGGTGAGGCTCCCGATCCCAGAGAGACCCAGATACCCCGCAACTGTCTCCAAGCAAGGCTCTGCTGAGGTTTGTGGGGGACATGAGGGAACCTCCTCTAGACTCCTCCAAACTCCTGGGTCATTCTGAGCCTGCGGAGGCCACACTAGCCACCATTCTTGCAGCCACCCTGGCCACCGGCCCCCAGGACTGGGAGCAGGTCAGAGCACGGCAGTCCCAGGTGGAGTGGCCCATGCCTTTTGCTCTTGTGTGCTGTGGAGAGACCTGGGGAAGCCATAGGATGGGGCCCCCTGGGGACCTGTCCTCGGGCCCCACTGCGGCTTCCATCACCACCTTCCTTCCCGGGATGTGTTTCTCCTTCTCCAGGCTGGTAGCTATAAAAATGTGTCAGCGTCACGGGTTTTTGTTCAAAATTAATGAGGTGAAACATTCTTAAAAGTGTGGCAGGGCAATGGCTGGTGGTGGCTGGCCTCCTCCAGCCCCTTCCTCACTCGGAGGACGTGTCCTCGCCAGGCCTCCATGGCTCCGAGGGAGGAACCTAGACCCCTGCACAGGAGGGCGGGCTCTGCAGGCTCAGCCGGCCCTTCCCATGCCTCCTCCTTCACTCAACACTCAACACTCAACGCAGATTGATGAGAGGTTCCCTGTGCCAGCCCCTGTGATGCATTCCAAGGAGACAGAAAACAGTAAGTCCCAGCCCCTACTGGACCGATGACCCCGCACTTACCCTACAGTGTGACAGAGTTACAATGGGAGAGGCACAGGGCTTTCTGGGAGCTGTGGGTCCAGGATGGCTTCTGGGAGGAGGAAGCATCTCTGCTGAGACCTGAAAGTGAGCAACAGAGGGAGGAGACGTTGCCAGCTCAGGCAGGGGTCCATGGTGAGAGGGCGTGGTGTGTGTGATGCGAACAGTGACCCCAAAGAGGCAGGGACCTGGAACAGCGGCTGTGCAGCCCTGAGGCCACCTGCCCTGGCTCTGCCTACTGGAGTGGCCTAGATGGCCCCATCCAGCAATGGTCCAGTGAGGTGAAGATGGACCTGTGCCTTGTAACTCGCACCAGAGGACCTCAGACCCTCCTTTGTGCCTTACCCCTGGTCCCTGAATTTCTTGGCCTGATTGAAAGCCAGCTTGGCCGGGTGCAGTGGCTCACACTTGTAATCCCAGCACTTTGGGAGGCCGAGGTGGGTGGACCACAAGGTCAAGAGATCGAGATCATCCTGGCCAACATGGTGAAACCCCGTCTCTACTAAAAATACAAACAATTAGCTGGGTGTGGTGGTGGATACCTGTAGTCCCAACTACTCGAGAGCTGAGGCAGGAGAATCGCTTGAACCTGGGAGGTTGCAGTGAGCAGAGACTGCACCACTGCACTCCAGCCTGGCAACAGAGCGACACTCCATCTCAAAAAACAAAACAAAACAAAACAAACGAAAGTCAGCTCTTGGGTCCCTTGGTCGGGGTGCTGGCTAGGGCAGGGCTGTACTCCTGGGATTGGAATAGTCTAGAAGCCCCAGCATCCTTCTCCATAAGGCCCCAGGGACCATGTTTCTTCTCTATCCTTCCTTCTTCCCTTCCTTCTTTTCTGTCTTCAAATGTTGTTGAGCCCTCTCTGTGTCCGGCCTGACTGTGGCCTACCCTCAAAGGGCTTGGGGCTAGGCCTGCACGCGTCTCTAATCCTCGCTGCCCTGCTGTCTGCATGCCTGAAGCCGCGTGCTGCAGCCCCAAGAATGTTTCTGTTGCCTTCAGCCTCCCTCCTTTTGATTGTTCCATATACCCTTAAGCCACCAGGGAGACCCCCCCCAGAATCCCAGCACCGCGAGGATCTTGGGCAGGGGGATTCTTGGGGCTGGCTGTCCATGCCGAGGTGACTCAGACGGCAGTGTAGGGAAGTGGCTAAGACGCTGGACTATGTGCTGGTCTCTGAGTTTCAATCCCAGCTCTGGCCTTTCCTGGCCATGTGGCATCAGCACATCATTGAACTCTCTGTGCCTCCTACGTAAAATTGAACTAGGGGCCAGCTGTGTCGGATTGTTATGAGGGTTAAATGAGGTAGCTCCTGTTAGTCCCATTTTTCAGGTGAGATTCTGTCTCCTTTTTTTTTTTTTTTTTTTTTTTTTTTTTGGAGACAGTCTTGCTTCGTTGCCCAGGCTGGAGTGCAGTGACAAGATCTCGGCTCACTGCAACCTCCGCCTCCTGGGTTTAAGGAATTCTCATGCCCCAGCCTCCCGAGTAGCTGGGATTACAGGCACACACCACCACACCCAGCTAAATTTTTTGTACTTTTAGTAGAGACGGGGTTTCACCATGTTGGCCAGGCTGGTTTCAAACTCCTGACCTCAGGCATTCCACCTGCCTCGGCCTCCCAAAGTGCTGGAATTACAGGCGTGAGCCACCGTGCCCGGCCTCAGGTGAGATTCTTGAGGCTGGGAACTGTTAAAGGTTCACCCCCGGCGCTCTGCTAGTGAAGGGAACCTGCCTGAGAGCCAGACCCAGACCGGCCATCTCCTTAACCACTAGGCGGTACTGCCTTCCATTCCTTACTGGGAGAGGTAAGAATCGTCCCTCAAGCCTCCCTCAGGGCCACTTGTGTCCTTGCTGATGCTGCCAGGCAGTGGCTAAGGATGTGGTTTCAGAGTTCCTGCCTGAGCGCTTCTCCCAGGGGCCCTTCAAAGGAACCCAAATCTCTACCAAGAAATCCCAGGGGGAAACTGAAGCCTCCCAGCCTCTCCACCCTACCCCACCTCCACTTCCTGCCTAAGACGTTTCCAAGCTGTAAATATTTCTCCAGCTCTGAGGCTCCTCTGAGAAGGCCCAGTGTTAATTTGTTAAATCCACATCGAGGTCCCAGGGACCCGTTGTTTGTTTTTGTGATCCTGTTGGCAGAGATCACGTTGGGGGTGGTGGGGAGGGCTGCTTATTTGGTCAGAATAAATGCTAATTAATAAAAGTTATTTATTTGGGTTGGAGCTCACCTCAGCCCTGGGGTCAGGCGCAAACTGACTATTTGAAGCAAAAACAAACAGAGTGTGTCTCTCAACAGCTTGAGAAAGGCAGGAACGAAGAGGCTGAGTTTATTTGTCTTAGGAAGAATTTGCAGTTAATTCCCTCCAGACTATTTAGACCCTTAAATTACACGGAATAAGAAAAACCATGGGCACAGGGGAGGGCGGTGGGAACAGTTGGTCATTTGGCTGAGAGCAGAGTTTTTAAATGTCTTTAGCCCCCAGTCAGCCAAATAAATGGTACGTGTGAAATAATTTAATGGCAGAAAACTGTGCACCAGTCATTTTTTCATCGTAATGTAATCGGGGACGATGTCGCTTTGGTTTTAAGGAGGAGAGCGCACGAGGCAGGCCTCCCCCATCTGAGCTCGTTTCTCTTCTCCCGGATCCAGGCCTCCACAAAAGCAGCTAAACAGCCTGGTCAAAGGGAGGCGTTTTCATGCTTTGTTTCAATCTCAGGGAAGAGCAGAACTTTTCCTGAACAAAAAGAAACTCTGGGCACAGCCCTCCTTGAAGAGTGCAGACCCAGGGCTTGCTGGCCGGAGGAGAGGGGCCCTGTGAAAAGGCAGGGACCCGGCGCCAATGGCCTGAGGCTTACAGAGTATTTATTTTATTTATTTCCTAAATGCTTTAAGCCCAAGCCTGGAGTCCCCAGAGGAACACATACGCCCACCACAATGCATTTCTCAGGAGGTGGTTCAGGAACTTAGGGCGACATATCCGGCACATCCGCTCGGAGGCGGAGGCTAGCGCCAGAGCCCCCGGCTAAGTCCAGAGCTGTGGGTTCGAGTTCTGGTCCCCGGGGAGGTGCTGCCTGGGTCCTTCTCCCCGTCAGCGTTCCTTCCCAGCCTCAGCCCACGGCAGGGTGCAGCCCCATCTTCCTGCTGTAGGCTGGGAGAAATGTCCTTGTCTTCTCATACAAAGCTGGCTGCACAAAAGCAATCATGTTAAGGGGAGTGACCATTTATTGAGCAATTACTATGTCCTTGGCACTGAGCTACACTCAGCTCCTCACAGCAGCTTGGTGTGTCCTTCAGCAAGCTGCTGTCCCACACCCTCCCAGGGGTAAGGGCTTCCTTTAGATCGAAGGGGTGACGTGAGGCTGGAGGCCTCCCACCATGGCATCTCCTGACCCCACCCACCCATGGGTTCAGAGAGCTGGGACCAAGCGTGTGACAGGCCCCCTACGCCTCGGAGCCTGGGAGCGAGGTAGAAGAGGGAGGAAACCCTGTGAAGAGGGGTTCACAGCCTTGGCTTCGCCAAGCCTCCCAGCAGACATTGATTTCTTCTTTTTTAGACGGAATTTCACTCTTGTTGCCCAGACTGGAGTGCAGGGGCATGATCTCAGCTCACTGCAACCTCTGCCTCCTGGGTTCAAGTGATTCTCCTGCCTCGGCCTCCTAAGTAGCTGGAATTACAGGTCCCCACCACTGTGCATGGCCAATAGACATTGATTTCAATTCCAGATGTATGACTTTGGGCAAGACACTCTCCCAGCTTCAGTTTCCCTGTGTGTAAAATGATGCAGTTGGTGGCTCACGCCTGTAATCCTAGCGCTTTGGGAGGCCAAGGCCGGTGGATCACCTGAGGTCAGGAGTTCGAGACCAGCCTGGCCAACATGGTGAAACCTCATCTCTACTAAAAATACAAAAAAAGTAGCCAGGCATGTGGCGGACGCCTGTACTCCCAGCTACTCGGGAGGCTGAGGTAGGAGAATCGCTTGAACCCGGGAGCCGGAGGTTGCAGTGAGCCGAGATCGTGCTACTGCACTCCAGCCTATAATCCCAGCTGCTCGGGAGGCTGGGTAGGAGAATCACTTCAACCCAGGAGGCAGAGGTTGCAGTGAGCCAAGATTGCGCCACTGCACTCTAGCCTGGGGGACAGAGCGAGACTCTGTCTCAAAAATAAAATAAAAAAAAGTAATAAAATAAAATGGCACAGTGCCTCCTAGGGTGGATGCAGGGGACGGTGGGTGGCCACACGTGGAGCACTTGGCACCACTCCTGGCCCAACTGGCTCTGGCTGAACGCATCACATCACAGCTGCCTTGGCACGACCCTGGGCAGAGCTGACTTGGGAAGCAGTGGGGACGCCAGCCAGTGTTGGGGGCGGTCTGGGGCTGGCTGGGGTGGGGGTAAATGCCTTTGCGTGAGGGTTTGGGCTCCACGTCGCCACACAGCTTAACTGGCATGAAAGTGGAGCTGTTTCTTCAGGCGCTCGCTCGGCAAGGCGAAGGCTGCAAAATGGTTTTCATTTAAACACCCCCAGGTTTGAATTGCTCAGAAACTTCCCGAAAATGTCTCCTTTTTTGGCTGAAATGCCTCCTGTGTTGGGTGTGTGCCCAAGAGGAATTGCCTGAAAGGGGGTGGAAATCACCCCTGCAATGACGGGCTTTCCAGAAACTTCCATCCCTGCTTTCAGGCTATTGATCACCACCCAGTTTTCAGCGCAAGAGCTCTTGTTTCGGTTTAAAGTTTCTTCCTCATCGAGGCGGTGGGGGTGGAAAGACATTCACAGGCAGCAGACATTCTCATCCATCCTCACCTTTGCTTGAGGAGTGAAGAGTGAAGCGGTCCCGGCAATGAGAACAGCTCGCACAGGGCCACTGCGTGCTCCCTCACCACTGGCCCCCCCAGCCCCCACCTGGTCCCGTGTGTTTGCAAGTATTTCCCAAAGGGGGAAACTTCTGAACATAACCTCCTAGTCATCCCTCTAAACCAGGGTTTCTCAACCTCAGTACTATTGACATTTTGGACAAGATAATTCATTGACATGGGAGCCTGTATTGAAAGGTATTTAGGCCGGGCGCGGTGGCTCAAGCCTGTAATCCCAGCACTTTGGGAGGCCGAGACGGGCGGATCACGAGGTCAGGAGATCGAGACCATCCTGGCTAACACGGTGAAACCCCGTCTCTATTAAAAGAAAAAAGTACAAAAAATTAGCTGGGCCCGGTGGCGGGCGCCTGTAGTCCCAGCTACTCGGGAGGCTGAGGCAGGAGAATGGCATAAACCCGGGAGGCGGAGCTTGCAGTGAGCTGAGATCTGGCCACTGCACTCCAGCCTGGGCGACAGAGTGAGACTCCGTCTCAAAAAAAAAAAAAAAAAAAAAAAAAAAATATATATATATATATATATATATATATATATATATATAGTATTTAGCAAGGCCAAGCGTGGTGGCAGGAGGATTGAGGTCAGGAGTTTAAGACCAGCCTTGGCAACATAGTAAGACCTCATCTCTACATTAAAAGAAAAATTAGCTGGGCGTGGTGGCAGGCACCTGTAGTCCCAGCTACTTGGGAGGCCGAGGTGGGGGAATTGCTTGAGCCCAGGAGGTCGAGGCTGCAGTGTGTTACTATTGCACCATCGCACTCCAGTTTGGGTGACAGAGGGAGACCCTGTCTCGAAAAATAAAATATTTAGCAGCATTCCTGGCCTCTTTACCATTAGATCCTAGTAGCACCCCTTCCCCAGTCCTAACGATCATAAATGTCTCATGGGGCCAAAATAGCCCTTGGTTGAGAAGCAGTGTTCCAAATGCTGCTTCAGGTCATCTTTCTCCCAGACACCTCCTTGATTCCTGCCTGACAACGCTACACACACACACACACACACACACACACACACACACACACACACACACTCATTTACAGTCTCATGGAACAATTTAACCTTACATCAAATCAGTTGATTGCTCAAGAGTCAGTTAAACCCCCCTAACCTGGGAACTGATTAAAAGCAGATATTAAGCAGTACCCATCACTGGGCTTGGCATGTTCCAGAAGCTCAGTAACAGTTCACTGAACAAATGCCCAAGTACTGTGCAAAGAACATCGGGTGTAACATGGGAACATGTAACTGGGGAAACACAAATACAAGGTATGGACTAAAATCCAAAGCTCTTCTGTTGGCCAAACTGTAGGCAAAACACATCGCCCCGAACCTGGCCGTGGGAACGCAAAATAAGACCAGTCATACGGGGGAGTTTGGCCACATCTAGCATTCACTCATTGGCCCAGAAATTCCACTTCTAGGAATCTGTCCTAGATATGCACTGGCAAAAATAGAAAACCATATTTGCATGAGGTTATGCATTGTGGCATTCTTCTAGTTCCAAGAGATTGGAAACCCTCCAAATGCCCATCAATAGGGCTCTGGTTGAATAAACAGCAGAATGGCACAGCAGACTGCTATGCAGCTGTGAAAAGGAACATGGAGGGCTCCAGTGTGCTGAATGTAGAATCCCTGGGAAATATCTTTAGGTGAGGCAAAAAGTGAACTGTACATGCCATTTTCTCTCTCTCTCTCTCTCTCTCTCTCTCTTTCTCTCCTTCCTTCCTTTCCCTCTCTCTCTCTCTCTTTCTTTCCTCTTCTTGACAGAGTCCCACTCTGTCGCCCAGGCTGGAGTGCTTTGGTATGATACTGGTTCACAGCAACCTACAACCCCCAGGTTCAAGTGAGTCTTCTGCCTCAGCCTCCCAAGTAGCTGGGATTACAGGCCTGAGCCACCACACTTGGCTAATTTTGTATTTTTAGTAGAGATGGGGTTTCACCGTGTTGCCCGAGCTGGTCTTGAACTCCTGACCTCAGGTGATCCACCTGCCTCGGCCTCCTGAAGTGCTGGGATTACAGGCGTGAGCCACCATGCCCGGCCGCTATGCTTTCTTTTGATAGAAGAAAGGGAGAAAATATTATACATATTTTGTTATATTTGCAAAAAGCAATGCTGGAGGGATAAAGGAAAAACTCACTCTTAAAATGGTTCCTGAAAGTAGGGGAGAGGAAACAGGAGGGAAAATACGTTTTGGAAAAACAATGACAAAATCACAATAAAGATGGTTAGGTTTGTTTCACTGAGATGGAAGAGTATCCAGAATGTTATTAAATAAAAAGAGGCAAGTTGAAGCCCCAGTGTGTGCTTGTCAATTTTTTATTTTATTTTAAACTTTTATTGATTTATTTATTTTTGAGACAGAATATTGCTCTGTCACCCAGGCTGGAGTGCAGTGGTGTAATCTCGACTCACTGCAACCTCCGCCTCCCGCGTTTAAGTGATTCTTGTGCCTCAGCTTCTGGAGTAGCTGGGATTTCAGATGCTTGCGACCATGCCTGGCTAATTTCTTTTCTTTCTTTCTTTTTTTTTTTTCCAGTAGAGATAGGGTTTCACTATGTTGCCCAGGCTGGTCTCAAAATCCTGGCTTCAAGTGATCCACCTGCCTCAGCGTCCCAAAGTGATGGGATTACAGGTGTAAGCCACCACACCTGGCCATTTTTTAAACTTGTATTTGTAATCTTAGAAAATGTGGGCAGTGGGGTTGGGCATGGTGGCTCACACCTGTAATCCCAGCACTTTGGGAGGCCAAGGCGGGCAGATCGCTTGAGGCCAAGAGTTCGAGACCAGCCTGGCGAACATAGTGAAACTCTGTTTCCACTAAAAATACACAAATTAGCCAGGTGTGGTGGTGGGCACCTGTAATACCAGCTACTCAAGAGGCTGAGGCATGAGAATCACCTGAACCCGGGAGGCAGAGTTTGCAGTGAGCCAAGATCGTGCCACTGTACTCCGGTCTGGAGGACAGAACAAGACTCCACCCCAAAAAAATAAAAAAATAAAAAGAAAGAAAATGTGGGGAGTGGGATAGGGGAGGGGAAAGTATTTTGTTTTACTTTATACCCATCTGTGCTGTTTGAATCTGTTACTGTGACAAGCAGTGTGGTTACTTGGTTATTAAAATAGACATTTTTAATGAGAAAATCAGATACACAGGGAGGTGCTGACCCGGCAGCATTGGTTGATTCTAAGTGCTGGAGGGAAGGGGGTTCCACGTGGACTCGGGATCGGGGAGGGCACCCTGGAGGAGTGGACAGTGGGCTGGGCCCTAGAGGATGAAGGGTCAGGCGTTTGGCCCCTGGATAAAGTTTAAATGTGGAAATAGTAGCTGGATGCCCCACCCCATCCCCCAAGGTACAGGCTGGGCCCAGAGGCTGCCACCCCAGGACCTCCCCAGGGTTCTGCTGGACCCTCCTTACCAGAACTGCTAGTTCTGTACCACAGGCCAGCGCCACCCTCGGTCAGGTCTGCTGCTGGGATCTTCCACCACCCCTGCTGGGCCTTGGCTGGACACCCTCCCTCACTCTCTGGCTGATGGGAGAACTCCTGGGGATCCTTCAAACCCTCTGCAAGCTGCACCTCTCCTGAGGGGCCTCGCGGCCAGCTCCTCATCCCCACCAGAGCTGAGCATCCTCCCGTGCCCTGGCCCACACCTGCCCCTGACCCACCTCACGGCCCCACCAAAGCTTATCCGGGGTCTGCCTCCCCTGCTGATGAATCCGTCTGGTTCGTCTCTTCCCCAGCCCCAGCACAGCCTCTGGCTTAGTAGGCCCTCTGGAAAGGACCGCTGCTCTCAACAGCTGCCTGAGTGGCTAAATAGGAGAGGATGAGGACTCTGGTACCCGATTGGTGGGTTCAGATCCCTCCCCCAACAATGACTCCACTGGGCCCTTGAGCTTGGGCCCGAGACCGTAGCCTCTCTGACTCTTCCTCCTTAGGAGTGATGAGGATCGCGACATCTATCTTTAGGGCTCCTGGGAGCTTCCTAGAATCTGTGGGTCCTGAGCCTTGACTCCTACTGCTCTTTATGACATATTAATTATTATTATTACACGTCAGCAACAGGTGTCCATGCAGAATGTGCCATGCCCCACAGCCTGGGCTGGGTGCTGAGGACAGTCAGGTGTCTCCTGGGCCCTCCTTGAGCGGGTCACTTGTCCCTGGTGGAGGGGACACCTGTCCCCAGGGCTCTTGCCGTGGTCCCATCTCAGTTGGCTCAGACTGGGGTTTCCACAGGGCAGGGGTGTGGCTGCTTTTGTTCACCATTATCTCCCCGGAGTCTGGCACTGGGCCTGCCACATAGTAGGTGCTCAGTAAGTATGTGTTGAAGAGTGAATGGATGGGTGGATGCCGGAAGGAATGAGGGAGTGAATTAAAGGGATGCATTCCGGGCTGCGGGGCTGGACCATCCGTCTGCAGAGGGAGGCACTAGAGCACTCAGAGCAAACTGCGGAGTTGGGAGCTGAACCGTGACGTAGCCACTGGCCGCCCTGCTGACCATCCCCCGCCCCCTCGACCTCCTTAGGTGAGTGTCCTAGCCCGGGGCGCGGTAGCGCCGCCAAGCGGAAGAAGAAGCAGCGACGGAACCGTACCACGTTCAACAGCAGCCAACTACAGGCGCTGGAGCGCGTGTTCGAGCGCACGCACTACCCCGACGCCTTTGTGCGCGAGGAGCTTGCCCGGCGCGTCAACCTCAGCGAGGCGCGCGTCCAGGTGAGCACTCAGTCCCGGGAAAGGCCTGCCGTAGGAGCGTGCGCCTGGGAGCGAGAACCCCGGGATTACACAACTGCCCAGGAGGGGTGTTTAAGAGCAGGAGCATCTGAGGCCAGGAGGACGGGGGTTCAAATCCCAGCCCTGTCACTTATTGGCTGTGTGACCTTGAGCAAGTAACTTAAGCTCTCTGTGCTGCAGGCTCCTGCCTCCCTGGAAAATAAGGATCACGTAGGTCTTTGCTATAGGGGTCCTTCAAGAATTAGAGTTAAAATTTTCATAAAGCGGCCAGGCACAGTGGCTCATGCCTATAATCCCAGCACTTTGGGAGGCTGAGGCGGGTGGATCACTTGAGGCTAGGAGTTTGAGACCAGCCTGGTCAACATGATGAAACCCCATCTCTACTAAAAGTACAAAAATTATCCGGGCGCGGTGGCGTGCACCTGTGATCCCAACTACTTGGGTGGCTGAGGCAGGAGAATCGCTTTAACTCGGGAGGTAGAGGTTGCAGTAAGCCGAGATTGCGCCACTGCACTCCAGCCTGGGTGACAGAGCGAGACCCTGTTTCAATAAATAAATAAACAAATAAATAAAAATAAGTTTTCGTAAAGTGCTTAGAGCACAAAGGGTTCTGATAAAGAACTCCTTTTCCAGTTTCAAGTTCTTCCTCTGTGCCAGCACTGAGCCAAGTGCTCAGCAAGCACCTCTCTCCCCAAGTGCTCAGCAAGCACCTCTCCCACCGAGGGCTCAGCAAGCACCTCACTCCCAGTGGCCGAATGCCCCTCCATTCGTTCCTTCTTTTATTGGTGTTCTCATTCTCCAACACATACCCAGCAGCAGGCGTCATTTGTCATCCCCATTCTACAGATGAAAAAACTGAGATTCAGAGAGGTAACGCCGCCAGCCCAGGGCTGGTGACAGAGCAGGCACACACCCAGGTCCAAAAGGACTTGGGTCCCCCCTGTCCATGCTGCACCCTGCTCACCCTCCCACCCGCAGGTCTGGTTTCAGAACCGCCGTGCCAAGTTCCGCAGGAACGAAAGGGCCATGCTGGCCAGCCGCTCCGCCTCACTGCTCAAGTCCTACAGCCAGGAGGCCGCCATCGAGCAGCCCGTGGCTCCCCGGCCCACCGCCCTGAGTCCGGATTATCTCTCCTGGACAGCCTCGTCCCCCTACAGGTGAGAGCGGGAACACCTTTAGGCCGGGAGCGGGCAGCTGGGGGAATTCCAGAGAAGCTTTTCCAGCCTGGACTCTGAGGGTCTGGAGAGAGCTTGAATGTTGTCCACGGCCCCTGGGATCTGGGGAACACACCAAGTGATGTGTGGCAAGTGTGCCCATGAGTGGGTGTTCACGAGCACCTGCACGCTCATGTTGTAAGAGTTTGCGTGTGTGTGTCAATGTGCATGTGTCCACACATGACTGTGAGTGTTCATGCACGTGCCTGCGTATGCCAAGGAGTGTGCAAGCATGCGTGCCTGGAGCTGGGAGAAAACAGGCCTATCTGGACGGGGAGCAAAGTATAGGCATCACCCTGGGGGAACAGAAGACCTGCAGAAAGATTCCTAGCCTGGCACGGGGGCCCCAGCGCCCTGTGTCTACCTTCCAGGAGAGAAACTGAGGCTGGGAGGGCTGAGGAAATGATCTCCCTGGCCCGTGGGCATGGCTGGGGCCCAGAGCCAAGTTCTGGGGCAGTTTTGTCTGGCTCAAAGCTGGAAAGACTCTGACAAGGTGGGCAGGAGGTGCTCAAGGGTCGGGTCACCATAACCCACAGCTCCAGAGGCACCATCTGCTCCTTGGGCTGTGAGGGTGGCTCTGCTGGAGCCATAGTCCTGCAGGGGGACAGGAATTTCGTGGGTCGGCTTGAGGGATCTTAGCCTTCGCCGCCCTCCTGACTTCCCTCCCTGTTCATCCTTACGTGGGGCAGGAAAACCAACGGGCATCCTTATTTATTTATTTATTTATTTATTTATTTATTTATTTATTTATTTTTGAGACAGAGTCTCACTCTGTCACCCAGGCTGGAGTGCAGTGGTACAGTCTCGGCTCACTGCAACCTCCGCCTCCCGGGCTCAAGCAATTCTCCTGCCTCAGCCTCCCAGGTAGCTGGGATTACAAGTGCCCATCACCACGCCCAGCTAATTGTTTGTATTTTTAGTAGAGACCGGGTTTCAACATGTTGGCCAGGCTGGTCTCGAACTCCTGATCTCAGGTGATCCATCCACCTCGGCCTCCCAAAGTGTTGGGATTACAGGCGTGAGCCACCACGCTTGGCCCCAAGGGGCATCCTTAAATTCAGGTGCCTGTTCCTTCTACCTCCCTCCTGCTGTGAGCCAGGCCCGGGGTACTCATGGAGGGGGGCAACAGGACCCACCCAGGCTCCACCCTCAGGAAGCTCATGGTTCACAGGGAGGCTCCTGTGTCCCAGCACCAAGCTGGGCGGACTTCTGACTCCTGCCCAAACCCTGCAGCTCCAAACCACCCCCAATCCTGGGTGAAGGCTGCCCAGGAGAGCAAGCTAAGGAGGGGGGTGGCAGAACCAGAGGCTGGGGTCGAGCACTGACACCCAGAAGCCACCCGCACCCATGTGTCCTGTGTCTCATGTCACCCTCAGCACAGTGCCACCCTACAGCCCTGGGAGCTCAGGCCCCGCAACCCCGGGGGTCAACATGGCCAACAGCATCGCCAGCCTCCGTCTCAAGGCCAAGGAGTTCAGCCTGCACCACAGCCAGGTGCCTACGGTGAACTGACGTCCAGTCCCACCAGGACCCAGCCACCTCCCTGGGTGGACAGCAACAGAAAAGGGGGCAGACGCCCAGGAAGTGACCTTCTCCTGGATGGGCTCTCCTGGCCCGTCTCTCCAGCCTGGACCCCCGAGCCCGCGAGGCTGTTGAGGCCCCCACAGCCGGGCCCAGCTCTTCTGTCCTCGGCCGCCAGAGACTACAGCCCACGACCCTTGGAGGGGTTGGGCCGGAAGGTGGAAGAGCCTACCAAGGACCTCATTTAGTTTGTGTATTAAAACCAAAAAGCTTTTGTCTTTAAGAAATAAAACCATTTTTTAAAGCCCCAAAAGGTTGCAGGAAGGTGGGTAAGGGCTGCAAACAATATTGGTGACTGAGATGAGAGCTGGGACCCCACAGGGCTGGATGGCCTTCCCGGGCCCCCTGCAGCAGGCATGGGGACTGCCCTGGCCTGGCTGAGACCAGCAGCCATGGGAGGCCCACCGCCCTCATATCTGTACTGTTCCCGGGAACAAAGTCCTCGGTCACCCTGCAGAGCCCCCAGAAGTGGGGGCTGGGGGGTGGGGGTTGGGAGAGGAGGACAGAAACCCACCTTAGACCCCATCTCCCACCTTGAGCCCCAAGGGGACACCCAGATGTTTGGGCAGAGCCTTGCTATGTGACCCTGGGCAGGGAGCGTCTCCCCATCCTATTTCGGGGCAGGATCGGTGATCATGGATTCCTAGACTGGCCAGACGGTATGTGGGAAATATGCAACGACATTCAGTCCCTTGCTTCTGGGCATACAGAAGGTGTGGGATCTCTCTGATCATTTGACCACGGAGGGGCTGGGGAAATGGCCCAGAAAACTGAGGTGCAGACTGCAGGTCCCAGCCAGCCTCCCAGGACAGCGGTGTACTCCATGACAGTTGAGGCCAGTAGAAGATCCAAGTCCCTCAACCCACCCATTTGCAGCCAGTAACTGGGGGTGCCGCCAGCCAATGACACCACTTACGAGAAGTCTGCAGAAAACGGGGTGAGGGAAGGTCTGAAGCCAGCTCCTCTACCTGTCCCTACATCCACCAGGGAAGTCAGGAGAGCCTTTCCGCTCAGAGTCACCCCAGTCCAGCCCCCAGGAGGTAGGACAACACTCCCCCATCCCTGAGGGCACAAAGACAGTCAGCCCTGGGCAGCGGTGGGTGAGAACCCTGGCCCTTGGGGTGCTGGGGTGGCAGGTGGCACAGCAAGGAATCTCGATGAAGTCAGTGAGCTGGGCTGATTCTCCCATACCCCACCCTGCCCACGCAGCTTCGCCGTGCCCCTAAAGCACCAGCCATGGGGCTCCACACATGAGTAGCCCACACGGGGACACCTTTATTTATTTATTTATCTATTTTATTTTTTTGAGACAGAGTGTTGCTCTGTTGCCCAGGCGCGAAGTCAGCTCACTGCAACCTCCACCTCCAGGGGTTCAAGCGATTCTTCTGCCTCAGCCTCCCAAGTAGCTGGGATTATAGGCATCAGCCACTACACCCAGCTAATTTTTTGTATTTTTAGTAGAGATAGGGTTTCACCATGTTGGCCAGGCTGGTTTCGAACGCCTGACCTCAGGTGATCCTGATCCACCCACCTCAGCCTCCCAAAGTGCTGGGATTACAGGTGTGAGCCACCATGCCTGGCCCCCACTTTAGTTAGAAGGTATAGCAGCTACACTTGTGAGTAAAGTGAGGACCGCCTCCCACCTGCCCCCAGTACACCCCTGAATACTCTTCCCCGTACTCCATCCGGATTTCCACCACAGGACCTGACCCCTTCAGATGTGCAAATACACCTGGGGAAGAGTGACTGCCCGGTCGCTGTGTGACTTCTCTTCTCCTTTGGTGGCTGGACGGCTTCCTCCCTGGCCGCATCAGGGACTCTGACCAGCAGGAGAGCCTGGGGCACCAGTGGGGGCTGGGGTGGAGGGGAGGGGGATTCTATTGAGGTCTTCAGCTGCTCAGGCCCACCCGACTGTGAGGGCGAGGCCTGTGACCTGGACTCGGGGAGGAGGGGGAGTCAGATTTGTGTTTTCTGACTCAGTTTGGCCTCTGCCTCGGGTAAGTGCTTTCTGGACTTCCATTTGCCATTCTTGCACTGAAAAAATATTATGAAACACAAGGTTCCTGGCCACAGAGGCTGCATCACGCTACGAGTAAGCAAAGGCAAAGGAATAATTACAGCACCACTAAGGCTATGAGGGGGTGCTGCAGGGGCCCAGGGAGGACAGAAAGGGGGCCTCAAACCTTGTTGAAGACATCTGGGCAGGCTTCCTGGAGGAGGTGTGCCTGGGAGGATGAAGAGTTCAATGGACAAAGAGGGGGCGGGGCAACAGTGTTTCTGGCTGAGGGGACTGTGTGAGTGTAGCCCTGGGGCAGGCCAGAAGCTGTCCCTCTGGGCAAGTGAGAGCTGTTCCCGGGCTGGATCTCGTGGTGCCAGGCGAAGGTGGAAAGGAACAGGGGAACAGGAGCTGGCTCAAACGAGGTCTGTGTGGCCGGGACTAGATGTTTGGATGTCACCCTGTCTATGGGGAGCCATGGAGGGGATTTGCTTGGTGGAGGACCGTGCCCTGAGCCTCCACGTGGAAGAGGGACTGTGGGCTGAGAGTGAAGGAGAGAGCCCCTTGCGGAGGCCAGGGCGGGTGTCTAGGTGGGAGAGGCTGTGGCCTGAGCCAGATGGGGACAGAGCTGGTAAACCTGGAAGATGTTTCAGATGCAGCAAAAACAAAAACAAAAAAAACAGGAACTGGTGACTTGGTGATAGGCTGGGGAGACTGGGAGCCTTCAAAGCCAGTTTGGGGACCGGGCATGTTGGCTCACATCTGTAATCCCAGCACTTTGGGAGGCCGAGGCGGGCAGACCACTTGAGATCAGGAGTTCGAGACCAGCCTGGCCAACGTGATGAAACCCTGTCTCTACTAAAAACACAAAAAAGCGAGGCATGGTGGGGCACACCTGTAATCCCAGCTACTTGAGAGGCTGAGGCAGGAGAATCACTTGAACCTGGGAGGCGAAAGTTGCAGTGAGCCAAGATCAGGCCACTGCACTCCAGCCTGATAGAGTGAGACTTTGTCTTTAAAAAAAAAAAAAAAAAAAAAAGCCGGTTTGGGCTTAGAAACACAGGAGTGCCCAAGAAGAGCAGACCCTGGCCATGGGACCTGCCTGGTGGAAGCCTCTGGAAGATGCAGGCTTGTCTTCCCACCCAGACAACAGCTGGGGTCCAACCTGGCTTGAGTGTCCTCCTAGGCACAAAGCTTGCTCCCTTTCCCCATCTGGGGGATTTGTACCTGCAATTAGTCCAGAGCATGGGGGCCCAGAGCAGAGCACTCATGGGCAGCCAGGAAGAGCAGGCTGTTTCCCCCAAGAAGCACTAACCTGGGAGCTCATGAGTGGACAGCACCACCCCCAACCCAGGCCCCTGGCCAGTGCTCCAGGCCTGGTGCAGGCATCTCATGCCTTTCTACTTTTCAACCCAAAGGGAGGGCACCCTGAAGCTGCCAGGCTGAGGCTACCTGTGCAGCGATGAGGTCACACCAGGTGGGAGGCCCATCCCAGGAAGGCTGGCTTCAGAAAAAGCCGGAGCCCTTCCCATGGAGGCACTGGCCCTGCCGTTGGACCATGAGGATGTCAATGTCACTTCCTCTGAGCGCTCTTGAGAAAACAAACTGGCTTAATCGTTTACACATGCTGCTCCGGGAAGCTGAGGGAGGGGTCGAGGTGGCCCTCCCTATAAAAGAGAAAATATTCAAACACTGCTGTCGCTATTGTAGCCCTAACTGCAGGGCTGTGTGGGCAGCTTCCTGGGCACCCGTCCCAGGATATCATTTTTCCGTGAGGACAAAGGTACCCAAGGCCCTGCCCCGGGCTGGAGAACTTGCTGCCTTTGCCCATTTGGCTAAGTGAGCTTGAGCTTGGGAGAGGGTATTGCGTGTGTCTGCTTTTATTTTTTTATATGAAATAAAAGAACTTGAGAGAGAAAGGGAGGGGGAAGGAGAGAGAGAGATTGAAGGAAAGACAGTCAGCTCTTGCAAAAACCCAAACCAGAGAAATAAAGACTAGCGTTTCTGGTCCTGTGACCCTGGACAAGGCACTTCTCTGGGCCTTGGTTTCCTTGTCTGTAAAATGGGGATAATTACAGAACCCACTGCACAGGGCTGTCGGCACAGAGCTTCCCCCCATAAATGGGTGCCTCAGTGTTTACGGTGGAGGAGCACAGGGTGAGGGATGGAGTTTGAGGAAATGTATGTACTCCCCTTCCTGGGGTGAAATGGCACTTTCTCTGTCCAGAGAAGGGGTACACCCGGTCCAGAGGCTGTTCCCCCGTTCCTTTGATGCCCACCCGCCTTAGGAGCCCCAGTTGGGGACCAAAATCAACATGGTACCTCCGGCTCCTGCACCTCTGCTTCTCGCCCCTGGAGGGCGCCGTGGGGGCCGCTGCAGGGCCCTGGGCTGGGTTCCCGCGATGTGGCGGAACACACCCCGTCGTCTCTGCTCTCCTGGAAGATCTCCAGGGCTGGCAGCGGGCTGCTGACCCAGCCTCCTCTGGAAGGACAAAGAAACAAGCAAATCCCAAACCACCAGCAGGGGTTCCAGCGTAAAGATCAGCATAAGCGTTAGGGAACAGGAACCAAGAGCGGTGAAGCCTTTCGCATGCTTTTTCACCCAGCAAACCCATCTCTAAGCTCTACTTTGAAAAATAATCAAAATCTCAAAATCGGGGGGCGGGGGAAGGAATGTGCACATCAATGTCTATCACATATTTTATATGTGCAATGTAAAAAACCTGGAAAGACACAAGCCAAAATGTGAATAGCTTAATTTTTTTTTTTTTTTTTTTGAAGACTGAGTCTCACTCTGTCGCCCAGGCTGGAATGTGGCACAATCTCGGCTCACTGCAACCTCCGCCTCCCTGGTTCAATTGGTTCTCCTGCCACAGGCTCCCGAGTAGCTGGAACTACAGGCCTGCACCACTACACCGGGCTAATTTTTTGTATTTTTAGTAGAGACAGGGTTTCACCATGTTGGCCAGGAAAAATCCTTTCACCTTTGCCGTACTCTATTCGTCAGAAACAAGCCACAGTTTCCACTCAAGGAGAAGGGATTACACAAAGGTGGGGCCACCTGGGGTGGGGATCACAGGGTCAACTTTTTTTTTTTTTTTTTTTTTTTTTTGACATGGAGTCTTGCTCTGCCACACAGGCTGGAGTTCAGTGGTGTGATCTCGGCTCACTGCAACCTCCACCTCCTGAGTTCAAGTGATTCTCCTGCCTCAGCCTCCCGAGTAGCTGGGATTACAGGTGTGCACCACCACGCCTGGCTAATTTTTTGTATTTTTAGTAGAGACGAGGTTTCACCATGTTGGCCAGGCTGATCTCAAACTGCTGACCTCAGGCAATCCACCTGCCTGGGCCTCCCAAAGTGCTGGGATTATAGGGGTGAGCCACCCCACCAGGCCAAATAGCTTAAATTTTATGGTGACTCGCAATCCACCAGTCTCCATATTTTTAAAATAACTTTATATAAAAATAAACAATCTTTAAAAAGAAATCAGGTCAATGTAACAGCCTCAAGTACGTAATAAGCTCTTCAAAGGTTAAAAAAATGTGCTTTCAGCTGAGACTGGTGGCTCACACCTGTAATCCCAACACTTTGGGAGGCCGAGGCAGGCTGATCACAGGTCAGGATTTTGAGACCAGCTTGGCCAGCATGGTTAAACCCCATCTCTACTAAAAATACAAAAATTAGCCGGCGTGGTGGTGTACACCTCTAGTCCCAGCCACTCAGGAGGCTGAGGCAGGAGAATTGCTTGAACCCGGGAGGCGGAGGTGGCCGTGAGCTGAGATCATGCCACTGCACTCCAGCCTGGGCAACAGAGTAAGACTCTGTCTCAAAAAAAAAAAAAAAGCTTCCTTCCCCATGTTTTGTGTCCCCCTGGTGCCTCTCACAGAGCTGGACGTGTCCCCTGGATACTTGTTGGTCAGTGGAGGTACTGGAAACAGTGTATTTGAGAACATCTGTCTCCCAGGCTGGAGTGCAGTGGTGAGATCCTTGCTCACTATAACCTCAAACTTTTGGGCTCAAGTGATTCGCTCTGGCCTCTCAAACTGCTGGGATGTGAGCCACTGCATAATGGCTCTCCAAGAGCTTCCTAATTCTTAGTTCACACCTTAGAAAAAGTGGGAATGGATTGAGCTTGGGATATAAGGCAGTCAGGAATGTGCACCTTGAAATCAGAAGGGGGACTCACAAGAGAGACGGTGTGGTAGATATAATTCTAACGTGGCCTTGCCAGCTGGGTGCGGTGAGTGGCTCACACCTGTAATCCCAGCACTTTGGGAGGCCGAGGTAGGCGGATCACCTGAGGTCAGGAGTTTGAGATCAGCCTGGCCAACATGGTGAAACCTCGTCTCTACTAAAAATACAAAAAATTAGCCGGGCGTGGTGGTGCACACCTGTAATCCCAGCTACTCGGGAGGCTGAGGCAGGAGAATCACTTGAACTCAGGAGGTGGAGGTTGCAGTGAGCCAAGATCACACCACTGAACTCCAGCCTGTGTGGCAGAGCAAGACTCCGTCTCAAAAACAGAAAAAAAAAAAAAAAAAAGATGGCCCTGTGATCCCCACCCCAGGTGGCCCCATCTTTGTGTAATCCCTTCTCCTTGAGTGGCAACTGTGGTTTGTTTCTGATGAATAGAGTATGGCAAAGGTGAAAGGATTTTTCAGATGTAATTGAGGTCTCCAATCAGTTGACTTTGATGTAAGCAAAAAGAAGACTCTCCCTGGTAGGCCTGACCTAATCAGGCGAGCCTTTTGAAAGATCCAGGTTGTCCCTGAAAGAAGAGATTCCAAGCAGAGAGCCGCTTTCTGGCTGAGCTGGAAGACGCAAACAGCTGTGCTGTGAAGTGCCTGCAGAGGCGGAGGCCACTAGGAGCTGAGGGCTTCAACTTCAGAACCACAAGGAGCCAAATTCTGCCTGCAATTCAAATGAGCCTGGAAGAAGACACTGAGCTCCAAGTGAGACTCAGCCGGCATGACACCTTGACTGCAGCCCTGAGAGATCCTGAGCACAGCACCCAGCTGAGCCCTGCCCAGACTCCTGACCTACAGAAACTGTACGATCACAAGCGTGTGTAGTTTTAAACTGGCAACTTGTTACACAGCAATAAAAAAACTAACACAGGTGAGAATGAAACTTGAAAGTTTACCTTGGCCAGGCACAGTAGCTCACACCTGTCATCTCAGTACTTTGGGAGGCCGAGACGGGAGGATCACTTGAGGGTCAGGAGTTTGAGACCAGCCTGGCCAATAAGGTGAAACCCCGTCTCTACTAAAAATACAAAAATTAGCCGGGCGTGGTGGTGCACACCTGTCATCCCAGCTTCTCCAGAGGCTGAGACATGAGAATTGCTTGAACTCGGGAGGCAGAGGTTGTAGTGAGCCGAGATTGCCCCACTGCATTCTCCCTGGGTGACAGAGCAAGACTGTCTCTCCAAAAAAAAAAAAAAAAAAGTTCACCTTAAGCTTGGCCTCCCTTGGCCCACGGGACACCCAGGGAACCCCCAGACCTGCCGCAGAGCAGACTGGATGGCAGGCCCCTGCTCTAATTACCTGCCAGGCCGCAGTAACAGCCTCATGTCTTTTTTTTTTTTTTTTTGAGACGGAGTCTCGCTCTGTCGCCCCAGCTGGAGTGCAGTGGCTGGATCTCAGCTCACTGCAAACTCCGCCTCCCGGGTTTACACCATTCTCCTGCCTCAGCCTCCCGAGTAGCTGGGACTACAGGCGCCCGCCACCTCGCCCGGCTAGTTTTTTTGTATTTTTTAGTAGAGACGGGGTTTCACCATGTTAGCCAGAATGGTCTCGATCTCCTGACCTCGTGATCCGCCCGTCTTGGCCTCCCAAAGTGCTGGGATTACAGGCTTGAGCCACCATGCCCGGCCACCCTCATGTCTTATTTATCTCCTTCCTGGCCATTCTGCACAGTCAACAGGCCAATTGTCAAATCACAGCCTTGGTCACGTCTCTTTCTTGCCTAAAGCCTCCCTTGGCTCCCCAGGGCCCTCGCAGCAAAGATCAATCACCCAGGCCAGGTGTCCACAGTGCCACCATCCAACCTTAACCCCGCCTTGTCCCCTACCCCAGACTATTATTATTATTATTATTATTATTATTACTATTATTTGAGACACAGTTTTGCTCTTGTCACCCAGGTTGGAGTGCAACGGCACAATCTCGGCTCACTGCAACCTCCACCTCCCAAGTTCAAGTGATTCACCTGTCTCAGCCTCCTGAGTAGCTGAGACTACAGGCGCATGCCACCACGCCTGATTAATTTTGTATTTTTCGTAGGGACAAGGTTTCACCATGTCGGCCAGGCTGGTGACAAACTCCTGACCTCAGGTGATCCGCCCGCCTCAACTTCCTAAAGTGCTGGGATTACAGGCGTGAGCCGCTGCGCCTGGCCAGATTCTTCAGACAATCCAAACAATTCGGTCCCCCCTTTCCACTGTGTCCCTCCTCCCTGTCCCCCTGCAGCAACACCTTCCCATCCAACCCCTTTGCCAGTAAAAATCCACTCCAATGAGGTTGCAATGTAGTGTCACCTTTTACATTTATTTTTATTTATTATTATTATTTTTTTGAGACATGGCCTCACTCTGTCACCCAGGCTGAAGTGCAGTGGTGTGATTTGGGCTCACTGCAACCTCCGCCTCCTGCCTCAGCCTCCCAAGTACCTGGGATTACAGGCATGCGCCACCACACCCAGCTAATTTGTGTGTGTGTGTGTGTGTGTGTACATATATATATATATATATTTTTTTTTTTTTGAGACAAGGTTTCACCATGTTGCCCAGTCTAATTTCGAACTCCAGGCTCAAGTGATCCACCCACCTCGGCCTCCCAAATTGCTGGGATTACAGGTATGAGTCACTGCACCTGGCCAAGTTCAATTCTGGACAGTCAGCAAATATAATAAAAAAATATATAACTCTGTGTTATAATTTTATATTTGGAAAACGGAAAAAAAAAGCCCTAGTTCAAATAATTCAAACTTCTAAAAGTGAAGCTACTCAAAGTCTTCTTGGCTGGTGTAGACACTGAGGCGGCAGCCACCATCACCTGGGTGGCCTCAAACCCGCATCTCCAGGGACCATCACAATAACATCATCAAAAGGGGCTTAGAGGTGGAGAAACACTGCCTACCTCCCAGGCCCACTCTCTCTTTTAGATATACATATCCACATACATCCATATTACATTGTATATGTTTAACATGCATAGTAAAAGAATCTGGAAAGTCATAAACCATAATGTGACCAGTGATTTTCTCAGGGAGGTGGGATTCTGGGTGGTCCCTATTCTTTACATATATGCTTGTAAATTTCTCTACTTGGGTACTGAAAACTGACAACACTGTAAAAAAATCCTGTCCAAATTGGAACCATCTTTTTGGAGGACAATATGTACTACACGTCTTACAATCAGACATGCCTTTTTGACCCAGCAATTTTACTTCTAGAAACGTATTTTAGGTAGGGCACGTGGCTCATGCCTGTAATCCCAGCACTT
Source organism: Macaca fascicularis (assembly GCF_037993035.2). Classification (NCBI taxonomy): domain Eukaryota; kingdom Metazoa; phylum Chordata; class Mammalia; order Primates; family Cercopithecidae; genus Macaca; species Macaca fascicularis. Next base: position 14,188,868 of record NC_088389.1, on the reverse strand, counting down.
TGGGAGGCTGAGGCAGTAGGATTGCGTGTGTCCAGGAGTTTGAGACCAGCCTGGGCAACAGAGCGAGACCTTGTCTCTACAAAAAAGTCAAAAACTTGGCCAAGTGTGGTGGTGCATGCCTGTGGTCCTAGCTATTTGGAAGGCTGAGGTGGAAGGATCACTGGAGCCCAGGAGGTCAAGGCTGCAGTGAGCTATGACTGTGCCACTGCACTATAGCCTGGATGACAGAGTAAGACCCTGTCTTGAAGGAAGGAAGGAAGGAAGGAAGGAAGGAAGGAAGGAAGGAAGGAAGGAAGGAAGGAGAGAGAAAGAACGAAAGAAAATGAAAGAAAGAATGAAAGAATGAATGAAAGAAAGAAAGAGAGATGGGGAGGGAGCGAGGGAAGGGAGGAAGGAAAGAAAAGGAAGGAAAGAAGGAAGGAAGGAAGGGAGAGAAAGAAACACATTTTAACAAAATGGCTGTGAGGTAGGAAGTGGAACTCAACTCTGGAGGTGGGGCTCAGACACCGGACCAAATTGAGGACTAGCTAAAACAAGGACGGGGGCAGAAGCAGCTTTCCATAACACAGGTCACCAGTGTACCATGTCAGTTTACTATTGCCATGGCAACACCCAGGAGTTACACCCCATTTCCATGGCAGTGATCCAACAACCCAAAAGTGACTACCCCTTCCCTAGAAATTTCTGCATAAACTACCCCTTAATCTACATTAATTAAAATGTAATTAAAAGTAGGTATAAATATGGCCGCAAAACTGCCCTGAGCTGCCCCTCTCTACCCATGGGGGTAGCCCTGTTCTGCAGGAGCAGTCACGGAGCTGTGACACCGTTGCTTCAATAAAGCTGTTTTCTTCTGTTCTACCATGGCTTGCCCTTGAATTATTTCCTGGGCAAAGCCAAGAACTATCACGGGCTGAGCCCTGCATTGGGTCTCACCTGTCCTGCATCCGGTTTGCACAGAGATTGATGTGCGAAGATGCCCATTGAAAGCATGGAGTGCTCATGCACCCTGATGAATTAATTATCCAACAACGAAGGCTGATTAAATAAATGATGAGGGTCCCCAGGATGATGGTGTACCATGCCAGGGCACTGTCGCAGTTCATGCTACTGACCATCGAGACCCCTAGGAGTACGTGCAGATGTACGATCGGAGGAAATTCTCAAGCGATGACAAAAAAGCAAGTCCGAGGTGTCTCTTCAAGGCTGTGAGCCCCGAGCACAGACAGCACCCACCTCTGTGACACAGTGGCGTCTCCCCGGTGCTGAGAAACCCTCTGTCAATACCTTTTGCTGTGGAATTCCATCCTGAATATAAACAACCCTCTAGCGTTCAGTTTGGTCCAGTGGGGGAAAAATCAACCTGAACCTCCCTGTGACCCTCTGATTATATCCATACACACACGCATGTACATACTCATTGTTCACATCCGTTTCTTCACTTAACAGATCTGCCCTAGGGAGCCAGGGACACAGGCAAGGCAGAGAACAGCACAGACCTAAATCCCGGTACCCCTCAAGTGCACATCCCAGGGGGACACAGGCAATGAGATAAAGACACAGAAGTTAAAGGGGTTCTGCACACTGACGACCTCAAGGGACCTTGCTGGCCTCTTGAGAACTTGCCCTCCCTCCAAGTGGGATCAAAGCCACCTGAGGGCTTTGCACACAGGGGTGTTGGGGGCCTCTGACTCTGGGTGGGGAGTGACCGTAAGGGCCCAGGGTAGACTCAGAGATCCAGCTGGGAGGTACTGCAGTGACCCAGGGCCTCACCGCAAGACACTTGAACATGAGTCCCAGAGCGCCCGGAGCCTGGTCTGGGTCAGCCTCTGCGTGGTGAGTCCCAGAGGGGTAGATTTTCCTCTGTGAGCTTTCCCGTGGTTTCTAAACCTGTGACATCGACCATTACTTGCAAGTACATATAATTAACAAGTTCAGAAACTTAAACAAGTCTTTCTTTTGTTTTTGGGGCAGAGTCTCCTCTGTCGCCCAGGCTGGAGTGCTGTGGTGCGATCTTGGCTCACTTCAACCTCCACCTCCCGGGTTCAAGTGATTCTCCTGCCTCAGCCTCCTGGGTATCTGGGATTATAGGCGTGCACCACCACACTTGGCTAATCTTTGTTTTTTTGTTTGTTTGTTTTTTGTTTTTTTGTGTGTGTGGTTTTTTTTGAGACGGAGTCTCGATCTGTCACCAGGCTGGAGTACAGTGGTGCAATCTTGGCTCATTGCAACCTCCGACTCCAAGGTTCAAGCGATTCCCCTGCCTCAGCCTCCCGAGTAGCTGGGATTGCAGGCATGCACCACCATGCCCAGCTGATTTTTGTATTTTTAGGAGAGATGAGGGTTCACCATGTTGGCCAGGATGGTCTCGATCTCCCGACCTCGTGATCCGCCCGCCTCGGCCTCCTAAAGTGTTGGGATTACAGGCATGGGCCACGGCGCGCGAACTAATCTTTGTATTTTTAATAGAGATGGAGTTTTGCCATGGTGGCCAGGCTGGTCTCGAACTCCTGGTCTCAAATGATCTGCCTGGCCGGGCCTCCCAAAGTGCTGGGATTGATTTGCAGGAGTGAGCCACCGCGCCCAGCCTAAAAACGTAAACCAGTTTTAAATATCCCATCGTTCCAATTCAAGCGATGCCTTTCCTGCCTGGATTCTCAGCAGCCCCAACAGATAATCCCCTCTTTGGACTGCCTTGAATTAGAAACAGTGCAACTTTCCCACCTGGACTACCTGGAAATCTGTTCCCAACCGCAGTATCCTCCTGGGATACACCCACAGAGGCCCAGGAATCCCCTCAATCTTGCGGACTCTGCTTCCCCAGGGGGTCCCCAGGTTCGGTCCCTGCCTCGAAGACCAGCATCCAAAGCTGTGAACAGCAGGCCCCTCTGTCCACTGTCATCATTGCCTGCCCTTATCCATACCCACAAGGTCCTCACACACCAGGGAGGTTCTCAGAAGCCTTGAGCCATTAGACTTATTAACCTGTTTGACTATGGAGCCCCAAGAGGTCCTCAGTGGGGCTGTCACGGGAGATGCGGGAGCTCAGGTGGGCAGGGCACAGCCGCCATCACCTGCCTTGGGCTTCCTCCTAAGAAGGCGTGTGGGGTGGGAATGAAGGCTTCTGTAACATGAGATCTCATTGGCATATCATGAAGAGGGCCCCAGATTGCTATCCTGTTCCCTGGGCCTTGGGTCTACATGAATTCCAACTCAGCTCTGGCACCCCCTGCTCACTCAGAGCTTGGGAGAAGATGCCCCAGACGGTGGGCCCCAACCAGGGCAGCTTCAGTTCGCAGGCCTGGACCTTGGCCCCATTCACTGCCCCCAAGAGGAAAAAGTCCTCGCCTACCTCCTCGAATCGAGGCTCTGGGCCCCCCAGGCTTCTGCTCAGTGCCCTCTGCCTCCTAGCCATAGACAGCTGAGGCCCACCCTTCCCAGAGCCCCCAACCCCAGGGGTTGAGATAAATCTAGGGGCAGTTGGGAGGAAGATGGGCTGCAGGCATGGGGATGAGGTCAGGAAACATCCCGCCGGTGCCTGAGGTCATCTTGCATTCTGGGCCAATTCCCACTCTACCTCTGGTCAGTTCAGAAGATTTGATCAACCATGAGGTGCTTTAGCCAGGAGTGCTGCACACACCTGTGGTCCCGGCTACTCAGGAGGCTGAGGTGGGAGGATTGCCGGAGCCCGGGAATTCAAGGCTGCAGTGAGCTGCAATCGCACCACTGCTTTCCAACTCGGATGACAGAGTGAGACTCTCCCCGCCCCCACCTGTTAAAAAAAGAAAAAGATGCTTGTAATCCCAGCACGTTGGGAGGCCGAGGCAGGTGGATCATCTGAGTTCAGGAGTTCGAGACCAGCCTGGCCAAGATGGTGAAACCCCCGTCTCTACTAAAAATACAAAAATTAGCCTGGTGCGGTGGCGGGGCGGGTGCCTGTAATCCCAGCTACTCGGCAGGCTGAGGCAGGAGAATCGCTTGAACCCGCTAGGCGGAGGTTGCAGTGAGCTGAGATAGTGCCATTGCACTCTAGCTTAGGCTAGAGCAAAACTATTGTCTCAAAAAAAAAAAAAAAAAAAAAAAAGAAAGAAAAAAAAAAAGAAAAAGAAAAAGAAAAAACCATGAGATGCCCTCCCTGCCTCGCTGGCCCACTGTGCTCCACTGCTGCCCGGGAGATGGGCACTGGCTCTCTGGAACCCTGGCGGTGGAGCCAGGAGTCCTCTCCCCAGTCCTCTCCATCCCCGAGGGTTGGGTCTGATCTTGGGCGGGAGCAGCACAGGCCTCCAGGGCTTCCTTCTCTCCTTTAAAAAATTCAGTGGGCTCCTGATAGCAGCCCAGACACCATCCTGGGTACTGCCCCTCCCTTCTTTCCCCCCCACCTGGGTCCTCCAGCTCCTGGGTGAGCAGCCAGGGCACTGTCCGAGCCACTGTGGAAGCAAGAGCCATGCCACTGCCCACTGTGTCCACTGCCTGGCTGTTCACACCCCCTGTCCTCCCACAGCAGAGTCAGAGGTCCCCTTAGGAGGCAAAGCCAGCCATGCCAAGCCCACCCTGGCGTGACCCACAGCCCCAGCCCCAGACTCCCTGATAAGGGCCAGAGAATCCAGTGACCCCACACTACTGATCCCTTTAACCCCTCCCACACCTCCACCTCCTTTCTAGGCCCACCTGTCCCCCACCCCCACCTCCCTTCCATACCCACCGCTCCCCCACCCCTACCCCCAACCCAGCCCAACCCAAGCCTCCTTTCCATACCCACCACTCCTGCAACACCCACACCCATCCCACACCACCCTTAGTCTCCCTTCCATACCCCAATCCTCCCCCACACTCACCCCCAACACCCACCCCACCCCACCCTTCCCTTTCATACCCACCCCTCCCCCACCCCATCCCCAACCCACCCCAACCCAAGCCTCCCTTCCATACCCCACACCCACCCCCAACCCAGCCTAACCCAAGCGTCCCTTCCATACCCAACCCTCCCCCGACACCTACCTCCAACACTCACACCCACCCCACTCCACGCACCCCCACTCCCACCCCACCAGACCCATGCCTCCCTTCCAAACGCCAATCCTCCCCACACCCACTCCCAATCCACCCAACCCCACCCCACCCCTCCCTTCCACATCCCAATCTTCCCCCACACCCATACCCACCCCTCCCCCACACTCACCCCCAACACCCACCACACCCCTACCCCTCCCTTCCATACCCACCCCTTCCCCACACCGCCCACACCTCCCTTTCATATCCCATCCTTCCCCCGCCACTCCCTCCCCACCCCCACACCCCTCCGTACATCTCCCCTCCACACCATCAACCCTCACACTTCCCCTCCCCCACTCTCCCCACCACCCTCTGCTTCCCAGGCTCAAGGTGGAGGGGTCTGGGGAGAGCTGCTGAGCTCTTCTCTTTGCTCCTTGCTTTCTTGGCTTGGATGGTCCCCTTAAAACCGGTCTTTCACGCCCCACCGCAGGTGAGTTGCCCACTCCCCAGGCAGCCGCTCCCCCGCAGGGGTTAGAAGGCCGCATCCGCCTCCATCAGGGAGCTGAGCACTTGGGGTTGTCCCGGGCCCTGTCCTGCGGAGCCTGCAGGACACCTCCCCAGGCTGGAGCTGCGTGGGGCTGGGGACAGGATGAGGCTGTCACCCCAGCATCAGGCACCACCCCACCCCGAGGAGGCACTCGCAAGCTGACAGAACAGGGGCGGTGCTGGGGAGGGGACCTCATGGTCTTGTGGTCTCTACAGCTCCAGTGTGGCAGGCGCCGCCTCCATCACCCACGCCCCAGGTTCACGTTATTGCCATGGGCATTCGATGCCCCTGCTCACCTGGGTCCCGTGGGTTCCCAGCAGGTTATTTTGCCCACAGAGCGCCTCTTTCCCCAGGAAGGAAAATATAAATTTAAAAATGCACGCTGGTGTGGCCAGGCACAGTGGCTCATGCCTGTAATCCCAGCACTTTGGGAGGCTGAGGCGGGCAGATCACTTGAGGTCAGGAGTTCGAGACCAGCCTGGCCAACATGGTGAAACCCCGTCTCTACTAAAAATACAACAATTAGCCGGGTGTAGTGGCACATGCCTGTAATCCCAGCTACTCGGGAGGTGGAGGCAGGAGAATCGCTTGAACCTGGGAAGCAGAGGTTGCGGTGAGCCGAGATGGTGCCACTGCACTCCAGCCTGGGTGACAGAGTGAGACTCAGTCTAAAACAATAGCTACAACAAACAGCAACAAAAAATACACGTTGGGTTGACCTCCTGGATGGCCCCTGCCCTGGGGTCTGCCCTCCCTCTGGCCTTACAGTGTCCCAGCCCAGGGACGGCAGGCAAGTCACCTCTGCCCTGTGAGGAGATCCCCCCACAAGCCTCCTTCCTGTGAACCTCGCCTCTCTCATCTAAAAAGCCTCACCTTCCTCATCTAAAAAACAGAAATCCCTCCCGCCTCGGATTGTTTTAGGGAATTTTTTTTTTTTTTTTTTTTTTTTGAGACAGTTTCCCTCTGTTGCCCAGGCTGGAGTGCAGTGGTGGGATCTCAGCTTACTGCAGCCTCAACCTCCCAGGCTCAAGCGATCCTCCCGCCTCAGCCTCCTGAGTAGCTGGGACCACGGGCAGGCACCATTACACCGGCTAATTCTTTTTTTTTTTTTCGGTAGAAAGCGGGTCTGGCTTTGTTGCCCAGGCTAGTCTCAAACCCCTGGGCTCAGATCTTTCCACCTCGGCCTCCCAAAGTGCTTGAATTACAGACATAAGCCAACCCACCCAGGCTGTTTTAAGGATTAGGTGAAAAAAATCCAACCAGTATGCCCAGCCCAACGCTTAGCAAACAGTAGGTGCTCAATCTGGATGGCGCCCTCTCCGTTTCTCTCCTGGGGCCGCCGCGGCCCCAAACAGAGGCGTCTCCTTACCACCAGGGGGCAGTGTTTCCTCTCGCAGCTCCGAACGGGAGCCAGGAACTCACGGCGCTTTCTGGCGGGGCCTGGGGTCCCCGCGCTACCGGAGAACCGTCCCCCGGCACGGCAGGTCACATTCGTCAGAGGGGCGCCGGCCTCGGGGTGCTGGGAGGGGGCGTTCAGGGAAAGTGAGGCCGTGCAGCACAGGGGCTCCCCACAGGGGCTTTGGGGAGCCTGGCAGTCCCGCCTTTCAGACCTGGCCCAGCGCTTCAGGGCGGTGGCCTCCTGGAGTCTCCGTGTCCTCGTTGACGGAGCTGATGGCAGCCCACGGGCGGGGCAGCCCCGCAGGGAGGGGTGACTTGACCGGGGCAGGATTCGGGTGCTCCTGGCTCCCCTCGCCGGATGCCACCTTGCCCGCCCAACGGGAGGCAGGAGGCTGCTGCTTGCTGTGTGATTAACACCCAGTCAGGGCGCGTTGGTGTCTGCGCCAGAGACCCTGTCCTGCCACACTGGCTCTAGACAGTCACCGGCAAGAACGCCCAGCGCGCTGGAGCATCAGTCCCGCTTGGGCAGCAGGGAACACCAAGAACGCGCAACCCAAGACAAGGTGCTGGGCGGAGCTGGTCAGACACTTCCATTTAATGACTAAAAATCACACATCTCAGGTCACGGGTCTAGGAGAAACCACACACACGCATACATAAGGATTCCACATCGAGGACACATTTGCAGTTTCCAAATCTTGAAGATAACCGAAGGGACCAGAACGTTCCTTTGAGTGACTGGTCACCCAAAGCTCCCGCTCCCCCACCCACAGCCCTTTGGAGGCACTCCAACTTTGGGAGGAGAAGGCTGAGCTTCCTGTGGGCCCCTCCCACCCACACCTGAGCCAGAGAGAAGACTCCCGCGAAGACATCCAAAGCCAAGGGCAAGGGAAGCGTCTGCCAGGGCAGAGGAGCCAGTCCTGTCCTTGGCTCACCGAGCTTCCACCATACAGGAACCCAAGACTCCAGCCTCGCTTCCACAGAGAACTGGCAGGGGTTCCCTGGCCTGGCCATCACAGGGACTCACATGGGAGCCTTTTAAAACTCCAGATGGTGGCTGATCGCAGTGACTCATGCCTGTAATCCCAGCACTTTGGGAGGCCGAGGTGGGTGGATCACTTGAGGCCAGGAGTTTGAGACCCTCCTGGGCAACATGGTGAAACCCTGTCTCTACTAAAAACACAAAAATTAGCCGGGTATGGTGACACACGCCTGTAATTCCAGCTACTCAGGAGGCTGAGGCAGGAGAATCGCTTGAACCTGGGAGGCGGAGGCTGCAGTGAGTCAGATCATACCACTTCACTCCAGCCTGGGCAGCAGAGCAAGACTCTGTCTTGGAAAAAAAAAAAAAAATACCAGGCCAGTATTGCCTCTAGATTGGCTGGGCCAGAATCTCTGGGGTGAGTCTGAAAAGTCTGCATTCTTAGCCTGGGATTCAGATGATCATTAGATTTGGGAATCTTAGAGTCTCTCTTCTGTCTTTTCACTGTTTGGAAGGGAGAGGGAGTGGTGTTTTTAATGCTCTGTTACTTTAGCTGAAGGATTTTCTGTGAGTCTTCACAATCTGTCTTGAAATGGTTCCCGTCAGTCACTTCATGCGGGAATCCAAGGGGCTAAGAAACATACACACACACATACACACACACACACACACGCGCGCACACACACACAGGCCCACTGGGCCCAGAGACCCATATGCGCAGCAGGCCGCCTGGAAATCAGGACTCAGGGCCCACCACAATCTGGAAGGAACACCAAGTCCCCAGGTACAGCTGCGGCGGCTCTTGGCCCATGGTCTGGTGGCCAAGGAGGTGTTAGCTGCTGGTCACAGGTGGCGGGCCGCTTCCCAGAGGATCTGCAGAGCCATGGAGGCGCAGGGGAGCTGGGCCAGGGTGTAGGTCACGGAGCGGATGGGTGCCCGCAGCTTCCCCAGGTAGGCCACGGTGTGCACCACACGGCCCAGGAGGAAGACCAGGAAGTGCATCCAGGCGACAAAAGGGTTAGGACCCAGAAAGGAGTAGACGAAGCCCAGGAAAAGGAAGGGGTAGATGGTCTCCATGTCATTCCGGTGGGCCCTGGGGAGACAAGAGGGGTATAGTCAGTCAGGTGTCAGCTTTGGGGCCATAGGCCCTTCTGAGAGTGTCATGGAAGCTGGGGTGCTCTGCCCTAACAAGGCTTTGACCCACTGGGGGTCATTTCAGGCGTACCAGACACTCACATCCATTAATGGCCAGGTCAAGGAGATGGATACCCCAGAGTCCGGAGGAAGAGCAGCTCCAAGCTTATGCTTGCAAGCAGCTGAGGCCGCGAGGCCACGCCATGGGCTGGGAGTCACAGAGGGCTACTGGTCTAGGATGCTCTTACCATACCTCTAGGGCTTGCCAGGACCCCACCCCTGCCATACTCTCCCCCACCGTCCTCTCTAGCCCTTAGACACCAGGCAGGAAAAGTGGGACTCAGAGGTGCTGAGTGCTTTACAGAGCCAACGAGTGGAGAAGCTGGGATCAGTTCTGACTCGAGTTTGTGCTCTTTACCTCCAGAGCAGGACTTCTCTGAGTCAGGCCTGAGGTCATCCTCCTTCTGAATGCAGCTTCCTGGGCCTCTGCCGAGCAGAAGGGGCTAGAGCCCAAGAGCAGGCCTTTGACATGAATGCCGGGCTATGTCCCCTGCCCCTAAATCTAAGTACCACCCATCCTTTCAGGGACAATCATAACAAGATCCGCTTCCACTCATTGGTGTCAACCGATGACCAGCCCCCGGGGAAGCTCTTCATTTTACACATCATTTCCTGCCTCTTTTTTTGTTGAAAGTCATCAAGCATGTGCATTTGTATGGCGGGGGTGGGGGAGCTCTGTATAACCCCACCATAAATAAATGACCAAGAAAGAAAACGCACAAAACTCACCCTCTTCTGCTAAGAGCTGGTTCACATTTTCCAGACTCCTACTAATGGCCTGCTTCCTTTATGAAAGGTGAGGAGGTTGAGTCCCATAAATTAGAGACTGAATGAGCAACTAAACCCGTAGATTGCCACATTGGAAGCTCAAATAAACAGGAATTCAGTGCCCAGGGCATGACCTCCCCCAAGGACAGGCCACGCGTGTGAGGTGCAGGAACAAGAAACATGTTCTCCAGGCCTTCCTGCTGCCATGCGTTCCACCAATAATGCCATATCCTCGGGCCAGGCCCAGACTAGCAGCACCTGTGTGGGGACCCGCTGCAGGGTCCTCCTCTTCCCTCCCACTGGCAAGACGATTCTTGGTCCAGGGCGATGGTGTGTAGGCCTTACCAAAAGAAAGAGGGCAGGACAGGGCGGGAGCCTGGAGTGCTTGGCCACTCCACACTGTAGGAAGCTCTGCACCTTGTCTGGGGTGGGGATGGGCAGGGAAGGAGACACCCGTGCAGAAGCCTGAATGATGAGAAGCTGGCCCTGCAGGGGAAAAGCTTTCCAGGAAGGAAGACCAGTGTGTGCAAAGGGCCTGAGGTCAGAATAAGCACAGCATGTTCAATGTGCAGAAAAGCGAGCCCATGGCTACAGTGTGGTGCACATGAGGGAGTGAGGCAGAATAAGAGTGGGAGAGGAATTCAATCTGAGTGTACAAAACTCCTGTAAACCCAGCAGGGCCTAGATCTTTCTCAGGCCAAATTCAGGACACAGCACCTGGCATCTGGGTCCCCATATCCCGAGACTGACATGAACCCCTCTTCTCCTTTTCCCCCAGATCCTGACCTTGCAACCCAGACACAAGAAAAGCAAGTCTGTGGCAGGGCAGGTCTCACCCAGCAGTGGGGAACACTGTGGCCTACCTGCATCAGAGGCTGGCTCTGGATAGATCCTGGGGTACTCCCTTCAGGGAAGACATGAGAGGGAGATTACAGACTCACACCGGTAATCCCAGCACTTTGGGAGGCCAAGGCGGGCAGATCACCTGAGGACAGGAGTTTGAGACCAGCCTGGCCAACATGGTGAAACCCTGTCTCTACTAAAAATACAAAATTAGCCGGCCGTGGTGGTGCATGCCTGTAATCCCAGCTACTCGGGAGGCTGAGGCAGGAGAATCGCTTGAACCGGGGAGGCAGAGGTTGCAGTGAGCTGAGATCATGCCATTGCACTCCAGCCTGGGCAAAAAGAGGGGAACTCTCTCTCAAATAAATAAATTAATTACATAAAATAAAAGAGAGGGAGAAACCAAAGACTGGGGCCACCTCCCAGTCAAGTAAGTCCCTTACCAGGACTCATGAGGAAAGGCAATAGGTGTTCCTCCAAAATCACTCCGTCCTTGGCCGGGTGCAGTGGCTCATGCCTGTAATCCCAGCACTTCGGGAGGCTGAGGTGGGTGGATCATGTGAGCACAGGAGTTTGAGACCTACCTGGCCAATATGGCAAAATCCCGTCTCTAGTAAAAGTACAAAAAAAAAAAAAAAAAATTAGCTGGACATGGTGGCGTGTGCTTGCAATCCCAGCTACTCGGGAGGCTGAGGCAGGGAGTCACTTGAACCCAGGAGGTGGAGGTTGCAGTGAGCCAAGATCATGCCACTGCACTCCAGCCTGGGCGACAGAGTGAGTGAGACTCTGTCTCAAAAACAAAAAACAAACCAAAACAAAAATCACTCCGTCCCCTGGCAATGGAGCTGTGGGAACCCACATCCCGATACAGGCTGATTAGAGGGACACCCTTGGAAAACCCATTTTTGATTATGTCCCAAAAGGAGGTCTGCCTGTCACAAGTGATTCCAAGGGAATGCCACCTGGATGAGGACTTTGTAATGTTTATTTGAAAGTTTCAGGAAAAGCACAACCAGCATATGCAATCTGTTCACTCAGCCATTCCTTAAAGTTTGTGTTGATATTTTAAGAATAAGTCCTTCTGGAGGCTGAGGTGGTTGGATCACGCAGGAGATCGAGACCATCCTGTCTAATACGGTGAAACGCCGTCTCTACTAAAAATACAAAAATCAGTCAGGCGTGGTGGCAGGCGCCTGGATTCCCAGCTACTCAGGAGGCTGAGGCAGGGGAATCGCTTGAACCCGGGAGGCAGAGGTTGCAGTGAGCCGAGATGGCACCACTGAGCCACTGCACTCCAGCCTGGGCGACAGAGCGAGACTCCATCTCAAAAAAAAAAAAAAAAAAAAAAAAGAGTAAGTCAATGTTTGGAAAGCTGTTAAGAGAATCACAGTACAGATAGTTCACAAACATAGCCAAACCCCTGAAGAGTGGGTGAAGGAAAGAAGTTGGGGAAGACAGGGTGGGAAGGAGGAACGAGACAGGGAGAAGTTCGTGGCAGGAGTGGACCCTGCTCTGCCTGGCACGTCTGCAGGCTCGGGAGGAGCAGGCCTTGCAGAAAAAGCGGGGACTGAGCCCCACCTTCTATTTCCAGCCATTGGGCAGCAATTCAGCGGTCACCAGCGTGGGAGGAGAGGTGGTCAGGAGCTCTGACTGTCAGCCCCTGGGGCTGGCCCAGCCCTCCCTCCCTCGTCTGCTCTGTCTCAAACCGCAGAGAGGCCACCCCGAGGCTGCAGTGGCCAGGGACAGGGAGCAATGGAGACACCAAGGAATGATGGAAGAAAGCTCACCTCCCCCCTCCCACCTCCAGGCTCCAAACCGAGAGACATGGAGGCAGGCACGTACCACGGACATGCTCCGGTGAAATGCATCATTCAAATAATAACCACTTGTTTAAGGTAAAAGCCACCCAAAGCAAATTCCTACTAGACTGGACTTGTATCGCCTCCTGCAGCATCGGGCCTGCCCTCACCCTCCACAGACTTTTCCACACCCGCTGCATTTTCTGGCACTAGGTGACAGCGGTGAGGACAGTGACCCCCAGAAGGCCAAGACAGGGACAGTTGCTGGTCGTTCCCCAGGGTCTCCTCTTCTCTCCACCACCTGCTGGCATCCACGGTGGCAATTTCCTTGAATTTGATTCAGGGTTCATACAATGCAGTGCCTGCTTCGTTTCAAAGACAGGTATTCACGACAGTGAAATCGCCTTCCCATGGAGGGACAGCCTCAGGAGCAGAGGCAAGAGTGCCAGGCCCCTCCTCAGAGTGCCAAGTGAGTGGATTCCTGGAAAGTGCTTACAACTCTCCTGGACACTGAGTAGGGAGATCTTTTGTTTTTTTTTTTTCTTTTGAAACGGAGTCTCTGTTGCCCAGGCTGGAGTGCATGGCGCGATCTCGGCTCACTGCAACCTCTGCCTCCTGGGTTCAAGCAATTCTCATGCTTCCGCCTTCCGAGTAGCTGGGACTGCAGGCGAGCCCCACCATGCCTGGCTAATTTTTGTATTTTTGGTAGACATGGGGTTTCGCCATGTTGACCAGGCTGGTCTCAAACTCCTGAGCTCAGGTGATCCACCCGCCTCAGCCTCCCAAAGTGCAGGGATTACAAGTGTGAGCCACTGCGCTAGGCTGAGTAGGGAGATTTTAAGCAAGCCGCCATCTCCTCCATCGCCATCACCAGCCCTGTCCTGGACACCGTCGTTAAAGCTCACGTCACCCTCTTGGCTTTGCCAGACTTTCTGACTGCCCTCAGATGCTCAGGCCAAATAAATAAAAAGCATGTTATGGGGCTGGGTGTGGTGGCACACACCTGTGATCTCAGGCTGAGGTGGGAGGATCACTTGAGCCCTGGAGTTTGGAATCAGTCTGAGCAATATAGCAAGATCCCGTCTCTACAACAATAAAAATTAAAAAATTAGCCAGGCATGGTGGCACGTGCCTGTGGTTCCAGATACTCAGGAGGCTGAGGTGAGAAGATCGTTTGAGCCCAGGAGGTCAAGACATCAGTGAGCCGGGATTCCATTGCACTCCAGTCTGGGCAACAGAGCAAGACCCTGTCACAAAAAATAAAAAATTAAAAAATAGAAAAAAAAGACCGGGCGAGGTGGCTCAAGCCTGTAATCCCAACACTTTGGGAGGCCGATGCAGGCGGATCACTTGGGGTGAGGAATTCGAGACCAGCCTGGCCAACATAGTGAAATCCTGTCTCTACTAAAAATACAAAAATTAGCCAGGTGTGGTGGCGGGTGCCTGTAATCCCAGCTACTTGGGAGGCTGAGGCAGAAGAATCGCTTGAACCTGGGAGGTGGAGGTTGCATTGAGCCAAAACCACGCCATTGCACTCCAGCCTTGGCAACAAGAGTGAAAGTCCATCTCAAAAAAAAAAAAAAAGAAAAAAAAATTTTTTTAAAGCACTTCATGGTGTAGTGGGAAGGGAGTGTTAGGTTGGAAACCTCCAGTTCTGCTGTGGTGCTCATTAGCTCCATGGCCTCAGGTAAATCCCTCTCACTTTCTGGGCCTGCGATCACTATGTACAAAATGTACATGCTGGATGACATCTAAGGGACTTCCAGGGCTGACATTTTGGGACCCAATTTCCTGACAGACCTGTTCACTCCGTTTAAGTCTATATGCTCCAAACAGAAATGCTCCAAGCTTAGGCTGTGCATTTGCCTCCCTTCCTTGGGACCACACAGATAACCCCCTCCGTGCAGTTCCATACACCCAACCTCAGATTCTGGCCCCAACACACATTGCCAGGAACTCCGGATAGGTATCCTGAAAAGGTGGCTGGCCCTTGGCTTCTCCCAGAGCTAGGCTCACATGTGGACTCCAGCGTGTGCTAAACTGCAAGGCAGATTTATGCTCCAAGAACCAAGATTGAAGTGCTTTCCTGTTTGATAGAAGAGTGACTCGAATCATACCATAAACCCTGGTCTAATATTTAACCAACTTTTGCTTCCAGGTGGTCTCCCCCTTCGGGTTCCAGCCAGTTCTCCGGTAGCAGACGGCAGGATATAGAATTCTCTTAGTTCTGCACGCTCAAGTTTGCATGATGTTCTGTGAAATCAGGTGGCGGAGGAAGGGCCCAGGGGACCCAGGCACTGCCCAGGTCTGACATGGGCCCAGTATACGGTCGGCCTCCAGTAAGTCCTCACCAAATGGCTACAAAGTATTATTAGATAAGAGGCACTCAGAAAGTGCTGAAATGAATTGCAACCATTTAAGCCCCAGTACTATAGATGATGGGTTATTTTGGGCTGGGCGCAATGGCTTATGCCTGTAATCCCAGTACTTTGGAAAGCCGAGGCAGGTGGATCACCTGCGGTCAGGAGTTTGAGACCAGCCTGGCCAACATGGTGAAACCCTGTCTCTACTAAAAAAAAAAAAAATACAAAAATTAGCTGGCGTGGTCACAGGCTCCTGTAATCCCAGCTATTCAGGAGGTTGAGGCAGGGGAATTGCTCGAACCTGGGAGGCGGAGGTTACAGTGAGCCAAGATCGTGCCATAGCATTTCAGCCTGGGCAACAAGAGCAAAACTCTGTCTCAAAAAAAAAGAAAAAAAAGAAAAAGATTGGTTGGGTGGAAATGTCTCGGCACCACCCGGGTCTATTGTCCCTCCATGGGGCATGGTTTCAGCCAGTAAAAATAAACCAAGTATCTATAAGGCCACTTAGCCACTCCTGTGCCACATGAAAGCGTTGCTACATGAAACCTCCGTAGCCTGGGAGGAGCCAAAACGCATCCTCTTGGTGGCTGCTGTGAGCTGGCCCCGGGTGACCCACCATCCCGGCCTCCTGCTGCCTGGACAGCTCATTCCATCCTTCTCCACTGTCCAGGAGGGCCGAGACAGCCAGGGGCAAGAGTCACCAATGGAAGTCATGTATGGAGAAGGCTTTTGTTCATGAAAGTACCGCCAGTGCTTAGCACAGTGTCTTGGACATAGTAGGTGTGCATTGATGGAGAGACGGACCTCATATGAAGGATTTGAAAGGGTAAAATAGCAAGGAATTTAACTTCCTACATGACACAGGTCTGTAATTTTTTTAAAACCGCAAGTGGACATATTATCGTCAATGGCCAAGAAAAACATAAGAAAAAAACCCACAGACTTTCTTTCAAGTGAAAGAAATGTGTATTATTTAAATGACAGTGTCCCACCCATTTCCGCCTGTGATGCAGGGGAATGTGTTGAGACCTGTGCAACAGTTTGCCTCTGGCCTCAGCCTGTCCAGCTCCCCGTCCTCCCCACTTCCCCTTCAAGCTCCTCCGATGACCCTCAACCCCTGAAGTGCCACCGCCTCACTCTCCAGGTCACTGGTGAAAAATGGCAGAGCAGAAACTGCCAAAAAAAAATTTAATATTGACTGTAATTATGTGAAATTAACATTTGGTCTCTGATGGGATTTTACAAGGCCAGTTTTTTAAGAATTTTTTTTTTTTTTCTTTTTCTGGAGATGGAGTCTTGCTCTATCCCCCAAGCTGGAGTGCAGTGGCACAATCTCGGCTCACTGCAACCTCTGCCTCCTGGGTTCAAGCAATTCTCCTGCCTCAGCCTCCCAAGTAGCTGGGACTACGGGCCCGTGCCACCATGCCCAGCTAATTTTTGTATTTTTAGTGGAGACAGGGTTTTGCCATATTGGCCAGGCTGGCCTAGAACTCCTGACCTCAAGTGATCTGCCGGCCCTCGAAAGTGTTGGGATTATAGGCACGAGCCACCGCACCTGGCCAAGAATCATTTTTTGAGTAACATTTACCAACAAGGAAAGTGTTCACAAAATAATGTTAACAAAAGAAAATCAGAACTCCAAATTGGGTGTACCTAATGCATGCCTAATTTTATGAAAAATATTTAGATATAGAAGACAAAGAGGAGAGAGACACAAGTGTGAACCGTGACTAGGACCGTGAGTGGTTCTCCTTTCTGTCTCTGTGCTTTTTCAATATTACCCAAATCGTCTGTAATGAGTTCTGATTTTTATAATGAGGAAATTTATTTTAATTGACCAGGGGGATGTTAAGCATGTGAAAAGATGTTCAACTTCACTAAGAATAAAGAAGTGCAGGCCAGGTGTGGTGGCTCACACCTGTAATCCCAGCACTTTGGGAGGCCAAGAGATTGAGACCATCCTGACTAGCATGGTGAAACCCCATCTCTACTAAAAACACAAAAAATTAGCCAGGTGTGGTGGCGGGCGCCTGTGGTCCCAGCTGCTCAGGAAGCTGAGGCAGGAGAATTGCTTGAACCCGAGAGGTGGAGGCTGCAGCGAGCCGAGATCATGCCACTGCACTCCAGCCTGGGTGACAGAGCGAGACTCCGTATCCAAAAAAAAAAAAATAAAGGCCAGGCGCGGTGGCTCACGCCTGTAATCCCAGCACTTTGGGAGGCCAAGACGGGTGGATCACAAGGTCATGAGATTGAGACCAACTGGCTAAAATGGTGAAACCCCGTCTCTACTAAAAATACAAAACATTAACTGGGCATGGTGGTGAGCGCCTGTAGTCCCAGCTACTTGGGAGGCTGAGGCAGGAGAATGGCGTGAACCCGGGAGGCGGAGCTTGTAGTGAGCCAAGATCACACCACTGCACTCCAGACTGGGCGACAGAGCGAGACTCCGTCTCAAAAATAAATAAATAAATAAATACATACATACATAAAAAAGAAGTGCAAAGCAAAATGAAATGTGATATAAATTTTCACCTATCACCTTGGTAGGGATCCACCCAAATATGCCAATACAATGAGTTGTCAGTTGAGTTGTCAGAGGGATGGAAAAATGGCTCCCACACCAGTAGCGGGAAAAGACTCGTGCACACTTGGCAAAATGTCTTATTATTGTGTTGCACCCTGCGGTTTTGCTCACACATACCCATAAAGGCAAATGAAAAAAGTGTTGAGGCTGGGAGCGGGGGCTCACGCCTGTAATCCCAGCAGTTTGGGAGGCCGAGGCGGACAGATCATCTGAGGTCAGGAGTTCCAGACCAGCCTGGCCAACATAGTGAAACCCCATCTCTACTAAAAATACAAAAATTAGCCAGACATGGTGGTGCACGCCTGTAGCCCCAGCTACTTGGGAGGCTGAGGCAGGAGAATTGCTTGAACTCAGGTGGCAGAGGTTGCAGTGAGCCGAGATGGCGCCACTGCACTCCAGCCTGGGCAACAGAGCGAGACTCTGTCTCAAAAAAAAAAAAAAAAAAAAAAAAAAAAAGAGGTGTTGAGGCCTTCTGTTCATAACACAGAAAGAGCCCAAATGCCCATCGCAGGGGAATCGGTTAGGGAAGTTATGGGCCGTACATTCAACAGAATGGCAACATAAATGCTGGAGCGCCAATACAGTGAATGCAACTCCTCTGTGAGCCGATGGGGAACAATCTCTGTTGTCATATTAAAAAAAAAATGGCCAGGTGCAGTGGCTCATGCCTATAATCCCAGCACTTTGGGAGGCCAAGGTGGGCGGATCATGAGGTCAGGAGATTGAGACCATCCTGGCTAACATGGTGAAACCCCGTCTCTACTAAAAATACAAAAAAATAGCCAGGCGAGGTGGCGGGCGCCTGTAGTCCCAACTACTCGGGAGGCTGAGGCAGGAGAATAGCGTGAACCCTGGCGGCAGAGCTTGCAGTGAGCCGAGATTGTGCCACTGCACTCCAGCCTGGGTGATAGAACGAGACTCCGTCTCAAAAAAAAAAAAAGCACAGTACAGACCAGCGGATAAAGGGTGATTCTATGGGGCACAACGGGAAAAGTGTGGCACGCATGTTTGTAAATGCAGAAAGTCTCTATGGGAAGATGCATGGCCACTGGCAGGAGTGTTTGCCCCTGGCCAGTAGAACTGTGTAGTGCCTGGAAGTCAGAGGTAGGAGGGAGACTGAATTTTCACTGAAGACACCTTTCTCACTTTGTAATTGTGAGTCATGACCGCGTCTTACTTTTCCAAAGTTCATTGGAAATGAAATCACTGAATAAAGTAAAACAGTCAGAGAAGATCAGGAACACAGAAAACCTCGGCCCCTGAGAGTCCTCCAAGCCCCCCGTGTGCAGAAGAAGGTCTGAAAGGGCAGGCTGTGGCCAGGTGTGGCCAGGCCAGGGGCCCGAAGTACTTGCCTGAGGCAGCGCTCCACATCGGGGTCGCTCCGGCAATACTGAGGGCCTCCGTGTCTCAGGGCATCCTCGGGGTTGGCAAAGGCCTGAAATACACCAGTTGAGAGTCACTGGTAGTGAGACAAACAGCCTAGTTGACTGGGGCTGTGTTTTGTCCATGACCAGAGTTCACAGTGGCAGGACAGAGGTGCAGTTACACACACGCCCATCCAACCATCATCCACGATTCCTACCCTGTGCTGGGGGCTGGGAGCTCACCATGAAAAGGCCCCCCTGTCTCTGCTTTTATGAAGCTCACAGTTTGATAGGGGAGTTGCCTACGAACCAGGGAAGGCCAAGGTGTCTCACCTGTTAAGGAGAAGACACGGCTGGCCTTGAGAACGTATACGTGGGACCTGATCCAGTCTGAGGGTCTGAGAAGGCTTCTCTGAGGCAGTGACGTGAAAGCTGAGGCTTAGGGCTGGATGAGGTGGCTCACACCAGTAATCCCAGCACTTTGGGAGGCCAATGCAGGGGGATCACTTGAGCCCAGGAGTTCAAGACCAGCCTGGCCAGCATAGCAAGACCCCATCTCTAAAGCAAGCCACTTGCAGTGGCTTATGCTTATAATCCCAGCACTTTGGGAAGCCAAGGTAGGAGGATTGCTTGAGCTTCCAGGAGTTTGAGACCAACCTGGGCAACATGGCAAGGCCAATCTCTAAAACAAACAAACAAGCTGGGTACGGTGGCTCATGTCTGTAATCTCAGCACTTTGGGAGGCTGAGGCAGGTGGATCACTTGAGCTCAGGAGTTCAAGACCAGCCTGGGCAACATGATGAAACCCCATCTCTACGAAAAATGCAAAAATTAGCTGTGTGTGGTGATACACACCTGTGGTCCCAGGTACTTGGCAGGGAGGCTGAGGCAGGAGGATTTCTTGAGCCCGGGAGGTCGAGGATACAGTGAGCCATGATCTTGCCACTGCACTCCAGCCTGGGCAACAGAGCCAGACTCTGTCTCCAAAAATAATAATAATAATAATAATAATAAAACAAACGATCTGAGGCTTGAAAGATGCATTGACACTAACCAGATGAAGGGAGGGCTGGAGGAACAACATTCAAGGCAGAAGGGAGAGCACATGCAAAGGCCCTGAGGCTGGAAGAAGTTGGGCTTGTGTGAAGAACAGAAAACCAGCACACTGGAGCACAGAGGGCAAGGGACAGGGGCCCAAGATAAAGGTACAGGGGTCATCAGGGTCCTGGCGGCACCTGAAGAATTTGGACTTTGCACTACGAGCCATGAGAGGGTCTTTTTTTTTTTTTTTTTTTTTTTTTTTGAGACGGAGTCTCGCTCTGTCGCCCAGGCTGGAGTGCAGTGGCGCGATCTCGGCTCACTGCAAGCTCCGCCTCCTGGGTTTACGCCATTCTCCTGCCTCAGCCTCCTGAGTAGCTGGGACTACAGGCGCCCGCCACCACGCCCGGCTAATTTTTTTTGTATTTTTAGTAGAGACGGGGTTTCACCGTGGTCTCGATCTCCTGACCTTGTGATCCGCCCGCCTCGGCCTCCCAAAGTGCTGGGATTACAGGCGTGAGCCACCGCGCCCAGCCTATGAGAGGGTCTTGAGAGCCCCAGGCTGACAACCCAGCTCCACGCTGATTAACCACAGGATCCTGAACTCTGTAAACTCAGGAGAAATCACAGCTCATGTGCCGTGTGCCGAGTGAGAAGGAGACCTGGAGAAGCCACTAGGACAATGCCCACCACAAGGAGGTGCTCAGTGAATTGTCACTTTCTCTCATTGGAAAGCAGAGACATAAAGTCACACTGAGATCATCGGAGGCCCATGACTCCTGCTCCACTGTTCCCTGCCGGCATCCAGACAGTCAAACCCCACCAGCCCCACAGCAGAGCCTGAATAGCAGCAGCAGGTTTTCTAAATTGTTCAGATGACGGCAAATCCTGTGCTTCTGACTCATGACTATCCCCAAGAGCTGGTTTGTCCTCCCTGGTGGGCCTGCCCTACCCTACCCCAGAGAAGAATGCAGCTCAGATCTTCGAGACTGGAACCTTCACACTCCAAATTCCTCTCTGCTGGCCCTTAAATCAGTGATTCACCAACACCGAAGGCCCTGTCCGTGGATCCGTGATACCTTTCAAGGGGCCTCAGCATACAGTGAGCACTGCCTTAGGAGTCCACTGCCCATCGGGTTGCTCCCCCTGGAGATACAACTCAAATACAAACCAGCCAGGCCAAAGCCAGCTGCAGTCAAGACCAGGAAGCCCCCTGCTTCCTGGTCAGTGAAGTCAGCAGCCGAGGTGCCACCTTAGCTGGGGTGGAGGCCAGCCTTTGGTTGCTCTCCCTTGAAAGCGACCTGAGGCTGTGTGCTCACATTAATTTCAGTTACTTATAAGTCTTTTTTTTTTTTTTGAGACGGAGTCCCGCTCTGTCGCCCAGGCTGGAGTGCAGTGGCCGGATCTCAGCTCACGGCAAGCTCTGCCTCCCGGGTTCACGCCATTCTCCTGCCTCAGCCTCCCGAGTAGCTGGGACTACAGGCGCCCGCCACCTCACCCAGCTAGTTTTTTGTATTTTTTTAGTAGAGACGGGGTTTCACCGTGTTAGCCAGGACGGTCTCGATCTCCTGACCTTGTGATCTGCCCGTCTCGGCCTCCCAAAGTGCTGGGATTACAGGCTTGAGCCACCGCGCCCTGCTACTTGTAAGTCTTAGGGACAAACATTGGTGGGGTGTTGCATTCTCCTGGCACTGCTGTCACGACCCCCACTTACAGATGAGGACACTGAGCTCCCAGACTTGTCCAGGTCCCCAGGCTGGTGGGTGGAGGAGCCAGGGCCTGCGACTGTCACCTCCAGCAAGTCCTTCCTGGATGACACTGAGCACCCAGAGCAGAGATAAGCAGAGATAAGAGGAACAGCTCAGGAGCAGCCCAAGGAGTGGGGCTTTCCTTCTGCGGTCTCTGCCAATCAGGCAGAAAGGCTCTGGGACAGGTTCGCCTCCTCCCCTCCCTGAATTCACGTTAAAAGGAAATCACGGCTGGGCACAGTGGCTCACACCTGTAACCCCAGAACTCTGGGAGGCCAAGATGGGATGATCACTTGAGCCTAAGAGTTTGAGACCAGCCTGGGCAACATGGCAAAACCCCATCTCTACCAAAAACATAAAAAATTAGGCACGGCGACACACACCTCCCAGCTCCTTGGGAGGCTGAAATGGGAGGATCACCTGAGCCTGGGAAGTCGAGGCTACAGTGAGCTATGATTGCACCATTGCATTCCATCCTGGGCCACAGAGCAAGACCCTGTCTCTAAAATAAATAGATAATAATTAAAAAAACAAAAAAAAGGAATCATTGGCCTGCTGTTAAGAACCCAAGCCTCGGCCAGGTGTGGTGGCTCACGCCTGTAATTCCAGCACTTTGGGAAGCTGAGGTGGGTGGATCCCCTGAGGTCGGGAGTTCAAGACCAGCCTGGCCAACATGGTGAAATCCCATCTCTACTAAAAATACAAAAATTAGCCCGGCGTGGTGGTGCGTGTCTGTAATGCCAGCTACTGGGGAGGCTGAGGCAGTAGAATTGCTTGAACCCAGGAGGTGGAGGTTGCAGTGAGCAGAGATCACACCACTGCACTCCAGCCTGGACAGCAGAAAAAAAAAAAACAAAAAAGGAATCCCAGCCTCCAAGACAGGATGTGGGCTCTGAAGCTGGACACTGGAGTTCAAACGGGGCTGTGTGACCTTCACAAGTGGTGTCTCCTCTCTGAGCCCAGGTACCTCACCTAGAAAATGGGATGACTGTGGCGCCTCCCCTGCTCCCCGGGGCTGTGGCGGGGATCTCATGCTCAGCTCCAGGCCACATTCGGTCCTCTGGGAAGGATTCAATGAGTGAATGCAGCTGTTCTGCTCGATGCACAGATCCCATATCCCAGGACCCAGCCAAGGAGGGAGAAGTCAGAAGCCATCAGCGTGCTGTAGCCTCCAGGCATCCTATCACTTGGGCAGCTGCCTTGCCTTTAATCCTGCCTGTACCTGCAGCAGGGCCTGAGCCTGGCTCATGGCCAAGATCCTCACTCCCCAGGATCCACCCGCATGCAGTGCCAGAGCCAGCCTCGCATTGCCTTTGAACTGGACCCAGGGGAGGACAGAGGCAGTTTCAGGAAAAGATTGCTCTATGAAAATACCTGGGGCGGAAGCCACAGGTACCTGGGGTCTTTCTGCATTCTGCTGCCAGGACAGCCAACAAGATCAGCCTACGACTTTGCAGACTCGCCGTCCAGTGTGACGGACGCTGCTGGAACTTGCCCCGGCCCAGCTCTGGGACTCGTTAATGTTGTTTTGGTTCAGGGGCTCAGATTAGTGGGGAAATTCCTCCCTGAGCACCCCGGTGGTGCCCGGCTGGAGCTGGCCTCTGGAGGTTGCAGTGGGCTTGTTAGTGACATTTGCCGAGAGTTGGGAATTTCCACTTAAACATTTCTCGGACTCCTGTTTTGCCGGTTCCCACTCCACCCAGATATCAGACCTCCCGTGCCGGGAAGCCACCAGGTTAGACAGAGGCTTTGTGCTGTCACGCTCCTACACTCCACCCTCCAAAACCTGCTTCTCACAGACACTCGCTGGCTGTCTCCGTGCCAAGGACTCAGCCCGGTGGCACGGCAAGCGAGTAAGGGCTCTTAAGCCAGAGAGGAGAAGGTGCAGGCCTTGCTGACAAGCAGGGCTGGCAGGGAGCCACTCGGTGGGGCTGCAAGAGGTGCCCAGCTCCCAGCCCTGCACACACCTTGGCCACATTTCCCTATCCCGGGGCTTTCCTAACAGGACATGGAGAGAAGCAAGTACAACCCAGGCTGGGGACTCCCAGGGAGGCACGTACCTTCTTCCGCAGCCTCACTTGGCCCGTGATGATGGCCACCACGTACATCTTGATGACCAGCAGTGTGCTGCAGAGCAGGAAGGCCGGGAGGGCCGGGCTGCTCATCGCCAGGCTGTGGGCAGGCATCTCTGGCCAGCGCAGCTCAACTGTGGGTGTGATCAGCTCGACGGAGGAGCAGCCTTCGGGGAAAGCACAAAGGGGGCGGGGAGAGCCTTTCTGCGGCCAGCGCCGCCCATGCCCCGCCCCACGGCCGCGGCAGCAGGGTCCCCTTCTCCTGTGAAGAGAAAGAAAGCAGCCCCTGGAGCTCCAAGAAGCAGAGTCTCGTGGTGTCCCGGACCCCGTCCCTGGCTCTGGATCTGTCTTCCCTGGCAAACCTTCAAACACTTTCAAATCTGTTTCAAAGCTGTTTCCTTATCTGTAGTGTGGGAGCATGTGGTGGTGCCTGCCTTCTAGGGAATGATGAGGCCGGGCACCTGGCGGGACCTCTGCACGTGGTAAGTATTGCTGCCTCCTGTCCACCTCCACAGGGTCAGGGTAGGTAGTGGGCATGAGGACCATGCCATGCGCCCCCACGCTCAGCCTGGACACTGGAGCTGCAGCCACAAGGACATGACTTTGCCATCTGTGGCAGGCTGAAGGATGCCCTCCACCCCCAAAGACATCCATGTCCCAATCCCTAGAACCCATGACTGTGACTATGTGGCAAAAGAGACTTTTCACAAGTAAGGATCTTGAGATGGGAGAGATTATCCTAATTTATCTGGGTGAGCCCAGTGTAATCAGAGGGGCCCTTCCAAGAGGGAGGCAGTAGAATTAGAGAAAAGATATAAAAACAGATGCAGAATTAAGAGAGGAGATGAAAGGACAGAGCAGGAGTCAGACGGGAGAGATGCTACCCTGCTGGCCTTGAAGATGAAGGAGAGATCACGGTCCAGGAAATACCAGGGGCCTTTAGAAACTGGAAAAGGGGACGAAACAAACTCTCCCCTGAGCCTCCAGACAGAACGCAGCCCTCCCGACACTTTGATTTTTGCCCTGTGAGACCCACTTCAGGCTTCGTCCACCAGAACTGTCAGAGAATGAAGTTGTGTTGTTTTAAGCCACTACGTCTGTGGTAATTTGCTATAGCAGGGATGGGGAACCAGCACGTGGCTCCACTGACTTCCTGAGCATCACTTGACTATTCTAGGACTCTTTTCCCAGGCGCATGCTTTGATTCTTCATCACAAGATCTCCCCAAAAGACCCATCAACGGACTCTTCAGTAGAAAGTGTCACTGGGCCAGGTGTGGTGGCTCACACCTGTCATCCCAGCCGGGCAGATTGCTTGAACTCAGGAGCTTGAGACCAACCTGGGCAACATAGGGAGACTCTGTCTCTACAAAAAAAAAATTTTAAATTAGCTGGGTGTGGTGGTGCTAGCCTGTAGTCCCAGCTACTCAGGAGGCTGAAGTGGGAGGATCACCTGAACCCAGGAGGCTGAGGCTGCAGTGAGCCGTGATCTCGCCACTGCACTCTAGCCTGGGTGACAGAGCAAGGCCCTGTCTCAAAAAAAGAAAGCAAGCATCAACGTTTGTTTCCTAAGATTCTTTGAATCCCTCACCTCAAAATCCTCACCTTGGCCAGATGGCTCACACCTGTAATCCCAGCACTTTGGGAGGCTGAGGGGGGGTGGATTACCTGAGGTCAGAAGTTCGAGACCAACCTGGCCAACATGGTGAAACCCCCTCTCTACTAAAAATACAAAAATTAGCCAGGCGTGGTGGCACGCACCTGTAATCCCAGCTACTTGGGAGGCTGAGGCTGGAGAATCGCTTCAACCTGGGAGGTGGAGGTTGCAGTGAGCCAAGATTGCACCACTGCACTCCAGCCTGGGCGACTGACCGAGACTCCGTCTCAAAAAAAAATCCTCACCTTGCTGCAGCCTGTCACCTTCTCCGGGTTCTGGCAGGACCTCCACAAGGGCAGGGATTTTTTTTTTTTTTTTTTTTTGAGATGGACTCCTGGTCTGTCACTGAGGCTGGAGTGCGATGGTGCAATCTTGGCTCACTGCAACCTCTACCTCCCAGGTTCAATCAGTTCTCCTGCCTCTGCCTCCCAAGTAGCTAGGACTACAGGTGCGCCACCACGCCCAGCTAATTTTTGTATTTTTAGTAGAGACGGAGTTTCACCATGTTGGCCAAGATGGTCTCAATCTCTTGACCTTGTGATCCACCCGCCTCGGCCTCCCAAAGTGCTGGGATTACACCACTGCACCTGGCCAAGGGCAGGGATCTTGTACAAATTTCTTGCTCACTTATTTTTGCCAACACGTTTGGCTTTGCTGTGAGGTGCCCTAGGGAAGTGGGGCAAAGGGGAAAGAGAAAAACCGGTCTCCTATGCCTACTCCACTCTTGGGCTTGACCAGGTGCTTTGGGAAAGCACCTGCCCAGAGGGACAGCTGTGTCAGTCTAACCTATGCCCCAAAGCAGCAGAGACCAAAGGGAAGATTTGCCAGAGACAGATTTAGCCACTTCCAATCCCAAAGCCAGCCCTCGGCTGTAGTTGTGTGGCCTCGGGCAGGCAGGTTCCCTCTCTGAACCAGTTTCTTCAGCTGTAAAATGCCTAAGTCACTCCCCAGTGCAGTTGTGGGAGCTAAATAATTATTAAACCCCTGGAACACGGTAGGCCCTCCATTCAGTACCAGCCTCTGAGCTTCCGTTTCCTCCTGCTTAAAGGGAATAATGATCCCTACCTAGCAGGGCTGTCAGGAGGAAGACTCATAGAAAACCCTGCCCTTGCTGCTGGGGGAGGCGGGTGGGAGCAAGGTGGGAGTGGCGCCTTGCCCATTTGCTGTGTGCCAAGCAGTCCTTTATCCGAACAAAAGATGTGCTTGATAAACTGACTCCTGTGGGGAGCTGCCAGGCCAGGCTGTCCTGGCCCCACAAGATAAATGATAGGTCACCATACCGTCAGGGACAGAACATGGAAAGTACGGGATGTCCTGAGACACGTTTTATCTCTGGTTGTCGGAGGAGCTGTGCAAGCTCGCTTCTGGCTGATATTTCTGTCAGAGAAGAGAGAATGCCTGCCTCTCTTGCCCCCAGCCCGTGGGAACCCCTGCAGGCAGCTACCTTCCTTGTCAAAAAGCTCAGTTTTGAGGTTGGGGTCTGGTGGCTGTACCACCCCCCAGAATCGTGGACCAGACCCAGCCCAGGAGGGGCCCTTTGGTTGTCCTCCTTAGACTAGGGAGAGTGGCTCTTCCCTGACTGGTCTTCTGAAATAACAAGATAGAGGCCGGGCGCGGTGGCTCAAGCCTATAATCCCAGCACTTTGGGAGACCGAGATGGGCGGATCACGAGGTCAGGAGATTGAGACCATCCTGGCTAACATGGTGAAACCCCGTCTCTACTAAAAAAAAAATACAAAAAAAACTAGCCGGGCGTGGTGGCGGGCACCTGTAGTCCCAGCTACTTGGGAGGCTGAGGCAGGAGAATGGCGTAAACCCGGGAGGCAGAGCTTGCAGTGAACTGAGATCCGGCCACCGCACTCCAGCCTGGGTGACAGAGGGAGACTGTCTCAAAAAAAAAAAAAAAGAAAGAACAAGATAGAAAGCAGAGGCTGGGAAAACCAGCTTAGGGCAAAGAACAGACAATCACTTCCTGCTACCCTGAGCCAAAAATAAGAGAGACTGTGTGGGGGAATTTGTACGACTGATGGACATGATCTCAAGATAGGAATCTTCTCCTCACTGTCTGCTGAAAAGGACCCGCTAAGCCAGGGCCTGCCAAGGAGGATAAAATCTCTGATCTTTCACCAAGAATCTCCCTGAAGCTGCCCTTGGCCAATGGAAGCTGCTGTGGTGGCTGCTGGGGGTGACAGTGATGGTGGTGTCACTTCTCTCTGAGCTTCCATTTCTTTGCCTGTAAGACGGGCTTGGTGTCCCCTGCCTTGCAGAGGGTGGGGGACAGGAGATGGTGTGTGCACGGTGCTGGGGGCTGAGGGACACTCTCTGTGGCCTGGTCCTGAGGCCCACGGGAACTACAGCAGTGTGCTCACAGCAATGAGGACAAGAGAAGCCCCTGGAAATATTTTATATCTTGTCCTGGGTGGTGATTACCCATATGTCAAAAGTCATGAGATGGGCTGGGCCCGGTGGCTCATGCCTGTAATCCCAGTACTTTGCAAGGCTGAGGCAGGCGGATCACTTGAGGTCAGGAGTTTGAGAACAGCCTTGCCAACACAGTGAAACCCTGTCTCTACTAAAAATACAAAAATTAGCTGGGCGTGGTGGCGTGTGCCTATAATCCCAGCTACTCAAGAGGCTGAGGCAGGAAAATCACTTGAACCTGGGAGGCGGAGGTTGCACTGAGCCAGGACTGCACCACTGCACTCCAGCCCGGACGACAGAGCAAGACTCTGTCTCAAAAAGAGAAAAAAAAAAATCACTGAATGTATCTTCAAACCTTTTTACTTTACTATATATTTTTTGAGCCATGAAAGTGAAAGTTGTTCCTATCCCCACTCGAAACCCTGAGCAGAGGCGCTGCTCAGAGGCACTGCTCTGTTGAAAGCCATCCTGTGACTTAGTCCATCGCCCTCCTTGGCATTTCCTGAGGATCAGAAACTAAGCTCTTCACGCTGGCTGATTGTCCCTAACATCAGAGGAGGCTTAGAGAGAGGAGGAAGTGGCCCCACCTTGGCTGCTGGTTCCTGACCTTTGGGAGTATTGCTAGGCTTTCTGTAGCCAGTGATGGGGAAATAAATACACAGTGATTTTTATTTTATTTTATTTTATTTTTTTGAGACAGAGTTTCGCTCTTGTTGCCCAGGCTGGAGTGCAGTAGCGTGATCTCGGCTCACGGAAAACTCCGCCTCCTGGGTTCAAGTGATTCTCCTGCCTCAGCCTCCAGAGTAGCTGGGATTACAGGCATGCGCCACCACGCCCAGCTAATTTTTGTATTTTTAGTAGAGATGGGGTTTCACCATGTTGGTCAGGCTGGTGTCAAACTCCTGACCTCAGGTGATCCACCTGCCTCTGACTCAGCTCAACCTAGAAATCTAGGATTTTTCATTTTTACTTAAAAAAAAAAAGTCAAATCACTTCCTTCCTTTTCAGCAAATACCACAGTGACTCCCAATCTTACTCAGAGTAAAGCTATCTGGGACGGGCACAGTGGCTCACTCCTGTAATCCCAGCACTTTGGGAGGCCGAGGTAAGAGGATCATGAGGTCAAGAGATTGAGACCATCCTGGCTAACATGGTGAAACTCTGTCTCTACTAAAAATATAAAAAATTAGCTGGGTGTGGTGGCGCCAGCCTGTAGTCCCAGCTACTTGGGAGGCTAAGGCAGGAAAATCTCTTGAACCTGGGAGGCGGAGGTTGCAGTGAGCTGAGATCACGCCACTGCACTCCAGCCTGGCGACAGAGTGAGACTCCACCGTCTCTAAATAAATAAATAAATAAGTAAGTAAGTAAATAAATAAATAAATAAAAGCCAACGTCTGGACAACATCTCATGGTCCTGTCCTGTCTGCTCCCCATTTCTCTTGGAACTACTATTTTCTTCTGCCCTCCTTACTCAGCCCAGCCACACTGCCTTCTGTCCTGGTCTCGAATCTGTCAGACACAGTCCTGCCTCTGGGCCCTTGCTATGGCGGATCTCTCTGCCTGGAATTCTCCCCTAGGTTTCCATGAGGCTGACATCTCATCTCCTTCAAACTGTGGTTTGAATCTTACCTTCTCCATAAGGCTCACCCTGGCCACCTTATCTGTTCTGCAGTCTGCCCTGCCTTCCCCATTTCTGAGGCCACTTCCCTGCCTCTACTTTTCTTTCCATAGCGTATATCACCTGATAACACACTATCTAACTTTTTTTTTTTGAGATGGAGTCTTGCTCTGTCGCTCAGGCTGGAGTACAGTGGCGCGATCATCTAGGTTCACTGCAACCTCTGCCTCCTGGGGTCAAGCGATTCTCCTGCCTCAGCCTCCTAAGTAGCACCCACCACCATACCCTAGTTTTCTTTCTTTCCTTCTTTTCTTCCTTCCTTCCTTCTTTCCTTCCTTCCTTCTTTCCTTTTCTTTCTTCAGTCTTGGTCTGTCACCCAGGCTGGAGTACGGTGGCCTGATCTTAACTCACTGCAACCTCCGCCTTCTGGGTTTAAGTGATTCTCCTGCCTCAGCCTCCCAAGTAGTTGGAATTACAGGCACACACCACCATGCCTAGCTAATTTTGTATTTTTTAGTAGAGACGGAGTTTCACCATATTGGCCAGGCTGGTCTCGAACTCCTGACATCAGGTGATCCACCTGCCTCGGCCTCCCAAAACGCTGAGATTACAGGTGTGAACCACCGTGCCTGGCCATGCCCGGCTAATTTTTGTACTTTTTAGTAGAGACGGGCTTTCACCATGTTGGTCAGGCTGGTCTTAAACTCCTGACCTCCGGTGATCTGCCTGCCTTGACCTCACAAAGTGCTGGGATTACAGGCATGAGCCACCACGCCCAGCCTCACACCATCTAACTTATTATCCCTACTGCCTAACATCTGTCCTCCTGAGGCAGGGCTCTTGGTTCATCAATGAACTACAGGTACCAGTATCGTGCCTGATATACAGCCACAACCACAATTTGTTAAATTGAACTAAGCTAATAATTTGTTTTGGATTTCTCTCCCGTATAAACAAAAAAGTCTACACTGAAATGAGTGAAAACCTCCACT
Organism: Macaca fascicularis; assembly: GCF_037993035.2. Lineage (NCBI taxonomy): Eukaryota > Metazoa > Chordata > Mammalia > Primates > Cercopithecidae > Macaca > Macaca fascicularis. Next base: position 14,158,489 of record NC_088389.1, on the reverse strand, counting down.
TCTCTTCCAAGAGCTTGGCTCTGCGTCCTGAAGCTTGGCCCTGGGTCCTGACTCCTGCCCGCCTGCTTCCCAGAACACTCCGGGGGGGCTTGGCTGCCTGTCTTCTGATGGGGAGAGAGCCAGAGACAGGCCTGTGTGTCCCCAAGAGGGGCTGGGTGCTGGGCAGGCTGGTCCCCGAGAGGGGCTGGGTGCTGGGCCGGCTGGTCCCCGAGAGGGGCTGGGTGCTGGGCCGGCTGGTCCCCGAGAGGGGCTGGGTGCTGGGCCGGCTGGTCCCCGAGAGGGGCTGGGTGCTGGGCCGGCTGGTCCCCGAGAGGGGCTGGGTGCTGGGCCGGCTGGTCCCCGAGAGGGGCTGGGTGCTGGGCAGGCTGGTCCCCGAGAGGGGCTGGGTGCTGGGCCGGCTGGTCCCCGAGAGGGGCTGGGTGCTGGGCAGGCTGGTCCCCGAGAGGGGCTGGGTGCTGGGCCGGCTGGTCCCCGAGAGGGGCTGGGTGCTGGGCAGGCTGGTCCCCGAGAGGGGCTGGGTGCTGGGCCGGCTGGTCCCCGAGAGGGGCTGGGTGCTGGGCCGGCTGGTCCCCGAGAGGGGCTGGGTGCTGGGCAGGCTGGTCTCCGAGAGGGACTGGGTGCTGGGCAGGCTGGGATTGGAACAAGGCCACTGAGGCATTACCCCAACACACCCACCTTTGGTAACCATTCCGTTTGGACTGGAAAAGACCGTGCATTTTATTTTTTTTTTTATTTTTTATTTATTTATTTATTTATTTATTTTTGAGACAGAGTCTCGCTCTGTCGCCAAGGTTGGAGTGCAGTGGCCGGATCTCGGCTCACTGCAAGCTTGCCTCCCGGGTTCCCGCCATTCTCCTGCCTCAGCCTCCCGAGTAGCTGGGACTACAGGCGCCCGCCACCTCACCCGGCTAGTTTTTTGTATTTTTTAGTAGAGACGGGGTTTCACCGTGTTAGCCAGGATGGTCTTGATCTCCTGACCTCGTGATCCGCCCGTCTCGGCCTCCCAAAGTGCTGGGATTACAGGCTTGAGCCACCGCGCCCGGCCGACCGTGCATTTTAAATTTAGTTTGCACGTTGACACACGAACACCCATCCAGGAGTGAAGCACACAGCAGCTGATATTTATTGACAAGTATGGGTGGTTAGGCCTAGAAGCTCCCTGTTAGGGAACCTCTAATTGGGAGCTGCCTGCCTGGCTGCCAAGCCCAGCCCGGCCCCTGGAGTTCATTCCTGAGATAGCCAAGATGGCTTTCAGGGGTGATGCCACCCTGCTTAAGGACAGCAGTCAGATGGGTGATGGCCACAGGGTCACTGGGCATTGTCCTCTCACTCGACACTGGGCTAATCACAGAGGTCATCAGATTTCAGGGAGGAATGCTTAGGAGGCCGTTTTAGAGATGTGGAGCCTGAGTCCTGAGTTAGAGGTTGTCCTTAACCTGACCCCAGAGCTGGCCTTTGGTAGTGGAGGACGTTCTCGTCACACAGCCAGCCCTGTTCTAGCTGTGGGGCTGTGGGCTCGTGCCCACCTGGTAAGCTCTCAAGAGACAGCTAACTTTACTACTCAGCCTTTCTTTCTTTCTTTTTTTTTTTGAGAGAGAGTCTCACTCTGTCGCCCAGGCTGGAGTGCAGTGGTGTGATCTCAGCTCACTGCAAGCTCCGCCTCCCGGGTTCACGTTGTTCTCCTGCCTCAGCTTCCCGAGTAGCTGGGACTACAGGCGCCCACCACCACACCCAGCTAATTTTTTTTTTTTTTTTTTTGAGACAGAGTCTGGCTCTGTCGCCCAGGCTGGAGTGCAGTGGCGCGCTCTCCGCTCACTGCAAGCTCCACCGTCTCCTCGGTTAATGCCATTCTCCTGCCTCAGCCTCCCTAGAGGCTGGGATTACAGGTGCCCTCCATAATTTTGTGTATTTTTAGTAGAGACGGGGTTTCACCATGTTAGCCAGGATGGTCTCGATCTCCTGACCTTGTGATCTGCCCGCCTCGGCCTCCCAAAGTGCTGGGATTACAGGCGTGAGCCACCGCACCTGGCCTACTACCCAGCCTTCCATATGCAATTTCAGGGTTCCTCCGTTCTCTAACTTTGTGCTTCCCTGAGTCAGGAAACTGAAAGTGAGCTCTTCCCCTCTTAGAAATGTGGAAAAGCAGGACTGCTCCAGTGATAAGAAAATTCCAGTGGTCAGAAAAGATTGGAGGGCTAGGCATGGTGGCTCACACCTGTCATTCCAACACTTTGGGAGGCCAGGGCAGGAGGGTCGCTTGAGTGCGGAAGTGTGAGACCAGCCTGGGTAACACAGTGAGACCCTGTCTCTACAAAAAAACAAAAACAAAAAATAGCCAGCCATGGTGGTGCACCTGTAGTCCCAGCTACACTTGACCCCGGGTGTTCAAGGCTGTAATGAGCCATCCGTGATTCTGCCACTGCCTGGGTGAAAGAGTGAGACTCTGTCTCAAAAACAAACAAACAAACAAAAACAAAACAAAACAAAATGGGCCGGATGCGGTGGCTCACGCCTGAAATCCCAGCACTTTGGGAGGCCGAGGCAGGCAGATCACGAGGTCAGGAGTTCAAGACCAGCCTGGCCAACATGGTGAAACCCCGTCTCTACTAAAAATACAAAAAAAAATTAGCCAGGCATGGTGGCAGGTGCCTGTAATTCCAGCTACTCGGGAGGCTGAGGCAGGAGAATCACTTGAACCCGGAAGGCAGAGGTTGCAGTGAACTGAGCTCACACCATTGCACTCCAGCCTGGGTGACAAGAATGAAATTCTGTATTCAAAACAAAACAAAATAAAACAAAACAAAACAAAACCGGAAAGGAAAGAAAAGACTGGGTATCCATGCAATGGAATATTACTCAGCCATAAAAAGAAATGAAATCCTGACTCATGCTGTGACGTGGATGAACCTGATGTGAAGGGAGAGTAGCCAGACATAAAAGGTCACTTTTTTTTTTTGAGATGGAGCCTCACTCTGTTGCCCAGGCTGGAGTGCAGTGGCACCACCTCAGCTCACTGCAACCTCCACTTCCCGGGTTCAAGCGATTCTCCTGCCTCAGCCTGGAGTAACTGGGACTACAGGTGCACAGTCACATGTTTTGTAATGATTCCACATATATAAAATGTCCAGAATGGGCAAATCTATATATACAGAGAAAGCAGATTTGTGGTTGCCAGGGGGTAGGCAGGGTGGGGAAATGGGAATGACTACGTCATGCGTATAAAGTTTTCTTCTGGGATGATGAAAATGTTCTGGAAATGGATGGTAAAGATGGTTGCAAAATATTGTGACTGTACCAATGACACGGAATTGCACACTTGAAGATGGTTAGTTTTACGGTAAGAAAAAAGTAAAACTAAGCTAAGCTTCTGTCTTGTTCGTGGCTGAATTTACAGTGCCTAGCACAGTGTGCGCCCAGAGTTGTGCTTGGTAAATATTTGTGGAAAGGCAGACGGCCTGAACGTGTGCGTTAAATGCGGGGGAATTCCTGGAGCCGATTGTGGTGCCGTGCCCTCCTTCTGTCTCTGGAGAGACAAACACACTTGTGGCTGCCTGAGCTCTGACCATGGTCCAGCAGCCCCTGACGGAATCCATCTGCTGCTCCTTGGACTCTGGGCCTCTGATCCCAATGCTGATGTGCAGGGCTGTGGACACACAAGGAGCATTTCCTGGCTGCAGCTCCGGGACAGGACCCAACTCCCAGGAGAGGCAGATGGGGGAGGAGGAAAAGGAGAAATGTTTGTCTCAGCACAAACCACTTCCATTTCCAGGGAAGCTGCTGTCACCCTGAGTGTGGCTCGAGGCAGAGGCTCTGGAGTCAGAGGGAGCCACAACCCTCCCATGCCCGACTGTCCATGCATTAACTAGGCACATACAGTCTCATGCTCACACGCACACGGCCCATGGATGCCAGTTCCCACGGGTTGCAGAGGAGATGGGCAATTCCTGTGTGCAGGTCTCAGACACATCAGGGACCCATTTCCTAGGAGCCCTGTGGGGAGCTCTGCCTTCCTCGGATTGGATTCCACCAGTGATTAGCTCCCGGGAAGTTGGCTGGAGTTTTCAAACCACTCCCACTTTCTGAGTAGTCTCCAAGCCCCAAAACAACCTCCATTCCTCAAGAAGTACCACCCCTTTCCCTGAGGGCCTTTCTCACGGGACAGCACTTTATGACTGGTTTGTGTTTTTTTCTGTTTTTGTTTTTGTTGTTTATTTATTTATTTATTTATTTATTTATTTACTTTTGAGATGGAGTCTTGCTCTGTTGCCCTGGCTGGAGGCTGGAGTGCAGTGGCACAATCTTGGCTCAGGTTCAAGCACTTCTCCTCCCTCAGCCTCCCGAGTAGCTGGGATTACAGGTGTGCACCACCATGCCAGGCTAATGTTTTTGCATGTTTAGTAGAGACGCGGTTTCACCATGTTGGCCAGGCTGGTCTTGAACTCCTGACCGCAAGTGATCCGCCCACCTCGGCCTCCCAAAGTGCTGCGATTACAGGAGTGAGTCATCACGCCTGACCAACTGGTTTTTACTAATCATCCAAATATGCCAGATGCTGCAATTGTCAAGAGGGAAATGTGTGCGTCTTCTTTCACTTCTGATATGAGAGCCATCTCTGCAACTTCCTGAGTTTCATCTCAGCTGCAACTTTGCCAGGCACCAGGAACTCATTATAGTAATAGTAATAACAACAGCAAATGGCTGGGCGTGGTGGCTCATGCCTGTAACCCCAGCACTTTGGGAGGCCAAAGCAGGCGGATTGCCTGAGGTCAGGAGTTCGAGACCAACCTGGCTAACGTGGCGAAACCCCCATCTCTATTAAAAATACAAAAATTAGCTGGGCATGGTGGCAGGTGCCTGTAATCCCAGTTACTTGGGAGTCTGAGGCAGGAGAATCGCTTGAACCTGGGAGGCGGAGATTGCAGTGAGCCACGATTGCACCATAGCACTCCAGCCTGGGCGACAAGAGTGAAACTTTGTTAAAACAAAACAAAACAAAACAAACAACCAAAAAAAAAAAAAAAAAATCAGCAAACAATGGTGTCATTTGTTAGGCACCTCCTAATGGTCAAACACCCTTTAGGTGCCATATATATATACATATATATATATATATTTTTTTTTTGAGGTGGAGTCTTGCTCTGTCACCCAGGCTGGAGTGCAGTGGTGCTATCTCAGCTCATTGCAACCTCTGCCTCCCAGGTTCAAGCAATTCTCCTGCCTCAGCCCCCTCAGTAGCTGGGATTACAGGCGCCTACCACTACACTGGCTGATTTTTGCATTTTTAGTAGAGATGGGGTCTCACCATGTTGGCCAAGCTGGTCCCGAACACCTGACCTCAGGTGATCCACCCGCTTCGGCCTCCCAAAGTGCTGGGATTACAGGCGTGAGCCACCGCGCCCAGCCAGGTGCTTTCTATTTTATACCAGCATCATCACCCTGTACTGTGCAGCATTATCAGGCCCCTGTTACAGAGGGAGATAAAGGATCAAGTCAGTGAATGGCCTTATCTAAGATAACAGATCTGGACAGAGATGTGGCTGGCTCCAGCCAGAGCCCATTATCTTGAACCCCAGCCAGAGCTGAGAGAGCTGAGGTTTGAGTTCAGGCCAGCTGTTCCCTTCTTGCACAACTTTCCTTGTTCAAAATTCTTCAAGATTCTTTCTTTATAGTGAGCTGGATCTGCCTTTTAGGGCCACACATGTACACACACACACACACACACACACACACACACACACACGCTCGCTTTTCCTCTCCACTGCCCTTCAGAAATTGAAGGACATCACCCAGTTCACCCCAAATCTTGTCTTCCAGGCAAAACAAGCGCTGCCCCGTGAGCTCATCCTTGCATCTCAGGTTTTCCAGCCCCTGTAACCACCAGTTGGTTGCAGTTTGTAAAGGTCCTTCTTAGACGGGCCTTATCCCATGTGCTGCTGACTCAGCTCAGACTATCGGGAGCCTCCATCCTTCGCGGGGCCCCCCTCACTGCTATAAGCACAGGAAGAATTGTGACTCCGAGCAGGTCTGGCCACATCATTTGTGAAGTCCAGTGCAAAATGAAAATGCAAAGCCGCTTGTTCAAAAATTATTAAGAATTTCAAGACAGCGACAGAAAACATTAAAGCAAGCCTTGGGGGATCCTTCTTCATGCAGGGCCCTGTGTGACTGCAGGAAGCCGGCCCAGGTTTCAAGCTCAGGATGACTCAACATAGGGCCAGTAAGGAAGCACGTCCTAATCAAAACCCACACAAGGATAACATCAGAGATAGCTGAAGACACAATCAGCTTGATAGGGCCTCTCATGATATAGTGAATGCCAACATGTTATTATGAATAATAACATGAGCAGTAAATAGCAGCTAGCATTCTTTTGTGCTTCACCCCAGCCAAGCAACATACAATTTTTTTTTTTTTTTTTCTGAGACAAAATCTAGCTCTGTCATCCAGGCTGGAGTGCAATAGCGAAATCTCAGCTCACTGCAGCCACCACCTCCAGGGTTCAAGCAATTCTCATGCCTCAGTCTCCCAAGTAGCTGGGATTACAGGCACCCACACCACACCCATATAATTTTGGCTTTTTTTTTTTTTTTTTTTTTTTTTTTTGAGACAGAGTCTGGCTCTGTGGCCCAGGCTGGAGTGCAGTGGCACGATCTCGGCTCACTGCAAGCTCCACCTCCCGGGTTCACGCTATTCTCCCGCCTCAGCCTCCGAGTAGCTGGGACTACAGGCGCCCGCCACCACGCCCGGCTAGTTTTTTATATTTTTAGTAGAGACGGGGTTTCACCATGTTAGCCAGGATGGTCTCGATCTCCTGACCTTGTGATCCACCCGCCTCGGCCTCCCAAAGTGCTGGGATTACAGGCTTGAGCCACCGCGCCCGGCCAATTTTGGCATTTTTAGTAGAGATGGGGTTTCGTCATGTTGGCCAGGCTGGTCTCAAACTCCTGGCCTTAAGGTATCTGCCTGCCTCGGTGTCCCAAAGTGCTAGGATTACAGGCATGAGCCATCAGGCCCGGACGCAATTTTTTTTTTTTTTTTTTTTTTTTTGAGACAGAGTCTCACTCTCTCGCCAGGCTAGAATGCAGTGGCGTGATTGCGGCTGACTGCAAGCTCTGCCTTCCAGGTTCATGTGATTCTCCTGCCTCAGCCTCCCGAGTAGCTGGGACTACAGGCATGTGCCACTACGCCCAGTTAATTTTTGTATTTTTAGTAGAGACAGGTTTCACCATGTTGGGCAGGCTGGTCTCGAACTCCTGACCTCGTGGTCCTCCCGCCTCGGCCTCCCAAAGTTCTGGGATTACAGGAATGAGTTACTGCGCCTGGCCTGTTTTTTAATTTTTAAACTTTTTTCTTAAAAATGAAGACACAAACACACATGTTCGCCTGGGCCTACACAGGGCAGAATCACCAATATCACTGTCTTCCACCTCCACATCTTGTCCCACTGGAAGGCCTTCAGGGGCAACAACATGCATGGAACTGTCATCTCCTATGATGACAATGTTTCTTCTGGAAACCTCCCTGAAGGACCTAATTGAAGTTGTTTTACAGTTATCCTTTTTTTTTTTTTTTTTTTTTTTTTTCCTGAGACAACGCTGTCACGCAGTCTGGAGTGCAGTGCTGGGATCGTGGCACACTGCAGCCTCAACTCCTGGGCTCAATTGATCCTCCTGCCTTGGCCTCCCAAAGTGCATAAGCCACTATGCCAAGTTTTTTTTTTTTTTTTTTTTAAATAAACCTTATAGTGGTACAATGGCTAAGACATCCCTAGGTGATAGGAATTCTTCAGGTCCATTATAATCTATGGGATCACCACTGTATATGCAGTCAGCTGTTAACCAAAATGCCATCATGAGGCACATGACCATAAATATATCCTTTTATATAAAACCAGGAACCAGACATGGCAGCCCACATCTATAATCCCAGCACTTTGGGAGGCTGAGGGAGGAGGATTGCTAAAGACCAGGAGTTCAAGACCAGCCTGGGCAACATAATGAGACCTCATTTCTAAAATCAAATTTTTTAAAATTAGCCAGGCGTGGTGGCTCACACCTGTGTTCCCGGCTACTCAGGAAGCTGAGATGGGAGGATCACTTGAGCCCAGAAGGTTGAGGCTGCAGTGCAGCAGTGATTGCACTGCTGCACTCCAGCCTCCTGGGTGACAACCTCCTGCATTTCCCTGTCTCAGGGAAATGCAGATCGATTAGATAGATAGATAGACAGACAGACAGACAGACAGACAGACAGACAGACAGATAGATAGATAGATAGATGTACTATGCCATATAATTGGCTCATGTGATTATGGCGGCTGAGAAGTACCATTAACTGCTGTCTGCACGCTGGAGACCCAGGAGAGCTGGTGGTGCAGTTCAGAGTCCAGAGGCCTGAGAACCAGGAAGCCAGTGGTATAAATTTCAGTCCAAGGGCAGAAGATGAGAGGAGATGTCTCAGCTCAAGCAGGCAGGCAAGAAAAAAGGGGCAAATTCCTTCTTCCTCTGCCTTATTATTATTATTATTATTATTATTATTATTTGAGACAGAATCTCACTCTGTCTCCCAGGCTGGACTGCCCTGGTGCAATCTCAGCTCACTGCAACCTCCACCTCCCAGGTTCAAGTGATTCTCCTGCCTCAGCCTCCTGAGTAGCTGGGATTACAGGCGCCCTTTGCCATGCCCGGCTAGTTTTTGTATTTTATTTATTTATTGTATTTTTTTTGTATCTTTTTTGAGACAAAGTTTCACTCTGTAGCCCAAGTTGGAGTGCAGTGGTGCGGTCTCTGCTCACTGCAAGCTCTGCCTCCCCGGCTCAAGCAATTCTTGTGCCTCAGCCTCCTGAGCAGCTGGCACTACAAGCGTGCACCATCACATCTGGCTAATTTTTTTGTATTTTAGTAGAGACAGGGTTTCACCATGTTGGCAAGGCTGGTCTTGAACTACTGACCTCAAGTGATCCACCTGCCTCAGCTTCCCAAAGTGCTGGGATTACAGGCATGAGCCACCGCACCCAACCTGCGTTTTGTTTTATTCAAGCCCGTAACAGATTAGACGATGCCCACCGCCACTGGGGAGCGCACTCTATTGTGTCTGTGGATTCACATGCCAGTCATAGCCTCACAGACATACCCAGAGACAATGTGTAATCTGGGCACCTTTGGCCAGTGAAACTGACCCAAAAGACTAACCGTTACAAGTTCACCCCTTGCCAACTAGGTACCCCGTAGACATTTCCTAAACCGTACTTAATCTCCAAGTAAAGACAAAGCAAAGTCATAATTCCACCTAACACGATGCAACTCTCCTGCATACACCAAAACCACACACATCCCTTCCCCAGAAGAGGAGGTAAGAAGAAGAGAAAGGCCGGGCGCGGTGGCTCAAGCCTGTAATCCCAGCACTTTGGGAGGCCGAGGCGGGCGGATCACGAGGTCAGGAGATCGAGACCATCCTGGCTAACACGGTGAAACCCCATCTCTACTAAAAAATACAAAAAACTAGCCGGGCGAGGTGGCGGGCGCCTGTAGTCCCAGCTACTCGGGAGACTGAGGCAGGAGAATGGTGTGAACCCGGGAGGCGGAGCTTGCAGTGAGCTGAGATCCGGCCACTGCACTCCAGCCTGGGCGACAGAGCGAGACTCCGTCTCAAAAAAAAAAAAAAAAAAAAAAGAAGAAGAAGAGAAAAGTGGCCGGGCGCGGTGCTCAAGCCTGTAATCCCTGCACTTTGGGAGGCCGAGACGGGCGGATCACAAGGTCAGGAGATCGAGACCATCCTGGTTAACACGGTGAAACCCCGTCTCTACTAAAAAATACAAAAAACTAGTCAGGTGCGGTGGCGGGCGCCTGTAGTCCCGGCTACACGGGAGGCTGAGGCAGGAGAATGGCGTAAACCCGGGAGGCGGAGCTTGCGGTGAGCTGAGATCCGGCCACTGCACTCCAGCCTGGGCGGCAGAGCGAAACTCCGTCTCAAAAAAAAAAAAAAAAAGAAGAAGAAGAAGAGAAAAGTGATGTTTACGCTTCTCCTTGACATCCCATAGCTTAAATACTATGATACATCTTACGTTACATGATAAGAGAGTAAGAGAGGAAAGGAAACAAAGATATATATATACACACATATATATATACACACACACACACAGACACACATGCATAGAAAAATAAGGAGGAGAAACTAATGACAATCACAGTTTCTGTTTCTGTGGCTGATCACGTGGTTATAGCTGGTATTTATAATCACCTTCTTCCACTACTGGGTCTGCACAGCCTTTGCCTTCAGCAAGCACCTCAGCTGGTCATGTTTTGGGGTGTTTTTTGTCACCCAAGCTGGAGGGCAGTGGTACGATTTTGGCTCAATTCAGCCTCGACTTCCTGGGCTCAAGTGATCCTGCCACCTCAGTCTCCCAAGTAGCTGGGACCACAGGCACGCAGTTTTTGTATTTTTGGTAGAGGTGGGGTTTCGCCATGTTGGCCAGGCTGGTCTCAAACTCCTGACCTCGTGTGATGCACCCGCCTCAGCCCCCAAACTGCTGGAATTTCAGGCGTGAGCCACCACGCCCAGCCAAGTCGTGGTTCTTTATCTGGGTGGAGTGACCCAAACCTTCATTCCTGAAGAGTCTGGGCCATTCATAGTCTGATCTAGATTTGGTTATTGTCATTTTCCACAGGACATGGTGATACTAAGAGGTGGCTTAAGGAGGCCAGGCGCAGTGACTCATGCCCGTAATCCCGGCACTTTGGGAGGCCAAGGCGGGCGGATCATGAGGTCAGGAGTTCGAGACCATCCTGGCTAACACTGTGAAAGCCTGTCTCTACTAAAACTACAAAATATTAGCCGGGCGTGGTGGTGGGCGCCTGTAGTCCCAGTTAGAGGCAGGAGAATGGCGTGAACCCGGGAGGCGGAGCTTGCAGTGAGCCGAGATGGCGCCACTGCACTCCAGCCTGGGCAAAAGAGTGAGACTCCGTCTCAAAAAAAAAAAAAAAAAAGAAAAGAAAAGTGCACAACTAGGTACACTGCTCAAGTTTCCGCCCGCTGGGAGGATTGCTCTTCCCCACTGTCCCTCAGGGGTGTCCCTGAGGGGAGCTACAGTGCTGCGGTTGTCCACCTCCAGAGGATGCCCACATATCCTGAGGAATCATTCGTAAACCAGGCCCGAGTCTCCTCTTCCTCGGCCACCTGATAGCAGGGAACTCCCTGTGAGCCGTGGATGCTTGAAGAGAGAAGGCAGGGTGGCAGGAGAGGGGATGCTTAGCATTTGGGCCACTTCATGTCACTTACTTGTGCCTTCAGGGCCTGCTCTGGCCTGGCCATGTGTCTACTGCTTCTGCATGATGATGGGGTGCTGCTGTGCACACCCAACTTTATGGCTTGGTGGTCAAATCGCACCCAGTTCATGATGAGAAGCTCACGTCACATGGTAATTTGGTTGTCCATGGTTAGGTGTTCAGTCTCTACTGAGGCCCTGTTCTGAACCTTACCCAAACTAGTAGTTTTTTAGGTCACTGGGTAAATGGGCTGGAGTAACTAACACACCCAGATAAGGAATATGTGGCCTCCACAATCCAAGGATGCCCACTGGACATTGTGCCTCTTTTTTGCTTGTAGGAGAGGCCAAGCAACAATTTATCTTTCACCTTAAAAGAGATAGCTGGACAGGCCCCACACCACTGGACTCCTAGAAATTTCACTGATATAGAACTCCTCTGAATTTTACTCATATTTATTTCTAACCTTGACATGCAAATGTCTTACCAACAAGTCTAGATTATCTTTTTTTTTTTTTTTTTTTTGAGATGGAATCTCGCTCTGTCATCCAAGCAGGAGTGCAGCGGCGCGATCTCGGCTCACCGCAACCTCTGACTCCCAGGTTCAAGCAATTCTCCTGCCTCAGCCTCCCGAGTAGCTGGGACTATAGGAGTGTGCCACCACACCCAGCTAATTTGTTTTGTTTTGTTTTTGTTTGTTGGTTTTTTTCCGAGACGGAATCTCGCTCTGTTGCCAGGCTGGAGTGCAATGGCGTGATCTCGGCTCACTGCAAGCTCTGCCTCCCGGGTTCAAACAATTCTCCTGCCTCAGCCTCCCAAGTAGCTGGGACTACAGGCACGAGCCACCACGCCCAGCTAATTTTTGTATTTTCAGTAGAGACAGGGTTTCACCCTGTTGGCCAGGCTGGTCTCAAACTCCTGACCTCAGGTGATCCACCTGCTTCGGCCTCCCAAAGTGCTGGGATTACAGGTGTGAGCCACTGCGCCCAACCTAGAGTACTTATTGCTACCAATACTTCTTGCTCACGATGTCCAATCAGAACAGTGTCATCAGGTTGGGCTGGTACCAGCAGCTGCAATTGGAGTTATCACCTGTTTAAGTGTATCATAATCCACTGTCATTCTCCAAGATCCTTCTGTTTTCTACACAGGACAAATAAGAGGGTTGAACGGGGATGCGGGAGAATCTTCAACCCTGCATCTTTCCTGTCCTTGATGGTGGCATTCATCGCTGCAGTCCATCCAGGAATAAAGTGCCGTCTCTGATTTCCTAGGTAGAGGCAGTTCTCACGGCTTCCACTCAACTTTTCCCACCATCAGGAAATTAGTGTGGGATTCTGCCAGCTACTCGTATGTCTGTTCCAATTATGCACCTGGAGCTGGGAAAATAGCCGCAGGATGGGCTCGGGGACCCACTGGATCCACTGAACCCACTGTGAGAAGGAACTGAGTGAAAACCCGTGGGTCACGTGACCATCAGAAGTCCCTGCTTTGACTAGAGGGCCACGGTGACAGGTGAGGTCTCCTGGTGTCAGTATCAGTTCAGAGCCAGCGTCCAGTAGTCCCTGAGATATCTGATTATTTCCTTTCCCAGTGCAGTTACCCTGGTAAAGGTCTCTTTGGGGGAAGGTTGGGAGAAAGATTGAGAGTATAAATTTTCAGTAGCATACCAAAGTCCTTCGCCAAGGGGACCTGGCCTCCTCTTCATTCAAGAGGTCCTGGGTCTATAAACTGTCTCAAGTGTGAGAATTCACAGAGGGGCCATGACTCTTTTTGTTTTTTTTGAGATGCAGCCTCGTTCCCGTCACGCAGACTGGAGTGCACTGGCATGATCTCGGCACACTGCAACTTCTGCCTCCCGGGTTCAAGCGATTCTCCTGCCTCAGCCTCCTGAGTAGCTGAGACTACAGGCACTCACCGCCATGCCTGGCTAATTTTTTGTATTTTAGTGAAGACGGGGTTTCACCATGTTGCCCAGGCTGGTCTCAAACTTCTGAGCTCAGGCAATCTGTCTGCCTCAGCCTCCCAAAGTGTTGGGATTACAGGTGTCAGCCCCCACGCTCTGCCAATATTGACAAATTATTAGTGAGATATTTAACTTTTTTTTCCGTATCAGGTCTCAAGGTCCGGTGTTGATTTTACACTCACTGCACGTATCAGTTGTACTCAATTTGGACTCACCACATTTTGGGTGCTCTGTGACCACACCTGGCTTGTAGCTGCCATATTGGACAGCACAGTTCTATAAAAAGAGATGGGCAAGTGTCATTTACTTTTCACTATGTAATAAAATGTTCTAGGGCCAGGTGCAATAGTGACTCACACCTGTAATCCCAGCACTTTGGGAGGCTGAGGCAGAAAGACTGTTTGAGCCCAGGAGTTCGAGACCCCATCTCTACAAAGAAACAAAAAATTAGCCGGCCATGGTGGCACAGGCCTACAGTCCCAGCCTCTCGGGAGGCGGAAGCAGGAGGATTGCTCCAACCTAGAAGCTTGAGCTGCAGTGAGCTATGATCACGCCTGTGAATAGCCACTGCACTCCAGCCTGGGCAACAGGGCAAGAGCCCATCTCAAAAACAAAACAAGGCCGGGCGCGGTGGCTCAAGCCTGTAATCCCAGCACTTTGGGAGGCCAAGACGGGCGGATCACAAGGTCAGGAGATCGAGACCATCCTGGCTAACACGGCGAACCCCGTCTCTACTAAAAAGTGCAAAAAACTAGCCAGACGAGGTGGTGGGCGCCTGTAGTCCCAACTACTCGGGAGGCTGAGGCAGGAGAATGACGTAAACCCGGGAGGCGCAGCCTGCAGTGAGCTGAGATCCGGCCACTGCACTCCAGCCTGGGGGACAGAGCGAGACTCCGTCTCAAAACAAACAAACAAACAAACAAAAAAAACAAAGGAAGATGAAGCTGCCTTTGAGGGAGGTGCCCAAGTCACAGGCTGATTTTGAGCAAACTGGTCTTAAAGGTCACCTCTACAAACCCCAACTTAATGCAGAAAGAACAGCAAAAATCCCCTTCCTTCCATCTGTGAAATGGGAAATGTTAAACAAGGAAAAGAAAAAAAAAAAAAAAGCTCCCCTTTCCATCCAATATAATAATCCCAAACTAGGGGCTGAGTTTCACTGTTTGAAAAGTGCTTATTTTCTGTGACCACTTCATGCATTAAACTTTCTCTTTTTTTTTTTTCTGAGACGGAGTCTTTCTCTGTCGTCCAGGTTGGAGTGCAGTGATGCGATCTCAGCTCACCGAAACCTCCGCCTCCTGGGTTCAAGTGATTCTCCTGCCTCAGTCTCCGGAGTAGCTGGGATTGCAGGTGCCTGCCACCACGCCCGGCTAATTTTTTGTATTTTCAGGAGAGACAGGGTTTCACTGTGCTGGCCAGGCCAGTCTCAAACTCCTGACCTCAAATTATCCTCCCACCTTGGCCTCCCAAAGTGCAGGGATTACAGGCGTGAGCCAGCGCACCCGACCACATTAAATTTTTTTTTTTTTTTTTTTTTTTAGGCAGAGACTGGCTCTGTCACCACGCTGGAGTGCAGTGGCACGATCTTGGCTCACTGCAACCTCCACCTCCCAGGTTCAAGTGATTCTCCTCCCTCAGCCTCCTAAGTAGCTGGGACTACAGGCGAGCGCCACCACACCTGGCTAATTTTTGTATTTTTAGTAGAGACAGGGTTTCACTATTTTGGCCAGGATGGTCTCCATCTCTTGACCTCATGATTCGCCCACCTCTGCCTCCCAAAGTGCTGGGATTAGAGGCGTGAGCCACCGCACCCAGTCACATTAAACCTTCTTAACCCACTTGCAGACAAGGGGAAACTGAGTCCTGGAGAGGCCAACTAACCTGAGGAGCAGGAAGGAGAGAAGCCCTGAGCCCCCGCCTGGTTACCACCAGGCACTACTGCTTCCTAGCTGAGCACCATACTGAGCCTCACTTCTTCTATCTCTAAAATGGGCATGATAATAGACCTTCCTTCTAGGATTACTGAGATAGTCCAGGTAGGGAATCATACCTGGTGTTACATGTAAGCTCTCATTGCTATTGATATTGCTGTTGTTATTTTAACAACTGAGACTCAACCAGGCCAGGCTAAACCCAGAGTCAAAGCTTTTATGCAGAGGACAAGTTTTTATCCAGTCCCACCAGCTAAAAGGGGTAGGAAGTGAGTGCACCACTAACCACATTTACTCAGACAGTCAACAAATACGCAGCAGCCACTTAGGACACACGAGGAAGTTAAGTCATCCCCCTTATGACCCTGGGTCGCCAGGGTTAGATGTGCTCCTGCCAACATAGCCCGAGGAAGAGGGAGGGTTTTGCGGGAGCCACCTAATACCCTGTCCTCCACACCCGGTGAGGTCAGCACCCACTTTCCCACAACTATTGGGTAAACACACACCCAGCAAACCCTGCCTGAGGCCCAGGGCCAGAGACTCACGTGTGAAGGTCTGCAGCCCTCCACTGACTGTCAGTGCAACGGCGTAGAGACTGGGAGAGAAATCGTTGTCTCAGTCTGGGTGCAGTGGCTCATGCCTGTAATCTCGGCACTTTGGGAGGCTGAGGCAGGAGGATTGCTTGAGCCTTAGGAGTCTGAGACCAGTCTGGGCAATACAGGGAGATCTTGTCTCCACAAAAAGTTAAAAAAAAAAAAAAAAAGCCAGGTATGGTGGTGTACGTCTGTGGTCCTAGCTACTTGGGAGGCTGAGGTGGGAGGATCGCTTGAGCCTAGGAGGTCGAGGCTGCAGTGAGCTATGATCATGCCACTGCACTCCAGCCTAGGTGCAAGAAAGAAAGAAAAGAAAGAGAGACAGAGAGAAAAAAAGAAAGAAGGAAGGAAGGAAGGAAGGGAGGGGAAGGGAAGGAAGGGGAGGGGAGGGGAGGGGAGGGGAGGGGAGGGGAGGGGAGGGGAGGGGAGGGGAGGGAAGGGAAGGGAAGGGAAGGGAAGGGAAGGGAAGGGAAGGGAAGGGAAGGGAAGGGAAGGGAAGGGAAGGGAAGGACGGGTTTGTCTTTCAACATAAGAACCAAAATGAAGACCTGTGTGTCTACCAGGTGAGGAGAGAAGCAGAGAAGAAAGGGGAGGGTTGGTGGGTCCCCCAGGAGCCTGGTTGGCTGGTTGGAAGCCAGAAGGTGTACTGGACAAGGCCCAGAATGCGGACCTGCCTGGGCCCCTACAAGGGATCCCTCCCCATTCACAGGTAGATGCATTGCCCCGAGGGAAGAATTCCTCGGCCACTCCTCACGTGCAAGCCACATGCTCCTCTCACAGCTCCCACCACCACGGCCACAGCTGATGGGCAGGGATGGGCACCTGGCTGCAGGCAGCCATTGGTGAGGCCATCCAGCAGCCGATGAAGTCAACAGCCCGGCCAGAGCTCCACCCAAACAGGCCCTCCCCAGGTGTGAACTGAAGATGCAAGCAAGAGACAGAAAGGTGGATGTGGACCTGGGCTGAGACGCACTCCCCAGAGGAGGCTGGGCTCGGGGACAAGGACTAGGCTGCCAGCAGCAGGAGTGGCCAGAAGAATATGTACCCGTGGGGATGACAAGAAGCCCTTATAGTGAAATCCATTTCTGCTCTTCACGGGCCCTGGGGTCTTCACCTAGGTCCTGTGCCCACGAGGTCTTGGGCCCCAGCATCCTCACTGTGCACCGCTTTATCCCGGGGTCCTCAGTGCGCGTCTGGCCCAGCAATGGCAATGAAACCAACAAACTGCCACGCACTAGAGCTGGTTCCCACGGCTCTGCCACCTGCTCTATCGAACGCTGGGGTCCACCAGGAGCCACGGCCCCCGCCAAAGGTCATTTCAGGTCTCACTTGTCATCTGGGTACTTAGGGTAAAAGAATATTTTCTGCGCAAGCCCCTCATTGCTTCCCTGTCTCTCCCATCCCCTAACTCCACCACCATGGAGGCCTCCCTGCTCTCATCCCCTCCGAGAGCTGGATTTTCCCTGGCACAGAGAGCATAGCACTGACCCAGACAAGCCCTTTGCCATGTGCGTCCTGCCAGGCTGTTCTCCGGGCATGATTCTGGCCACATGGACCCATCAACTGCCACTGGAGCTGTGGGTGTGTTGTCACTGTGAAGCACATTGCCGCAGCAGCTGAGAGACCAACCAGCACCCTGGGGAGGGGGCCGGATGCAGAGGTTGGGGAGCCACAGTTTGGCTTCAAGCCAAGCAGAAGATTTGGCCCAAGAAAACCTCCTGGACAGGGTGGCCAAGAGACAGAGCTTCAGCTCAGGCTGGGACACCAACTAGGCAATAAAATTAATGATAATAATTGTCATTATATAACAATGTTGATGACATTACTGGCCAACTTTACTTGCCAGACACTAGGCTTTATGTGGATCAGCTCGTCGTCCTCATGTAGCAATCCTAGCAAGTGGGTCTATTATTATCCCTATTTTATTTTATTTTATTTTATTTTATTTCATTTCATATTATTTTATTTTATAATTTTTAGAGGCGGAGTCTTGCTCTGTCACACAGGCTGGAGCGTGATGGCATGATCTTGGCTCACTGCAACCTCTGCCTCCCAGTCTCAAGCAATTCTCCTGCCTCAGCCTCCTGCGTAGCTGGGACTACAGGTGCGTGCCACCACACCTGGCTAATTATTTTGTATTTTTTAGTAGAGTGGGGTTTCACCATGTTGGCCAGGCGGGCTTTGAACTCCTGACCTCAGGTGATCCACCGGCCTTGGCCTCCCAAAGTGCTGGGATTACAAGTGTGAGCTACCTCGCCCGGCCTAATATCCCCATTTTGGAGATGAGAAAATTGAGGTTCAGAGGACTGACATGACTCAACCAATGTCTGTGCTAAACTACAGTAAGATATAGATAGATGATAGGTAGATGATTGATGATAGATAGGTAGATAGATAGATAGGTAGATAGATAGATAGGTAGGTAGGTAGGTAGGTAGATAGATAGATAGATAGATAGATAGATAGATAGATAGATAGATAGATGATAGGTAGATCCCTATGTCTATCTACCTACCTACCTACCTATTGACCTATCTACCCACCTACCAACCTGCCTACCTCTCTCTCTATGTGATAGATGTGAAAAAGACTCTTCAGAGAACTGACTCTGCTGATGCCCAGAGTCGGGTGCGGGAGATTCATCGAGCTGATCTCCCATGCTGGGCCAGTTGGATGTTCTGACCTTACCCAGAGTATCTGGATTCCAATTAACTATCTCGGAAAGGAGATAGTTAGCGTGTGCACGATAGTTGATTGCTCAGCCCAGAGCACAGGACTGGGTAATCTTACTCTCAGAGGGTTCTGAGGTTGGAGCCTGGAATGGACCAGCTATGACCCTCGCCATCCAGCCCCACCCCCACCCTGGACCCAGGGACCCACGCAGCCCAGCTTGACAGTCCTGGGAGGCCCTGACCCCCGGCTGGGATCTCATCATCAGCAACGCACCCAGGTCCTGGGGACAGCATGGTGTAGGGCCTCTGAATTGGCCATTATCCCAGAGGGGAGAAATGCTTTTCCCTCCTGGCTGAAAGCTGTCTTTGCTCCCAGTGATCACTTGTTCCCCAGCTCTGCACAGATTGACCCACACACCCAGGCAAGCAAACACAGCAGGCCTGAGACCAGAGAGCCAGGGTGAGGCCCTGGCAGAACAGCCATTGGAATGGGAGGCTGGAGTGTCTCCAGATGGTGCTGGAGGGTGGGGTGGACCTCTCACCACAGCAGAGTCTCCAACCAGAGGCTGGGCTTCACCCAGGCCCTCCCTCTCACCTCTTACCCCGTCCCCAGGCGCCTCTGCCTGAGCTCATCAGGCAATGACTGCAGCCACGTCACTCGGGAGGCCTCAGCCAGCTTGAAATCCAGGTGGCTCCGGGATCCTGCCTGTTCCTCCCTCTCTCTCAAGCATGACTCAGGCAGGGACTGGCCCTGAGCTGCGGAAAGGCTCTCCACTTTTACACAATCGCTTTCCTCACTCAAACCACAGGCCCTGCGGGGGCCCCCTCCTCTGTCTCTCAACTCTCTGCGGTTAGAGTTCAGATGCTGGGCAGATGAGGACCCTGTTTGCTGCGGGAGGCCAAGACCAAGCCTCAGGAAATTGCCACAGTGAAGAGGAACTTCCTTCAGAGACACCCTCTGCCCTGCACTACTAGGTCCCATCAGAGCTTCTTCATCCTCCCTCCTCCCTCCTCCTCTTCCTCTTCCCATCTCCTCCTTCCTTTTCCTCTTCTCTAACCAAGAAAGTGACCTGATAACTAAATTCAACTGGTTAGTGATGGGACCTATGATTTTTCCAAAGGGTTGCTATATTTCTGAAAAACAAAGTCTGGTAATAGAACAGGTGTTCATTCATTCATTCATTCATTCACTCATGAAGGCATGGAAGAGCAGTTAAAATCACGGGCAGAGGCCGGGCGTGGTGGCTCAGGCCTGTAATCCCAGCACTTTGGGAGGCCAAGGCAGGTGGATCACGAGGTCAGAAGATCGAGACCATCCTGGCTAACACAGTGAAACCCCGTCTCTAATAAAAATACAAAAAAATTAGCCAGGTGTGGTGCGGGCACCTGTAGTCCCAGCTACTCAGGAGGCTGAAGCAGGAGAATGACGTGAACCCGGGAAGCGGAGCTTGCAGTGAGCCGAGATTGCGCCACTGCACTCCAGCCTGGGGCGACAGAGTGAGACTCCGCCTCAAAAAAAAAAATAAATAAATAAATCACGTTCAGACACCCTGTGGGTGTGTCCCAGCTCCTCTGCCATTTGCCACCTTTGCAACCATGACCTGGTGACTTCCTGTCATTCCCCCATCCCCTCATCTGGGCTGTGGCTCTGGCTTGTTAAGATAAGGCTTGCTGGGGGCTCCCAGCAGTTAGGACCCAGCCCAGGGCAAGGTGATGATTAGGAGAAAGGTTGAGGCTGGGCGTGGTGGCTCACGCCTGTAATCCCAGCACTTTGGGAGGCCGAGGTGGGCAGATCACATGAGGTCAGGAGTTCGAGACCAGCCTGGCCAACATGGTGAAACCCTGTCTCTACTAAAAATACAAAAAATTAGCTGGGCGTGGTGGCGGGCACCTGTAATCTCAGCTACTCGGGAGGCTGAGGCAGGAGAATCGCTTAAAGCTGGGAGGCAGAGGTTGCAGTAAGCCGAGATCATACCACTGCACTCCAGCCTGGGAGACAGAGTGAGACTCTGTCTCAAAAAAAAAAAAAAAAAAGAAAGAAAGAAAGAAAAGAAAAGAAAAGAAAAGAAAAGAAAAGAAAAAAGAAAAGAAAGAGGACGTCTCCAAAGGAGATGGGACGGTTCTAGAAACCCAAATGGTAGAGTAGTAGAGATGGGCCCCAGGGGTGGAGAGGCCCAGGAAGGCAGATTTCTCCTTAATCACAAGGAAAGAAAGAACATTTTCTAGCAACAGAGAGGCTCTGGGGACATGGGATGCACAGCCTCAGGCCCAGAGCACCTATCACTGAACGTGTTCCAGTGTCCTGCAGGGGAGGGAGGCAGGCCTTGGAAAGTTCCCCAGAGAGGAATGCATGGAAGCTTCTTTCTCTGCTGTCTACCTTAGTCAGCTCAGGCTGCCATAATAAAATGCCATCGCCAGGTGTGGTAACTCACACCTGTAATCTCAGCACTTTGGGAGCCTGAGGCAGAAGGATCGCTTGAGCCCAGGAGTTCAGGACTAGCCTGGACAACATAGCAAGACCCCATCTCTAAAAAAAAAAAAAAATTGCCAAGCGTGGTGGCACACATTTGTATTCTCAGCCACTCGGAATGCTGAAGCAGGAGGATGCCCTGAGCCCAGCCGTCTGAGGCTGCAGGGAGCCATGATGGTGCCACGGCACTCCAGCCCAGGTGACAAAACAAGACCTTGGCTCTCAAATAAATAAACAAACAAATAAATAAATAAAATGCCACAGACTGGCTGCTTAAACAACAGGAATTTATTTCTTACATTTATGGAGACTGGAAGTCCCAGATCCAGGTGCCTTCTCACGGTGTCCTCCCATGGCAAGAGAGAGCGGAAGCAAGTTCCCTGGTGTCTCTTCTTACAAGGGCACTGATCCAATCTCGAGGGCCCCACCCTCATGACCTTATCAAACCCTAATCACCTCCGAAAGGCCCCATTTCCAACACCACCACATTGGGGATTTGGAGTTTGACACACAAATTCTAGGAGGACATAATTCAGTCCTTAGCAAAAGGCCCCAATGGGTGTCTGCCCTGCCTCTCAGAACTGAACCCCACACCAGCAAAAGGGGGTAGCAACCTCCATGTTAGCTACCAGTAGTATGTATTTATTTACTAAGATGGAGTTTTGCTCTTTTTTTTTTTTTTTTTTTTTTGAGACGGAGTCTCGCTCTGTAGCCCAGGCTGGAGTGCAGTGGCCGGATCTCAGCTCACTGCAAGCTCCGCCTCCCGGGTTCACGCCATTCTCCAGCCTCAGCCTCCCGAGTAGCTGGGACTACAGGCGCTGCCACCTCGCCCGGCTATTTTTTGTATTTCTTAGTAGAGACGGGGTTTCACCGTGTTAGCCAGGATGGAGTTTTGCTCTTGTTGTCCAGGCTGGAGTGCAATGGCACGATCTCGGCTCACTACAACCTCCACCTCCTGGGTTCAAGCAGTTCGCCTGCCTCAGCCTCCCAAGTAGCTGGGATTACAGGCGCCTGCCACAGTGCCTGGCTAATTTTGTATTTTTAGTAGAGATGGGGTTTCTCCATGTTGGTCAGGCTGGTCTCGAACTCCCGACCTTAGGTGATCTGCCCGCCTCAGCCTCCCAAAGTGCTGGGATTACAGGCGTGAGCCACTGTGCCCGGCCACTTCCAAGGGTTATTGAGGAGGCATTGAATGAGCTTGTGTGTTGGGCATGGAATTGGATGTGGGAACAGCTAGGAATAAGGCAGCTGGAGTCCCTGGCCTGGGGATCCCCCCACCTGTGCTCCTACACACTCAAAGCCCATGGGACGAGGCACAACTAGCTGGAGCCACAGGCAAAGCAGGTTCCTTCTGCTCAGTGACTGCCCCAGAATGTCCTTCCAGCCCCTTCCCAGATAGTGAGGAGAGAGCTGCTTCCTTTAAAGTTACCAGAACTTAATTCCATAAGCTTTCAGTCGCTTTTGTTATCAAAACACCTCTTAAGACTGAGATTATTTAATAATTGGTGTGGTCTATCCAATTCACCACTTCTAGCCCTCCCCATTGCTCCTGCCTGGTATTGAGTGGAGGCCGAAGTCTCCCTTCATGGGAGACTCCGAGGCCCCCACTTGGGCTGCTGACCTAGCCTGAGGTCCAAGGGTTCATGTCGATGTAGCAAAATGGACAGATGGCCAAAACATCCTTACATTTCTTATTAACTTGTAAAATTTTTGTACAATATGTTACATTTCTTAAAAGAACAAGAGCTATTGTATAAATTTCTTTTTTTGTAAAAACAAAAGCAAATTTCCAGGCCTAGAGAGAGCTGTGTGTTTATATCAGCAGAGCAAAAGGTCTGAAGAAGGAAACCCAGTCAGTAACAGTGTTCATCATCTCAAGGACAAGGACGGGGAAAGGCAGGGTGGGAGACCTCCCGTCCCTCATTGACACATGTCTGTGTCACTGGAAATTCTATTCACAGGCTCATTTCACACCAGGAAGCCTTGCTTTATGTATTAGTGTTCTCCAGAGAAACAGAACCAGTAGGTGATAGATATATAGAAACACATGCACATATATAGTCTATATATGTTTCTATGTAGAATAGAAACAGACCAATAGGAGATAGATTTATCTATAGAAACACATGCACACACACATATATATGTCCTCTATATATGTTTATATATAGAGAGAGTAGAAACAGAACCTAGAGAAGGTAGTTATATATATAACTACACACATATATAAATATATATATTTAAAAATAAATAAATGTGGCTGGGCGCGGTGGCTCATGCCTATAATCCCAACACTTTGGGAGGTCAGGAATTTGAGACCAGCCTGACCAACATGGAGAAACCCCATCTTTACTAAAAATAAAAAATTAGCTGGGCACGGTGGCAGGTGCCTGTAATCCCAGCTACTTGGGAGGTTGAGGCAGGAGAATCACTTGAACCCAGGAGGCGGAGGTTGTGGTGAGCCTAGATTGCGCCATTGCACTCCAGCCTGGGCAACAAGAGCGAAACTCCATCTCAAAAATATATCTATATACACACATATATATGTGTATATATATGTGTATATATAAAAATGCGTGTGTTTCTACATATATATCTATCTCCTATTGGTTCTGTTTCTATTCTAGATATAAAGAATATATGTGTGTGTCTATATATAACACTATATATGTTATATATAACTATATATAGTTTATATATTATATATATAACTGTAACTATGTATATATATAAATAAATAAATAAATATATATATATATTTTTTTTTTTTTGAGACACCCAGGCCAGAGTGCAGTGGTGTAGTCTCGGCTTACCACAACCTCTGACTCCTGGGTTCAAACGATTCTCGTGCCTCAGCTTCCCGAGTAGCTGGGATTACAGGCGCACGAGCCATCACACTTTGCTAATTTTTGTAGAAACAGGGTTTTGCCATGTTGGCCAGCCTGGTCTCGAACTCCTGACCTCAAGTGAGCCATCCACCTCAGCCTCCCAAAGTGCTTGAATTACAGGCATGAGCCACTGCGCCTGGCCTAGATACACACACACACACACACACACACACACACACACACATTCTATGTATGTTTATATACAGAATACAGAACCAATAGGATAAACACACATACACATATCCTCTCTATATGTTATAAAGAGAGCTCTATCATAAGAAATTGGGAGCCGGGCACGGTGGTTCACACCTGTAATCCCAGCACTTTGGGAGGCCGAGGCAGGCGGATCACTGGAGGTCGGGAGTTTGAGACCAGCCTGACCAACATGGAGAAGCCCCGTCTTTACTAAAAACAAAAAATTAGCCGGGTGTGGTGGTGCACGCCTGTAATCCCAGCTACTCGGGAGGCTGAGGCAGGAGAATCGATTGAACCTGGGAGGCGGAGATTGCGGTGAGCCAAGATCATGCCACTGCACTCCAGCCTGGGCAATAAGAGTGAAACTCCGTCTCAAAAAAATAGAAGAAAAAAGATATTGGCTTACACAGTTATGCATGTTAAGTCCCAAGATCTCAGCAAGCTGGAGACCCAGGAGAGCCATGGAGTCATTCCAGTGCAAGTGCGAAGGCCTGACACCCAGGAGAGCTGATAGCAGAAGTTCCAGCACGAGGGCAGGAGATGATGCCCCAGCTCCTGCACTCGGGCAGGCTTTTTGCCCTCCTAGCCAGCCTTTTGTTCTCTTCAGGTCTTGGGTTGATTGGATGGTGCCCACCCCCGTTAGAGAGGACAATCCACCTTACTCAGCCTACTGATTCCAATGTTAATTTCACCCAGAAATGCTCTCACGGACACACTCAGAATAACGTCTGACCAAATGTGTGGGCATCACGTGGCCCAGTCAAGTGGACACATAAAATCACCAGCATACTTTAACTTCCAGCTTGGAGGAAATACAGGGGATAGGGAATGAGTTGAACAATGTCAGGAGCAGCAACAGATCCAGAGGGTGGGGCTTCCCATGGGACATCTGTCCCAGTTCCCTCTTGGGGCACTGTCACAAGAGAGGGGCACACCAGACTGAACCTCAAGGACACAGCAATCGGACATAGTACACTGCACCAGCATGCACAAACCAGCTATAAAGATACTTTTGAGCCTGGCCAACATGGCGAAACCCCGTCTCTACTAAAAATAAAATTTAAAAAAAAATTACCCAGGTGGCACACGCCTGTAATCCCAGCTACTCAGGAAGCTGAGACAGGAGAATCGCTTGAACCTGGGAGGCAGAGATTGCAATGAGCCGAGATTGCCCCGCTGCACTCCAGCCTGGGTAATAGAGCAAGACTCTGAAAAAAAAAAAAAAAAAAAAAAAAGAAAGAAGAAAAAGATAATTTTGAGCCTGACCATAACATGGTGAAACCCCGTCTCTACTAAAAATACAAAAAAAAATTAGCCAGGTGGCACTTGACTGTAATCCCAGCTACTGAGGAGGCTGAGGCAGGAGAATCACTTGAACCCAGGAGGCAGAGGTCGCAGTGAGTTGAAACTGAGCCACTGCACTCCAGGCTGGGCGACAGAGGATACTCTGTCTCAAAAAAAATAAAGAAAGAAAGAGAGAGAGAGACAGAGAGAGAGAGAGAGAGAAAGAGAGGGAGAGAGAGAAAAAAAAGAGATAAAGAAAGAGAAAGAAGGAGGAAGAAGAGAGAGAGAGAGAAAGAAAGAAAGAAAGAAAGAAAGAAAGAAAGAAAGAAAGAAAGAAAGAAAGAAAGAAAGAAAGAAAGAAAGAAAGAAAGAAAGAAAGTAAGTTAGTTTGGGCACGGCTCATGTCTGTAATCCCAGCACTTTGAGAAGTCGAGGCAGGTGGATCACCTGGGGTCAGGAGTTTGAGACCAGCCTGGCCAACATGGTGAAACACCATCTCTACTGAAAATACAAAAATTAGCTGGGCGTGGTGGTCACACCTGTAGTCCCAGCTACTCAGGAGGCTGAGGCACGAGAATTGCTTGAACCTGGGAGGTGGAGGTTGCGGTGAGCTGAGATCACACCATTGCACTGCAGCCTGGGCGACAAGAGCAAAACACTTCATCTCAAAAAAAAAAAAAAAAAAAGACTTTTGGGTTCACTGAGAACATCGTAATAAAACTTTGTTTTAGATCAGATGAAAATTTAGAAACTGTAAATTACCAGTTGACTAAAGCAGCTTATAAAACAGTGCATTTTGTTTTGTTACCGCCAAATGAAATCACATGAAGATCACTTAATCAGGCTCCTGCCTGTAATCCCAGCACTTTGGGAGCCCAAGGTGGGAGGATCACTTAAGCCCAGGAGTTCAAGACCAGGATAGGTAACATAGAAAGATGCTCTATCTACAAATAATTTAAAAATTAGCCAGGCGTGGTGGTGTGTACCTGTGGTCCTAGCTACTTGGGAGGCTGAAGTGGGACGATTGCTTGAACCCAGGGGCTCAAGGCTGTACTGAGCCATTGTTGAAGCACTACATTCCAGCCTGGGCAATAGAATGAGAACCCATCCAAGAAAGAAAGAGAGAGAGAGGGAGAGAGGGAGGAAAGAAGGAAAGAGGAAAGGGGGGAGGGAGGGAAGGAAAAGAGAGAGAAAGAGAAAGAAGAAAGAAAGAAAGAAAGAAAGAAAGAAAGAAAGAAAGAAAGAAAGAAAGAAAGAAAGAAAGAAAGAAAGAAAGAAAGAAAGAGAAGGAAAGAGAAAGAAAGAAAGAAAGAAGGAAGGAAGGAAGGAAGGAAAGAAAGAAGAAAAAAAGAAAGAAAGGAAAGAGAGAGAAGGAGGGAGGGAGGGAAGGAAAGAGAGAGAAAGAAAAAGAAAGAAAGAAAAAGAAAAGAAAGAGAAAGAAAGAAAAAAAGAAAGAGAAAGAAAGAAAGAAAAGAAAGAAAGGAAAGAAGGAAGAAAGAAAGAAAAGAAAGAAGGAAGAAAGAAAAAGAAAGGGGAGAGAGGGAGGGAGGGAGGGAAGGAAGGAAGGGAGGAAAAGAGAGAAGGAGGGAGGGAGGGAAGGAAAGAGAGAGAGAGAAAGAAAGAAAGAAAGAAAGAAAGAAAGAAAGAAAGAAAGAAAAAGAAAGAAAGAAAGAGGAGAGAGGGAGGGAGGGAGGAAAGAAGGATTGATTAATTTTAAAAATGATTATTTAGGGTCAGATGCGGTGGCCTGTAATCCCAGCACTTTGGGAGGCCAAGGCGGGTGGATCACCTGAGGTCAGCGGTTCGAGACCAGCCTGGACAACATGGCGAAACCTCATCTCTACTAAAAATACAAAAATTGGCTGAGCGTGATGGCGCATGCCTGTAATCCCAGCTACTCAGGAGGCTGAGGAATGAGAATCTCTTGAACCCAGGAGACAGAAGTTCAGTGAGCTGAGATTGCACCATTGCACTCCAGCCGGGGCAACAAGAGCAAAACTCTGTCTCAAAAAAAAAAAAAAAAAAAAAAGATTATTTAATCAGCATCTCTTAAGAACAATAACATTCTTATATAAAACCACAGCTCCTGGCCAGGCGCGGTGGCTCACGCCTGTAATCCCAGCACTTTGGGAGGCCGAGGTGGGCGGATCAGGAGGTCAGGAGATCGAGACCATCCTGGCTAACACGGTGAAACCCCGTCTCTACTAAAAATACAAAAAATTAGCCGGGCGTGGTGGCGGGCGCCTGTAGTCCCAGCTACTCGGGAGGCTGAGGCAGGAGAATGGCGTGAACCCGGGAGGCGGAGCTTGCAGTGAGCCGAGATCCCGCCACTGCACTCCAGCCTGGGCGACATAGTGAGACTCCGTCTCAAAATAAATAAATAAATAAAAATAAAACCACAGCTCCCATCACCCAGTGATCCAGTCATATAAGATCTCAGTTGGGAAAACTGAACTAAAACAAAACCCCAATATGCAATGTCTGGAAAAAGATTCAGGGGCTGTGCACTGATATTTAAAGGAAAACGGTGTCAGTGGTAGGGATGTGAGATTTCTGTTTATTTTTGCTTGTTTGTATTTTCTACTTTTCTTCAACACATGTCCTATGTTTCTGTCATTTAAAAAAATATATCTTAAAATATACACACCCATTATAGGGGCTTCTTTTTTTTTTTCTCCCTTAATTCTCAAGTCAAAAGAAACAATGGGCGGCAGCCCAAGGTTCCCCACGACCCCTCCCTTATGCCTTTCACTCCATAGCTCCATGGCTTCTACCCAGATGTGAGGTCTGCAGTGAGGTAGAGAAGCCGACTAGGAAAATGGAACTGGGGCAGGGTGCCCAGGCAAGGGGTGCAGCCAGAGCAGTGGCGCCAGCAGGCGGTGCACGTCGTTTGCTCAGCTCTGGCACTACCCTAGCGGCCTCCCGGACTCACACAGCTTAGCACAGTCTGAGTGCAGCCACCACAAGGGTGCTGGCGTTAACAAATGCTGGGGGTCCTCTGGGGACTGGGGGTGCTTCCCCCACAGTGAAGCTGGCTTAGCGGAAACAGGACATTAAATGCAGGGTGCCATCTGGGGCACATTGACCTGGGCCAGGCACAGGACAGGGGCCGAGATGCGACTGGAGGTGTGGGGTCTGCAGAGCAGGAGCACCTTGGTGCTCAGAATCAGCTGGGTCTGGGTTCAAATCTCAGCTCTGCCACTCCTCCCAAATTGGAGGACCTGTGCAAAACATATCAGGTCCTTATCCTCGCTTTTGGTCCCTATCCTTGCTTTTCTCATCTACTAAACCTGAGTGACGATAGCTCATCTCTCTGACAAGGACACCACCTCTCTCCATAAAATGTGGGCAGTGGCGCCCAGCAGACTGTTCTGAGGATTAAATGAGATTCGGGGTGCACTGCACTTTCCCCACGCACCTGGCCCATGCAAGTTCTCACACGGGCTAGCAAAGTTCATTAACCTGGATTCAATTCAGCCTGGGTTCTGGCTTCCCATGACAACAAAATGCTAGGTTTATTCCTTGATTAGATCTTGAATTCAAAAAACAAAACAGGCCAGGTGCGATGGCTCACGCCTGTAATCCCAGCACTTTGGGAAGCCTAGGCGGGTAGATCATCTGAAGTCAGGAGTTGGGGACCAGCCTGGCCAACATGGCAAAACCCTGTCTCTACTAAAAATTCAAAAATTAGCTAGGCGTGGTAGCAGGTGCCCGTAATCCCAGCTACTCGGGAGGCTGAGGCAGGAGAATCGTTTGAACCTGGGAGGCGGAGGTTGCAGTGAGCTGAGATTGCGCCACTGCACTCCAGTCAGGGCGACAGAATGAGACCCTGTCTTGAAAAATAAATGAAAAGCAAAGTAAGATGGTATGGGTATTATGGTTTTGGAAGAGCTGTCCTTAATCTTAGGAGATACATGATGAAGGGTGTAGGGTTGACATTTTAAAATGTCTGCAAAGTGCTTTCAAATAGGTCAGTTAAAAAAACAAAAAAGAGAGGCCAGGTGTGGTGGCTCACGCCTGTAATACCAGCACTCTGGGAGGCCAAGGTGGGAGGATCACTTGAGCTCAGGAGTTTAAGACCAGCCTAGTCAACATAATGAAACCAAACTCTAGAAAAAATACAAAAATTAGTTGGGTATGGTATTGCATGCCTGTAGTCTTAGCTACTTGGGAGGCTGAGGTGGGAGGATCACTTGAACCTGGGAGTTTGAGGCTGCATTAAGCCATGATA
This sequence comes from Macaca fascicularis, assembly GCF_037993035.2. NCBI lineage: Eukaryota > Metazoa > Chordata > Mammalia > Primates > Cercopithecidae > Macaca > Macaca fascicularis. The sequence continues at coordinate 14,128,995 of NC_088389.1, read as the reverse complement.
GCACCACTGCAGTCCAGCCTGGGTGACAGAGTGAGACCTTGTCTCAATAAAAAAGAGGAAAGAGGGGCCAACGTGGGAAAGCATTAATTTTTGGTGAATCTAGGCACGGATATGTGGTTGTTTATCATAGTATTCTTTCTAATTTTCTGTAGATTCCTTTTTATTCCCCAAATAAAATGCTACCAATTTTCTTTAAAAGAGGGTCTTTCTTCATTGTTGCATTAGGAATGGGGTGGGTAACTCCTCTCCCCTTGTTTCTCTTCCCCCTTCATCCCTCTCAGAACCTCCACTAAGGTACACTGTGGGGTGTTAGCAGATGTTGTGGGCTAGCCTGGGAACCACAGCACTGTTCTTGATGCCGTTCCTAGGGAGAACTGCTACCAGCAAACTTTCACGACCCCACCCCTACCCTTCTCTGGCTGACTCAGTCCGGATGCTGGTTCAGGAGCACCGTTGCTGACTGATGCCCTCCAGCCTCAACCAAGAGACCCTCTGGGCAACATCGCCTAGCAAAGGCATGCACTCTTAGACTAGAATGATTAATAATTCCACCTAATTTAGACCGGCTGCGCTGAACCAACTTAGTCTGTTTATTTATTTTGAGATGGAGTCTCACTCTGTCGCCCAGGCTAGAGTGCAGTGGAACCATCTCAGCTCACTGCCACCTCCACCTCCCGGGTTCAAGTGATTCTCCTGCCTAAGCCTCCCGAGTAGTAGCTGGGACTACCGGTGCCCTCCACCATGCCTAATTTTTGTATTTTTAGTAGAGATGGGTTTTCACCATGTTGGCGAGAGTGGTCTTGAACTCCTAACCTCAGGTGATTGAACCAACTTAGTTTAGTCTAGAGTCATGCTTTTCTACATTTGGGGGGATGGACACCAGTACCCTTTGAGCACCTTAAAGCTACAGAACTTCTTTCATAAGACACACACACAGATACACACACATACACACACACACACACATATACACACACATACACACACAGATACATATACACACATACACACACAGATACATATACACACACACACAGACACATACACACACATACACACATACACACATATACATACATACACACACACATACACACTACATACACACATACACACATACACATACATATTACACACATACACACATATACATACACACACTACATACACACATACACACATATACATATACACACACTACATACACACATACACGCATATACATACACACACACATATATACACATATACACACACATACACGTACACACACGCACACGTACACACACACGTACACATATACACACACACACACATATACACACACATACATTTTGCATGTCATGTCAAGGGGCCAACAGAAGTTGTAAAATCCACCCACTGGACCCAGGTTAAAATTTGCTGGGCTAGAAAAAAATTAAAAACAACTCAAACATTCATCAACTGGTGAATAGACAGGCGCAATGTGACATATCCTTACAATGGAATACTATTCAGCAATAAAAAGGAACCATCTGCAACATGGATGAAACTGAAAGACATGCTTGGGAAAAGAAGATGGACACAAAAGACCACATATTATGTGCAGCATTTCAATGCGATATTCAGAAAAGGCAAAGCTATAAAGACACGCGGTAGATTCGTGGTTGTCTGGGTGGGAGCTGTAGCAGAGACTTGAACTTTTTTTTTTTTAGATGGAGTCTCTCTCTGTCACCCAGGTTGGAGTGCAATGGCATGGTCTTGGCTCTCTGCAACCTCCACCGCTGGGTTCAAGTGATTCTCCTGCCTCAGCCTCCCAAGCAGCTGGGATTACAGGCATCTGCCATCATGCCTGGCTAATTTTTGCATTTTTGTAGAGATGGGGTTTCACTATACTGGCCAGGCTGGTCTTGAACTCCTGACCTCAGGTGATCTACCTGCGTCGGCCTCCCAGAGTGCTGGGATTACGGGCATGAGCTACTGCACCTGGCCAGAGACTGGAGCATGTAAATGTGCATGAGAGATCAGATTGGAAAACATAATGAGATCCTGTCTCTACCAAAAATAGAAAAATTAGCTGGGTGTGATATTGCACACCTGTAGTCTCAGCTACTGGGGGGAGGCTGAGGTGGGAGGAACACTTGAGCCCAGGAGGTTGAGGCTGCAGTGTACAAAGATTCCGCCACTGTACTCCAGCCAACAGAGCAGGACCCCGTCTCAGAAAGAGCGATCATATTGGGATGATGAAAATATTTTAAAACTGACTTACGTTGGTGGTTGCACCATAGTAGGTTGGTAAATTGACTATGATAATGTGATAAAATCCCTAAATTGCACATTTTAAAAGGGTAAATTATGATATGGAAAATATGCCTCAATAATGCTACTTCAGACATTCACTGGGTTAGACCATGTTGACCGATTTATTTATTTAATGAGACGGAGTCTCACTCTGTCACTCAGGCTGGAGTGCAGTGGTGTGATCTTGGCTCACTGAAACCTCCGCCTTCTGGGTTCAAGCAATTCTCCTGCCTCAGCCTCCCGAGTAGCTGCGATTACAGGCCCATGCTGCCATGACCAGCTAATTTTTGTATTTTTAGTAGAGATGAGGTTTCATCATGTTGGTCAGGCTGGTCTTGAACTATTGACCTCAAGTGATCTGCCCATCTTAGCCTCTCAAAGTGTCAAAGTGCTGGGATTACAGGTGTGAGCAACCATGCCCAGCCTATTCTTTTTTTCTTTTTTCTTTCTTTTTTTTTTTTTTGAGACAAGGTCTCACTCTTGTCACCCAGGTTGGAGTGCAGTGGTGTGATCTCAGCTCACTGCAGCCTCAGTCTCCCAGGCTCGAGTAATCCTCCCATCTCAGCCTCCTGAGTAGCTAAGTTTTATGCCCAGCTAAGTTTTTTTTTTATGCCCAGCTAAGTTTAAGCTAATTTAAAACATGCCCAGCTAAATTTTAAATTTTTCGTAGAGACAGGGTCTCACTACATTGTCCCGAGTGGTATCAAACTCCTGGACTCAAGTGATACTCCCGCCTCGGCCTCCCAAAGTGCTGGGCTTACAAGAATGAGCCACCACGCCCAGCCCTGATTTTTTTGTTGCTGTTCATTCCAAAGAATTTTACGTTTATCCCTGTGCTGGCCCTGGGATATGAGTGAGACAAACACCACCCCTTCCCAGAGGAATGCACGGCCCAGTCTGGGCAGAGCAAATACATGGTGAGGATTCTGGGGCCAAGAAGAGGGCAGGGATAAGATCACATGAGCTTGTCATGAGCCCCTGTGTGCCTGCTGGAGATGGGACAGTCTTCTCACTCTGTTGCCCTGGGTCGGTGTAGTAGTGCGGTCACAGCTCACTGCACCCTTGAACTCCTGGGCTCAAGGGATCCTCCCACCTTAGCCTCCCAAATAGCTGGGACTACAGGCTAGGTAATATTATTATCATCCCTACTTTACAGATCAGAAAACAGAAGCCTGGAAAGGCTAAGACCATCGCCCAGGGTCACAAAGCTGGCTGGGAGCAGAGCCAGAAGATGAACTCAGGGCCTCTATGCCAAAGCCCAGGCATTCACGGATCATTCCAGCCTCCAGAAGGTGGACACGTCTCTGGCTGGTTCAGTGAACAGGGGTGGAAGGATATCAATCAGACAAAGGAAAAGGGGCCGGGCTCGGTGGCTCACATCTGTCATCCCAGCCCTTCGGGAGGCCGAGGTGGGTGAATCACCTGAGCTCAGGAGTTTGAGACCAGCATGGTCAACATGACGAAACCCCGTCTCTACTAAAAAATACAAAAATTAGCTGGGCTTGGTGTCACGCGCCTGTAATCCCAGCTACTTGGGAGGCTGAGGCAGGAGAATCGTTTGAACCCAGGAGGCTGAGGTTGCAGTGAGCCGAGATCACGCCACTGCACACCAGCCTGGGCGACAGAGCAAGACTCCATCTCAAAAACAAAACAAAACAAAAAACAAACAAACAAAAAAATCCAAAGGGATAGAAACTGGAATTTCCCTGAACCCCTGTTGGCATCTGTTTTAATGCTTAACAATTGCATCTTGGGTAACTTAGGAGACTAGAAAATAGGTACTTTACCAACACCTGTAAATGGTATTGCTACTTTAACTAGGGGTTCTTTTGTCACCTGACTCCTGTTTTTCTTTTTTGTTTTCTTTTTTTCAAGACAGAGTTTCGCTCTGTTGCCCAGGCTGGAGTGGCACGATTGTGGATCACTGCAGCCTCAAAGTCCTGGGTTCAGGTGAACCTCCTGCCTCAGCCTCCGGAGTAGCTGGGACTACAGGTGCCATGCCACCATGCCCAGCTAATATTTTATTTTTTGTAGAGACAGGGGTCTGGCTATGTTGCCCAGGCTGGTCTCGAACTCCTGGACTCAAGCAATATGCCCTCCTCAGCCTCCCAAACTGCTGGGATTACCAGCGTGAGCCACTGCACCCAGCTGTGACTGCTGTTTTTCTACCTTTACCTGTTTCTCATGTTCTCAAGTAAATTATCATCCTCTGTTTTTCTCTTGCAAAAACGGATTCTTCCTTGTGTCAAGTTGCTGGGAGGATCCCACATCCCTCCCTCGGGTCTCTCCATTTCTAACCCTTAGTACTGGCCCCATCTAGTGGTTAGATGAGGGAAGTACCCCAGGCTCCCTCTGCCAAGCCCTTGGGGAGAAATGGATGCTTTCTAGCCCTTTTCCCACAGGCAAAAATAGCAACACTCTTCAGGTTACCAAAGGCCAGATTCTCCAGATGTGTGTAAGCTACCCATCTAGAGACCATCTTAACTCTTTCATTTAATTATAAACTATTTCATCAAAGATAGAGGAGAGAACATACTCGCCACCCACATTTAACAGAGATTACATTTTGCATTTTGCTATATTTGCTTCAGATCTCTTGTTTCTTTTCTTTTCTTTTTTTCTTTTTTTTTTAGACGGAGTCTCTCTCTGTCGCCCAGGCTGGAGTGCAGTGGCCGGATCTCAGCTCACTGCAAGCTCCGCCTCCCGGGTTTACGCCATTCTCCTGCCTCAGCCTCCCGAGTAGCTGGGACTACAGGCGCCCGCCACCACGCCCGGCTAGTTTTTTGTATTTTTTTTTTAGTAGAGACGGAGTTTCACCGTGTTCGCCAGGATGGTCTTGATCTCCTGACCTCGTGATCCGCCCGTCTCGGCCTCCCAAAGTGCTGGGATTACAGGCTTGAGCCACCGTGCCCGGCCCTTTTTTTTTCTTTTTTGAGACAGGGTCTTGCTCTGTTGCCCAGGCTGGAGTGCAGTGGCGCAATCATGGCTCACTGAAACCTCAACCTCCTGGGATCAAGCAATCCTCCCACCTCAACTTCCCGAATAGCTGGGACTATAAGCGCGCAACACCATACCCAACTAATTTTTGTAGAGACAGGGTCTTGTTATGTTGCCCAGGCTGGTCTTGAACTCCTGGACTCAAGTGATTCTCCTGCCTCAGCCTCCCAAAGTGCTGGGATTACAGGCATGAGCCACTGTGCCCGGCCTAGATCTTTATATCTTTAATAAAACTAAAGCTTCAGGCCCCATCACTTTGGGATTCCTCTCCAAAAGTTATCTCCATGCCTAAGTTGAAGTACATCAATTCCTTTTAAAAAAAAAATTTTGTCACTCTCAGGATATGTTTAAATATCAATTCCTGCCAGGCATGGTGGCTCACGCCTGTAATCCCAGCACTTTGGGAGGTCGAGGTGGGTGGATCATGAGGTCAGGAGATCGAGACCATCCTGGCTAACAAGGTTAAACCCCGTCTCTACTAAAATACAAAAAATTAGCTGGGCGCGGTGGCGGGTGCCTGTAGTCCCGGCTACTCAGGAGGCTGAGGCAGGAGAATGGTGTGAACCCGGGAGATGTAGCTTGCAGTTAGCGGAGATTGCGCCATTGCACTCCAGCCTGGGTGACAGCGCCAGACTCCATCTCAAAAAAAAAAAAAAATATATATATATATATATTCCTTTTCGTGTTTAGTTTTTGCTTCAGCTACACATGTATTATGTGTCCATAAAAATGGATAGGGTGCTGTGGGTTTTTTTATTTTCTTTTTTTTTTGGAGATGGAGTGTCACTCTGTCACTCAGGCTGGAGTGCAATGGTGCAGTCTTGGCTCACTGCAACCTCCGCCTCCTGAGTTCAAGCGACTGTCCTGCCTTGGCCTCCCGAGTAGCTGGGATTACAGGCGCCTGCCAACAGGCCCAGATAATTTTGCATTTTTAGTAGAGACAGGATTTCACTATGTTGGCCAGGCTGATCTCAAACTCCTGACCTTAGGTGATCTACCCACCTCAGTGTCCCAAAGTGCTGGGATTACAGGCGTGAGCCACCTTGCCCGGCCGTATTTTTATTTTTATTTTATTTTTTGAGATAGAGTCTGGCTCTGCTGCCCAGGCTGGAGTGCAGTGGCGCTATCTCGGCTCACTGCAACCTCCGCCTCCCAGGTTCAAGCAGTTCTCTGCCTCAGTCTCCTGAGTAGCTGGGATTACAGGTGCCCACCACCATGCCCGTCTACTTTTTTGTATTTTTAGTAGAGACGGGGTTTCACCATCTTGACCAGGCTGGTTTTGAATTCCTGACCTCATGATCCATCCACCTTAGACTCCCAAAGTGCTGGGATAACAGATGTGATCCACCTCGCCTTGCATGTTGCATTTTTAATATGTAAATAGGCCAGGCATTGTGCCTTACGCCTGTAATTCCAGCAATTTGGGAGGCCAAGGCAGGCAGATCACTTGAGGCTAGGAGTTTAAGACCAGCCTGGCCAACATGATGAAACCCTGTCTTTAAGAAAAATACAAAAATTAGCCGGGCGTGGTGGCTCATGCCTGTAATCCCAGCTACCCGAGAGGCTGAGACATGACAATCATTTGATCCCGGGTGGCGGAGGTAGCAGTGAGCCAAGATCACACCACTGCACTTTAGCCTGGTCAATAGAGGAAGGAAGGAAGGGAGGGAGGGAGGGAGGGAGGGAAAGAAAGAGTGTATATCATCTTGCTACTTTTGTTTTTTCCTCAACTCTGACTCCTGAGATTTACTGATACTGACACACAATAGTTCAAGTGTATCCATTTTTAACTGCTATATAATATTTCACTGTAGAACTAAACAATGGTTTATCCATTCTCTTAGTGATAGAAAATTAGGTTTCATTCCAATGTCTAATGTCATAAATTGTGTTGCCATGAGCATTCTTGAATGTGTCTCCACATGCAAATGTGTGGGTTCCTACAGGGCAGGGCTCTGCACCCTCCTTGCCATGAAGGTCACAGGTGAACAGCAGGAAGGTCTGCAGTAGCCAGAGTTGTGGCCCCCTCCTCTGCCAGCTCCTCCCCAGCCTCGCTGACTGTACAAATACCTACATTGTCCACATGTGCCATAATGTGATAAAGACTCAAAGAGTGGAATTTCTGGGTTGCAGGATATACATATCTTCAGCTTCACTGGACATTGCCAAACTGGTCTTGTCTTCCTTTGCTCTTTAACTGACTTCATGGACTCTTGCTGTCCCCCAGAAATCTGGGGACTGCCATTTCCTGAGTATATAGCTTAGGACTGAAGAGCATTCAACCATCTATTCATTTCACAAATATTTGTTGACATCTGCTGTACCATGAGTAATAAAGTTGTTTGTCTCTGACCCAGGAGACTCGTGTCTTTGCCAGCCACCATGTAACTGGTAGGCTAACTTGTGGGCTTGCAAGCAGGGCAAAATCTCAGACCTTTCCCAGTTCTTGACAAGATGCTCTCCTTTTCCTGCCATGTGCAAAGCACTGGCCCAAGCCCCGAGGGTTCAAAAGAGTCAAACCCCTGTCTCTACCAAAAATAATAATAATAATAATAATAATTAATTAGCTGGGTGTGGTGACATGTGCCTAGTTCTAGCTACTCTTCAGGCTGACGAGGGAGGACTACTTGAGCCCAGAAGATTGAGGCTGCAGTGAGCCATGATCATACCACTGCACTCCAGCCTGGGCAAGAGAGTGAGACCCATCTCTTTAAAAAAAAAAAAAAAAAAAAAAGTCCCTATGGATACAACCCATTAACCTCCTTCTCCAACCTTGGATTGGTACCTTGGTGGTTGTCAGGCCTTTGAGCCCAAGCTAAGCCTTCATATCCCCTGTGACCCAACGTAAGGTTGGGAGAGCTTGGAGGAATGAAGCCTGGAGGGATTATGAAAGCAAAATGGACAATATGTGATTCCCCCAGCACAGCACTGATCCCACTGATCCCACTGTTCTGTAATGGCTAGAGACTTGCCCCCTCTGCCCCCACCTTCTGACCAGGTGGGTGCCCTGGTGGGTGGCGCCAAGTCTTTCTTATTCACTGTTGAGTCCCAACACCTGACAAAGAGGAAGCCCCCGGCCACAGTAGATGGGCGATGCATTTCCAACATGAGTAGAATGGATGACAGTGGCCCAGAGTTCAAGGAGAGAACTTCCTAGAAGACTTGGCTCCCACATCAGCCACCCCCTTATTTATTTATTTATTTATTGAGACGGAGTCTCACTCTATCGCCTGGGCTGGAGTGCAATGGTGCAATCTCGGCTCACTGCAACCTCCACCTCCCGGGTTCAAGAGATTCTCCTCCCTCAGCCTCCCAAGTAGCTGAGATTACAGGTGCCCGCCACTACACCCAGCTAATTTTTTTTGTGTTTTTAGTAGAGACAAGGTTTTACCATGTTGGCCAGGCTGATCTCAAACTCCTGACCTCGTGATTCGCCTGCCTCAGCCTCCCAAAGTGCTGGGATTACAGGCGTGAGCCACCACGCCTGGCCGCTAGCCATCCCCTTATTATCTCCAGGTTCCTGCACATCTGTCTCACCGTACTTGTATCCCACACTGTGGCCACTTGTTCACTGGTCTGTCCTGAAAGGCCTCTGCCGAGAGGCCTCCACACCCATCATCTCAAGTGACCCTCAGGAAACCCTATAAGGCAGGGACAACCACGCCTCCAACGAGGAAGCCGAGACCTAGAGGGGTTGGGCAACCCACCCAGGGTCATGTTCATGGTCATGGCAGAGGCAGAATCAGAACCCAGGCATTGTGCTCCTCCCTGTTGGACTGTTGGGGGAAAGAGGCAGGAAAGTGGGGCGGAGTCCCCACATGAGCCGAGTGTCTGTCCTGGCTCCAGCACTTTCTTTTTTTTCTTTTTCTTTCTGTCTTTTTTTTTTTTTTTTTTTTGAGACAGAATCTTGCTCTGTTGCCCAGGCTGGAGTGCAGTGGCGCAATCTCGGCTCATTGCAATATCTGCCTCCCGGGTTCAAGCAATTCTCCTTCCTCAGCCTCCTAAGTAGTGGGGACTACAGGTGCGCACCACCACGCCCGGCTAATTTTCTGTATTTTTAGTAGAGACGGGGTTTCACCGTGTTGGCCAGGCTGGTCTCGAATTCCTGACCTTGTGATCCACCTGCCTCGCTCTCCCAACAGCACTTTCTATATGTATAGGAACTCCCTTGGGCAAGTGATTTCATTTCTCTGCAAGTCACCTTCTTTGCCTGCAAAATGCGCATTTCCACTGCTGCCTCACGGAGTTGCTTTGGATTTAAATGAGATAATAACTATAACCCTCCCAGAGCCTGGCACTGAGCAAGCATTTCATAAATAAAATACTATCTACCTAATAACAGTAATTATAATAGTCTATAAAAAGTATACTAATCTATAGTGACAGAACGAGATTGGTGGTTGACAGGAAGGGAATGTGAGGGGAGACACAAGAGAAAGGGATGACAAGGTGGCACGAGGAATCTTCTGAGCGTGGTGGGTATGTTCATGACCTTGTTTGTGGCAGTGGTTGCATGGGTGTATACAAGTGTCAAAACTTAGCAAATTGCATTTTTTTTTTTTGAGATGGAATTTCACTCTTGTCACCCAGGCTGGAGTGCAGTGGCACGATCTCAGCTCATTGCAACCTCTGCCTCCCACGTTCAAGTGATTCTGTTGCCTGCCTCAGCCTCCCAAGTAGCTGGGATTACAGGTGCTTGCCACCACGCCCAGCTAATTATTGTATGTGAGCCACAGTGCCCAGCTGCAAATTGCACACTTTAAATATGTTCAGTTTGTTCTATGTCAATGATACCTCACTAAAGCAGTGTGAAGGCACATGTGATATTCTATGATCTTAAGATTTCATAGAAATAGGGCTGGGCTCAGTGGTTCACGCCTGTAATCCCAGCACTTTGAGAGGCCGAGGCACGTGGATCACCTGAGCTCAGGAGTTCGAGACCATCCTGGGCAACATGGCAAAACCCTGTCTCTACTACAAATACAAAAATTAGCTGGGCATGATGACGCATGCCTGTAATCCCTGCTACTCCGGCGGCTGAGGTGGGAGGATTGCTTGAGCCTGGGATCTTGAGCCAAGATCGCATCACTGCACTCCAGCCTGGGTCATAGAGTGAGATCCTGTATTAAAAAAAAAAAAAAAAAAAAAAAAAAGATTTCATAGAAATAGGCCACACATGGTGGCATGCACTTGTAATCCCAGCTACTCTGGAGGCTGAGGCAGGAGGACTGTGTGAGGCCAGGAGTTCAAGACTGCAGTAAGCTATGATCATACCTGTGAATAACCATTGCACTCCAATCTGGGCAATGTGGGGAGACCCTGTCTCAAAAAACAAAACAACAAAACAAAAAGGTTTCATAGAAATAAACTGTGTATTATTGATACACAAAATACCAAACAAGAAAAGGAGAATACCAAATACCATGTACCCCTCGGAAGGCCCCCTGAAAGACAGAGGCACTAGGATTTGGAAGAGAACAGAACTTAATGTAAACTTTCGACTTTTTTTTTTTTTTTTTTTGAGACGGAGTCTCGCTCTGTCACCCAGGCTGGAGTGCAGTGGCCGGATCTCAGCTCACTGCAAGCTCCGCCTCCCGGGTTCACGCCATTCTCCTGCCTCAGCCTCCCGAGTAGCTGGGACTACAGGCGCCCGCCACCTCGCCCGGCTAGTTTTTTGTATTTTTTTTTTTTTTTTTTTAGTAGAGATGGGGGTTTCACCGTGTTAGCCAGGATGGTCTCGATCTCCTGACCTTGTGATCCGCCCATCTCGGCCTCCCAAAGTGCTGGGATTACAGGCTTGAGCCACCGCGCCCGGCCGTTGCTGTTGTTTTTAGCCCATCTAGAGGTCCTCAGACCTGCAGCTCACCAGCACCCTCTAGTGCCTCCTTGGTGTGAGCACACGAAGTCTCCTAGCTGTGGGCAGTTTCCCGTCTATCAGCACAAGGACACCTCACTTTACAATCCTCAAGTCTGACGCTGGGTGGGAAATGGGTGTGGACCTGGGGCGCTGTCTCTGGTCCTGAAAGCCACAGTCAGTCGTGAAACCTAAGTCCACAGCCCTCTCTGCAGCTGAATCACCCTTCCACACCTTTCCCAGGCCTTCTTTCCATTTGTGATGGCCTCGAGGAGTACAGCTGGTAGTTTTGAATGTTTTGGATTGACAATTTAAATGTCGTCGGCAATGCTTCTGGAGAGCTATGATAGAAAGAGTAAGGAGAGTGGCTGGGCGCAGTGGCTCATGCCTGTAATCCAGCACTTTGGGAGGCCAAGGTGGGAGGATCACAAGGTCAAAAGATTGAGACCATCCTGGCCAACATGGTGAAACCCCGTCTGTCTCTACTAAAATTACAAAAATAAATGAGCCGGGCGTGGTGGCGCATGCCTGTAATCCCAGCTACTTGGGAGGCTGAGGCAGGAGTATCGCTTGTATCTGGGAGGTGGAGGTTGCAGTGAGCCGAGATTGCACCACTGAACTCCAGCCTGGCGATAGAGTGAAAGGCTCCATCTAAAAGAAAAAAAAGAAAAAAAGAAAAGAAGAAAGAAAGAAAAAAGAAAGAGTAAGGAGAATGGGAATATGAGTAATATGCTGGCCTTCTAGCAACTCAGGATGACAGCCACCACAGACTCGGACAATTTATGAAAACCAAATATACAGTCTTAAAACAGAATGTGGAACTGAATACTTGGAATCACCCCCTTGGTAAGATTTGTAACAAAAAGATTAATATGAGGCCAGGCACAATGGCTTGCACCTGCAATCCCAGCACTTTGGGAGGCCGAGGTGGGTGGATCACTTGAAGCCAGGAGTTCAAGACCAGCCTGGGCAACATGGTGAAACCCCGCCTCTACCAAAAATACAAAAATTAGCTAGACATGGTGGCGGGCACCTGTAATCCCAGCTACTTGGAAGGCTAAAGCACGAGAATCACTTGAACTCAGGAGGCAGAGGTTGCAGTGAGCCAAGATTGTACCACTGCACTCCAACCTGGATGACAGAGCGAGACTCTGTCTCAAAAAAAGAATTAACATGAATGGAATTAATAATTTGAGTGGAGTAGTGGACCCAAGAGTCATATTGGTGCTGACAAAATGGCAGCATTTATTATAAAAAGCTTCAACCTGGTCCTGCAAGAGCTCTGGTACCTAATGACATCTAAAGAAAATGTGAAAGTCCCTCAGCTGTCTAAAGGACAGTGTTATGGCAACTAATCCAAAACAAAAGCTACAGGTCCTTCTTGCCTTTTTCATTTAAGCAGTCTTCATTGTTTCCAGCAGTAAATTTTCTTTGTTGTTGTTGTTTTGGGTTTTTTTTTTTTTTATTAAGATGGAGCCTCCCTCTGTTGCCCAGACTGGAGTGCAGTGGTGTGATCTCGGCTCACTCCGCCTCCCGGGTTCAAGCAATTCTTTCTCCTGCCTCAGCCTCCCGAGTAGCTGGGATTATAGGTGCCCACCACCACTCCCGGCTAATTTTTGCATTTTTAATAGAGACGGGGTTTCACCATGTTGGCCAGGCTGGCCTGAAATTCTTGACCTCAAGTGATCTGCCCACCTTGGCCTCCCAAAGTCCTGGGACTACAGGCATGAGCCACCCACCGTGCCTGGCCCACAGCAGTAAATATGTCTTGCAGAAATCAAAGAACTGGAAAGAAAGTTATCATTCAAGGGCAAAATTTTTTTTTTTTTTTTTTTTTTTGAGATGAAGTCTCGCTCTATCGCCCAGGCTGGAGTGCAGTGGTGCAATCTCGGCTCACTGCAGTCTCCACCCCCCGGGTTCAAGCGATTCTCCTGCCTCAGCCTCCTGGGTAGCTGGACCACAGGCACATGCCACCACGCCCAGCTAATTTTTTTGTATTTTTAGTAGAGATGGGATTTCACCATGTTAGCCAGGATGGTCTCAATCTCCTGACCTCATGATCCGCCTGCCTTGGTCTCCCAAAGTGCTGGGATTACAGGCGTGAGCCACTGCGCCTGGTCCATCTTTTTTTTTTTCTTTTTGAGATGGAGTCTTGCTCTGTTGCCCAGGCTTGAGTGCAGTGGTGCAATCCAAGCTCACTACAACCTCTGCCTCGCAGGTTCAAAGAACCCTCTTGGCCAGTTATCTGAGTAGCTGGGACTACAGGCACGCACCACCACACCTAGCTAATTTTTATATTTTTAGTAGAGATGGGGTTTCACCATGTTGGCCAGGCTGGTCTTGAACTCCTGACCTCAGGCGATCCATCCGCCTCGGCCTCCCAAAATGCTGGGATTACAGGCGTGAATCACCATGCCCAGTCCAAGGGCAAATTATCATAAGATAATATAAATGTCACCTGTAAATGTGTGAGAATCTTTTAAAAGATACTATAAATGACACTAGTTTTTGTTGATTTGAAATATATGTTGTTTTAAAATTTTTTGCATGGTGGCGTATGCCTGTAGTCCCAGCTACTCTGGAGGAAGAGCCAGAGCAAGACTCTGTCTCACAAACAAAACAAAACAAAAAAAATAAAGAAAAAGAAATTTCACTTTGGGAGGCTGAGGCAGGCAGACCACTTAGGAGTCTGAGACTAGCCTGGGCAACCACTTAGGAGTCTGAGACTAGCCTGGTGAAACCTTATCTCTACAAAAAAAAAAAAAAAGTTAGCAAGTAGTGGTGATGTTCACTTATAGTCTCAGCTACTTGAGAGTCTGATGTGAGAGAATTGCTTGAGCCGAGAAAGCAGAGATTGTGGTGAGCCGAGATCAAGCCACTGCACTCCAGACTGACCACAGAGCCAGACCCTGTCTCAAAAATAAAAACAGGAAAAGGAAAAAATTGTTAATTCTTTTAAAAGAGGAGGAATGGGCCAGGTGCGGTGGCCCAGGTGTTGAACCTGTAATCCCAGCACTTTGGGAGGCCGAGGCGGGCGGATCATGAAGTCAGGACATCCAGATCATCCTGGCTAACACGGTGAAACCCTGTCTCTACTAAAAATACAAAAAATTAGCCAGGCATAGTGGCACACGCTTGTAATCCTAGCTACTCAGGAGGCTGAGGCAGGAGAATAGCTTGAACCTGGGAGGCAGAGGTTGTAGTGAGCCAAGGTCATGCCACTGCACTCCAGTCTGGGCGACAGAGAGACTCCATCTCAAAAATAAATAAATACATTAAATTAAATTAAATTAAAGAGGAAGAAAGGGGCACAAAACAATGTCAGAATCATTATAAGGGGGGGCAGGGAGCAATTGCTGGGGCTACCCAGAGCGTGTGCTGTGAGAGGTCTTAAGGCCCTTTACCTTGTTGCTGTCTTCCCATGCTCTACGGATTTCAGTGGCAAACTTTGAGATAAATGATCAAATGACAAATCAGAAAACACCCACACTTTTTAATTTTTGAGACAGAGTCTCGCTCTTTCACCAAGGCTGGAGTGCAGTGGTGCGATCTTGGGTCACTGCAACCTCCGCCTCCTGGGGTGTACACCATTCTCCTGCCTCAGCCTCCTGAGTAGCTGAGACTACAGGCACCTGCCACCACACCCGGCTAACTTTTGTATTTTCAGTGAAGACGGGGTTTCACCATGTTGGCCAGGCTGGTCCCAAACTCCTCACCTCAGGTGATCCGCCTGCCTCAGCCTCCCAAAGGGCTGGGATTACAGGTATGAGCCACCGCGCTTGGCCAATACCCACATTTTTAAGGGAACAAAATGTTATCCAAGTATTTAGAGTAGTATAAACTGGGGGTGGGGAGACCCAGGCACAATGACCCCCCAGCCCATGGCTCATTGATCCAAGGTCAACTGGCCCAGGTTGGGCCAATCAGATCCTCTCTCTGCAAACTCAAAGTTGGACCCAAGCATGTAGGTATGGGAAGTGGCCAAGCCTGATCTGCCTGTGGGCAATGTCCCAGCAACAGGGCCCCCAACTCCTGCCACTGAGTCCTACACAACACCCCCGGCGACCCTGCTCATCCTGAGATGTGGTCAGTTCTCATTTTTCACAGTTTTGTGAGTCACCCTGACTTCCTCTAACAAAGCCTTAAAAAGCCCAAATCACTGTCAGCTTCTGTTGCTTGGAAACAAAGAACTCAATTGATACAGCAATTGGCCACTGAGAGAGTGGGAGATGGGCAGCAGGTGCTTAGGGAATTGTGGGGACTGGGGAGTGATTACTGAGCCCACATGGGGAAACATGCAGGCAGGCACCTCCCTTCCCACCATCCAAGTTCCAGGAGAGGGGAGTACCAGTGCCCACAGTGACAAAGCAGCTAAGCCAATGTCACCTGGACCTCCCTGAGGACCATCTACCTCCAAGAGGTCAGCCCCAGCGCCCTGGGAAGTCACTGCCTCAGGCCAATCAATGGAGGGGTCACAGAGGCCAAGATCTCACCACCAGCAGCACCAGGGCAGAGCAGTGGCTCTTGATGAAAGTGGGACGTTGAAAATCTATTGAAAGTTACCTTCACCGGGCACGGTGGCTCACGGCTGTAATCCCCACACTTAGAGGCTGAGGCGGGAGGATTGCTTGAGCCCAGCAGTTTGAGACCAGCCTAGGCAACACAATGAGACCCCATCTCTACAAAAAATAAAAAATTAGCTGGGCATGGTGGCACATGCCTGTAGGCCCAGCTACTCAGGAGGCTGAGGTGGGAGGATCACTTCTGCCCCAGAGGTTGAAGCTGCAGTGAGCCGTGATCACACCACTGCACTCCAGCCTGGGTGACAGGGTGAGCCCCCATCTCTAAACAAACAAACATATCAGTGCTATTTTGGCAAGTTGTAATCAATGGAACGCTGACTCAATTCAGAATTTTAACATTCAGAGGCTCATGGTCATAGGAACTTAAAAAAATTTTTTTTTGAATTTCAGTTGTGCTAAAAAACACATTGTATAAAGTTTACCATCTTCACCATTTTTAAGGGTACAACTCAGTGGCATTAAGCACATTCACCCTGGTGGGCACCCAATCATCTCCAGAACTTTTCATCTTCCCAAACTGAAGCTCTTGTCTCCATTAAACACTAACTCCACAGGCCCCCTTCCCCAGCCTCTGGAAATCACCTTTCTACTTTCTGTCTCTATGATTTTGACTTCTCTAGGGACCTCATAGAAGTGGAATCTTACAGTGTTTGTATTTTTATGACTGGTTTATTCCACCTAGTATAATGATCATAGAAACTTTTGATACACTTTAAAATTTCACTATATAGCCAGGAGCAGTGGCTCATGCCTGTAATCCCAGCATGCTGGGAGGCCGAGGCGGGTGGATCACCTGAGCTCAGGAGTTCGAAACCAGCCTGACCAACATGGTGAAACCCCATCTCTACTAAACATACAAAAATTAGCCGGGTGTGGCGGTGGGTGCCTATAATCCCAGCTACTCTGGAGGCTGACACGGGAGAATCGCTTGAACCCAGGAGGCGGAGGTTGCAATGAGCTGAGATCGTGCCACTGCACTCCAGCCTGGGCAACAAGAACA
Organism: Macaca fascicularis; assembly: GCF_037993035.2. Lineage (NCBI taxonomy): Eukaryota > Metazoa > Chordata > Mammalia > Primates > Cercopithecidae > Macaca > Macaca fascicularis. The sequence goes on along the minus strand of NC_088389.1, from coordinate 14,112,281 downwards.
AAACTCCATCTCAAAAAAAAAGAAAAAAGACACCAAACATGTGAGGTGGGCAGGAAACATGGATGGAAAAACCCCACTGTGCTTTTCTGTACCTGGGGCGGTGGGACGGCTGAGGGGTCCCTGGAGGAAGAGATGTCCAAGGTACGACTCCTGACATGTAACGGGGCTAGAGCTGCCCCCTGAGAAAAGGCCCCCCAAGCCCATCAGAATGAGCCTGCATGGAGTCAGCCTCCCTCACCTCTGCGGAATAGCTCCCCTGGGGGTGCTAGGTTTTGAGTTTTTGAAGCCAAGTACCTAGAAGGACTTAGCAGAGGTCACAAAAGAAATTGAGTTCACTGCCATAAGGCCCCCAGCATTCGCTTATGATGACAGAGGAGCTGCGCTAAACGCGCTGCACCGGACGGGATGAGAAGCCTGAGGCTCAGAGAAGGTAAGTGACTTGCCCTGGGTCACACAGGAAACATGACAGCCAGAATGTAAACTCAGGCGTGTCTGTTTCCGGAGGCAGCATTTTGGAAGAGTGTTTGTCCAACAGAAAGGGAGTGTGTTTTTCACAAATATTTGACATATGCTATGGACATAGTACCACATCAAGCACCACAGGCAAATAGAACAAACCCTGCCTTCAAGGTTTCCATACGTTCAAGCAAACAGAGAAACCAGTCCCATTAGAGTATGAGAAAGAAGACAGGAAGGGGTGGGATGGGGAGGAGCATGGGGACACCCGGGGAAGGTGGCAGGACAGGGGAAGAGGCTGGGCCTGGAGCAGTCGCCTGGCCTGGGGCATGTCTTAGCCTCTCCCAGTAGTTCCCTCACCTGCAAATGAAACATTTGTTTCACAAGGTGTCACAAAGACACTTGGCTCAATCTTAGATGCGCAATCAAGGTAAACTCCTTTCCTTTCCAAGGGGAAGGAGAGGAGCAGGGAAGAGGTTTCCTGAGACCTGTGGTGGATTAGAGATGCTCAGAGCGTCCCCAAAGGGGATGTCCTGGCCCTTTCGTGGTCAGTCCTTCATGGTAGGGACAGGCTGTTACTCTGCAGGGCCTTAGGCATCCGTGGCCCCCAGATCAGTCTGCCCTCTTGGACAGTGTTCTATCCTTGAACACCAAGCACATATTTATGGAGCACCTACTGTGTCCTGGACAGAGTTCTGGGAATTAGAGGTGCAGAGGACAAAAGACAAGGTCCCTGCCCTCCTGAAGCTCTCATGGCAGTGGGAGAGAAGGGCAATAAACAAGGACTCACATGGGGTGATAGGAGAGCGAGCAGGTGCCTGGGGGATGCAAGTAAGGCTACTGTAGACAGGAGGAGGTGGGGTTGGAGCTGAGGGTTAGAAGCTGTTAGCTGGGTAGGACTTGGAGGCAAGAGTCCAGGATGAGAACACGTTATATGTGAAAACTCCGAGGCAGGAGAGAGAAGGGGCCAGGGACCTGAGAACGAGGGAGGCTGTGGGATGGGAAAGGTTCTCTAAGAGGAAAGTGGGCACATCACCGGGGCTGGGAGGCCAGAGGAAGAAGGGCATGTTTCTTCCCAAGGGTTTTAGGAAGCCATCAACAGGTACCAGGCAAGAGTAGCAGGACCCAGTTCCTCGTAAAAAGACCACCTGTCCCTGTTGTAGGGAGAATGACTCAGAGAGGATGGGGTGTGGGGAATTACAGGCACTGCCTAGGGGGTCATGTGCTCATCCATGCAACCAGTGATGGTGGCTTGGATTGTGGGGGAGTGGCCAAGGAGACGAAGACCACTGAACGATTTTTGGAGATGTTTTGCAGATGGGGTGACGATCTGCTTATGGATTAGAAGTGTTGGGAGTGGGAGAAAAGAACCCACGACAACTCCTAGGTTTGGGGCTAAGCAACTGGTGAAGATGGTTGCACTTACCGTGACAGACACCCCTGTGGGACAGATCAGAGGCAGGCAGATCACAAGGTCAGGGGTTCGAGACTAGCCTGGCCAACATGGTGAAACCCCGTCTCTACTAAAAATACACAAATTAGCTGGGCGTGGTGGTGTGCACCTGTAATCACCGCTACTGGGGAGGCTGAGGCAGGAGAATGGCTTGAATCCAGGAGGCAGAGGTTGCAGTGAGCGGAGATCATGTCACTGCACTCCAGTCTGGGTGACAGAGCGAGACTCCATCTCAAAAAAAAAAAAAAAAAAAAAAAAGAAAAAAGAAATAGCTGGGCATCGTGGTGCACGCATGCAATCCCAGCTACTACGGAGGCTGAGGCAGGAGAATCGCTTGAACCTAGGAGGCAGAAGCTGCAATGAGCTGAGATCATGGCACAGCACTCTGCACTCCAGTCTGAGCCACAGAGCAAGCTTCTGTCTCAAACAAACAAACAAACAAACAAACAAACGTTTGAGTCACTTCCCGTGGCCAACTTCTATTCTTTTTTTTTTTTTTTTTTTCAGAGTCTTTCTCTGTCGCCCAGGCTGGAATGCAGTGGCACAATCTTGGCTCACTGCAACCTCTGCCTCCTGGGTTCAAGTCATTCTCCTGTCTCAGCCTCCCGAGTAGCTGGGATTACAGGCGCGCACCACCACACCTGGTTAATTTTTGTATTTTTAGTAGAGATGGGGTTTCACCACGTTGGCCAGGGTGGTCTCGAACTCCTGACCTCAGGTGATCTGCCCGCCTCAGCCTCCCAAAGTCCTGGGATTACAGGCATGAGCCACCGCGCCTGGTCCTTCCATTCATTCTTTAGATCACAACTGAGTTAGGGAGGAGAAGATCCCTCCCCACCCACAGGCCTCTGTGCGTACTGAATTACAGCCCTGGCCACCCTGGACATAAGCTGCCTGCTTGCTCATCTGTCTCCCTGACTAGTTACCTGAACCATGGTAACAGCCTCTTCACTGGCTCTCTGCCTTCCATTTCTTGTGAACCCAGCAGCCAGAATGATCTCTGAGCTGACCATGTTGCTTCCTGTGTAAAACCCTCTGTGGCTCCCTATTAACCCCGAGAACAGAGGCCAAACTCCTTACAACATTCACAAGGACTTCACCTTCCAGTCTCTGCCTGATTTTTCATCCCTATCTCTCACCACCCTCCACCACGTGGAATCCTTTCAGTTCTCCAAACTGGCTGTTGTTTTCCGCATAGAACACTCTATTCCTCATTTTTTGCCTGGCCTAACTCCCTCAGTGCCCAGCTTAGACAAAAACTTTCCCTGCACCACTGCCCTACACTTCTCTGCCCACTCAGCATTGGTCCTTATCCCTTTGTCCGCCTCCCCCATAGACCGTCAGCTCTGAGAGGGCAGGGGACAACTGCATCCCCTCCTCTGCTGTCATTCCTGGCATCCAGCAAGAGGCCTGCTACCTAGAATGCTGAATGAAAGAATGGACCTCGGGGTTTGAGAGTGGAAGCCTGGGCAGGTCTGTCTTGGGGCCACTGCATTCCCGTGCTCAGTCTAGGGCGCAGCACCTCAAGTTTGCAACTGTTTCAGGAACAAGGCAGGCGGGTGGGCCGGCCCCAGAAACGCACATTATACCTCCGAGGAAGTGAAGGGAGGGATGACAAAGCAAAGCTTGAGGGCTCCGAGAAGCTCTCAAGAAAACAAATGTAGTCATGAGCCCACTCCTGTAACCCAAGGCTTTGGAAGACCAAGGCAAGTGTATTGCTTGAGGTCAGGAGTTCGAGACCAGCTTGGGCCACGCAGTGAAACCCCGTCTCTACTAAAAACACAAAAGTTGGCTGGGCGTGTTGGCAGACACCTGTAATCCCAGCTACTCTGAAGCTGAGATGGGAGAATCGCTTGAACCTGGAAGAGGTGGCAGCGAGCTGAGATCCTGACACTGCGCTCCAGCCTGGACGACAGAGCCAGACCCTGTCCCCAATGTACATATCAGACTACAAAAAAAAAATAAGAAAGTGCTTAAAACATTTTTTTGGCTTTTTTTATTTTTTTGAGACAGAGTTTTGCTCTTGTCGCCCAGGTTGGAGTGCAGTGGCATGATCTTGGCTCACTTCAACCTCCACCTCCTGGGTTCAAGTGATTCTCCTGCCTCAGCCTCCCGAGTAGCTGGGATTACAGGCGCCTGCCATCACACCTGGCTAATTTTTTGTATTTTTAGTAGAGACAGGGTTTCGCCATGTTGGGCAGGCTTGTCTCGAACTCCTGACATTAGGTGATCTGCCTGCTTCAGCCTCCCAAAGTGCTACGATTACAGGCTTGAGCCACGGTGCCTGGCCAAAAAAAAATTTTTTTTTTTTGAGATAGAGTTTTGCTCTTGTTGCCCAGGCTGGAGTGCAAAGGCACAATCTCGACTCACCGCAACCTCCACCTCCCGGGTTTAAGCGATTCTCCTGCCTCAGCCTCCCAAGTAGCTGGGATTACAGGCATGCACCACCATGCCTGGCTTACTTTGTGTTTTTAGTAGAGACAGGGTTTCTCCATGTGGGTCAGGCTGGTCTTGAACTCCTGACCTCAGGTGATCCGCCTGCCTTAACCTCCCAAAGTGCTGAGATTACAGGCGTGAGCCACCACGCCCGGCCAAAAAAAAAATATATTTTTTTGAGACAGAGTTTTACTCTTGTTGCCCAGGCTGGAGTGCAATGGTGTGATCTCGGCTCACCGCAACCTCCGCCTCCCGGGTCCCCGGACAAGCAGTTCTCCTGCCTCAGCCTCCTAGTTAGCTGGGATTACAGGCATGCGCCACCACACCTAGATAATTTTTTTTTTTTTAAATTTTTAGTAGAGGCTGTTACCATGGTCCAGGTAACTAGTCAGGGAGACAGATGAGCAAGCAGGCAGCTTGTTTCACCATGTTGGCCAGGCTGGTCTCGAACTCCTGACCTCGTGATCCGTCCACCTCGGCCTCCCAAAGTGCTAGGATTACAGGCGTGAGCCACCGCGCCCGGCCCGAAAAAAAAATTTTTTTTTTTTTTTTGAGACGGAGTCTGGCTCTGTCGCCCAGGCTGGAGTGCAGTGGCCGGATCTCAGCTCACTGCAAGCTACGCCTCCTGGGTTTACGCCATTCTCCTGCCTCAGCCTCCCGAGTAGCAGGGACTACAGGCGCCCGCCACCTCAAAAAATTTTTTTTTTAAAGAAAGAAAAGGGAAACAAAACAGTCACCTACACCTTCGGGCCACTCACAAGGATGACGGCACCGTCCTCCTCTCCGCCCCTCACCAACATGGCCGCCCCCAAGGGAGTGGGCGGGTCTGCGGGGCGGAAGTGACGCACGAACGGAAGTCCGTCCTGCCGCTTGGCCGCGGGGCGCCTGGCTCAGCGGCTTCTGCGGGCTACCAAGAGCGGGATGTTGTGGGCTGGGTGGCTCCGGGGCGCCGCGGCGCTGGCGCTGCTGCTGGCGGCCCGAGTGGTGGCGGCGTTCGAGCCCATCACCGTGGGCCTCGCCATCGGGGCCGCGTCGGCCATCACCGGCTACCTGTCCTACAATGACATCTACTGCCGCTTCGCCGAGTGTTGCCGCGAGGAGCGGCCGCTCAACGCTTCGGGTACGGCGCGCGCGAGCTGTGGGTCGGCGCTGCGTGGGGCGCGGGGGCCTCTGCGACCCCAGGCCGGGCACTGGAGCGCGTGGGCTCCTGGCACGGACCGGGCGCGCGGCATCTAGACGGCGGTGGTCACAGCTGGGGTGGGTGGGGAGCGGATGGGGCGGCCCCGGAACCGTTCGCGGGAACGCGATGCGAACTCCATCCCTGGAAGCGGTGCCTTCGCAAACAGCCTCCAGGTCGTGGGGCTCTGCCCCAGCGCCTTTCTAAAGCTCCTGTTCCTGAGGATCGTAGGCACAAGAAACGGAAAGTACGGTGGGCGGCCCTTCTGCACTCTGCCAACCCTATTAAGTAGCTTTCAGACGTGCTGCATCGCTCAGAAAGCCCACATTTGGCCCCGGTTTTCCAGCGGGCCAGCAGGGGTGGCTGGGAATAGCAAGCGCTCAGTCAAGCGATGGTTCATCTCCGAATGGATGAACATTTAGCTTCTCTATCAGACCCCAAAGCGTTAAGAACCTCCACATAATCCGTTTACCTGAAAGTGGCATCATTTGACTACCTCGGCCCTAGGGTTTGGCAGACATCCTGCTGGAACCTTCTTGCTTTGGGCAGCTGGGAAAGTACTGCGTTGCTGATGCATTTTTTAACGTCTGTTTCTCTTTCTGTTCTGGGGCTGTTCTTGCAGCTCTCAAGCTGGATTTGGAGGAGAAGCTGTTTGGACAGCATCTGGCCACGGAAGTGATTCTCAAGGCGCTGACTGGCTTCAGGAACAACAAAAATCCCAAGAAACCTTTGACCCTTTCCTTACACGGCTGGGCTGGCACAGGCAAGAATTTTGTCAGTCAAATTGTGGCTGAAAATCTTCACCCAAAAGGCCTGAAGAGTAACTTTGTCCACCTGTTTGTATCGACTCTGCACTTCCCTCATGAACAGAAGATAAAACTGTACCAGGCAAGAGAACCCGCTATTATCTCGTCCGCAGGCTAGTCGGACTGGTCTGGGTGACCTGCTCACTAACTCTGGCCTCTGCTTCTCTTTCCTTTGTGTTGCAGTAGCCCCCGGCTCCACTGAGTTAAGGCACACTTAGTCCAGGTAGTTACAAAGCTCTCCTACATTTCTCTTACTTGGTTCCAAAACAGTCCAGTGGGGTAGGGCATGTTATTCGCATTAAAAGATGGCGCCAAGGGCTGGGCGCGGTGGCTCACGCCTGTAATCCTAGCACTTTGGGAGGTCGAGGCGGGCGGATCACTTGAAGCCAGGAGTTTGAGACCAGCCCGGCCAACATGGTGAAACCCCGTCTCTACCAGAAAGTACAAAAATTAGCCGGGCACGGTGGCGCGCGCCTGTAATCCCAGCTACTTGGGCGGCTGTGGCAGGAGAATCACTTGAACCTGGGAGGCGGAGGTTGCAGTGAGCCCAGATCTACCACTGTACTCCATCTCAAAAAAAAAATAAAAAGAGGATGTAGTCAAGGCCAGGTGCAGTGGCTCAGGCCTGTAATCCCAGCACTTTGGGAGGCCGAGGCAGGTGGATCACCTGAGGTCGGGAGTTCAAGACCAGTCTGACTAACATGGAAAAACCCCGTCTTTACTGAAAACACAAAATTAGCTGGGTGTGGTGGTGCACATCTGTAATCCCAGCTACTCGGGAGGCTGAGGCAGGAGAATCGTTTGAACCCAGGAGGCCGAAGTTGCAGTGAGCTGAGATTGTGCCACTGCATTCCAGCCTGGGCAATAGAGTGAGACTCTGTCTCAAAAAAGAGAGAGAGAGAAAAAAAAAGATGGAGCCTGGAGCCAAGAGAGGCAAGGTGACTTACTCCTTATAATCTTTGTGGCAGAGCAGGAACTTGAACCAAAACCTCCCAACTCCCAGTTGACATGGTAGCCACCTTCTCCGGTGAGTGAAGGGATCCGGCATCCGCAGCAGTGCAGTTGGTGAGAGGGGCAGTCAGTCTTCAAGGATTAGCTTGGGGGTGGCTTCCTTCGATGCTGCCCACCTCTGGTGCAGCCTCAGCTTTGCCTCTGCTCTTTGCAATGTAGCCTAGAGGTCTTTTTTCTCTTAAACAGGTTTTATTCCCTTTGTTCCTCCCATCCTTCATGTCCTTGGCATTGCTTTCTTCAAAGGAAGCCTCAAAGAACTGAACCTTGAGACCGTTTCTCCTTTTGAGATATTGTTTTCACATGTATTTTAAGTTGTCTAAGAGGGTTAGTTCTCATTTAAATGAATGTTGCCCTTGTCAAGGTTAACATTCCCCCTGGCAATATAGCAAGACCCCAACTCTACAAAAAATAAAAAATTAGCCAGGTGTAGTGGCATGCACCTGTAGTCCCAGCTACTTGGGAGGCGGACATGGAGGATTGCTTGAGCCCAGGAGGCTGAGGCTACAATGAACCATGGTTGTGTCACTGCATTCCAGTCTGGGCGACAGAGTAAGACTGTATCTCAAAAAAAAAAAAAAAAATTCCTCCTGTTAGGTGGAGACTGAAGAAAGAAACAGAAACTTAAGTGAACAAGGAAGTAGAAGTATTTGCCCTACAAACTGACATGAGACAGGGAAGACTGCCAAAAAGGAAGGAAGGATTTTCTTGTTTTCTACATTCTTTATAAATCTCTAGAAACAGAGGAATATAAATGGATAAGGGCATGTCTCGGGGAGCTTCATGGTACAGCCTTTCACACTTTGGGGTAGAGGGCTTGTTGCCTCAGTGTCTTTATGTTTGTTTCATGAAAGCATCTGGAACAGATGCTTTTCATGAAATGTCAGTGTGTCAGCTCTGTTGGTCTGGGGTACTGTGTACTATGCAGGTCTAATCTAGTTTCTTATTCCTCAGTATGTCTAGTGGTACTAACTTGAGATTGTAGTCCAAGAGAGATGAAAACTATGGCTAGGTTAGCAGTGAATGATATTCACGGATCTTGCCAGGTGGCTCATTCCTGTAATCTCAGCACTTTGGGAGGGTGAGGTGGGTGGATCACCTGAGGTCAGGAGTTCGAGATCAGCCTGCCCAACATGGCGAAACCCTGTCTCTACTAAAAATACAAAAATTAGCCAGGTGGCCGGGCGCGATGGCTCAACCCTGTAATCCCAGCACTTTGGGAGGCCGAGATGGGTGGATCACGAGGTCAGGAGATTGAGACCATCCTGGCTAACACGGTGAAACCCCGTCTCTACTAAAAAATACAAAAAACTAGCCGGGCGAGGTGGCAGGCGCCTGTAGTCCCAGCTACTTTGGAGGCTGAGGCAGGAGAATGGCGTAAACCTGGGAGGCGGAGCTTGCAGTGAGCAGAGATCCGGCCACTGCACTCCAGCCTGGACGACAGAACGAGACGCCGTCTCAAAAACAAAAAAAAAAATTAGCCAGGTGTGGTGTGGGGGATGGGGGCGCCTGTAGTCCCAGCTACAGGGGGGGTTGAGGCAGGGGAATCTCTTGAACCCAAGAGGCGGAGCTGAGATCGTGCCTCTACACACCAGCCTAGGGGATAGAGCGAGACCCTGTTTCAAAAAAAAAAAAAAAAAAAAAAAAATCACGGATCTTGTACCTCTTACACCTTTAAAAAGTCACATTTAATATGTCATTTGAGTTAGGTAAAAGCTTCTTTGCATTTTAGCATCTGTCTCTGCCAATTTCCACTTTTTAGAAATAAGGTTTTAGAAAAGCTATTACCCAGCGAGTGGGGGTGAGGGTGCAGTTCTAAGAGCTCTGACCTTGTCCTTCAGTGCATGAGGAGCAGATGGTTCCCGCGCTCCTCTTGGTGCACCCTTTGAGCTTCGCATCCTATTTCTTCTTTCACGGTTGGTCCAGGACCAGTTACAGAAGTGGATCCGCGGTAATGTGAGTGCATGTGCGAACTCTGTTTTCATATTTGACGAGATGGATAAATTGCACCCCGGGATCATTGACGCAATCAAGCCATTTCTAGACTACTACGAGCAGGTTGACGGAGTGTCTTACCGCAAAGCCATCTTCATCTTTCTCAGGTCAGCAGGAGGCGGTCTTTTGGGGCACACAAGCCCTTCATTCTCTCAATGATAAAATGAGGTCCCGAGGACCATCAGCACTTGGTTTACCAGGACAAAAGTGCCTGCTTGGCACAAGGCACTTACCTACTGCTTTACTTTTCTTTTCCTTTGCCAGTCTCAGCATGGCACACAGTGTGGGTTGTGGAAATGAACTAAAGAAATAATCACTGGGCCGGGAGCGGTGGCTCACGCCTGTAATCCCAGCACTTTGAAGGGCCGAGGTGGGCGGTTTCACAGGTGAAACCCTGTCTCTACGAAAAATACAAAAATTAGCTGGGTGTGGTGGCACGTGCCTGTAGTCCCATCTACTCAGGAGGCTGAGGCAGGAGAATGGCGTGAACCCAGGAGGTGGAGCTTGCAGTGAGCAGAGATCGTGCCACTGCACTCCAGCCTGGGCGACAGAGCGAGACTCTGTCTCAAAAAAAAAAGAATCAATGATAGCAGGCAATTTTAGCCGGGCATGGTAGCGTAGGCCTGGAGTCCCAGCTCTTGGGGAAGTTGAGGCAGGAGGATTGGTTGAGCCCAGGAGTTCAAGGTTTTATTGAGCTATGATCATGCCACTGCACTCCAGCCTGGGTGACAAATCAAGACCCCGACCCTAAAAATGAAACAAATGAAAACAGGTAATTTTATTAATTGCGCATGTTCGTTTTTAGGGTTCTAAAGTGCCATAGCATTATCCCAGCTAGTTGTGAATAAACATTTTAAGTTCCACGAGAGCAGACACTTTTTTGTAGTAGCACTCAGTAAATATTCCTTTATGAAAATAGATCTTTGGCCAGGCGTGATGGTTCACGCCTGTAATCCCAGCACTTTGGGAGGCCGAGGTGGGCAGATCACTTGAGGTCAGGAGTTCAAGACCAGCCTGGCCAACATGGTGAAACCCCATCTCTACTAAACATACAAAAATTAGAAGGGGCGTGGTGGCAGGCACCTGTAATTCCAGCTACTTGGGAGGTGGAGGTTACAGTGAGCCGATATTGCACCACTGCACTCCAGCCTGGGTGACAGAGTGTCTCAAAAAACGGACAATAGAGCAGGTTCATTTCTTGGTAAGACACAGAAGTTTTTTTTTTGTTTTGTTTTGTTTTTTGAGACAGTTTCATTCTTGTTGCCCAGGCTGGAGTGCAATGGTATGATCTCGGCTCACTGCAACCTCTGCCTCCCTAGTTCAAATGATTCTCCCGCCTCAGCCTCCCGAGTAGCTGGGATTACAGTTATGCACCACCATTAGCCTGGCTAATTTTTGTGTTTTTAGTAGAGACGGGGTTTCTCCATGTTGGTCAGGCTGGCCTCGAACTCCTGGCCTCAGGTGATCTGCCTGCCTCGGCCTCCCAGAGTGCTGGGATTACAGGCGTGAGCCACCACACCCGGCTGACACAGAAGTCTTAATATGTGATTTTATTCTTTATTTCTCTGGCAAACTCAGCAATGCAGGCGGGGACCTTATAACTAAGACAGCTCTTGACTTTTGGCGGGCCGGAAGAAAGAGGGAAGACATTCAGCTGAAGGACCTGGAACCTGTACTGTCTGTTGGAGTCTTCAATAATAAACACAGTGAGTGCACCAGGGTAAAGGAGCCCCTTAACTGTCCAGCAGTGAGCCGTCTGCTCTTGCATTGTTTCACAAAGCCACAGGATCCCACTGGACTTCTGGCTTTGCTAAAGTCTCGAATTTTCTTTTTTTTTTTTTTTTTTGAGACGGAGTCTCGCTCTACCGCCCAGGCTGGAGTGCAGTGGCCGGATCTCAGCTCACTGCAAGCTCCGCCTCCCGGGTTTACGCCATTCTCCTGCCTCAGCCTCCCGAGCAGTTGGGACTACAGGTGCCTGCCACCGCGCCCGGCTAGTTTTTTGTATTTTTTTAGTAGAGACGGGGTTTCACCGTGTTAGCCAGGATGGTCTCGATCTCCTGACCTCGTGATCCGCCCGTCTCGGCCTCCCAAAGTGCTGGGACTACAGGCTTGAGCCACCGCGCCCGGCCAAGTCTCGAATTTTCTTAGGTATACTGTCCTTGAAACCAGTTAGTGAGTGTCCAGCTGAGTCCTACATGGGCTTGTTGCACACTGACGAGACTCTCTTAAGGGGTACGGACTTGAGGCACGTGCTGAGGGTTGGGATTGGAGCTTGGCCAGGTGGCGGTGGCGGTGGCGGCGGGAAACCCAGCTTTGTCTTGTTCCGCAGGTGGCCTGTGGCACAGTGGACTGATCGACAAAAACCTCATTGATTACTTTATCCCCTTCCTGCCTTTGGAGTACAGACATGTGAAAATGTGTGTGAGGGCCGAGATGAGGGCCCGTGGCTCTGCTATAGATGAAGACATTGTCACAAGAGTGGCAGAGGAAATGACGTTTTTCCCCAAAGACGAGAAAATCTACTCAGACAAGGGCTGCAAGACTGTGCAGTCGCGGCTTGATTTCCACTGAGCTCCTGTCTGGATGGGGTAGGAGGCAGCTGGGAGGCTCCGCAGAGGCCTTGCCTTTCCGAAGAACCCTGAAGACCGCTTTGGGGTTTTGCCTGTTTGCACCTTAGAGTTTGGGGATATAGAATCTTTTTTCTGAGACAGGGCCTCGCTCTGTCATCCAAGCTGGAGTGCAGTGGTGCAATCCTCAACTCACTGCAACCTCCACTCCCAGTTTGAGGGATTCTCATGCCTCGGCCTCCCGAGTAGCTGGGATTACAAGCATGAGCCACTGTGCCCGGCTGGGATATAGAATCTAAGAGTTGATTTTGGAAAACACGTGAATCTATTGCGTACATTTGTCATTTTGCAAGATGACAGCCGTCCAGCTCTTCTTTGCAGCTGAAGATGAACTTTTAAAATCCCCTTCACACTTAATGTACTGACCGTGACAGAAGTGCCTGAAAACAGCTGTGCATGGCAGGCCTGGCAATGGTTTCTGACTCACAGCACCCGCACCTCAGAAGCTACTATCAGGACTAAAGGAGACCAGGAACCTGCTGCAGGCTGAGGGGCACTGGGTTCCCACCGGCAGACTGGGGAGCGCTGGGTTCTTGTTGGCCGAAAACATCCTTTTGCTCTGTTTCGTTCTTTTTTTGTTTTTGAGACAGAGTCTCGCTCTGTCGCCCAGGCTGGAGTGCAGTGGCACGATCTCCACTCACTGCAAGCTCTGCCTCCCGGGTTCACGCCATTCTGCTGCCTCAGCCTCCTGAGTAGCTGGGACTGCAGGTATCCGCTACCACGCCTGGCGAATTTTTTGTATTTTTAGTAGAGACGGGGTTTCACCGCGTTAGCCAGGGTGGTCTCAATCTCCTGACCTCGTGATCCACCCGCCTCAGCCTCCCAAAGTGCTGGGATTACAGGCTTGAGCCACCGCGCCCAGCCTCTGTTTCGTTCTTTACACAGAGAGATCACTGACTTGAAGTGTATTCAATTAAAATCGGGGTGGAGGTGCAGACGGTGTCTGACAGGAGGATGTGGCCGTGCCCACTGAGCACTCTTGATCTGGGCTGACCTGTCTGTGTGTGGGGTGGGGCCTTCACCTAACACCTCTGCAGCAGACCTGGACAGACAGGTCTCTCCCGGCTGTCCATTGTTCTGGCTGCTAATACAGCCCTGACTGTGTAATCCTTCACCATCTCAGCTGGTATCATCCCTAGCCTTCCTTGTGCCGCATCTGAGCTTGGCTCATTGCTCGAGTCCCTCCAACCATCTATCGTCATAGAGTTGAGTCACAATGAGACCACTGGCTTTCAATGTGAGTCCTTGGTTTCCATGGTGAGATGCTTGTTAAGACTTTATACCTGGGTCCATCTCTCACTTTATTTTGTAGAACCATTTGAAATCCTAGGATGTGCTCATTCTGGAAGGATGACATGGGCCTAGACTGAACAGTCAGCTTGCAGATCTTAAAGGACATTGCTCATTTTAAAACGAGGGAAGGACACAAAATGGAATGATTGCTTAGTCCTTTCTCAGATACTCTTAAAACAATTTTTTATTGTTAAATTTGTGGTAATACGTGGTCACAACTGTGGATCAAACAAGGTCAGTCTACGGTCGTGGCAGGTCCTGGGTGTGACCTGATACCACCACCCTTTGTGGCAGCGCCAGGCTGAACTGCCCTGATCCCTGGGCTGTGAGACTTAGCTTCCAGCCAGTGTGAATCATTGCATCTGTCTCATAATCGCAGCACAGCTGCAGACACAATTACAACAATGTGCAGCATTTTTTACATAAAAATACGGTAGAATTTATGACATGGAAATGCCTTACAGGCATTAGTCTTGAAAAAAACACCAAGGTGAGGTTTAAAATTTTTAGTACGTATCCTCAAATTGGAGCTAAGTTACACTTCTTTTATAAAATGTTGGGCATCCGGTTGAGAGGAGACAAGATTTTGTTTACAGTGATGCAACAAATACCTATTTGCCACCTTTGGACTGCTATTACTGATTTGTAACTTGAAAAGGCCGTGGTTGATCATGACCCTGCCTCTTCCACCTCCCTTGTAAGATGTGGACAAGAGCTTTATTGACCTACTGAATATAAAATAATAAAGCCTAGATTTTATCATGTGAAATGCCACTTGCTAACTTTTTTTTGCTAATTTATTTGGTACCAAAGTTCAGAATGAATTTTAGCAGCACAGCTGGGAGACTCACTGTACCCTGGACAGGCGGGTGGGCAATCTGCGATACAGAAGCACTATTTACCTTAAAAGCTCTTCCCCCAGATACATAGAAGTTAAATTAGCTGATGTATATTTCATCAAAGACAGACTTCCAATAAAATACTTTCTCCCAAAATTAATGTGGGAGGAAACTGAGGTACTGGTAAAGACCTCTGACATCCTGAACCTGAGCTCAGGTGAGGAAACCTAACCCCTGAAACTGGTAAAACCTGGTAAATAAGAAATCCGAGGCCGGGCCTGGTGGCTCACACCCATAATCCTAGCACTTCGGGAGGCTGAGGCGGGTGGATCACCTGAGGTTGGGAGTTTGAGACCAGCCTGCCCAACATGGAGAAACCCCATCTCTACTAAAAATATAAAATTAGCCGGGCGTGGTGGAGCATGCCTGTAATCCCAGCTACTCGGGAGGCTGAGGCAGGAGAATCGCTTGAACCTGGGAGGCGGAGGTTGCCGTAAACTGAGATCACACCATTGCGCTCCAGCCTGGGCAACGAGTGAAACTGTCTCAAAAAAAAAAAAAAATCCTAAATGCTAATCTGATCTTGGCTTAATTACACATAACCCGGTATTGTCTCGTCAGTGAATGGCTAACACCCACCCTCTTCACAGGATTGAGGATTCGCAGATGGACTAGAAAGCACAAACTCTCACCACCATCACCCCACCCACTCCCTTAATTTCTCAACTGAAGGTACTCAATTCCCAGGAGACCAACTTTCTAGGTCTGGTTCTCAGTCTAACGCAGTTCCTGTTCTACCCACACGGGCTCATCTACAAAAACTGAACCTTCCAAAAACTGTCAGGGGACCCGTGTTCCTTAACTTGGGACTTCTGGTGCCTGGGCCACACTCTTCAAATGAATGATTAGACCTCATCTGTCACTCCCAGGGACGTAACAGGCCGGCTGCAGCTAAATACCAAGAACTTTCTAATGCTTGGAGCCATCTTTAGGGCTTGGGTGCCCTAGTGGGACCCCATGCAGGCTGGGGAGCCATAAGGCAGAGGAGACTTGCATTAGACCTGCAGCTTAGGCCACCAACTCGTCTTCCGTGCCTACTAGAAGTGGTTCTTGCAGTGCTCTCCACAGCAGCAGCCGCACCCATGGGAGCACTGCCCACGTGCGGGGACACAGCGCTTACCTTAGTCTACAGTACTGTTCCTGCTGGCATCTCAGCTGTACTTGAACTCCGTGGCTGGGTGTCAGGAGCTCCAGGAACCGCACAATGGAGGGCGACTTCCCAGACCACTGGGCGAGGGGACAGAGCCATCGTAAGATCCTCAGATCCCTGTGTGAGACTTTCTTTCCAACCTGGATTGTTCTGCTAGGTCTTCACTCCCAGCCTCACCTCACAAGGCCACAGTGGAGGGGCACTTCTCCCTCTTCAAAAATGTACTCACCAATGACACATGCAAAATTTTATTGTAAAACGGTAGCCATTTGCATTTATAAAGACAGATGCCGTTCTCAGCATCCTCAGAAGGGGCAGCTAAGCTTTATAGGAGGTTTCGGGGATTTGACTGAATGTAACAAAAACTAGTATAAATGAGGAAGACTTAATATGGCAAAATTCACATAATTTAGAATCCAGCAGGGCACGTGTGGCTCATTCGGAATGGACAGTGAAGGGCCACCTTTTGCAAAATAGAGTGGCAAGTGACAAACTAGAAATACTTTTCTTTCAAAAGACTTGTTCTAACAAATGTTGACAGTGTTGCCAAAATCATTCCCACAGCTCCCTTTGTTGCTAAGGTTAAAACCCTTGGAGAGGCTGTTTCAGGTTTATCTGTGGTGCCTGAAGGCGTCCTCTTACCTACTTGTCCTTCATCTAAACACTTCATTGCCCCTGACAGCGTCCGCTGGGACCATCCTGGGACAGAGCTGGCTCGTGCTCCAGCCGCATCCCCAGCAATGCCCTCCTGTGGCACAAATGCCATGTACGTGTGCTTGGGCTCATTTCCAGTAAAGATACATCACAGTATATGTTATAATGACGGGAACTTAAAAAACACACACACAAGGCCAACAACTTAGAATCTAAGCAGTCTCTCATAGTGTTAAAAATCATTTTAAATAAAGTTACTATATTTTCAATAAAACTTATTCATCCTTCCTTGAAACAGAAACACTTGGAATTAAAACATAATTTGTAAAAAATCATGAGCCCTGCGATGAGTGGGCTGGGAGCTGGCTCCTTCCTTCTGTGCGGGCTGGGGAAGCTTCATGTCCTTGCCCATGGTCTCTCGGTGGCCTACAGGCACCAGGGGGTGGAAACAATGCTGGGGACAGAATTCCTGTCACATCAAACAGGAAACATTCACTCTGATTCCTCTTCCAGGGAAAGGAGCTGGGGGAGGAGGCGTGAAACGACTGTTCTTTTCCAACTCCAAGCAGAGACTCGGCTGCCAATCATGGCTGTCAATCATCGTAGTAATAATCTAACTTGGTGAACACCGTTTTGCAGCCTTTATCTGAGAAAACTCTCTCCTCTTTGGGGAAAAATGTCATCTCCTCAGCCACTCTGCTTACAATGTCTTCATTAGTTTCATAGCCTCGGGACTGCATTTCCACTCGGATACACATTTTTAGGTGTTTGTATTCCAGGGGGAGGAAGGGAACAAAATAATCAATGAGGTTCCGGTCAATTAAGCTGCTGTGCCAGAAGCCACCTGGGAAGAAGAAACAAGGTGCTGTTCATCCACATCCACCCACCCACCCTCTACACGCCTCCTGGGGGTCACTCACCCACCCTCCCATCTGTCCCACACATATCTACTGGGGTCACCCACCCCCCATCCATCCCACATACACATACTGGGGTCACCCACCCTCCCATCCATCCCACACACACCTACTGGGGTCACCCACCCTCCCATCCATCCCACACACACCTACTGGGGTCACCCACCCTCCCATCCATCCCACACACACCTACTGGGGGTCCCCACCCTCCCATCCATCCCACACACACCTACTGGGGTCAGCCACCCTCCCATCCATCCCACACACACCTACTGGGGTCAGCCACCCTCCCACCCATCCCACACACACCTACTGGGGTCACCCACCCTCCCATCCATCCCACACACACCTACTGGGGTCACCCACCCTCCCATCCATCCCACACACACCTACTGGGGTCACCCACCCTCCCATCCATCCCACACACACCTACTGGGGTCACCCACCCTCCCATCCATCCCACACACACCTACTGGGGTCACCCACCCTCCCATCCATCCCACACACACCTACTGGGGTCAGCCACCCTCCCACCCATCCCACACACACCTACTGGGGTCACCCACCCTCCCATCCATCCCACACACACCTACTGGGGTCACCCACCCTCCCATCCATCCCACACACACCTACTGGGGTCACCCACCCTCCCATCCATCCCACACACACCTACTGGGGTCAGCCACCCTCCCACCCATCCCACACACACCTACTGGGGTCACCCACCCTCCCATCCATCCCACACACACCTACTGGGGTCACCCACCCTCCCATCCATCCCACACACACCTACTGGGGTCACCCACCCTCCCATCCATGCCACACACACCTACTGGGGGTCCCCACCCTCCCATCCATCCCACATACATATACAGGGGTCACCCACCCTCCCACCCATCCCACACACACCTACTGTGTGTGCCCTCTCCCTTGTGGAGCTCCAGATCAGTGGGGAAGGCAGATGTTAACAGGCACCTGCACACTGGGATGCTTCTGTGACAGTGGAAAGGGACACCCTCTTTACACTGCGGGCTGGGGGAGGCCTCCCAAGGTATGACCTAAGAGATTGAAGATGGGAAAGAGGTTCTGGGGCCCAGGAACAAGCAGAGGCAGTGGGGAAGGCAGAGTTCCACAGAAAGCAGGAGGCAAGAAGAGTTCCCGGGAAGGACTACCGGCCACGCTGGTAATTTACTCTCCCTGGAGTTTCAGCAGCTGGACTAACAGGGAAGGCTGCTGCCGCTGCCACAGTGCCCAGCCCCTGCAGAGCATGTGGGCACCAAAACTAGCCTTGGGAGTGCGGATGTGCAGCCCACGCCGGGCTCCCTGTGAAGGCCTGGCCTTGGCTGTGTTTTCTCCCCTAAATGTGGGCTGGCTCTGCACCTGCCCCATCCACTCCTCCTGGGCTCCTGGAACTCCTGACCCAGCACACCTCCTCCCAGCCCCAGATGACACAGCACACACTACGTCGCCCACTAGCCCACGCGTGTCTTCTAGTGAGCTGATACCCTTCTGCTCTGCCATGTAATTCTGGGGCTCCGTCTCCAACTCAAGCTTCTCCTCATTCACTGGGTTAATACGTTTCATGCCCAACAGTGCTTTGCACACAATTGGTGCTCAATAAATGTGTGGCTGACTGATAGAGTGGAGCCTGTGGCCAGGGAAAGAACAGAACCAACCACTGAATGGGAACAAGGGGCAGTCTCGCTATCACGAGCTGGTTCTCAGAGGCCTGCTCTCTGCCAGGCACGCCCTGGGCCTGGGGACACAGCTGAGGGCAGACAGCCCTCACGGCTTTACCACTCTAGGGCAGGAGACACCCGACAAACCAGGAAACAGTCTCAGATGGTGCTTGGAGTGACGAACGCCGCATAGCAGAATGGACATGGAGAGCGGGAGGTGGAGCAGGTTGGGCGGGACCTCAGGGCAGAGCCCGAGCGACAAGGACCCAACCACGCAGACCCAGGAATGACAGGTCACCTCAGGCAACCCTGAGACTTTACAATTATCTCTTGAGGACTTCCAAGTTTGCCCTCCCAGCCTGATGGCCTCCCTGGAGCTTCGCGGCTCTGCTCTGGTGCCCTGATGCCATAGTCCACTGCGCTCGCCTGTCCTTCCTGCTGTCCCTTCCCTTCAATGGCAGCGCCACCCTTCCCATTGCTCAAGTTAGGTCCTTGGTTCTTCTCTCGTTTCCACATACAATTCTGCAGGAAGTCGTACAGGTTCTACCTTCGAAACACACCCAGAACCCGACCATGTCCCTCCACCCCCACTACTTCCACGCTGGGTTCCCTGGCCCTGTGGCTGTGGGTCTGTCCTCCGCCCAGTTGCCAGCAAGGTCCTGTGAAGGCCTTGTCAGATCACAGCACCGCCTGCCCAGGACCCTCCAGGCCTCTCTCTTCCACTTGGAATAAGATCCAAGGTTCACCATGGCCCACCAGGCTTTCCACGGTCTGCACCTCCACCCCAAATCTCGCCTCTTCTATCACCTCCTGTTCCCCTCCTCTGTTTATCCTCAACCAGCCACAGTGACTCCAAGCACAGGCCCTGCTCACGCCCCTGGATGTGCTGTCTGCACTGGGGAATGCTTTTCCCTTAGACATCCACATGGCTCACTCCCTCAGGTCAGCCCAAATGCTACCCTCACAGGGAGCCTTCCCTGTCCACTCTATTAAAGCAGAGCCCATCCTTACCCTGCACCCCAAAGCCTTTCTTTTTTTCCTCTACTGGCGCTGGGGAGAAAGATAGATATATATATATGTGTCCATGTGTGTACATGTGTGATGTGTGCATGTGTACTGCATGTATACACACAAACACATCACACACATCAACGTATCTATCCCCCATCATCTGATACATTTTCTTTCTTTCTTATCACTAGGATGTAGGATCTATAAGGGCAAGAATTTCTGTGTTTGTTCACTGCTGTGCCCCCAGTCCTAGGTTTGATGCCTGGCACCTACCAGATGCTCCATATACATGTGTTGAATGAATGTTCAGCCATCTGCCTGAGGCCACAGTCAGTCTCTGGGCCAGGGCTGCCCGACTCCCAGGCTGGCACTCCTGAGTGCCGTGTAACCACAGCGTGGATTCGAGGCCACTGGGCTCATCTGCCTCAGCATTAGGCTAAGGTTTCTGCTGCATGTGCTCATGTTTTTTGGCAAGGCCAAGAAACTATCCAACATGTTACAAAATGCATGTCTTGCCTCAGTAGTATTCCACTGGCACACACTGACATACGGTACCCCATGTTGTTCACTAACTGTAGGATGAATTTCCTGGCAAGTCTGTCTCAAATGAGCCCTTCTGTTTTTGTCATCTCCAGAACCTGAAGCGCACAGACTTGAACAGGCAGCCCTGCACAACTCACAGGTGTTAGCCAGTGAGTTAGCCTCCATTATGCTGGCTTTCCGCCTCCCCAGATTCAAGGTCAAAGGTCTCATGACATTCCCTGGAGAAGTAGCGAGCTAAAACTTAAAAGCTCAGGTTTTAGAATCAGAGACACTGAACAGGCTGCACGGCCCTGGGCAAGCTGCCACATCTCTTTGAGTCTCTCAGTCTCTACACTACGAGGTATGGTGAAGACTGAGTGAAATCCGCGGGCAGAGTGTTTCACACGGTGCCCAGTACAAAATAAGGGTCCAACCACTATTTGGCTGTTGCTCTTGGGCAATGAAGAGAAAGGGAAAAACTAACAGGTCATCTCTCCCCTTGAGCTGCCCTTGGCAGCCTTCGTTGCTCAACTACTGGCTCTTTCTTCTACAAAGAAAATCGGCCGGGCGCGGTGGCTCAAGCCTGTAATCCCAGCACTTTGGGAGGCCGAGATGGGCAGATCACGAGGTCAGGAGATCAAGACCATCCTGGCTAACACGTGAAACCCCGTCTCTACTAAAAAATACAAAAAACTAGCCAGGCAAGGTGGCGGGCGCTTGTAGTCCCAGCTACTCGGGAGGTTGAGGCAGGAGAATGGCGTGAACCCAGGAGGCGGAGCTTGCAGTGAGCTGAGATCCCACCACTGCACTCCAGCCTGGGCGACAGAGCGAGACTCTGTCTCAAAAAAAAAGAAAATCATGTAGCTGAAGAAAATGGGGGAATTGGCTGGGTGCAGTGGCTCACGCCTGTAATCTCAGCACTTTGGGAGGCTGAGGCGGGCGGATCACCTGAGGTCAGGAGTTCGAGACCAGCCTGGCCAACATGGTGAAACCCCGTTTCTACTAAAAATACAAAAAATTAGCTGGGCGTGGTGGTGGGCGCCTGCAGTCCCAACTACTTGGGAGGCTGAGGCAGGAGAATGGTGTGAACCCGGGAGGTGGAGCTTGCAGTAAGCCGAGATCCCACCTGGGCGACAGAGTGAGACTCCGTCTCAAAAAAAAAAAAAAAAAAAAAAAACCCCAGCAGGCCAGGTATGTAGCTCATGCCTATAATTCCAGCATTTTGGGAGGCTGAGGCGGGAGGATCACTTAAGTCCAGGAAGTCAAGACCAGCCTGGGCAACATAGGAAGACTCCGTCTCTACAAAAAAAAAAAAAAAAAAAAAAATTTAGCCAGGCATGGTGGCACAAGCCTGTGGTTCTACCTACGTGAGAGGCTGAGGCTGGAGGATCACTTGAGCCTAGGAAGTCAAGACTCCAGTGAGCTGAGATCACACCACTGGACTCCAGCCTGGGTGACAGAGTGAGACCCTGTCTCAAAAAATAAGCTGGGCGCAGTGGCTCACGCCTATAATCCCAGCACTTTGGGAGGCCGAGGTGGGCGGATCACCTGAGGTCAAGAGTTCGAGACCAGCCTGGCCAACATGGTGAGACCCCGTCTCTACTAAAAATACAAATATTAGCTGGGGTGGTGGTATGCACCTGTAATCCCTCAGCTATTCAGGAGGCTGAGGCACAAGAATCGCTTGAACCTGGGAGGCGGAGGTGGCAGTGAGGCGAGATTATGCCACTGTACTCCAGCCTCGGTGACAGAGTAAAACTCTCTCAAAAATAAAAATAAAACCGCACTTGTCAAACATTAGTGTTCATAAAAGTTACCTGGAGTGTGTCAGTAAAGATTCCCCTCATGACTCGGAAAGGGACTGAGAATCTGCATTTCTTTCTACCCGGCTCCCAGGTGATGCTGACAGTGACCCTGACGCTTTAACACTTTGGGTGCAGGATTAGGAACCAGATGGGACTGGCGGTGGGATGGCCCTACTCACTGTTCTTGTTATTGAAAACCGACACAGACAAGGCATGTTCAATGTCTTTGAGCTTGATGTCTTCCCTCTGCTTTCCACTCCTCCAGAAATCCAAAGCCACATCTGTGATCCTTTCTGCTCCAGCATTGCTGCAAAACAAGTCCAGCGGGTAAGCACGGGGTTTTCTCCTAGAGCTCGGAGACTTGGGCTCGGGGCCCATCCATCACGTCCTAGCCCTGACCTTACCTGAGAAATATGAAGATGGCTTTCTGGTAGGAGACCCCATCCACCAGGTCATAATAGTCGAGGAAAGGCTTGATGGCGTCTATGAGGCCTGCATGCATCTTATCCATTTCATCAAATATGAAGATGGACCTTGCACAGGCACTCACGTTGCCTCGAATCCACAACTGTAACTGATCCTGAATTACAAGGGGAAAAAGCCAACACAAAGTTCTCAGCCAGGGCCATCAATCAGCTCCTTCTACCACTGAGAACCGCAGCTTCACTTACAGATCACTGTGCACTCAGCACTAAGAACTTTACACGCACAAAATCTTCTTTGTTCCTAACAACCCCATGGAGTGAGCACTATCATACCCATTTTACAGATGAGGGAACTGAGGCACAGAGCAAGCTTACTCCACTTGCCCAAGAGAGTGGAGTAAGCTATACGGGGCAGAGCTGGGACCTGAACCCAGTCCTGTCTCACTCCAAAGCCCAATACTCTGATTACAGTTCCCATGCTGCGAGATGCCACACAGATGCTGTCAGAGCTGCTGCTCTTTTGTCATCAAAGGGGCAATGTGGGATGTCATGAGGATACTGATTTTTATTTGAAAAGGGGGTGAGGTTGGGCACGGTGGCTCACACCTGTAATCCAAGCACTTTGGGATGCTGAGGCAGACGGGATCAGTTGAGGTCAGGGGTTTGAGACCACCCTGGTCAACATGGTGAAACCCCATCTCTATTAAAATACAAAAATTAGGGCCAGGCATGGTGGCTCATGCCTGTAGTCCCAGCACTTTGGGAGACTGAGGTGGGCGGATCACCTGAGGTCAGGAGTTCAAGACCAGCCTGGCCAACATGGTGAAACCCTGTCTCTACTAAAAAAAAATACAAAATTTAGCTGGGCATGGTGGCAGGTGCCTATAGTCCCCGCTACTCAGGAGGCTGAGGAAGGAGAATTGTGTGAACCCGGGAGGCGGAGGTTGCAGTGAGCTGGGATCACGCCACTACACTCCAGCCTGGCAACAGAGCAAGACTCCATTAAAAAAAAAAAAAAAAAAATTTGCCAGGCGTAGTGGCGGGTGACTGTAATCCCAGGTACTTGGGAGGCTGAGGCTTGAGAATCGCTGGAACCTGGGAGGCGGAGGTTGCAGTGAGCTAAGACTGCCCCACTACAGTCCAGCACTCCAGCCTGGGCGACAGAGTGAGACTCTGTCTCAAATAATAATAAACAACAATAAAACAAAATGAAATAAACAAGGATTCATTCAGACTTGTTAGGCTCCAGCAGCCAAGATTTCCTACTCTGGTGACCTACTAACTTATATGGAATATTCTAAGCACTGTTCATACAACTTTTTTTTTTTTTTTTTTTTGAGACAGAGTCTTGCTCTGTCACCCAGGCTGGAATGCAATGATGTGATCTCAGCTCACTGCAACCTCTGCCTCCCAGGTTCAAGCGATTCCCTTGCCTCAGCCTCCTGAGTAGCTGAGATTACAGGCACCTGCCACTACGCCCAGCTAATTTTTGTATTTTTTTTTTTTTTTTTTTTTTTGAGACGGAGTCTCGCTCTGTCGCCCAGACTGGAGTGCAGTGGCGCGATCTCGGCTCACTGCAAGCTCCGCCTCCCGGGTTCACGCCATTCTCCTGCCTCAGCCTCCGGAGTAGCTGGGACTACAGGCGCCCGCCACCACGCCCGGCTAATTTCTTTTTGTATTTTTAGTAGAGACGGGGTTTCACCGTGTTAGCCAGGATGGTCTCGATCTCCAGACCTCGTGATCCGCCCGCCTCGGCCTCCCAAAGTGCTGGGATTACAGGCTTGAGCCACCGCGCCCGGCCAATTTTTGTATTTTTAGTACAGATGGCGTTTCACCATCTTGGCCAGGCTGGTCTTGAACTCTTGACCTCAGGTGATCCACTCGCTTTGGCCTCCCAAAGTGCTGCGATTACAGGTGTGAGCCACCGCGCCTGGTCTGTTCATAAAATATTTTACTCTGACCTCCCAAAACCCATCATGGTAGTTACCACTGTGCTCCTTCTTTTACAAATGAGAAAACTGAGGCACAGACAAGTGAAGTAACTTGCCTAAAGTCACAGTTATTGTTAGTGAAGCCTCAGTTCTAAGATGACCAACTCATCCTGATTCCTCTAGAATGGTTCCTGCTTGTTTGGGACAGGGTCTCACTCTGTCACCCAGGCTGGAGTGCAGTGGCTCTCTGCTCACTGCAGCCTCGACCTCCCAGGTTCAAGCCATCCTTCTGCCTCAGGCCCCTAGCTGGGACTACAGGTGCGTGCCACCACGCCTGACTAATTTTTTTTTTGTATTTTTTTAGTAGAGATGGGATTTCACCATGTTCCCCAGGCTGGTCTGGAACTCTTGAGCTCAAGGGATCAGCCGGTTTGGCTTCCCATAATGCTAGAATTACAGGTGTGAGCCACCACACCCATGGGACATTCGCATTTCAGGACAGAACCGCTGGACAGTGGGTGACCCACGTGCTTACCCAAACAGAAGGGAAAAATGTGTTCACGTTTTTCCATGGATACAGTCAGGGATAAATAACTGATTGAGGCCAGGCATGGTGGCTCATGCCTGTAATCTCAGCACTTTGGGAGGCAGAGGCAGGTGGATCACCTTGAGGTCAGGAGTTCCAGACCAGCCTGGCCAACAAGGTGAAACCCTGTCTCTACTAAAAATACAAAAATTAGCTGGGTGTGGTGGCGGGCACCTGTAATCCCAGCTACTTGGGAGGCTGAGGCAGGAGAATCACTTGAACCCGGGAGGCAGAGTTTGCAGTGAGCCCAGATGGAGATTGTGCCATTGAACTCCAGCCTGGGCTACAAGAGTGAAACTCAGTCTCAAAAAATAAACAAATAATAACTTTTGCCCACCTTGCAGGTCTGTTACAAGGATCTAAAAGGCAACAGTTAACATTTATTTGTAACATGCACCAGGCACATGTTACACACTTGACAGACAGAGTTCCCTGGATTGTTACAAGCAACACTTTGTAAGTCAGAACCTGAGTCTCAGGTCAGGCAACTGTCCTAAGACTATGGAGCTGGGAGAGTGTTAGGACTCAAATCCAGATGTGTCTGCTGCCAAAGCCCAAGCTGCTAATCAGTGAGTTCAACCATAAAAGCTGTTTGCCGCTGGGCGAGGTGGCCCACACTTGTAATCCTAGCACTTTGGGAGGCTGAGGTGGGCAGATCACTTGAGGTCGGGAGTTCGAGACCAGGCTGGCCAATGTGGGGAAACCCCATCTCTACTAGAAATACAAAGATTAGCCGGGTGTGGTGGTGCATGCCTGTAGTCACAGCTACTCGGGAGGCTGAGGCAGGAGAATCGCTTGAACCCAGAAGGCGGAGGTTGCCGTGAGACAAGATGGCGTCACTGCACTCCAGCCTGGACAACAGAGTGAGACCCTGACTCAAAGAAAAAAAAAGGGCAGTTTGCAACAGTAGGTTCAACAAACTTAGGACTCTCTACATATGTTTCCTCTTTCACAAAATGAGTGAGATGTGACCGGGCATGGTGGCTCACACCTGTAATCCCAGCACTTTGGGAGGCTGAGGTGGGCGGATCACCTGAGGTCAGGAGTTCGAGACCAGCCTGGCCAAGTTGGCAAAACCCCATCTCTACTAAAAATACAAAAATTAGCTGGGCATGGTAGCAGGAGCCTGTTATCCCAGCTACCTGGGAGGCTAAGGCAGGAGAATTGCTTGAACTAGGAGGCAGAGGTTGCAGTGAGCTGAGATCATGCCATTGCACTCCAGTCTGGGTAGCAAGAGTGAAACTTCATCTCAAAATAAAGGAAAAAAAAAAACAAAAACGAGTGAGATGTGTTGATCTCTAAGATGGATTAGATCATGTCCACCTCTAAAATCCCATGACCCTACAAACTCACTGGACCGATTTTCAGAACCCACCACAAAGCTTTGATGGTGTTAACTGCTCCACGCATCTCAAACTCTAACTTCTACACCTTTCCAAGGGGAACTGAGACGTGAACCATTTTCAGGGCTCACTCATTTCAACACAATTTCCAAATCTCATCCCACAACGAAGAGACCCCAAACCCGACGACATCCAGGAAGGGATTCCAAACTCCCATCCTTGCCTTGTACAAGGTGATGTTTGAAGCATGTGGAAAGTGCAATGTGGCCACAAACAGGTGGACATAGTCACTGTTCAGACCACCCTCGTAAATATTCTCTGCGATGATCTTGCTGACGAAATTTTTGCCGGTGCCTGTCCACCCGTGCAGGGAGAGGGTGAGAGGTTTCTTGGGCTTCGGATTGTTTATGAAACCAAACACAGCATTTAAGATGATTTTCTTTGCAAGATGCTGTCCAAAGAGCTTGTTGTCCAGATCCTTCTGCAATGCTGGGGGAGACAAAGCCAATCAGGAGTGGGGAAGAAACAGTGACAAAAGGCAGCCACATTTACAGCCCATGAGAAAGTCAGCAAAGCCGTCTAGCTCTTCAAGCACCTTGTGAAACCTCAAGTACTGCGGTCTGTAAGCTCCTGGCCCAGAGGGGACGGTGGTCCAGGGAGCCCTCCCTTTGCTGGTCCTGCCTATTCTAAAGCCCTGGCCCGGTTCCTTCCCGAAAAGGCCCTTGGTGCGGGTGCCACTGCCACTGCCACTGCCACCAGTTTGCACCTCTAACCCCTGTGCTGCTCCTCCCACCCCAAGGCAGGGCGGGGAAAGAAAGCAGTTTGGTCCCTCCCGGTCGGCTCCGAAGAAGTCCTCACCATCCTTCCTGTCTCCCGCTAGGCTATAAAGGAAGCAGAGCCCACTTCGGAGGGAGATTACCACCGGTCCACCCCCAGCTTAGCACAAAGTAGGCCAACCTGCAGCCCGGCTCCTCAGGTCTCCAACTGAAGTCTGGCCCGTCTGTGGTGGCCAAGGGGCCAGGCCTCATCCTGCAGGGGTCGCTCGGCTTCCGGGGTCCGGCCCGCACGGACTCAGCTCTGCCCAGGCCCGGCCCTCCTGGGATTTGATCCCTATCCCGGCCCGGCCCTAGTGCCATCCCCCAGCCCCCAAGCCCCGCTCCAGCCCTAGTCCTAGCCCGGCCCTAGTGCGATTCACCAGCCCCAGCCCCAGCCCGGCCCGGCCCTAGTGCCATCGCCCAGCCCCCAAGCCCCGCTCCAGCCCTAGTCCTAGTCCGGCCCCGGTGCCATCCCCCCGCCTCCATCCTCCATCCTCCATCCCCTGGTCCTAGCCCAGCCCTAGTGCCATCTCCCAGCCCCAGCCTCCAGCCTCCAGCCTCCAGCCCCCGCCCCAGCCTCCAGCCCCCGCCCCAGCCCCCGCCCCTGCCTACCCTCCCTGCTAAGGCTCCGCTTCTGCCCGCAGCACTCGGCGAAGAGGCAGTAGAGACGCGGGTAGATGTAGCCGGTGAGGACGCCGGCCAGGGCCAGTCCCAGGCTGATGGGCTCCACCGCCTGCACCACGGACGGCGCCAGCAGCAGCAGGCCCAACGCGGCCCGGCCCAGCTTCATGCCCGGACCCGCGCCACCCTGCGCGTTCTCGCGCCGACCGCGAACCAGTACCGCCGCCAGACCCGCGCTTCCGGTTCCTCCTCGCGCGGAGGCCATCTTTCTTCAGGGCAGCCCTCCTCCCGACGCCGGCGGCCGCCATCTTTGTTCGGTACAAAGCCCTGTTTTGCTTCCGGAAGGTCGGATCTGCACCGCCCCCGTCGGCCACGTGTTTTTGTTTGTTTATTTTAAAGTAATGGACGTTATTTTTGCCGGGCGTGGTGGCTCACGCCTGTAATCCCAGCCCTTTGGGAGGCTGAGGCGGGTGTATCACCTGAGGTCAGGAGTTCGAGACCAGCCTCACCAACATGGTGAAACCACGTCTTCTACTAAAAATATAAAATCAGCCAGGTGTGGTGGTAGGCACCTAGCTACTGGGGAGGCTGACGCATGAGAATCGCTTGAACCCAGGAGGCGCAGGTTGCAGTGAGCTGAGATCCCACCACTATACTCCAGCCTGGGCGACAGAGCAAGACTGTGTCCCTCCCCCAAAAAAATAATAATGGACGTTAATTTTTAGAACAGATTTACAGAAAAAATTG
Source organism: Macaca fascicularis (assembly GCF_037993035.2). Lineage (NCBI taxonomy): Eukaryota > Metazoa > Chordata > Mammalia > Primates > Cercopithecidae > Macaca > Macaca fascicularis. The sequence goes on along the minus strand of NC_088389.1, from coordinate 14,083,925 downwards.
TAAGAGTACAGAGTTCCCATGTGCCACACCTCCCTGCAATTACCCGTTACTAAATTCTTACATTATTAGTGTATTACATTTGTTAAAATTAACGAAGCACTGTTGTTATATTAACTAAAGTGTACAGTTTATTCGGATTTCCTTCCTTTTACTTATGCCTTTTTCTGCTCCAGGTTTCCATTCAGGATACATTAATTTGTTATGTCTTAGACTCCTGTTAGTGACAGTGTCTCAGCCTTTTATTTTTATTTTTATTTTAGCTGGAGTGCAGTGGTGTGATCTCAGCTCACTGCAACCTCCGCCTCCCAGGTTCAAGTGATTCTCCTGTCTCAGCCTCCCGAGCAGCTGGGATTACAGGCATACACCACCATACCTGGCTAATTTTTGTATTTTTGGTAAAGACGGGGTTTCACCATGTTGGCCAGGATGGTCTTGATCTCCTGACCTTGTGATTCACCCACCTCAGCCTCCCAAAGTGCTGGGATTACAGGTGTGGGCCACCATGCCTGGCCTCAGCCTTTTATTTTTGATGACCTTGATAGTTTTGAGGAGTATTGCCACAATCTTTGGTAGGCTGGCCCTCTACTGGAATTTGATGTTTTTCTCAGGATTAGACTAGCGCTATGGGGTTTTGGAAGGAAGATCACAAAGGTAAAGTGCTATGCTCATCACATTCTACCAAGGAAGGGTTCTTACTGTCAACATTACCTATCACTGTTGGTGCTGACTTGATCACTTGACTGAGGTAGTATCAAGTCTCCGCACTGTACACTTATTCTTCTCCCCACCCCTCTTTTCTCTACTGTACTCTTTGGAAGGAGGTCCCCATGCACAGCCCACACATTAAGGAGTTAGGGATTTTGCTCCACCTCCTTGGGAGCAGAGTATCTGCAGAGATTATCTGGAATTCTGCATGGGAGATTTGTTTTTTCTCCCCCATGTATTCAATCATTTATATCAGTATGGACCATTGTTATTTTATCCTTTGTGTTATAATACAGTACTAATTTTTTTTTTTCTCAAATTGTTCTCATTTTGGCCACGGGGAATTTAAGTGGTTCTTTGTGTTCCTTTGACCTACACCCAGTGTATACCAGTTTATTTGGGTTTGAGTGCTTCTTTCCTTTCTGCCACTACAGGATGCTCCAGGCTCATCTTGTATATTTCCTGCCCCCGTCCCAGAATCCTATTTCTACGAGGAACCCTGATTCCTTTCATTGTAGAATGGCATTACAAACTGGCTGGGCATGGTGGCTCGTGCCTGTAATCCAGCACTTTGGGAGGCTGAGGCAGGTGGATCACCTGAGATCAAGAGTTTGGGATCAGCCTGACCAATATGGTGAAACCCCATCTCTACTGAAAATACAAAATAATTAGCTGGGCATGGTGGCATGTGCCTATAGTCCCAGTTATGCAGGAGGCTGAAACAGAATTCCTTGAACTCAGGAGGTGGAGGTTACAGTGAGCCGAGATCATGCCACTGCACTCCAGCCTGGGTGACAGCGAGACTCCATCTCAAAAAAAAAAAAAAAAAAAAAAAAAAAGAAAGAAACCAAGCTCTGGGTGCTAGGTGTGCTTCTTGCTGAGATGTCATTTCTTTCAGGCAGTCTCAGCTGACAGAACAAAAAAATGTGTGTATATACTATTAAACACACACACATATCTATAAATATTTCTAGGTAAACATCTGTACTTATATTAAGCTAAACATGAGCTCATGCTGACATCTCCAACTCTAATCCATTACACGGATCATTGGAGCCTCCTCCCCTTGCTTATCTGTGAATTCCCACCCCAACAGTGAGAGACCTGGCTCCCTCCATCTGGTGGCCACTTTTAAGCTGGGTAAAAGATTACTCATTTTCCAGCAAAGGGAACTCTGGCAAGTGAGAACTGTTGATCATCCACTTATTTGCCTGTTCATCCCATAAACACGTGTTGCGTTGCTGTGTGCCAGATGTGCTAGGCCTTTAGTATTCATCTTGGGTTACGCCTGTACATCGTTGGGACCTGTTAAATGCTAGTTGAAATATCCTGAAAATATTTTTTAAGGTTCAACTTTTCATATTGGATTTCAAATAATACTTTTGTGCATTTGTTACAAGCCAGACACTATAGGGATCATTCACAGTTTTGAGGGCTGCCTATGTGTCAGATTGTGGGCTATGCCCTGGGGTTTCAAATTTAAAAATTAGGCATACATGGTTCCTGCCTTCACTGACCACATTCAAGTGGAGGAGGACAAAAAAGTCTCCACTTTACAGATGAGAAAACTGAGGCTAAGAGTGAAAAGGATCTGTCCAAGGACACAATTAGTAAGCTGTGAGCTGGGCTCAGATGTGACTCCTGGGCCAAACCACCATAACCACAATACTTGCTCTAACTCCGCCCGTAAGTCAGCCAATCTGCTCTTTCCTCTTCCGGACCATGTGGATGCCTCAGGAAAAATGAGGGCACAGGTAAGAAGGTACTTGACAGTTAGCAGGTTGCAGCACGTCTATGACATTTGAAATAAATGAGAAAATCCATCTCAGTAATTCAATTTTACATTTAGCTACCCAAACCATGGGCTTTGAAAACATTACCTGATGTTGGTATAAGGAAACATAATACAAACAATATGGTTAGATTCATTTTGAAATTTAATAATTCAATTCTAATAGTAATAAGAAACATAGTTTATGCTTTTTTTTAAATGAAAACAAACAAGTAATTTTGTAAAAGTCAGAAAACACCAGTATCCTTCTGATCTCATCCTAGATTTTTCTGTCAGTTGGACCCACTCTAATCAATGGAGGATGCATGTCTGACCCCATCCCAGATACGTGAAAGCAGAAGACACGATGCATCTATAATAATGAAAGCACAATCTAAAGGGTATTATCACACCGTGAACAGTTTCTTCCTGACCCAGAGCAAATATTAAAAGACAATATATTTACAAACAAGATTTAATAATGCTCACAAGAATAGAGTTTGCCCCCAAATGGAAAATTACACATTGTTTTGTTTCAAAAAGTTATAAATTTAGTGCCTGAAAAATCCAGCAGGTAAGCAGAAGGACCAATAGGGTCTGTTTCTGGAACTGTTCGCTAGCAAATGAGCATGCTCTGTCCAGGAAGCCCTTTTTCTTTTCTTTTTTTTTGAGACAGTTTTGCTCTTGTTGCCCAGGCTAGAGTGCAATGGTGCAATCTCGGCTCACCGCAACCTCTGCCTCTCGGGTTCAAGTGATTTTTCTGCCTCAGCTTCCCGAGTAGCTGGGATTACAGGCATGTGCCACCATGCCCGGCTAACTTTTTTGTGTTTTTAGTAGAGACAGGGTTTCTCCATGTTTGTCAGGCTGGTCTCAAACTCCCGACCTCAGGTGATCCGCCCACCTCTGCCTCCCAAAGTGCTGGGATTACAGGCCTGAGCCACCATGCCCGGCCAGGAAGCCATGTTTCACGGGAGGGATATAGGGAGAGGAAGGCGCTATTTACATCCCACTCTGCACAGCTCAGTACCGCCTATTCATTTTCTTGAACTTCTCATAATGATAGTCATCAGTTGCCTTCTCGTTAGCAGGACGCTTGCGGTTAGGAGGGGACCCTGAGAAGGAAAAGAACAGGAAAGGTGGCTTGCCATGCTGGAACCCACTGCTAGACTTTACTCCAGGTAGGCAAAGACAACTGCCTGTTTCCTTCCCCACAGGAGCCCCAGCGCCTAACCCAGTGAACATAGTAGGGCCTCCGTAGACACTTATTTGTCTTTTTCTTCTTATTTTGAGATGGAGTCTCACCCTGTTGCCCAGGCTAGAGTGTAATGGCATGATCTAAGCTCACTGCAACCTCCAACTCCCGGGTTCAAGCGATTCTCTTGCCTCAGCCTCCTGAGTAGCTGGGATTACAGGCACCTGCCACGATGCCTGGCTAATTTTTGTATTTTTAGTAGAGACGGGGTTTCACCATGTTAGCCAGGCTGGTCTTGAACTCCTGACCTTAGGTGATCTGCCTGCCTTAGCTCCCAAAGTGCTGGGATTATAGGCGTAGGCCACCGAGCCTGGCCAATACCTTTTTCTTTTCTTTAAAAAAAAAAGATGTGGTCTCACTCTGTCACACAGGCTAGAGTGTAGTCGTCCAATCATAGCTCACTGCAGCCTTGAACTCTCAGTCTCAAGCGATCCTCCTGCCCCAGCTTCCCCAGCAGCTGAGACTACAAGTGTGAGGCACTGCACTCAGCTAACCTTATGAGTAGCTTTTATTTGTCCTTACTGAAATTTTCTGACTTCTTGAGTCTCTACTGTGCTTGAGAATATGAGATTGTATGCTTGATACTGAATTCTCAGAGCAATCCTAACACAGGTAGGTTCTATTAGGATTCCCATGAGGAAACTGAGGCTTAGAAAGGGGAAGGCACATAGTCATGGTCCAGAGCATGGACTGGAACCCAGATGCCCCAGCTTCAGTGCCAACCTCCACACTGTCCCCCGCTGCACCCTGCCTCCATGGGCCCCCACAGAGCTGAGCACTCCAGGCAGCCCCGGGGCCTTTGTTGCACTCACGCTCAGGCTCTGGCTTCTCCGTGTCGCCTACTCTCAAGGGCCGGGCCTTGGGCTCTTCTTTGTTTCTCCGGATGGGTGCGTTGAGCTCTTCATGATAAACTGGACCCAAAGAGACCAGGGGACACATTAGACGGAACATGAGGTTCCTAGGGACCTCAGCCCAAATAAGGGAAAGGGGACAAGACCGCTCTCCCTGAGGGGCTTACATCTGTTGTGCTGCACGTAATTCACGGCCATGTTGGTAGGCACGAAGGAGGTCTCGCTGTCTTTCTTCTTGTTCTGCTGCTCTGCCAGCAGACGGGCCTTGGCATCCTCCGTGGAAATTATATTTTTAATTTTAGCACTATGGAGAGAAAGAAACCATACCACTTAGAAGATGGTAGCACCTTACTACTCAGATGTGAGTGGTGAGGCTGGCAGCCCAGCAGGACATAAGAAAATCATGTGTCCTGGGACACAGCTCTCCAGTTTACCAATCACACTTGTAGTCACATTCTCACGGAACTCTCACGGCCGTCAGAGAACCACAGTTACTCTGCTCTTCTGATCAAGAGCAAATTGAGTTTCAGAGAAGTAAAATGCTTAAGGCTCAAAGTTTGCAAGGCCGGAAAAGAGCCTAGAAGTTTCCCAACTTTCTACTGTACCAAAAGATTATTCTGACAATTGCACTTCTTTCATGACAATTCCCTTTTAAAGTGGATATTTTGTTTTAAGAAGGATCATAGGGAGAAGGGGTGGGTGAGCCTTTAACATGGCCCCTGCTAGAAGAAAACAGAAGAATAAAGGGCCTGATACAGCTGTCAACAGAGGCTAAAGAACCACTTCTGCTTTCAGCAGCCAGGGGCCCTTACTACTCTGGCCAAGCCTTCAGCAAAACTTCTAGCAACAACCTGCCAGAGACAATCTCGTTTGTATTTGTAGGATTCTAAGAACACAGATAAGAACATGGGGTCTCACTACACTGCCCAGGCTGGTCTCGAACTCCTGGGCTCAAGTGATCCTTCCACCTTTGCCTCCCAAAGAGCTAGGATAACAGGCACAAATCACCATGTCTAACCTTTTTTTTAAAAAAAAAAAAAAAAAAAAAAAGACAGGGTCTTACTCTGTCACCCAGGCTGGTGTGCAGTGGTGCAATCATGGCTCACTGTAGCCTCAACTCTGAGCTCAAGTGAGAGCCCAGCTAATTTTTTGAATTTTTTGTAGAGACAGGAGTCTATGTTTCTCAGGCTGGTCTCCTGGCCTCACGTGATCCTCCTGCCTTGGCCTCCCAAGTACTGGGATTATAGGCGTAAGCTACCACACCTGTCTCTCATAAATTTTTTTTTCTTTTGAAATAGAGTCTCATTCTGTCGCCAGACTGGAGTGCAGTGGCATGATCTTGGCTCACCGCAACCTCCACCTCCCGGGTTCAAGCCATTTCCTGCCTCAGTCTCCCAAATAGCTGGGATTACAGGTGCCTGCCACCATGCCCGGCTAATTTTTGTATTTTTAGTAGAGACGGGGTTCCACCATCTTGGCCAGGCTGGTCTTGAACTCCTGACCTTGTGATCCACCCACCTCAGCCTCCCAAAGTGCTGGGATTACAGACATGAGCCACCGTGCCTGGCCTGTCCCCCATAACTTTTAACTGGAAAGCACTGTGTCTTCTGCCTATGGGTCTCAAACATACTCGATGCCCAGGTCCACCTCAGGAATGCCACTCAGCATCTGGTTGGAAAGCATTTCCTCGGTCTTCTTTGCTGAGGAAACACGGATGTTTTCGGGAAGTTCATAAAGACAATCCTCTGCATTCTTTGGCTTAACTTTCTGTTCCTCATGTTCCACGATCCCTTTCCTCTTCTTTAGCTCTGTCTCAATGTACTTCATCCTGAAGTGAGAAACCCACAGGCCTCAGGGAGGGGCAGGAAACATACCAGGTATCCTCTAAATTAGCGGTCCCCAACACTGGCCCACAGACCAGTGACGGTCCATGGAGAAACAAGAAAAATACAAAATAACTTGAGTTTTTTCATCAAGTTAGAAATTTTCCACTTAAAGCAGCACCAACCTATGAGGTTATGTCCCACTAATCTATTGGTGTTACGATGTACAGGTTCTTTAAAGACAGAAAGATGATAGTTTGCCAATAGCTTTGCTGGCTAAATAAAAAGTGGGCAAGTCCATGTTTTATCCCTGCAATGTTTTGGGGAAATATTACTAGTCATGAAACCACCTTTGAAAAGAAGTTTTATTTTTTGTTTTTGGAGACGGAGTTTCACTCTTGTTGCCCAGGCTGGAGCGCGATGGCAAGATCTCGGCTTACTACAACCTCCACCTCCCGGGTTCAAGCAATTCTCTTGCCTCAGCCTCCTGAGTAGCTGGGATTACAGGTGCCCACCACCACACCCGGCTAATTTTGTATTTTCATTAGGGACAGGGTTTCTCCATGTTGGTCAGTCTGGTCTCGAACTCCCCACCTCAGGTGATCCGCCTGCCTCAGCCTCCCAAAGTGCTGGGATTATAGGCGAGAGCCACCGTGCCCAGCCTGAAAAGACCTTTTAAGAGGTTTTCAAAGTTCTTAAGCTGGGAGGTAGAAAGAGAGGGGCCAACTTTGACATCTAGAAAATTCTAGAAACGTCATCTATTGACTAAATATCTTGGACTCTGACTGGGGTCCAGCCCCAATTGCTCACAGCCAAACAGACTGACACTTACATGTCTGCATCCTCATCCCGTCTGTTGGTTTCTGCAGAAAACGATGTCCCCAGGTGCAGGTCCTCCTCTTCACTGATCCTGAAGGGAGAGAACAATGAGGCAGAGCTTTCAAGTCACAACTCAGTGAGGCTGAGTTTTATGTTCTAAGAAGAAAACAAAGACACAAGCATTTATAATATACTATTTACAGTTGGCAAAAAAAAAAAAAATGCTATAGTATAATATGTAAATGAAAGAAACTCTAGAAATATATGCAAGCAAACTGTTGGCTGCTAGTGATACCTCCAAGGATTGAGTGGATACACTTATTCTTAGGTATCCATGGGCGATTGGTTCTAGTGCCCCTCAAGGATACCGAAATCTGCAGATAGTAAAGTCCCTTATATAAAATAGTGTAATATCTGCATCTAATCTACACACATACTACCAAGTCCCTTATATAAAATAGTGTAATATCTGCATCTAATCTAGGCACATACTACCATCTGCTTTAAATCATCTCTAGATTACTTTTAATACCTAATTCAATATAAATGCTATATAGTTGTCACAAAAGTACACAGTGTACTTTTATTTTTTAAACTTTTGAATCATTTGAATGTTTTATTTATTTATTGACATGGAGTCTCACTCTGTCGCCCAGGCTGGAGTACAGTGGCGTGATGTCAGCTCACTGCAACCTCTGCCTCCCGAGTTCAAGCAATTCTCCTGCCTCAGCCTCCTGAGTAGCTGGGATTACGGGCGCCCACCACAACGCCAGGCTAACTTTTGTATTTTTAAAAGAGACAGTGTTTCACCATATCGGTCAGGCTGGTCTCGAACTCCTGACCTCAGGTAATCTGCCTGCCTCAGCCTCCCGAAGTGCTGGCATTACAGGCATGAATCACCACAGCTGGCCGGAATGTATTATTTTTGTTAATTGTTTTTATATGAAACTTCCCCCATGGGTTCACTTATTTTATTTTTTTGAGACAGGGTCTTTCTCTGTCACCCAGGCTGGAGTGCAGTGGTGTGATCACAGCTCACTCTAGCCTCAATCTCCCTGACTCAAGCAATTCTCCCACTTTAATTTCCTGAGTAACTGGGACTACGGGCACATGCCACCACACCCAGAGATATATACACACACACACACATATATACATGTACACATGTACGTGTGTGTACATATATATGTACATGTATTTCCTTTTTTTTTGTAGAGACAGGGGTCTCACTATGTTGCCCAGGCTGGTCTTAAACTCCTGGACTCAAGCTAGCCTCAGCCTCCCAAAGTGTTGGGATTATAGGCATCAGACATCATGCCTACAACACACTTTTACAAAAGGAGTCTACCAGCTTGGCTCTAAGTTAACTTTTAAAGACTTTCTGCTTTCTTTGTTTTTAAATAACATACCCTTTGCAAAGCACAAAACCTGCTTCAAGATGTCCCACTAATGCTGCTGCTACAGGCCTCAGCTCTCTGAGGGAACCTAGACCCAGGCAGTGGCTAAAGGTGAATTTGCTTATAAGCCTGTCCTGCACTTACTTATCTTTGCCCCTTTCCTTCAGTTTCTTCATATCCACCATACCACCTGTCTTCATCTGAAAGGGATCATCCTGCGGAAAGCAAACACAGTGAAGAGGAAGCATCTAAATAAATGGTAGTGGAATTTGTTTTCTGTAAAGCACATTCACTCACTGAAGAGCACTGCAGGGAGGGCTGCCATCGCTACCCAGGGAAGACCCCGTAACTTACCACTAGAGTTGTCTCCTCTTGTACCTTCTCTCCCACCAGCAGGGCCACAGCACTGAGCAAAACCAAAAACAGGAGAGGGAGAGAGAGAAATGGCATAATTCAGAGATGAGGAGGAACCCTCTCAGGTATGTGGATTGCAACATTAGTGCAAGGGTGGGATTTGAGGGGTGGGCAGGCAAGCCGGCTGGAAAAGCCTATAAGCATAAAACAGGGCTCAACAAGCACCGTACATGCTGGAAGAAGGGTGGGCTGGTGGTGAAGTGGTACGCTTTCCCACTCTCCTGTAAAGCCATTTGGCATTCTCTTGGCCCGGAAATCTCATTTCTAAGATACTCTCATCATGGAAAGTGCAGCTAAAGATAAATTTTTTTTTTTTTTAATTGAGACGGAGTCTCGCTCTGTTGCCTAGGCTGGAGTGCAGTGGCGCGATCTCTGCTCACTTTGCAAGCTCCGCCTCCCGGGTTCACGCCACTCTCCTGCCTCAGCCTCCCGAGCAGCTGGGACTACAGGCGCCCGCCACCACGCCCAGCTAATTTTTTGTATTTTTAGTAGAGGCGGGGTTTCACCTTGTTAGCCAGGATGGTCTCAATCTCCTGACCTTGTGATCCGCCCGCCTCGGCCTCCCAAAGTGCTGGGATTACAGGCGTGAGCCACCGTGCCAAGATAAATTTAAAAGAATATCCACTGCAACCTTATTTGATAGGAAAAATTTACAAAATCACCTACACGTCCCAAAATAGGGGATTTGTTAACAAATTACGATACACACATCTGGTGGAATATTATGCAGCCATTAAGAAGGTTTTCTGAAAAATACTCCACAATATGGGTGAATGCCCACAATGTCATAATGAGTTGAAAAGAACAGGGAATAAAAGTATATTGAAAGTTGTTCACAATCTGAGAAAGAGAGAGAGAGAAAAATAACAGATTGGAAAGAGTATTAAATATTAATACCAGGGCATTCTCGGGTGGCTTTGCAAGAAAAAAAAATGTTAACACTGGTAACTTCCGGAATGGAGAATTGTGGGTGCTTTTTATTGTCTTGACTATACTTTTCGAAATTATACAAACTCTTAACGATCGATATGCATTTCACAATTAACTGGTTTTAAGAAAAAACGCGAGTTAGTGACCTGTTTCTGGATCTCTGGAGCACACCCCAAGACGGCACAGCTGAGGGCATGTCCCGGTTAAACATTTGCAAAGAACGCTGTTCTCCAATTTGGGCAGTGGAAAGTGTATAGTGTCTCAAGAGAAGAATCTACGTCTGAGGAGATATTTGCGACAGCGACCCGGACGCGGATGTGTCTGTCGTCCCCGCCTCCTCCTCCCGCCGTGGTACCCACCTCACCCCGTTGGGCCTCTTCCTCAAGTTCTGTACCTCTCTGGTCTCTTCCAGTTTTAATCTTTAAAAAAAAAAGAAGAAGAAGGAGGAGCAATGCATAGGCTGAGTGACTCCCCGCGGAATCCAAAGCTAACAGAGCCAACAAGGCACCTTCGATGGCATCCCAGCCCCGCTGCTGAGCCACCAGCACAGTGGTCCAGAGGACGACCTTGTGCCTAGACCCACCGGGAGTCAGAGCCACTGCGCATCCCGGAGGCATCTCTCCCAATTGTGCGGGCTTGGGACCGCGGCCTCACCACTTGAGCCTCAATTTCTCCGTCCGCAGAAGGAACCACCATCCGGGCTGTTAACAATGTCAGCGAAGCGCCCAGCCGGTGGTGAGTCCCCCAAGCAAGTCTATCTCCTACCAGGCCCATGGGAGCCCCGCCCCAAACGCACCGAACCTCCTCTGAGTCCTGCTCATCTTCCTCTGACTCCGAGTCGCCCCGGCGGCGGCGGAAAATCTTCCGGACGACCGGCATGTTTACAATCGCCCAACCGTCCAGCCGCCGCGCCTCTGCGCAGCGGCCCAGGCTGCTTCCGGCGCGTCGCAGAGCGGTCAGAGCGCCTGACCCGTCTGGCCCCGCCCCCGGCACGCACCGCCCGCGTGGCCACGGCCCCTCCCCTGGCGTCAGCCTCTTCCGATTGGACGGCGGAGGGAAGGAGGTGGGGCGTCGCCAGACCACCCCACAACCCTGCGCGGCGCAGCGGAGGGGGCGCGCTTGACTGACAGGCGGCGGTGGCGCGGTTGCGAGCGCAGGTGAGTTCCGGGCCGCCACCGGCCGCATCTGTGGGCCGGGCCTCTCAGAGCATTGGCGACCCCAGCCCGGCTCCGGGCTGACAGGGCCTGGCCTCGCCAGGTACGCCAGACGCTGCGGCCAGGTGAGCGGAGCCCGGGACCCCCGCCCGCCGCCGCCCCTCTCCCCTCCTCCGGTCGGCGCCCAGGGGGTCCTCTGGGCCCCAGCACCCCACTCTGAGCCCACTGGAGGCTCGTGGCTTTTCCAGAACCAGGGCCGCCCCCCTCTTATTTCTGCCGGGGCCTGACCTAGCGTTGAAAGCATCCGCGTGGCGTCTCGCGTCTCGGGCGCTGACTTTTCTTTCCTCGGGCTCTGAGCCCTGACGTGCGTTTTTTTCTTTAGGAACAAAAGATGACCACTTCGCTGCGGTGCTGAATTAGAGTCCCAGCGCCGACCGCCTCGCGAATAATGGCCCCCAGCTTCTCCGCGAGGAGAGGCGCGTCTGATGTTTTGAAGCCACGCAGGAGGGTTTGAGCCAGGGGGCTCCTCCTCGGTGCTGGCTGGCCATCCCCCTGGACTTTCACGGGCCTGGTTTTCCTCCTTTGGTCAGGTGGTCTGTCGCTCTACCCTCTGCCCTTTCCCCCCCGAAGATACTGTGAGGATAAAGTTTATTTGAAAAACGGGTATCAGCAAACGCTTAGGAAATACCTAAATGCATAAATAATGGCGTCTAGGACTTTTAAGAACCCCTTAAGTAACAATAGTTTTCCTTTTCTCAGCGTCATCCCTTACTTTGAGAACTACCTCTTACTAAGCAGTTACCATGTGGCAGGCCCTGGGCAAAGCATAATCTTATTGAATTCTCCCAGCAATCCTTTGAGGTAGATTGGTTTTCGTTTTACAAATGAGAATGTGGAGTCTCCAAGGGGCAGTGCGCACCTCAAGTTACACAGCTAGGAGGTGGAACAGGAATTGGTTGCAGGTCAGTCTCTGCAGCACGGTTTGCACAGGGCTTGGCACAGTACGAGTGCAGTGGATGTTTGCTGCTGCTGCTGCAGCTGCTGTTACATCTCATTGGCTGGGGGGAAGGGCTGATGGGGACTGTTTGGGGTTCCCTCTTCTGGAAGACCATTCCAAAGCAGGGCAGCGTTTCTGGAATGCCTTACGTTTTCTCTGGAACAGTCTCCGCTGAGATTGTTCTTCTCTTCCTTGGGCTGGAAAAAAAATAGTAGACTCAGGACTTCTTGCACCAGCCTTTTATCTTTGGTCAAAATCCACATATTAAAGTCTCAAAGTCTTGCCCTCTGCAGACTGGTTCAGCCAAACCCAGATGCACCTGCACTCACTGGATGCGGAGTCCCTGTCAGATGATGGAGAGGCTTCTTGGGAATTGCTGCAGGAGTCCGGGGGTCAACGTCGGCAGCTCTCATGCTCTCAGAGGTGGCTCTGAATCTGCCCATCAAGCAGTCCATCCGCCAGGGGTGGGTGCTGGACACTACTAAGGAAAGGGCAAGAAGGCCAGGGGCATTTCTGGATCCTCCTCCTCAACTGAAGTCCCAGGGTACAGATGAGCTGCCCCCACCCTTGCTCCGTGAGGCCAGAGGACCCAGTGATACCCACCACCTGTGCTGTGGCAGATCTAATTGAGTGCTGTTTAGCAAAAGGAATGCTGAAAAAGTGGCAGCTGTGAATCTGGCAGTAAGTGGCTTTGCAAAGAGACTGCAGCCCAAGTCTCACTGGGCCCTTTTAAGGGTAGGATGAGACTGCCTCTCAAAAGGACCCTCCCGGAAATACAGGTTCTATGCAGTTCAAAGATGAGTCCAAGGTCTTAGTCTTGTTTGGGAGTTCAGTTGTTTAAGAAAATGTAGATTCATCCTAGGTTTAGGTTGGTTTCCTAGCTGCTTTCTGGAGCCAGATGAAATGTTGGCTTGTTTCAGGGTTCAGGGAGCATTCATATCCAGGTGGATTTGGGATCCAGCAACGTGATCCAGTTCACAGCCCAGCTATAGTCAGTATCCAATAAATGTATTTATTGGAGCAATGTATTCAACAGATACTAAGCATTTACTATATGAAGCAGGCACTGTTCTAAGTGCTTGAAATAAGTCAGTGAGCAAAAGAGACAAAAGATCCCTGATTAGTTGAGTGTATGTTCTGATAGTAACGTATGTAAAGTGTGTTAGAAGATGGTAAGTGCTGTGGAAAAGAAAAAAATAGAGCAAGGTAAGGGAAATCACCTCCGGGAGGGTGGCAGGGTTGAGTTGCAAATTAAAATTAGCACATTCTTGTTTGAATTTGGTTGGGAACATGACAGATAAAGCAGTGGATTGAATGATAGGCCTTGGGTTCCAGTTGCTGCCCGGTGGTTTGAGGGTCTGTAAGCTTGATCTTTATTTTATAAAGGCTTTTATTTAGAGGGTACACCCTGAACTCAAGTCCTGGTTGTGGGGTATTTAATAGTGATGAAAGAGCCAGGCTTTTCTTAGCTTTTCACCTTAGCAAGACAAACAGATATCCAACTGGTTCTCATTAGCGTGAAGGAGGAAACTTGGAGAAACCATGCAAGTGGACAACAATTTTTTTTTTTTTTGAGATGGAGTCTCGCTCGGTCACCCAGGCTGGTGTGCAGTGGTGCAATCTTGGGTCACTCCAACCTCCACCTCCCAGGTTCAAGTGTTTCTTCTGCCTCAGCCTCCTGAGTAGGTGGGATTACAGGTCCCCACCACCACACCTGGCTAATTTTTGTATTTTTAGTAGAGACGGGGTTTCGCCATATTGGCCAGGCTGGTCTCGAATTCCTGACCTTGAGTGATCCACCCACCTCTGCCTCCCAAAGTGCTGGGATTACAGGTATGAGCCACTGTGTCCGGCCAACAACAAATATTTAAAGACAGGAAAGTGGCAGTGCTCTTTGGCTTCAGTGAGCAGTCAGGGCTCAATAAATAGAAATTTCAGGAGAGCCAATTTCCATTATTATAAAGACTTAGGTTTGAAGCAACTAGAGCTGCCCGCTGGCAAAAGGATGATTTTATCATCAATGACTGCTCAAACTGGGTTTGGAGAACAACCCAATAGGGTTTTTACAGAGCAGAGTTCTGCCTTAAGGGGAAGATGCATGGTTTATAAACCCCCCTAAACTCTGAGATTGCGTGGGGGAAGCCAGCTGCCTGAAAAGAGAGGATCTGATTTCAGGCCCCAGAAATCATGATTTTCCTAGTTCTTAGTTTCTGCATCTTTAATATGAGTTTTTTCTAAGGTTTCCAGTCTGAGCTTCAAGACTGAGTTCCAGCTCATGCTTACTCACCACCGAGTGTGAGGCTTTTAATGACCTGGGCCAGTGACTGGCTCCAGCCTAGGGTAGCCCCAAGCCCATGCCTTCTCCAATTAAGGGACTCTTCCGGACAGAGCTCAGAGCAAAGGGCAGTAGCAGGCTTTGGGCTGCAGGGAAATACTGTCATATCCTAGACTGAAGGAAGTTAAGCTGAGCAGAAAAATGCTCTGAAGAATGACTCAGAAGAGGCTTTTGTGAGGAAGCTTCCTTGGAGTGTGCGTGTTTGGATTTGGGGAGGTGAAGGTCGTCCCCATGCCAGGCTGGCCGGGGCTGTTTGTGACATCATGGAGCTGAGCGTTCAGAGCACGGGCCTCAGGGCAGGTAGTCGTGGGTTTGAATTATGGCTCTGCAGCTCAGTAGCTGTGTGACTTCAGCCAGTTATTCCACCTCTCTGAGCCTCGTTGTCTCCATCGTTAGTGATGGAGATGGATTTAGTTTGGAACCTTGCCACCTCCCAGGGTGGTTGTGAGGGCCCAGTGAGGTCATATGTGAGAACACCAGACTAAGATGTTAGTGTCAGTTCCAGTATTCAGGGCCGTGGGGCAGTGGGCAGGGCAATGAGGAAACACAGAGGTGTGTGGGCAGCAGAGATCGTGGAGGTGCGGAGGCATGAGGAGGCCTGAGGGCTCTGCTTCCAGAGTCAGGATGGTGGCCTCCGAGTGAGGACTGGGTTAAGGGAAGGGGTGGGTGTGTCTGGGACTTAGGGAGAATGCTGTTGTGTGGAGGTGGAGTGAAGACAGCAGGAAGGAGAGAAAGGCTGTGTGCTGTGAGGGCCAGAGGGGAATGTGGAGGGGGTGGGCACACACCCTATGCAGGGCTGGGGGTGTGAGATGACTAATGTGGTTGGGGTCAACGTGGGCAGGACTGTGGGCATCGTTGTGTGGGTGGAAGGACCAGAAGTGTCACCCTCCCCATCCTGAGGGACTGGTTCCTTGCTGGGAGGAGGAGGATGTAGCCAGGACCTCTGGGAAACCATGAGTAACAGGCACCAGAGGCAGCCAGGTCCAGATGTGCTGCCTGCCTGGGCCCACAGGCTGTGCTGGCTGGTCCCTCCCCTGCCCCTCTTCAGGCCTTGCCCCTCCACTTTGCGCCTGTGGGTGGAGTGGCACTTTCCCCCTCCCTGGAGGCTCAGGGAAGGAAAGCTGCCTTTATGAGCCTGAAGCATCTTGTAGGTCTCCTGGGGCCAGCAATGGTGGGCTCTTTGCCAAAAGTCTCAGGCCTTCCTCCTCCCATCCTGTGCTCTCCTGCCCCAAGAGAGGAGGCTCTGGTGGGCCAGGAGGGCCGGGCACACCCTGCACCTTGCTGACTTGTCGCACAGTAGGTCCTACTCTGCGCAGCTGCACCTCGGAGCATGTTCTTTCAGCTGCACAGGTGTCTTTCCCTTTCAGCCTTTATGAAACGCCTGCTGTGCACACTCCATATATTTGCACAGAGGCACAGGTGGGACGGGAAGAGTGGGGAAAGCAGACACAACCTGCTGGCTTCCTGCTGTGTTGCTTCCTGTCTGGGACTTTCCATTCTTCCTCTGTGAGTTGAAAAACAGCCGCCCTTGCCCGAGTGGGTGGGTGAGCGAAGCCCTGGGTACTAGGTCTGGAGGCTCAGTGGGTGCTGGGTCCTGGATCCTGCGATGGGGCTGCCTGTTCCAGAAAGCCCCCTCCCTGCTCCCACCTCAAAGGCGAGAAAGGGAATCTATTTTTTTAAAAAGTCAAACTTTCAAAGTTACAAGAAGAATACAGTGAACTCCCACTTACCCCTCACCTAGATTCACCAATTGTAACATTTGCCTTATTTACTCTAGCTCTAATCTCTATACTTATTATCATAATTATTGCTGATTCAGGTAGGAGTAAGCTGCAGCCATCACAGTCCTTTCCCCCTAAATATCCCAGCGGGAATTAACTAAGAATAAGAACATTATCATACGTAACCAGAGAGTGAGTTCTACCTTTAGAAACTTTCTTCTTTTTTTTTTTTTGAGACAGAGTCTTGCTCTTGTCACCCAGGCTGGAGTGCAGTGGCGTTATCTCGGCTCACTGCAACCTCTGTCTCCTGGGTTCAAGTGATTCTTCTGCCTCAGCCTCCTGAGTAGCTGGGACTACAGGCGCCCACGACCATGCCCAGCTAATTTTTGTATTTTTAGTAGAGACGGGGTTTCACCATGTTGGCCAGGTTTGTCTTGAACTGCTGATCTCAGGTGATCCGCCAGCCTCAGCCTCCCAAAGTGCTGGGATTACAGGCGTGAGCCACCACTCCTGGCCTAGAAACTTTCACATTGATGGAATCATGTATTTGTTTCCCAGACTTGCTATAACAAAGTACCACAGACTGGGTAGCTTAAACAACGGAGATTTATTTTCTCACAGTTCTAGAGGCTGGAAGTCTCAGATCAAGGTGACTAAAGGTTTGGTTCTTCTGAAGGCCCTTTCCTTGGCCTGCAGATGGCCATCTTCTCGCTGTGTCCTGGCTTGGTGTTTCCTCTGAGTCCAGATTTTCTCATCTCATAAAGATACCAGTAAGATTAGATTAGGGCCTGCCCAAAAGATCTTATTTTAACTTAATTACCTCTTTAGAGACATTATCTTCAAATATGATTACATTCTGAGGTCCTGGTGGTTAGAACTTCAGCATATGAATGGGGGAGAGAGAACAATTCAGACCATAACAAATACTATGATCTGATAGGCAGTCCACACTCAGGCATGCTGGTTGTCCTGGATATGTTCTTTGTGGCATCCTCCAACCTTGAACCACAATCCAGCTTTGTCATGTCTCCTCAGTGTCTTGCCTGGAACAGTTTCTCAGCCTTGGTGGAGCAAAGGAATCTTCAACTTGCAGGGAAGCAAAGGTGCTCAGCAGGAATGAGGGTTCAGAAGCACAGGCTGCCCCAGGACAGGGAAGCTGTTGAAGGGTTTGCTCTAGTCCATGAAGTTGCCTTTCCTGGCTTTTTCTTTGATGTTAAAAGCACCAGGAGGCGAACTTAGATCTCAAGAAGCGCACCAAGAATCTGTGCATGAGTGCCCTGTCGTGTGTCTGACTCCATCACCGTGGTGCCTGTTTGTTGCTGGGCTGGCTGGCCTGCAGAGCCCTGAGTGGTCTCATAGAGGGTGCCCTTCTGAGTGACCTTGAGCGTGTGACTTCTATTCCTACCAATTTCAGTGTCCTAATTATAAAACAGCCAGTGACACAAATTATAGTAGTAAACATTTTTTGAGCATTCTTGTCATGCAAATCAGTAGAAAATCTGAGCCACCCAGAAAGTCCATGAGGCCCTGCCCTCGGTCATTCAACTTAGTGTTTACTGTGTATTGGCTCACTTCATCTTCTGAGTAACCCTAGGTGCTGCCATTGTCCCCATTTTATGAATGTGGAGACCGAGCGATTTATCTAAAGTCACAGACTTGCAAGGGGCGGAGTGAGGTATGAACCCAGGGCTACTTGTCCCTGTAATTTCCTTCCATAATGACTGTCACCTCCCGGGATAATGGATGTGCAGCAGCTGACCCTCGGTGAGTGTAGGAAAAGGAGGTGCTGGTGGTGATTATCACCCCCCTAGTGTCTGCTTGCAAGTACGCTGAGGTTGAAGTATGGGACTCTGTGCCCTACAAGAACAGGGCCTATGCCTGGCTGTTTCCCAGCACCCCAAGTCACTGTTCCTAAGGAGGTACATGGTCAGTATTGGTTGGGTACCAAAGAAAAGCAAAATGATAACTTTCAGACAGCTGAGATGTGTACCCTCTTGTCGACCCCCATGCTTCAGATAATTTAGGTCCTGTGTGTAGAATTTTTTTCTTTTTCTTTTTCTTTTTTTTTTTTGAGACGGAGTCTTGCTCTGTCACCCAGGCTGGAGTGCAATGGCGTGATCTCAGCTCACTGCAGCCTCCACCTGCTGGGTTCAAGCGATTCTCCTGCCTCAGCCTCCTAAGTAGCTGGGATTACAGGCATGTGCCACCACGCCTCGCTAATTTTTTGTATTTTTAGTAGAGATGGGGTTTCCCCATGTTGGTCAGTCTGATCTCGAACTCCTGACCTTGTGATCCACCCTCCTCGGCCTCCCAAAGTGCTGGGATTACAGGTGTAAGCCACTGCACCTGACCCTGTGTGTGGAATATTAAGCACCTAGTGTTTTCTGTACTACCGCCGTTTTTCCTTAATAGAAATAGTTTTTCACCATTAATTTATAAAACGTTAGTAAACCTTAAACTTTCTATGTTTCATATACTGCTGATAGGCAGATAAATGTATATACTTTTTCTAAAGGGAAGCTTATCAGTATCGATGTAGAGCCTTCAAAGCACAGATTTTGACCAATAGATTTTTTTTTTTTTTTTGGTCAAAGATGTAGGCCGGGCATGGTGGTGTACACCTGTACTCCCAGCACTTTGGGAGGTCACGGTGGACTGATCACTTGAGGTCAGGAGTTTGAGACTACCCTGGCCAACGTGGTGAAACCTCATCTTTACTAAAAATACAAAAATTACCTGGGTATGATGGCGGGTGCTTGTAATCCCAGCTACTCAAGAGGCTGAGGCAAGAGAAACACTTGAACCCAGGAGGTGGAGGTTGCAGTGAGCGGAGATCACGCCACTGCACTCCAGCCTAGGCGACAGACTAAGACTCCGTCTCAACAGTGATAACAACAAAAAAACAGGCTGGGCGCAGTGACTCATACCTGTAATCCCAGCACTTGAGAAGCTGAGGCAGGCGGATCACCTGAGGTCAGGAGTTTGAGACCAGCCTGGCCAACATGGTGAAACCTCATCTCTACTAAAAGTACAAAAAGATTAGAAGGGTGTGGTGGTGCATGCTCGTATTCTCAACTACTCAGGAGGCTGAGGCAGGAGAATTGCTTGAACCCCGGAGGTGGAGGTTGCAATAAGCCAAGATTGCACCACTGCGCTCCAGCCTGGGCAACAAGAGTGAAAACTCCATCTCAAAAAAACAAAAAGATTTATTCAAAGATTCACATTCCTGGTGGTTCACGCCTGTAATCCCAGTACTTTGAGAGGCCAAGGCAGTCAGATTGCTTGAACCCAGGAGTTCCAGACCAATCTGGGCATCATGGCGAAACCCTGTCTCTATAAAAGAAAAATTAAAAATGAGCCAGGCGTGGCAGTGCATGCCTGTAGTCCCAGCTACTTGGGAGGCTGAGATGAGAGGGTGGCTTGAATTTGGAGATTGAGCTCAGTCGAGATTGCACCTCTGCACTCCAGCCTGGGTGACAGAGCGAGCCTCTGTGTCAAAAAAAAAAAAAAAAAAAAAATGTTTGTACATGTAAGAAAGACTTACCAAAACCAAAAAGGTAACCATATTTTTTTCCTGTACAGCAGGATTACAGGTGATTTTTATTTCATTTTATGTCTGTGTCTGTTTCCAGTGTCTATAGAGGCATATATCAAATTTATTAAAGCCAGACAAAAATGCCTTTAAAATTTTCAGGACAAGTAGGAGAAGACGAAAAATTTGAGTACAACATGGAGGTAAATGAGGCAAAAATGAATATTGAGAGGGCCGGTTGTGGTGGCTCATGTGTGTAATCCAGCACTTTGGGAGGCGAAGGTAGGCAGATCGCTTGAGCCCAGGAGTTCAAGACCAGCCTGGGCAACACGGCAAAACCCTGTCTCTACCAAAAATACAACAATTAGCCAGTCTCATAACCTGGTCTCTAAATAAATAAATAGATACAATACAAAAAACACGTGTTGAGGGCACATCTTGGTCTGAGTGAGTCACCTGGAGAGGTGTGCTTGGGAGCCATCCAGGTAGCAGCTTTGGGGCCTTCTGGGATCACTCAGATGCTCCCACCCCTTCTCTGAAAACCATGGAGGCTCAGGGCAGTGCCTGGCACGGGGGCCTGGAGAGTTCCAGGGGACGGAGGCTCTGTCCCCTGTGGTGCCCTCAGGGGTTTGGGGAAGAGCAACATACCTAGGAAGCCAGATACTCTTCTTCTTTTCTTATTTTGGAAACTTGAAAATCCATTAAAAGTAACCAATTTCGGTATTCTTTTTTGTTTGTTTTTGTTCTTAGGATCAGAGGTTTAACAGGCAAAAGAAAGAGAAAGAAAGGAAAACAGCTCTCTCTCTAGTGAGAGAGAGGGGACTTTTGAGAGGAAAAGCATTTTTTGTTGTTTTTTGATTTTGATTTTGTTTTAGAGACGGGGTCTTGCTCTGTTCCCCAGGCTGTAGTGAGTGGCACGATCCTAGTTCACTGCAGCCTTGAGCTTAAGGGATCCTCCCTCCTCAGCTTCCCAGAAGCACTGGGATTACAGGTGTGAGCCACTGTGACTGACCCTATTAGATTATTAGATTAGAATGATTGTAACAGAGTCATTCAGGAAGCAAGTATAGGAAGGAAAAAAAAAAGGCAACACAAGTTCATTGTAGAAAATGCAGAAAAGCAAAAAGGAAATATAAATCACTTGACTTTATCCTCCAGAAATGATAATAGCATCCTTTCTCTAGGCCCAAAACACATTGTTTCACCAAAATAAGAATTTAATAATAGTTTTTTTTTTTTTTTTGAGATGGATCTGTCGCCCAGGCTGGAGGGCAGTGGCACGATCTCTGCTCACTGCAAGCTCCGCCTCCCGGGTTCACGCCGTTCTCCTATGTCAGCCTCCTGAGTAGCTGGGACTACAGGCAGGCACCTGCCACCACACCCAGCTAACTTTTTTGTATTTTTTTTTTTTTAGTAGAGACGGGGTTTCACTGTGCTAGCCAGGATGATCGTGATCTCCTGACCTCGTGATCCACCGGCCTTGGCTTCCCAAAGTGCTGGGATGACGACAGGCGTGAGCCACCGTGCCTGGCCATTTTTTTTTTTTTTTCCCCTGAGACAGGGTCTTGTTCTGTTGTCCAGGCTAGAATGCAGTGGTGCCATCATAGCTCACTGCAGCCTCATACTTCTGGGCTCAAGCCATCCTCTCATCTCACCTTCCTGAGTAGCTGGGACTACAGGTGCGCACCACCATGCCCAGTTAATTTTTAAATTTTTTGTAGAGATGGGGTTTCACCATGTTGCCCAGGCTGATCTCAAACTCCTGGGCTAAAGCAGTCCTCCTGCCTCGGCCTCCAGAAGTGCTGGAATTATAAGCATAAGCCACCTAACATGGTCTAACAGTGTTTTATGACTTTGTATTTTTGGGCCGTTCAGCAAATATTTTCAGAGAAGTTACTGCCCTTTTTTTTTTTTTTTTTTTTTTTTTTTTTGAGACGGAGTTTTGCTCTTGTTGCCCAGGCTGAAGTGCAGTGGTGCGACCTTGGCTCACCACAGCCTCTGCCTCCCGGGTTCAAGCGATTTTCTTGCCTCAGCCTCCCTACTAGCTGGGAATACAGGCTCCTGCCACCATGCCTGGCTAATTTTTGTATTTTTAGTGGAAACAAGGTTTCACCATGTTGGTCAGGCTGGTATCGAACTCCTGACCTCCAGTGATTTGCCTGTGTCAGCCTCCCAAAGTGTTGGTATTACAGGCGTGAGCCACCTCACCCAGCCTGACTTGTTTTACTGAGCAGATGTCTTTAAGGTTCATGTTGGAGCAAGTGTCAGAATTCCCTTTTTTAGGCTTTTTTCATTGTATGTCTATTTATTGATGGGCACTTGGTTTGCATCGTCTTTTGGCTGTTGTACATAATGCAACTATGAACATGGGTGCACAAATATTTCTTTTTTTTTTTTTTTTGAGACGGAGTCTCACTCTGTCGCCCGGTGTTGGAGTGCAGTGGCCTGATCTCAGCTCACTGCAAGCTCCCAGATTCGCGCCCTTCTCCTGCCTCAGCCTCCCGAGTAGCTGGGACTACAGGCGCCCGCCACCTCGCCCGGCTAGTTTTTTGTATTTTTTAGTAGAGACGGGGTTTCACCGTGTTAGCCAGGATGGTCTCGATCTGCTGACCTCGTGATCCACCCGTCTTGGCCTCCCAAAGTGCTGGGATTACAGGCTTGAGCCACCGCGCCCGGCCATCAAATATTTCTTTGAGTTGCCGCTTTTAGTGTGTTTGGGTGTATACCCAGATGTGGATCGCTCAATAGTGTGGTGCTATTTTACAGTTCTGGAGGAACCGCCAAACTTATGCCTCTGCTGCACCATTTCACATTCCCACCAGCAGTGCACAGGACTCCAGTTAATCCACACCCTTGCCAACAGCCAACATCTTTTTTTTTCTTTTTTTTTTGATGGAGTCTTGCTCTGCCGCCCAGGCTGGAGTGCAGTGGTGTGATCTCAGCTCACTGCAGTCTCCACCTCCCAGGTTCAGGTGGCTCTCCCGCCTCAGCCTCCTGACTAGCTGGAATTACAGGCGCCTGCCACCACACCCAGCTAATTTTTGTATTTTTAGTAGAGATGGGGTTGCACCATGTTGGCTAGGCTGGTCTCGAACTCCTGATCTCGTGATCCGCCCGCCTCAGCCTCCCAAAGTGCTGGGATAACAGGTGTGAGCCACTGTGCCCGGCCTCATTCTGATTTAAAATCAACTTTATTGAGGTATAATTCTATTGAGGTATAATTTACATATAATAAAATGCATATATTTTAAAGATACAGTGCACACAAGTTGACAGGTGTATACATCTGATTAAACCTCACCCCAGATAAGATCTAGAACATTCCAACACCACAGAAAGTTCCTTCTTGTCTGCAATATAGCTCTACCCTTTGCCCCAGGCAATCACTGATCCAGTTTCTATCATCATAGGTTAGTTTTGTGTCTGTTTTGAAATTTTATATAAATGGAACCATATGGTATATATGTTTTTGTATCGGATTTTTTTTTTCCTTGCTCAGTTTAATGTTTCTCTAAATCCGACTCATGATTTAGAGCAAGACTCTGTACCACACAGATCTGATCAGAGTCATACCTGTTACAAACTAGCCAGGTAAGCCGAGCATGGTGGCTCATGCCTATAATCCCCGCACTTTGAGAGGCTGAGGCAGGTGGATCACCTGAGGTCAGGAGTTTGAGACCAGCCTGACCAACATGGAGAAACCCTGTCTCTAGTAAAAATATAAAATTAGCCGGGCGTGGTGGCATATGCCTGTAATCCCAGCTACTCAGGTGGCTGAGGCAAGAGAATTGCTTGAACCTGGGAGGCAGAGATTGCTGTGAGCTGAGATCACACCATTGCAACGAGCAAAACTCCATCTCAAACAAAACGAAACAAAAACTAGCCAAATAACAATCCCCCCCCAGAATTGTTACTTAAGTTCCAATTCTGTTTCTTCATCTGTAAGATGGGAGTAGTGAGAATATATTGAAGGCTGTTAGCCAAAGGGCTGATTTTTCTCTCTGAAGTTGCAGGAATGTGAGTCCAATTGCACTTGCAAATGAAGAGTGGACCTGTTAAATCAGCCGGGCGTGGTGGCACACGCCTGTAATCCCAGCTACTCGGGAGGCTAAGGCAGGAGAATCACATGAACCCAGGAGGCAGAGGTTGCAGTGAGCCAAGATCATGCCACTGCACTCCAGCCTGAGCAGCAGAGTGAGACTGTCTCAAAAAAAATAAACAAATAATGGGCCAAGTTATAACCTGCCCCCTCTCTCCCCAGCCACCCAACTAGAGAGATTATCATATACCAAAGATGCTAGCGAAACCCACACCACTGCAGCTTAAGATAGTGTAGGACTAGTGCCAACTCAGGGCATATGGCCTCAGCAGAAACAATGAAGAAAACTTAAAAACCCGACTTCAAGTGAGGAGGTTTGGAATTTGGAATCTTGAAGCTGTCATTGTCATGTGACTATTTTAAATGGTAGCTTCTAATTGCCTCTCCCTCTTTGAGCTGTCCACATCTGGGAGACTGTGACCTGCCAGTGAAGTGTGGGTAGTGGCAATGTGTGGATGAGCTCGGTTGTGCATGCAGCCTGGGCCTGCTGAACACTTAAGGGTCGGGGGTTCTCAGGGAATCCCTGAGAGCTCAAAGGATGACCTGAGGGGCCTGGTGGCATGTGTGGAAGGGGCCAGGCCTTCCTGTCCAGAGGGTTGATTGGCTGTGGCAGCCTGATGGGACAATAGGAGAGGCCCTGCAGATCCCTCCAGCAGACCTGTGCAGGATTCCTCCTGGGGAGCACCAAGTTAATGCCCCAGCAGTGACTAGTGAAGGCCAGCACTCCCTAGGAGGGGCTGCCCCTGTGTGCCAGCTCTGCCTGGGCCTTGGGCAGCTGGCCCAGGAGTGATGTGGTGGTACTGTTCTCTGGATGCACAGGGCGTAGTCTAGCCTATGGACATCCCCAATATCCCGAAATTCATTCCTCCCAGGAGGAATGCTGGGCCCTTTTTAGCTTCTAGTTGGTGCTAAGAATGATTTTAAAATAACAGAACTGTCTGGGCACAGTGGCTCAGGCCTGTAGTCTCAGCACTTTGGGAGACCCGAGGTGGGAGGATTACTTGAGCCCAGGAGTTCAAGACCAGCCTGGACAACAAAGCAACACCCTGTCTCTATAAGAAATTTTAAAGAAATTAGCTGGGTGTGGTGTTGCACACCTGTAGTCCCAACTACTTGGGAAGTTGAGGTGGGAGGATCACTTGAGCCTGGAAGATCAAGCTGTGATCATGCCACTGCACTCCAGCCTGGGCAAGCGAGCAAGACCCTGTCTCAAAAATAATAACAGAACTGTGTGAAATGCCCTGGTTCATCCCCCAGGCTCCTTGCCAGAGGCCTCCACTCACTCCAGACCACTGCAGTCCATTGCTGTCAGCTGTCAACGAAGGATGCGAATGCTGGCCGCTTCCTGCGGACTTCGTGTCACCCAGAGGTAAGCCCATGGCCTCCTCTTAGGTGGGTGCCTTCAACACATACTGAGGAGGATACATGGATTTTTCTCTGTAGATGAAAGAATGGAATTGTGATTATGGGGTTTTTTTTTTTCAAGTCCTTATCTCTTAGAAAAATACAGATGGAATGTGATCGCCTGTGTGTCTGGGATTTGCTACAAAAGCAAGAGGAAGCAGGAGGTTGAGATGAAGCAAGATTGGCCATGAGTTGTTGATTGATGAGTCTAGGTACATGGAAATATGGAAGTGTGTTATACAGTTCAGTCTACTTTGTTTTTTCCTTTTTTTCTTTATGTTCATCTTCAATGTGACAGTAAGTTCTGCCTGCTTTTGCACATTTACATTTTATACAAGTTAGAAAGCAACTGAGCGGGCCTTTAGGATCTGACCAACTTGAGGTTCAGCTCTAGCACCAACATTCCTGTGAGACCTTAGACAAGAAGGAGCCTGTGTTCCTTAGTCTGTGAAATGGGGCTAATCACAGCTGCCTCAATGATTGCTGGGATAGTTTTTCATAAACGAATGCACGAAAAGCCCTTAGCTTAGTATCTGACACCTCATGAGTGCTAGTTACTCATGTTCTGAATGGGAATCTGGCCAGTTGACCCTGGCTGACCATTTGGGACAGGGAGGGGCACGTAAGGAGGAGTCTGGGGGTCCACCTCTCAGATCAGGGGGCACACATGCGGCTTCTGCTTTTGTTTTTTTTGTTTATTTGTTTGGTTTTTTTTTGAGGTGGAGTTTTGCTGTTGTTGCCCAGGCTGCAGTTCAGTGGCACCATCTTGGCCCACCGCAACCTCCGCCTCCTGGGTTCAAGTGATTTTCCTGCCTCAGCCTCCTGAGTAGCTGGGATTATAGGCATGTGCACCACGCCTGGCTAATTTTGTATTTTTAGTAGAGATGGGGTTTCTCCATGTTGGTCAGGCTGGTCTCGATCTCCTGACCTCAGGTGATCTGCCTGCCTCAGCCTTCCAAAGTGCTGGGATTACAGATTACAGGCATGAGCCACCGCACCCAGTCTTTTGTTTTGTTTTTAAGACCCCTGTAGACACAGAGGCTTCTACCTTTGTTTAAAGCAATCTTGGCTCCAGTTACATCTTTGGTTGGTTTGGACCTTATTTGGCAACAGTTTGAAGCTATAATCAGCAGTCAGATTCCTGGATTTGCTTCTGCTAAAATACCGTATGTGAAGCATTTCTTTAGTTATTCATTTTTTAATGTTTTCTTTTGAAATAATTATAGATTCACAGGCAGTTGCAAAAAGTGTACCCTAAGGTACTTTGTACCTTCACCCAGTTTCCCTTAATGGTAAGAGTAACACATACTTTTTTTTTTTGTTTGAGACGAGGTCTTGCTCTGTCACCCAGGCTGGAGCGCAGTGGCGTGGTCACAGCTCACTGCAGCCTAGAACTCCTGGGCTCACATGATCTCCTACCTGAGCCTCTTGGGTAGCTGGGACTACAGGCATGCACCAGCATTCCAGCTAATAATACATCTTTGTATGTCTATAGTACAATCAGTAAAGTGACATTGGCATAATTCATGGAGCTTATTCAGACTTCACTAGTTCTGTAGGCACTCGTGTGTGTTCAGTTCTTTGCACTTTTAACACACGTGTAGATCCATGTAAGCACCCCATAATCAAGATGCAGAGCTGTTCGTCATCACCCAGGTGCTCCCTTGAGGGCAGCATTTATTTTCTAGGACAGATGTATTTTTATCCCCTGATTTAAAAGAGAAGGAAATGCAGAAGAATGTTGGGAAAGATGTTTGCTACTTGTTCTCAGTGATTTATTTTACTTTGTGCTTTCTTGTTTGAGTTTTGTTTTTATAATGAACATGTGTCAGTTAAACAAAAGCAACAGAGCTTTTTTTTTTTTTTTCATTGCTTGAAACCCATCACCCAGATGCACCACTATTGATGTTGTGGCAAACACAGTTCCAGACTGCTTTCTAGGTTGTTCTCCTGCCTTTCTGACCTTCTCCCTACTCTCAGAAGACATTCCCTGGAGGCAGTGCTGCATGGCCTGCTCCCATGGTGGTCTGGTGTTCAAACCCCACTCCCTGGGGCACTCCCACAAGAAGTGGGATAAGTGGTCTGCCAGCACTTGGCCTCCCAGAGGCTCTTGAGAAGACCAATGTCAACATCTGTTGCTTGCCTTTTTGAAACCCAGCCTTTCTACACTGCCCCCTCCTCTGCCTGAATCCTTGGATGAACATGGATTTGGCCTCCTTCTAACGAAACATCTGTGGTTTTAGATTGTCTGGTGTGCAGTTCCCTGCATGCAGACAGGACTCCTGTGTCTTCCCTGCCATTAATTCTGAGCACGATACCTGCCACCTGCTATGGGCTTTCTCTACATCAGGGATTATGCCAGGCATTTGACAGACGTTGTCTCCGTGACCTAGGAACGAACCACTGGGGTAACTGTTATCTTCTTAGACAAGGAAAGTAATGCTTGGAGAGGTTAAGCAACTGCCCCAGGTTACCAGCTGGTGTGTGGCAGACCAGGACTCAAGGCCAAAGTCATGTACTTAACCACTCACCTCCCTACCTCCTGCCAGCACTGGCTGCCATTAACCCAGGATTGCTTGTGTCTTCTCATAGGTGAGCCCAGGCCAGGATGGGGGACGCCAGGGACCTTTGCCCTCACCTTGACTCCATAGGGGAGGTAACCAAAGAGGACTTGCTGCTCAAATCTAAGGTAAAGGGTCAGACCTTACGGGGCCAGGGCCCACATCCAGGGCTGCCTCTTTCCTGGGGTGTGGACATTTCTGAAGCAGTGGAAAAACTGGTTCCTTGACCGTCTCTGCTCAGCCTTGTGTGTAAATGGAAATGCTGGCATCTGCTTGGGAGACCCTTCCGGAGGCTGTGTCCTGATAGCCATTAATTATAGTTTAGACCAGGCCATTTGGGAACCACTAATGCTCTCTGTCCATTAGCTGTTGGGGCGGGTGCACAGAGCCTCTCCAAGGCAGGGAATGAATGCTGCTTTCCAAGTCCAGGAGTGTTATTACAAATGAGGCCCGAGGAGGGCTCAGGGAGGCCTGAGCAGGAAGCCAGCTGGGCCTCTTCTCAAAGTAGGAGGACGCATTGCCATCCTTTTGGTGTTGTTAAATGAAAATTTTTGAAAAGGTAATACTTGACATGGTTACACATGAAACAGTATAAAATGATAAATGTCAAGAAGTCCTTCTCTCACCCCCATGCCCACCCTCCCCGGCCCACCCTCGGGTAAGCACTTACTCTCTTTTGTATCTTTTCAGTTTCTTTATGTGAATACAAGCAGATAAACTCATTTTAAGCTTTGCCCTTTCTTACATAAAAGATGGTATACAATCCTCTCTGTCTTGTAACTTGCTTTGTTCACATGACAATGTATCTTGGAGCTCTTTGGACGTCAGTGTGTAGAGACAGCTTTCTCATTTGTTACCTTGAAGCCGCATCATGTTTCATCGTGTGGCCACAGTGACCGAAGCTCTGTGGGTAGACACCTGGATCCTTTGCAGCCTCTTGCCAATAACAAACGATGCTGCGACGAACGGCCTTGTAGAAAAGTCATTGCATCCACGGGCAGAGCTGCATGCAGGCATGTTCCCAGGAGTGGGATTCCTGGGCATATTGGCACCTAATGCTGGTCGCCTGGCCTCACCGCACCAGCAGGTCCTTGGTGGCCTTTGGCCTGAGCTGGTTTTGTCACGAGGCCTGGCGTGGGAGTGGTTCTTCATAGTGTTTATAGCTGCTTTTGAAGTGACTTCGCCTCTTGCATTGTGAAGTGGGGCAGAGTGAGGCCCAGATGTGTTTGCATTGTCTGATGCTGCGTTTCTTTCTGCTTCTTAGGGAATCTGAGAGCAGGGAGGGGATGAAGCAGGTGGGAAAAGAGACGTGGAGCACAGGAATGTTTGTGCTGGGACTGGCAGCCGTTCAGAAGCCTGTTAGTGCCTCTAGAGTAGAGACTGGGCGTGTCTGGGATGCTCCGGGCCTGTGTGTCAGAGATCATGACTTCAGGTCCTCTCTGGGTATCCAGAAAGTTACAAAATAAAACCAGCGCCGTTCTAAAATACTCAGAAAGAGCAAGGATATGAGCAGGTCCTTACCAGTAAAGGAGGTAGAAATGACAAGAAACTTTCGGAAAAAGATGGCTGACTTCACTCTCGTGCTTATGGATATTGCTAACGAAATAGGATGATACCATTTTGCAGATGGGCGGAAAGAGATAGATCCATTCGTAGCTGACAGTTACGGAGAAAATGGGCCATTCACATTGTGGTAGGGCTGGGAATTACTGTAACTTTTAGAGAAGCAATTCTGCTTCTGGGAATTTATCCCATAGAAATGTAATCACCAGTTACAAACACATGATACAGCAGTATTTATTGAGCATTATTTGTAAAAGGGAAAAACTGGTGGCACCTGAATAATCCTCAGAAAGGGAATGGGTGAATCAGTTATGGTGTGTCCAGAGTGTGCAGTTATCACAGAGGAGATGCAGTCTTCATGTACAGACTTGAGTGACCCTCAAAGGAGACACAGGCACATTATAGATAAATGTGTATTGCGTGATCTTACTTTTACTAAAAATCACCCGCTCAAGATCTAGGCATACATGTTTTGTGTAAGAAGAATGTACAGAGGAAAATATTTCATACCATACACAACATATAGATGTTATCTGAATTGTTAGAGCAAGCATACGATACTTTCATAAATCAAATAACTGAAATGGAAAAAAAAACCTGGGAAGAGGAGGGTGAATTGTGAAGTCAAAAAATCACAAGAGAGATGACAAATTCAGGAAGGTTTGGGGCTGCGGCTTTGAGTCTGCTAAGCAGACTGATCTCCTGGCACCCACGGCATCCTCCGTGAGAGACCCTAAACCACAGAGTGCAGATCTCAGCTTCATGATATGGGACGAGCTGCTTCACTTCAACCCCACGTTCAAGCTTTTGACAAACATGGCTGGAATCTGGGTGTAGTGAGAATGAGAAGGAGGCCAGGGAGGCCTGGGAGCTGCCATGGCCACCCTGGGGGAAGCCAGGCTTTCTTGGTGGGAGCTTTGTGGCCTTGCTGCACTGGGCTCCAGGCTCATTGGCTTTACCTGCTGTCCAGGCTCATTGGCTTCACCTGCTGACCTTGCTCTGTGGCAAGGTTGTGACCTCAGCGAAAGGGGGATGTTGCTGGGCCCTGCTACAGAGATTGGAAGGGATTCTGTAAGTAGTGTGTAAAAAACTCAGCAGGCTGGGCGCAGTGGCTCACACCTGTAGTCCCAGCACTTTGGGAGGCCGAGGCAGGCAGATCACGAGGTCAGGAGATCGAGACCATCCTGGCTAACACGGTGAAACCCCGTTTCTACTAAAAATACAAAAAATTAGCCAGGTGAGGTGGCGGGCGCCTGTAGTCCCAGCTACTCGGGAGGCTGAGGCAGGAGAATGGTGTGAACCCAGGAGGCGGAGCTTGCAATGAGCTGAGATCGCACCACTGCACTCCAGCCTGGGAACTCAGCTGGAGGCCAGGTGCGGTGGCTCATGCTTGTAATCCCAGCCCTTTGGGAGGCCAAGGTGGGTGGATTACCTAAGGTCAGGAGTTTGAGACCAGCGTGGCCAAAATGATGAAACCCTGTCTCTACTACAAATACAAAAATTAGCCAGGTGTGGTGATGGGCACCTGTAATCCCAGCTACTTGGGAGGCTGAGGCAGGAGAATCACTTGAACCCGGGAAGAAGAGGTTGTATCTCGCCACTGTGCTTCAGCTTGGGAGACAGAGCAAGACTCCATCTCAAAAAAAAAAAAAAAAAGAAAAAAAGAACTCAGCTGGAGACTTGGATTGTCCTCTTCAAGGGTCTGCTCCCACCGTGGTGGAGCCTGATACTGTAGCTGCTGTCGAAGACCAACACTCAGAGTTCCTCTCACAACTGATGGAAGCACGGCAGATGTTGTAGGGCCTCGGCTGGGAATTGCTGTTCTAGAAGCACAGATGCAGTTATTTGGAGCACAAATTAAGTTGCTGTAATAAAGAGTCCCTAAAATAGAGTGGCGTAAATGAGATAGAAGTTTCCTTTCTCTCATGGAGCAGACCACAGGTAGGGAGGACTGGTAGGTTGGCTCTGCCATTCTCAACATGTGGCTCTTTTCCTGAGTCCAAGGTGGTTGCTTCAGCTCCTGCCATTACATCCACATTCCAGCCAATGGTAAGAGGAGAAAGAGCAAGGGTAGCACACAGCGCAGAAGTGGCACACATGGTTTTTGCTGTCTTCTCATTGACTAGAACTGAGCCCACGTGATCATGGTGGAAGTTGGGAAACATCGTCTGCAGCAGGCTAGCTGTGTGCTCAGCTAAAATCCATGCATCCCATTATTAAAGCAAGGAGGAGAGAAAGGATACCGATAGACACAGAGCAGCCTCTGACGCCCAGACCACCAGAAACCTGGGCATTTCCTGGGGTTTGCCAGGTCTAGTGAACTCTTCATTTATACCAGGCCTTGTGAACTCCCAGGGGTAGACAAAACAGACCATCCCTCTTTCATGGAGCTCTTGTCTAACGGGTAGAAAGGCTGAAATAATTCAGTGCAAGAAAGGAAGTGTAGAAGGGGTGGTAAGAGAGCATGTTAATGAGTCTCTTACATGATTTTATTTTCCAAGATTAGGTTATAGACACTAAAATCATAAAATGCTGGTTTGAAAATGTTTTTACAGGCACAGGATAGAATTCAAACAGTAAAGTATAAAGTGCTCCCCTGGGAGCCTAATTTGGACAGGTAGTCTGGCGAAGGCCTTTCTGGGGCCAGGGCTTGAAGCTGAGACCTAAGTGCATGTCAGCCAGGTGGGGCCCTCCAGGCAGGACCAGCCCCGGCGCTCAGCCCCCCAGCGGGCTCGTCACACCTACTCTTTCTCTCTCCTCTCAACCCACACAGGGAACCTGTCAGTCATGTGGAGTCACCGGACCAAACCTTTGGGCCTGTCTCCAGGTAAAAGACCCTTGTGGCCATCGGGGGCGTGGAACTGCTTCCACCTGTTGTCAGCACTGCACAGGCTGGTGCAGTGGGCTAGACTCTGGGCTGGGAACTTCCATCCCTGGTGGGCACTGCCAGAAACCTTGGGCAGGGGCACAGGGGCGCAGGGCTCCAGAGTCAGCAAATCCTGGGCTGGCCATTCTGGCAGCAATTAAAAATGACAGGAGAAAAAAATAGGTCGGAGAAGGCTCTGGACCGAAGGCTCCCTTCTTCATAGGACAGAATTCTAGCTTGGCGTGCGTATGTGTGAGTCGACGTGGGTGTCTTGGCTTTGAGGCCTGGCACTGCTGCTCAGCAGCGTCTCTCCCTGGGCCAGTCTCGTTTTTTCTCTGAACCCTCATTACCCGTCTATAAGAAAGAGGCTGCAACACTGACAACTGACAACTGTCCCCGCCTCATGGGGTTAGGGTAGAACTGGATGAGACGGATGCCTGTGACTAGCCAGGAGACGGTGTCCGGGAGAAGCTGGAAGGGTTTGGATGATTACTGGTTACTAAAAAGAGTAAAAGTAGAGGTATGAAAACATGACAGTTTTCCCCGAGTGGTAGAATTATGGATAATTTTCTTTTTTTTGTCTGTAGTGTTTAAAAAATGTTTCCAAGCATGTATTTTTATAGTCATACTAAAAATGACTGTTACTTAAAATTTCTTTAAAAAAAAAAACCCACAAGTAAAAACAACAAAGACAGCAGCAGCGAGTGAAGATAGCCAGTCAGTCTTTGCAGAAGCGCAGGGGCCCCCAGTGGAATTCTGGCCTCTTCTGCTCAGCCCTGTCACTCAGCACAAAGTAGACAGCAAGACACTGTGTATCCGGGGGAAGCAAGAAGGGCCAGATGTTATCTCCTGGGCCGTTACAAGTGCAGGACGTGGTCCTACCTCATAGGAGTCACAGTCCCCTTAGACAGATGTGGGAGCCTGATGCAGAAAATGGCACGTGCTTTCTGAGTCAGCCATGTGATAAAAATCAAAATGATTCCATCATTTTCCCAGAAGGCCCTGCTTATCACAGGTGGCAGTGACAGCAGGCACTCCTGTAGGAGTGTGGCATTGGCCACTGGCTACTGGCTGGCATGGAGGCTCACAGTGGAGGCACTGAGTGGGCCTTGGAGGATGGGTAGATTTGGGATAGGAGAGTGTGAGGGCCCTTTCAAGGCAGCATCATCAGGGGCATGCGGGCCCTGCTGTGGGGTACTGGGTCCATACTGGGCTCCCGCTATCTGTGCCCCTTGTTTCAAGCACCTGGTCCCCATTCAGCATCCCCCATTAGAAAATGGCTGTGAGGTCTAGGATCCCCACCAAAAACATAGGTCCCAATAACTGACCCCACTTCACATGGGGTTTTCTTGGAGGGGGAGGGTCTGGGTCCTGAGCAGCCAGGCCCCAGCCGGAACCCCACCTGGGCTTCTTGCTGGAGAGCAGCAGCCCAGGGCATACTGCTTGTCTCACTCAGAGGGCAGGGACAGTGTTTACGGCCCATCACTGCCCAACAGAATTTCAGGCGTACGGACCTGCAGACCTGTGTTCCTTTGAGATGGCAGAGCCTCAGTCCCTTGTAGTCCCTGTTCAGGAGAGGTGGGGGCACTGACTTTGGGATGGAACCAGAGACACTGTGTTGACACCATCCTTTTGGCAAGCTCCAGTCCACTCTCCTCCCCTCTCTTACCAGGTCTCCTGCCCCTATGTTGGCTGTGGAGAATCCTTCGCTGACCACAGCACCATTCATGCACAGGTGAGTGTGGTAGCTGAGAGTATGGGCCCTGCAGTTAGATGGCCTGGGGTTCAAACCCCAGCTCCACCTTCCTGCTCTGGGCCTAAATGGCTGGGCCAATAAATGGTGTCATCCTAGCATGGCTCCTGCAAAGAAGAGAGGATGCAGGTAAAAACATTTTGCATCTGCACCATTTGATAAGCAGCAGCCCTCAGGGTCCTGACTGGGGGGGTAAGCAAAATTTGAGCTTCCGGTCTCTGTCCTGACAGGACCTCTTACTGAGAGGCTGGGGAGCAGAGTAGCCATCACACGTTGGGGCACTTGTTAGGCCAGAATACCTTGGACCTCATTTTGGATATCACCCTCTAGGCAAAAAAGCACAACTTGACCGTGAACCTGACCACATTCCGGCTGTGGTGTTACGCCTGTGAGAAGGAGGTGTTCCTGGAGCAGCGGCTGGCAGCCCCTCTGCCGGGCTCCTCCTCCAAGTTCTCTGAACAGGTAACCTGTGTGGTGGGCTCTGTTTGGTTGTTGGCAACACTGTGTTGAGGATGAGGCAGTGTGACCTGAGCATCCGTGGGGCACGGGTCAGTAGGTCCCAGAGGTGTGTGTTCCTGGGCCAGTATGTTTTCAGGTGACTTTGAGGAGCTCACATCAGCACATGCTCACTGAGCCCAACTCTGCCGAGGCATGTGTGAGGCCATGAGGGTGCAGAGGTGACTGAGAGTAGGGCCTCCCTTGAGGAGCTCGGAGACCACGGGGTGGCCGTGCAGAGTGTAGGTGTTGGGGTGGGCTCAGGGCCATGAGGTGAGTGTAGACCCAGGCCTTATGGAGAGGGTTGACGAGGTCACAGATGGCCTCTGGCCATCCCAGATCTGAAACCATTCCTAAGGGAATTCCAGGTAGTTGCTACAGCACACTTCTCCATGGGAAATGCCCAGAAACCACCTAGGTAATGTCGACCAGAGAATGGTCCTTTGATCAACAGTGTGTGCCGTGCAACCTTAGAGATGGCGGGTCAGCAAGCCCATGACCTGGAGGGCCCAGCCCCAGGCCTGTGCTCAGGGAATGGTCAGTAATCCTGGATGGCAGAGCTGCCTGCTAGAGGAGAAGGCAGGACATGTGTGTGGCATTGCGTGGCTGACTCCTCCATTTATTTTATTTTATTTTAATTTAATTTTTTGAGACCGAGTCTTGCTCTGTTGCCCAGGCTGGAGTGCAGTGGTGCAATCTCAGCTCACTGCAACCTCTGCCTCCTGGGTTCAACTGATTTCCTGCCTCAACCTCCTGAGTAGCTAGGATTACAGGCGCCCGCCACCATGCCTGACTAATTTTCATATTTTTAGTAGAGTCAGGGTTTCGCCATGTTGACCAGGCTGGTCTTGAACTCCTGACCTCAAGTGATCCACCTGCCTTGGCCTCCCGAAGTGCTGGGATTACAGGCAGGAGCCACCGCACCCGGCCTCTCCTTCTCCTATCTGTTCAGACAGTCACATGATAGGGCTTGATAAGTGCTTATTGAATGCATTTGTGAACTTGGTAGATGTTTATGAATTTTTATAGAAAAGGCTATAAAACAGTATATGCAATATCTTGTTTTTGTTGTGCATGTGTATTAACAGTTAAAAGTCTATATAATATAGGCTGGGCGCCGTGGCTCACGCCTGTAATCTCAGCCCTTTGCTGGGCCAAGGCAGGAGGATCGCTTGAACCCAGGAGTTTGAGACCAGCCTGGGCAGCAGAATGAGACCCCATCTCAACAAAAAATAAGTCAGGCATGGTAGCGCATGCCTGTAGTCCCAGCCACTTGGGAGGCTGAGGTGGGAGGATCACTTGAGCCCAGGAGTTCAAGGTTGCAATGAGCTACTGCACTCCTGCCTGGGCGACAGAGCAAGACTATCTCTTAAAAAAAGTCTACATAATATACATAACAATTAACAGTAGTTCTCTCAGGAAAATGGGGTTGCATGTTTGTTTATGTTTCTATTTTTCCCAAATTTCTTATAAATAAAATATTTTTTATTATTGTCAATAAAAAAATACAAGTCAACAGCTGGGCATGGTGGCTCATGTTATCCTAACCCTTTGGGAGGATCGCTGGAGCCCAGGAATTTGAGACCAGCCTGGGCTATATATAAAAAGGTTAGCTGGGGCCGGGTGCGGTGGCTCAAGCCTGTAATCCCAGCACTTTGGGAGGCCGAGGCGGGCGGATCACGAGGTCAGGAGATCGAGACCATCCTGGCTAACATGGTGAAACCCCATCTCCACTAAAAAAATACAAAAAAAAAAAAACTAGCAGGGCGAGGTGGCGGGCGCCTGTAGTCCCAGCTACTCGGGAGGCTGAGGCAGGAGAATGGCGTAAACCCGGGAGGCGGAGCTTGCACTCCAGCCTGGGTGACAGAGCAAGACTCCGTCTCAAAAAAAAAAAAAAAAAAGGTTAGCTGGGTGCTGTGGCATGCACTTATAGTCTCAACTACTGAGAAGGGTGAGGTGGGAGGACTGCTCGAGCCCAGAAGTTGGAGTCAGCAGTGAGCTCTGATTGTGCCACTGCACTCCAGCCTGGGTGACAAAGCAAGACCCCATCTCTAAAAAAACACAGGCACAAACAAATCAAGGAGTTCCCAGGGCAAGGCCACCAAATCTCTCTCTTTCTACAGTGCCTTCTGCTCAAATGGACTGGCTCAGCCCAGTGGGGGCTTCCAGGCAGTGGGGCTGGACTTCCAGCCTTTGGGAGACACCTGGGCCTCTGACTCCAGCCCCTCTGTTCCCTGTTTTCCTCACTTGGGGTCTTTAACACAGGACTCCCTGCCACCCTCCCACCCTCTGAAAGCTGTTCCTATTGCTGTGGCTGATGAAGGAGAGTCTGAGTCAGAGGACGATGACCTGAAACCTCGAGGTAATGGCCCCCACAGCAGGGGAAGCTGATGGACTGGGCTGGGGGCCTCACCTGGAGGCTAGAAACCACCAGAGTCTTGGTCCTTATTTGCACCTGCTATATGGACAAGGAAGGATAGGGTGACAGATAAGCTGCATAGCATGGTGGCTTCCCTCTGGAAGCTGGCTGGCCTAGCTAAGGTTCTGGGGAGCCGGCTATCTTGTCCCCTCTCCCAGCTGGGTGACCCTGGGCAGGCCGGCCCCTCTGCTGTATGGTCTGGACAGTGGGCCTGGCTGGGCGGAGGGGCAAAGGAGTTCGTCTGTTTAAAACACTCAGGTAACCACAGCTGTTGTGAGCAGGAACCTTGTTAATTTACTGAGAAGATCCCTGGGGTGGAACACTTCTACCATGTCCTCTTCTTGGGTCCTGGGCAGTTGAGAGCCACAGCTTTGTGCCAGATGTGACTTGCAAGGTCTCCTCAGCAGGGCAGGGCGCTCACCTGCTCCTCCCCTTGTGTTTATTTCCCAGGCCTCACGGGCATGAAGAACCTCGGGAACTCCTGCTATATGAACGCTGCCCTGCAGGCCCTGTCCAATTGGTAGGTCGACACTTTGTCCAAGGGCCGAGAGCTGTCCCTGGCAAAGCCCCAGAAACAGCAGCAGTAGCAGCTCCCAGCCTGTTGTCCACAAGCACATGTATAGGATGCACAGCAGCAAAATTCCTAAAAACATGCGTGCCCTTTGACCCAGCAATCTCCCCAGTCGAAATGTGTCCTGAGGAGATAACCAGAGATGCTGGGGAAGTTGTACACGCAAGGAGGCCCACCGCTCTATTGTTTATTGGAAACGATTTAAAGGCCCATCTGCAAGGGAGTATAAATTCTCATAGCCCTTGCAGCAAGTGCAGGAAAAATGGCACAAGACAGCATGCATTGAAACAAAACAGGTTTCAGAATCTGGTGAGTGGGGGGAAAAGGAGGTTATAAAGCATTGTAAGGTAAAATCTCATTTTACGAGAGAAACGCGATTTTCCATTAAGGAAAGGCTATCAGCTCCATGAGGCCAAGGATGCCTCCTGTATCTGACATGCTTCTCCTACCCAGTGGAGATTAGAGATGCTGTATATGTATGCAGGAAGGAGAGAGGGAATGGGTACAAATGTGTAGAAAAGTCTGGGAGACTATGTCCCAAAATGTTCCTAGTAACTATCCTCAGGTAGCAGGATGCAGGTCAATTATTGTTAATAATTGACCGCACCCAGGCCGGGCGCAGTGGCTCACGCCTGTAATCCCAGCACTTTGGGAGGCCGAGGCAGGTGGATCACGAGGTCGGGAGATCAAGACCATCCTGGCTAACACGGTGAAACCCTGTCTCTACTAAAAATACAAAAAACTAGCTGGACTTGGTGGCACGCACCTGTAATCCCAGGTACTGGGGAGGCTGAGGCAGAAGAATCACTTGAACCCAGGAGGCGGAGGTTGCAGTGAGCTGAGATCGTGCCATTGCACTCCAGCCTGGGTGACAGAGCAAGCCTCCATCTCAAAAAAAAAAAAAAAAAAAAATTGACTGCACCTAGTCCGTTTTAACTTTAATAACCTCTATAAAGGCCCTGTCTTGGCTGGGCACGGTGGCTTACGCCTGTAATCCCAGCACTTTGGGAGGCCAAGGCAAGTGGATCACCTGAGGTCAGGATTTCAAGATCAGCCTGGCCAACATGGTGAAACCCCGTCTCTACTAAAAATACAAAAAAATTAGCCAGGTGTGGTGGCATGCGCCTGTAATCCCAGCTACTTGGGAGGCTAAGGCAGGAGAAGCACTTGAACCCAGAAGGCAGAGGCTGCGGTGAACCAAGACTGCACCACTGCACTCCAGCCTGGGCAACAGAGTGAGACTCTGTTTCAAAATAATAAAAATAATAATAAAAGAAGATAAGATGAGATAAAATAAAATAAAATAAAAATACGCTGTCTCTAGATATGGTCACACTCTGAGGTACTGGGGATTAGGGCTTCACAGATGAATTTTGGAGGATACAATTTTCTCATAACTGGTAGGAGCCTTCTAGTCACCTTTAGGCGTTTCTGGGTCCAGGGTCACTGTGCTCCCTGCGCGAGCACTCAGGGCTCCCCGCTACGCAGCCCTTTCTAAACCGTGCCACCTGCCTCGTTTGCTTTCCTGACCTGGCTCTCTCTCTCCCTCGCACCCAGCCCACCGCTGACTCAGTTCTTCCTGGAGTGTGGAGGCCTGGTGCGCACAGACAAAAAGCCAGCCCTGTGCAAGAGCTACCAGAAGCTGGTCTCTGAGGTCTGGCACAAGAAACGGTGAGCAGCTGCATCCCTAGCCTCGGGCGGTGTGTGGGGACTGGGGTTTCCTGTCAGCACCCATGATTGAGCTCTTCCTATGGATTCAGCCCCCAGCGAGGACTTGCCTCATTTTGTCCCAGGTAATGCTTGTAGCAAGCCTGCAGGGTGGAAATTGCATCCAATCCTGTTTTACAAATAGGGAAACTGAGATGCAGAGAACTTTAAGTATCTTGCTCAAGGTCATAGAACCTGCAAAAGGTGAGCTAGAATTTGACCTGCTGTTGACCCTAGCCAGCAGCCACTGGGTAGATGTCTTTGCCAAGAGACATGGTGACCCGGCCTCAGCCACAGCTGAGGAGCGTGTGGAGGAGGTATGGGGCAGGGGGGCACAGACTGGATGGAGCTTCTGGCACAGTATGGAATGAATTTAAAGACCAGAGTCTGTGATTAGATCTATTTCTCCAGGAAAAGTCAAAGTTGGGAATAATTTAAAATGAGCACATAGAAATATGTATTATGTGTAGAAGCAGATGAAAAACCAGCGTAGGGCCAGGCGCAGTGGCTCACGCCTGTAATCCCAGCACTTTGAGAGGCTGAGGCAGGCAGATCACGAGGTCAAGAGATTGAGACCATCCTGGCCAACATGGTGAAACCCCGTGTCTAATAAAAATGCAAAAATTAGCTGGGCATGGTGGTACGCACCTGTAGTCCCAGCTACTCGGGAGGCTGAGGCAGGAGAATCACTTGAACCCAGGAGGCGGAGGTGGCAGTGAGCCAAGATTGCGCCACTGCAGTCCAACCTGGCGACAGAGCCAGACTCCGTCTCAAACAAAAACAAAAACAACAAAAAAAAAACCCAGCATGGGAGAAATATGTATTACGTGTAGAACCAGATTAAAAACCAGCGTGGGGCCAGACGCAGTCACTGACACCTGTAAATCCAGCACTTTGAGAGGCCAAGGC
Organism: Macaca fascicularis; assembly: GCF_037993035.2. Taxonomy (NCBI): domain Eukaryota; kingdom Metazoa; phylum Chordata; class Mammalia; order Primates; family Cercopithecidae; genus Macaca; species Macaca fascicularis. The sequence goes on along the minus strand of NC_088389.1, from coordinate 14,043,877 downwards.
AAGAGAATCATTTGAGCCTGGGAGTTTGAGACCAGCCTGGACAACACAGCAAGACCCCGTCTCTACAAAAACTACAAAATTAGCCAAGCGTGGTGTTTGCACTTGTGGTCCCAGCTACTCAGGAGGCTGAGGTGGGAGGATTGCTTGAGCCCAGGAGGTTGAGGCAGGCTGCAGTGAGCCTTGATCATGCCATTGCACTTCAGCCTGGGCGACAGAGTGAGACCGTGTCTCAAAAAAAAAAAAAAAAAAAAGTCCGGGTGCAGTGGCTCACTCCTGTAATCCCAGCACTTTGGGAGGCCGAGGCGGGTGGATCACAAGGTCAGGAGTTCGAGACCAGCCTGGCCAATATGGTGAAACCCCATCTCTACTAAAAATACAAAAATTAGCTGGGCATGGTGGCGCACACCTGTAGTCCCCGCACTTTGGGAGGCTGAGACAGGAGAATCACTTGAACCCGGGAGGCGGAGGTTGCAGCGAACCAAGATCGCGCCACTGCACTCCAGCCTGGGAAACAGAGCAAGACTGTCTCAAAACAAAACAAAAAACAAAAACACAAGAAAACCAGCGTGGTACAGTATAATTCCGCTGTGTAAGAAGCCAAGTTTAAGTGTATATCTGTATGTATTTTTGTATATGCATCTGTAGTTTCACAGAAAAACCCAGAAATCTAATGGTAAGTATCTGGTGCCATTAGTGGTGGTGTTTTTCTCTTGTACTTTTCTGAAATTTTAGATTTGTCAATAATGAACATGTCTTTTGAAATGAGAAAACCACAGTAAGTGTTTCAGAACAAAAACAAATCATGTTTAGGCGAGTTTGTTGTGTGCCAGCAGGAAATGATGCCATTTTATTTGAGCTCTTTGCTTAATTGAGGCAGCTATGACTTGACATTTTCTTCTTGTCTATAGAGATGTGTGAGCCTCTTGGGGGTCCTGGCTGAGTAGGTCCCTCCCCATATGTCAGGAAATGCCTCACTCTGATCCAGCCTGACTGGCTGGCTGCCTGCTTCTCTCGGGAATGAGCAGCTCAAGGCAGACTACCTGGACTAATGGGTTTGGGCTTCCTACAGGCCAAGCTACGTGGTCCCCACCAGTCTGTCTCATGGGATCAAGTTGGTCAACCCAATGTTCCGAGGCTATGCCCAGCAGGTAAGCCATCTGAGCTGCCCAGGGGACACTCAAGGCCATGACCCACCAGGCCTGACTTTGACGCCAAAACCAGAGTGGAAAATCGCAATGGCAGCTGAGCACTGGTTGGCAGGTCTCAGGGACCAGGCTCTCATTCCTAAGCCCTTCACACATGTGAGGACAGTGGTGCCTCCCAGCAACCTGCTGACATTTAACCCCACTTCACAGATGGGCAGACTGAGGTTCAGGGGGCTGAGCCACTTGCACAGGCCACACAGCTAGTAAATGGTGGAGGGGAATTCTTTCTTTTAGCGAGGTGGGTACAGGGTCTCACTCTGTCATCCAGGCTAGAGTGCAGTGGGACAGTCATGGCTTACCGCAGCCGTGACCTCCCGGGCTCAAGCAGTCGTCCCACCTCAGGCTCCCAAAGTGCTGTGATGATAGGCATGAGCCACTGCACCCAGCAGAGGGGAGATTTGAACCTGGGCAACCTTGCTTCGGGGCCTGTGCTGTGCCCCTCTGCATTGCACTCAAAATGGCACAGGGTTTCACTTCCCCAAACCACAGGCGAAATTTCACTTTTACTAAAATAAAAATTTTGATTAAGAATTTTTATTTTTTAATCTAGAGAACCCCTTTGAAACCAACCACATTTTTCTATTTGATAAAATAATGAGACCAAGACAGAGTGCAGCCATGTGTACGCCTCAGCCCTGGGCTGATGGCTCCTGCCCTCCAGCCTCCTGCCCCAGATGGCCCCCGGCCTGGGCTTTCATGCCAGGCCTGCAGGCAGAGCTGGACCAGGCTGGGTCGCCTCTTGTGCTGCCTGAATGAGCGCCATGGATGGAGTGGCAGTCATGTAAGGACACCTTCCACCCTCCTTTACCTGCTGCCTGCTGTCCTGTCCCAGGATGAGGGCTGCCGGGCCTTTGGCTCCTGCTTGAGCAGCTCAGCACTGCCTGGACACCTCTCTTTTGGGGAGTGATAACATCCACAATGACTAAAATTCACTGTGCACCGTTTAAGTGGTCACAACTTAGTCCTCATAGAACTCTCACGAAGTGGACACTGTTGTCACCCCCATGTTACAGGTAAAATGCTGAGGCTCAGAGAGGTTCTACCACTCACCCAGGTCACACAGCACATCCTGGCAGAGATGGCATTCAGGCCTACCTGAGCCCATCCCTCAGCACAGCGCTGCCCCGACTCTGTGCAAGGCGCCCTACGGGCTCTCAGCTCTGGGTCAGGATGCCGTTACGGAGGGCCATGCACTGCTGCAGGACTCCATCTGAACTCCAGCAGAAGCATCCCTTTCTCTGGTTCTAGGACATAACGTGGGGATGCTTCTGAGGCCGAACTGTAGACGCAGCTGCAGGCGCCTCTAAAGGGCCAAAAGACGCTTTCGTGCTTCCTCATGGATTGAGATTTTGGCAAGGAACACATAGTACTTTTGTTGAAAGGAAGAACCAGAAAGAGAACTAGATGGCAGATTGAAAGCCTCTTCTTGAAAGGGCCTTTGATCGTGCCTGCCACAGGACACGTGTCCCCTCCCTGATGCAACAGAACCTGGTGGTTCATTCATCTGATCTGAGTCTGACACTTGGGGAGTCACTCCCGATCCCTCCCTTCCCTGAATGTGAGTGGAGAGAGCCGGGTTCCTCTTTCTAGATGTGTGACATGAGGGCTGTCTCTGACTGCTTCGTGACCCCTGCCTCCTGGGGATCAGAGCCTGGGCTGCGGGCTACTTCTAACATCCAGGCCAGGGACTGCTGGGGCTGATTTGGGCTTGGAACCCAAGTCCTCCAATGCCCAGCACTACCCGAGCACCCCCGCAGCTGCTGGAGTCTGCTTCTGCCACCATGTTCTGACCTCCCAGTGCACCTCCTGTATGAGCACGCAGATCTCAGTGGGGCTCACTGGGCGCCTCTGCCTAAGCCCCTGCTGCCTTGACTTCTTGCTGTGCTGGTGGCCCAGTCACAGAGTGGTCAGGACAAAGTGGTCATTGCTGGGATTTGAAACCCAGGCAGCCTGCAGGGGCAGCTTAGTCTGAGTCATGCCCAGGTCTGTGGGAAGGTGAGAGCAGGCAGTGAGGGACATGGGGGCTGGCATAGGGACTGAGGGAGCCAGGGGGAGCCAAAGGAAGGGTGGAGCACGCAGACGGCCTGGCCTGTGGGTGGCGTGGCTTGGGGCAGGACTCAGGTGAGCCCTCCCTTTTGGCATCACACTTCCTCATCCTTCCTCCACCTCCCGGCCCACCTCCACTGGCCTCTTCTGTAGAGAGAAAGGTGGCTCGGGCTCAATGTGGTCCTGCCTCCCTGTCCTTCCCGTACTGAGCTTGTAGCAGAGGCAGGCGATTCAGAGCCAGAGCCGGGGAGTTGCATGGACCCAGGTGCATACCTGGCTCTGCCACTTTATAGCTGTGTGTCCTGGTAGGAGTCCTTTAGCCTCTCCAGTCCTCACTGTCATCCTCAGAAGAATGGGGTTAGGACAGACTGCCCTGGGAGGCCACCGTGGGGGCGAGCAGCTCCTCTGCAGGGGTCGCCCATGAGGCCCTCCCAGATGGAGGCTGGTGCTCTCATCAGCCACAGGGCGCTGGAGGCTGGTTCCTCCTGCCTCCAGGAGAACCCTGTTGATGCAGCCCCTGGTTCTAGGACACCCAAGAGTTCCTTCGCTGCTTGATGGACCAGCTACACGAGGAGCTCAAGGAGCCAGTGGTGGCCACGGTGGCGCTGACAGAGGCTCGGGACTCAGACTCGAGTGACACAGATGAGAAACGGGAGGGTGACCGGAGCCCATCAGAAGATGAGTTCTTGTCCTGCGACTCGAGCAGTGACCGGGGTGAGGGTGACGGGCAGGGGCGTGGCGGGGGCAGCTTGCAGGCCGAGACGGAGCTGCTGATCCCAGATGAGGCAGGCAGAGCCATCTCTGAGAAGGAGCGGATGAAGGACCGCAAGTTCTCCTGGGGCCAGCAGCGCACAAACTCGGAGCAAGTGGACGAGGATGCTGATGTGGACACCACCATGGCTGCCCTTGACGACCAGCCTGTGGAGGCCCAGCCCCCATCACCACGGTCCGCCAGCCCCTGCCGGACGCCAGGTATCAGCTGGCTGGGGGCTGCGGGAGGAACCTCAGCCTGTGGCCCAGTACCTACTGGGTGCTGAGCGCCAACCTGCAGTGGCCCCCAGGGGATGGGTTTTTCACTAGACCCGAATGACAGTGGGGAAGTCAGCCTCGGCGGGGGTCAGTGATGTGCCCAGGGTCCCCTAACTCATAACGCTGGAACCCAATTCAGAGCCCTCTCCCAGAGCCTTGAGCCTTCCGCCGAAAGTGGAATGGACAGCTCTGCTCCGGCCTGTGTGCTGGGGCCAGGAGTGGGCACGTGACAGATGAGACACATTGGGGTCAGGCCTTCGTCCCTTTAGGAGGGGCTGGCAGGTCATCTTCCTGCCCACTCATGGAGCCGGCCTGGCTGCCCTGGCCCAGCATGGTGCCCTCTCTGCCCCCAGAGCCGGACAACGATGCCCACCTACGCAGCTCCTCTCGCCCCTGCAGCCCCGTCCACCACCATGAGGGCCATGCGAAGCTGTCTAGCAGTCCCCCTCGTGCAAGCCCCGTGAGGATGGCACCTTCGTATGTGCTCAAGAAAGGTTCGGGGGGCACAGGGGAGGGTGGGTCAACTTGGGGCTGGGAGTGCAGACTTGCACCCGTGGCTGCCTTTCTCATGGTCCCATGTGGCGGAGGGCTGGGCTGTGGGCTCCTCTCAGGTACACCCCTGAGACACCAGTGTGGGAGCCACGTTTTGCAGAGGATGACACAGAGGCGCGAGATGGTGAATTGCTTGCCCAGTCACATGACTTGCATATGTCACTCCACATCCTGTCAAAGGAAGCCCCAGGGCCCGCACCTCGCCCCGGCCAGGTAGGTGGAGGCTGGGCTAGTCCTGTGCTATGTCCCCAGCCCAGGTATTGAGTGCCGGCAGCCGGAGGCGGAAGGAGCAGCGCTACCGCAGCGTCATCTCAGACATCTTTGACGGCTCTATCCTCAGCCTCGTGCAGTGTCTCACCTGTGACCGGGTGGGTGCCCCCAGGGATGGGGGGAGCTGGGCCAGGCTGCCAGCGGCCTCAGCAGCTCTTGCCCTAACTGGGTGCAGGGTGGGATCTCCATGGGTGCTCCCTGCTTTTCTCCAGGGGAGGGCCCTGCCTGTGTGGATCCCGTGTCTGTGGCCCGGGGAGCAGGCCCTCTGCCCCTCACCTGCTGGTTGGGATTTGGGGTGCAGATATTGCCAGAGGACGGGCAGCAGACTAACGTTTAATCCCACAGGTGTCCACCACAGTGGAGACGTTCCAGGACCTATCGCTGCCCATTCCTGGCAAGGAGGACCTGGCCAAGCTCCACTCAGCCATCTACCAGAATGTGCCGGCCAAGCCAGGCGCCTGTGGGGACAGCTATGCCGCCCAGGGCTGGCTGGCCTTCATTGTGGAGTACATCCGACGGTGCGCCCACCTTGCCACTACCAGACGACACGGGCTGGGCCTTGTCCTGGTTTTCCTGGGTGGGAGACACTACATAGTGAAGTCCACGCATTTGGGGGACCAGGGAGGTCCTGGGAGGATCTGGGGGCTGCGGAGGAGTTGGCTTAATAAGCAGGGGATTTCTTGGCTACTTTGGAGTGGACAGGATTGGATGGTCCCTTGGAGCTGGAGGGCAGTGACAGCATGGAGGTGACCACGTGGCAGGTTGAAGGGAGGACAGCAGCAGGACACAGGCCTTGTGGGCAGGGGGCAGCAGCTTTCCCAGGGCTGCCTCACCCGCCTGAGGCCAGAGACCCGCACGGCCCCAGGGAGGGAGCAGCATGATCATGGCCGCAACACAGATGAAGGAGGCCAGGCCTGGGGAGAGTGATGCCACTCGACCCAGGACGCGGAGAGGTCTGGCTCCAGGCCTCTGCCCCGACCCTCTGTGCCTGGCTGCCACTCTGGGCCTTCGGGGTCCTTCTGTGGCTCAGGCCTGACAGACCTCAGCCAGAGTCCCTTCAGCTCCTATTCTTGCCCAGGCCCTGGCAGCACCCAGCACTCCTTTTCTGTCTGTAGGTTTGTGGTATCCTGTACCCCCAGCTGGTTTTGGGGGCCTGTCGTCACCCTGGAAGACTGCCTTGCTGCCTTCTTTGCCGCTGATGAGCTGAAGGGTGAGTGACCTGGCTGGCAAGGGTTGGGGAGGTGGAGGGTTGTGAGAACAGGGGTGTGCAGACCCCAGCAGGCCAGCATGCAGCCCAGGGCTTGTGGGATGCACGGCCAGGCTAGACTTGGCTTCCAAGGTTGAACCCCACTTCCAAGATTCCCACCCCCACAGCCAGCCAGGCTGGGCCGGGGCCACGTGATCTCCCAACCCTACCATCCTGCAGCTCTTGGGTGTTTACTTATTTTTATTTTTACCAATTTGGTGAGCAAAAATGATATTGTGTGTTAATTTTTCATTTCCTTGATTACTGATGAGTTTCTACATTTCTTGTTAAATATACTGGCTCTTTGTATTTATTTAAACTTTGCCCATTCCTGTCCTTGCCCTTTTTCTCTGTTGGCTATTTGGCATCTAAACCTTTGGGAAAACTCTCTCTCGTCTCTTTTTTTTTTCCTCCAATTTTCAATTGTGGTGAAATACACAAGATGTAAACTTTACCACCATAACCATCTCAAATGCCATTTTTAACAGAAAGTGCCCCGCTGAGTAGTATGAAATACATACACATGGTCACACAGCCATCCTCCTCATTCACCTCCAGAACTTTTCCATCTTGCAAACCTGAAACTCAGTATCCGTGAAACAGCTCCCTACTCCCACCTCCCAGCCCCTGGCAACCTCCACATTCAAGTCTGTGAATTTGACTGCTCTAAAGGGCCTCATATAAGTGGAATTATACAGTATTTGCCATCTTGTGACTGATGGCTTTTACTGAGCATAACGTCCTTAGGGTTCATCCACGTTGCAGCGTGTGTCAGAATGCCCTGCCTTTTGTAGGCTGGTTATTTATTGTTCCATTGTGTGGATGGCTGGGGCCATTCTGCTTCTTCGTTCATCCATCAGTGGACACTCGGGCCACTTCCCTGTTAGCTATTGTGCGGAATGCTGCTCTGACCATGGGTGTGCACACCTGTCTTCTTTCATCCCTTTGGGTCTATGCCTATTTTTAATTTCTTGAGGAGCCACCGTACTAGGTTCCACAGTGGCCACCCCATTTCACGTTCCCACCAGTGACACACAAGAGTTCCAGTTTCTCCACATCCTCGCCCACACTCATTTTCTGTTTACTTTTTTGATGGGAGTCAACCTCGTGGGTATGAGGTGGTATCTCATTGTGGGTTTTTTTGTTTTGTTTTGTTTTGAGACGGAGTCTCGCTCTTGACGCCCAGGCTAGAGTGCAGTGGCATGATCTTGGCTCACTGCAACCTCCACCTCCTAGGTTTAAGCGATTCTTCTGCCTCAGCCTCCCGAGTAGCTGGGATTACAGGCACATGCCACCATGCCCAACTAATTTTTGTGTTTTTAGTAGAACGGGGTTTCACCGTGTTGGCCAGGCTGATCTCCAACTCCTGACCTCAGGTGATCCGCCCGCCTTGGCCTCCCAAAGTGTTGGGATTACAGGTGTGAGCCGCTGCACCTGGCCTCGTTGTGGTTTTGATTTGCATTTCCTAATGATAGTGATGTGAAGTGTCTTTTCATGTGCTTGTTGGCTATTTGTAAGTCTTTGGAAAAACATCTATGTGAGTCCTTTGCCTGTTTTGATTTTTGTTGCTGGTTATGGGATTCTTTTTTTTCTTGCAACAGTCTCACTCTGTCACCCAGGCTGGAGTACCATGGCGTGATCTTGGCTCACTGCAGCCTCCGCCTCCTGGGTGCAAGCAATCCTCCCATCTCAGCCTCCCGAGTAGCTGGGATTACAGGCATATGCCACCACACCTGGCTAATTTTTGTATTTTTAGTAGAGATGGGGTTTCGTCGTGTTGGCCAGGCTGATCTTGAACTCCTGACCTCAAATGATTTGCTGCCTTGGCTTCCCAGAGTGCTGGGATTACAGGCGGTGAGCCACTGCGCCAGCCTTATTAATTAGAGGAGTTCTTTGTATGTCCAGATGTGTGATTTGTAACCCTGTCCTCCCATCCTGTATGGTGCGTTTCATTCTGTGGTTTGTGTCTTTTGCTTTGGTTGCCTGCACCTTTGGTGTTGTGTTTCAGAAATCATTGCCAGATCCAATGTCATAAAGCTTTTTTCCTACTTTTCTCCTAAAAGTGTTATAGTTTTAGGTCTTATATTGAGGTCTTTGATCCCATTTTGACTTAATTTTCAGTGTGCATGGAGGGGGAAACTATACATTAAGATTTTAAGCCCGTCAGGGTGGTGTGTACCTGTGACCCCAGCTACTCCGGAGGCTGAGGGTCCCCTGAACCTAGGAGTTTGGGACCAGCCTGGGCAACATAGCAAGACCCTATCTCAAAAAAATTGTTTCAAATACATTTTCTGTAATTAATGTTACACTTCCCCCTCCACCTCCATTTTGCCTTTTGCCTTTTAATTTTGCTTTTGGTGGTGTCTTACAGATGTTGAAGTATTTCTGGGGTCAAATATATCCATTTCTCCCTTGTATGGATTCTGTCTGTGGGGCCCAGCCAGGGCCTTCCCTCCCTCCAGTACCTCTCAGGTTTTATTTCTTTTTCTTTTTTTTATTTTTTTTGAGATGGAATTTCACTCTGTCGCCTAGGCTGGAGTGCAGTGGCACAATCTTGGCTCACTGCAACCTCTACCCCCAGCCCCAGTTCGAGCGATTCTCCTGCCTCAGCCTCCTGAGTAGCTGGGATTACAGGCATGCACCACCACGTCCAGCTAATTTTTGTATTTTTAGTGGAGACGGGGTTTCGCCATGTTGGCCAGGCTGGCCTCGAACTCCTGACCTCAGGCGATCCGCCTGCCTCGGCTTCCCAAAGTGCTGGGATTATAGGCATGAGCCACTGTGCCCGGCCAGGTTTTATTTCTTAAGCAGAAATCATTATAGTCACTTTTTTTGCTCCCCCATTTCCCATGCTCGCTAACCTCTGACTCTTTGTTTTACTGCCCTAGGTGACAACATGTACAGCTGTGAGCGGTGTAAGAAGTAAGTGAGCCTTCCCTGGCCTTTTCCTTAACTGCCCATTTCTGTGCCCTGCATATTCCCCTTGGGTTTCCGCAGAGAGCCCCCCACAATCCTGCCTTCCCAGAAGAGAGCCGGGTGGAGGGCTGCTCCCCGGCCTGATGCCGGACACTGAAGCTGGCTTGTGCTTCCTCCCCAGGCTGCGGAACGGAGTGAAGTACTGCAGAGTCCTGCGGTTGCCCGAGGTAAGCCGGCGGCCTTGGCAGCCTCCTTCTCAGCTGTCCCGGGGTGCACACCAGCACACACCACGCGGGGGCTGACCCTGCTCCGCTTCTCGGGCACTTCTGTGCTGCAGGGGCCACGGAGACTCCATAGCTTTGGCTGAGAAACCTCTGGGAAGGGTTGGCAGGGGGCACATTTTTCCGACTGTGACTTGGTGCTCTGTCTCGGTGGCCTCAGCACATTTGTTGTCTAACGTGTTGTGTGAGGGCCCAGTGGGAGGCAGGTGTGTAGGATGCTGAGACACCACCCCCACTGAGGCAGCTATGGCTCCTGCCGGCTACAGAGTGGTGAGAGGAGAGCTGGCCCAGCCGGGGCTGTTGCCAGGGGCCTTTCTGAGGAGTGATGTCTGAGTGAGGCCTGGAGGTTGTAGGCTGGTGTCAGCGTTGTGGATGGAAGGCACAGAAGGAACAGACAAAACCCCAGTGCAGGAGCAGGCTTGTCCGCACCAACGAAGGCACGTGTGTGGCTGTAGCAAAGAGGAGAGGGCCCCAGCAGAGGGGGCCCAGGATGGGGCTGTGTTGGTTCGGGGAGGCTTTGTGGCTTCTCAAAGGCAGTGCCGACAGAACTAGTAAACTTGATGGCTCAGTGCAGCTCTCGGAGTCCAGTTCTCAGCCATGGAGCTGGGAATGATCTGTGTGACTTAGAGTGAGCCCAGTCTGGACCACGTGGAACTCTTCGATTTGTTCCAATGGAGTCAGCTTTCATGATCCCATCAGCTGTCCTGGGCCCGGGGGCAGGCCTGCGAGCATCCGCGTCATTTCTTCCTAGGTGACCGGTGCGCTCTCTGTCCCCACAGATCCTGTGCATTCACCTGAAGCGCTTTCGGCACGAGGTGATGTACTCATTCAAGATCAACAGCCACGTCTCCTTCCCCCTCGAGGGGCTCGACCTGCGCCCCTTTCTTGCCAAGGAGTGCACATCCCAGATCACCACCTACGACCTCCTCTCGGTCATCTGCCATCACGGCACGGCAGGCAGTGAGTCATGTCCCCTCCCCTGCTGCCCCCATCCGCTAGGATCCCTGTGACCCGTCTGCTCTGCCGCAGGTGGGCACTACATTGCCTACTGCCAGAATGTGATCAATGGGCAGTGGTACGAATTCGACGACCAGTACGTCACAGAAGTCCATGAGACGGTGGTGCAGAACGCCGAGGGCTACGTCCTCTTCTACAGGTGGGCGCCGGGCCGGGCCTGGTGGAGGAACCTCACCACCCCCGTCCCCTGGGACCCATGGGCCTTCTGGGTGTATGTAGGGGACAGTGCCTGGAAGGGTTTTGAACCAGGGAAGTAAGGACTTGGATTAAGAAAGAGCTCTCTGGCTGCTGTGGGGAATGCAGGAAGGCAGCTTGGAGCCTTCTCCAGGGCCCTGGCTGGTGCACAGGGGCGCTGCTCACATGTCCAGGACCCCTGAGGAACCCAGGAGGTGGACAGGGCCGGTAGCCCCAGGTGCACTGGGATGAGGGCTCTGCATGTGTCTGGAGGTGGCAGCCGTCAGGCACAGCTTCTCGCCCCCTCCTCACCCCGCAGGAAGAGCAGCGAGGAGGCCGTGCGGGAGCGGCAGCAGGTGGTGTCCCTGGCCGCTATGCGGGAGCCCAGCCTGCTGCGGTTCTACGTGTCCCGCGAGTGGCTCAACAAGTTCAACACCTTCGCAGAGCCAGGACCCATCACCAACCAGACCTTCCTCTGCTCCCACGGAGGTGAGGCGCCCCCCTGTGGTGGGAGAGCAGGGTGGGCAGGTGTGCCGAGCCACAGCTTCACTCCCTGTACCTTCTTCCCAGGCATCCCGCCCCACAAATACCACTACATCGACGACCTGGTGGTTATCCTGCCCCAGAACGTCTGGGAGCACCTGTACAACAGGTAAGAGCCCGGGAGGCCAGCTAGTCTCTGTCCCGTCCAGGGCCCAGCTGGGCAGGAAAAGAAGGGAGGACAGGGAAGGAATGCCGCCAGGATCCCTCACCACACGCTGGCCTCCACTCGGCAGCACAGAGCCGCCTTCACTTGTCTCATGGAGAATGACACGTGTCGTTTGTGGGAATCCACTTGGATCCTTCCAGTCACAAGGGACAGGAAACTGGCTGAAGCACAACTGAGTGTGTTGGCTCATCTGGTCCTCAGCCTTGAAACAAGGCCTCTTGGGGACTGTGGGCGTGCTGCTCCCTTGCAGGCTCCATGGTGCTCACACAGAGGCGCGTGCAGGCCTGTGACAGCGCTGAGGGGGCACTGATGGCTTGAGGGGGAAGTGGAAGGCAGTGATCACTCTCCCCTCACTGGTGCCCCCCTCAGGCCATGTTTCTCTCTCCCTCCCACCCTGAGCACAGATTCGGGGGTGGCCCCGCCGTCAACCACCTGTACGTGTGCTCCATCTGCCAGGTGGAGATCGAGGCGTTGGCCAAGCGCAGGAGGATCGAGATCGACACCTTCATCAAGGTGCATGTGGCAAGGCAGCACGGGGGCGGCTGTGCCAGCCTCTGCCTGGGGCACTTGGGGACTTGGGGACAGAAGAGCCCTGTGTAGTCCCTGAGCAAGTTTGAAGGAGTCTTTTGAGGCTGGGCACGGTGGTTCACACCTGTAATCCCAGCACTTTGGGAGGCTGAGGCGGACAGATCACTCGAGGTCAGGAGTTTGAGACCAGCCTGGCTAACATGGCGAAACCCCATCTCTACTAAAAATACAAAAATTAGCCGGGCATGGTGGCGGGTGCCTGTAATCCCAGCTACTCGGGAGGCTGAGGCAGGAGAATCGCTTGTACCTGGGAGACGGAAGTTTCAGATTGTGCCATTGCACTCCAGCCTGGGCAACAGAGTGAGACTCTGTCTCAAGAAAAAAAAAAAAAAAAGAAAGGAAAGGAGTCTTCTGCGGGGGACTAGATGGCGAGGTGTCTAGGAGGACTTTTCCTGGTGAGAGGGTTGGCTTGAGTAAGTGAAGGCTCGTCGCCCGGGTGCTGTTGAGCTTAAAGAACCAGTAGATGGATCCCGTTCTCAGCCTTGGCTGTGTTATTTTGGGCTGAATCATTCTTTACTGTGGGGCCATCCTATGCATTGTAGGATGTTTAGCAGCATCCTTGGCCTCTACTCACTAGTGCTAGTGACAACCAAAATGACCTCCAGTCATTCAGACTTCTGTGAAAGAGCTGAGTGCAGGTGAGGCTCCTGGCACACTCCCTCCCTGCCACACTACTTCTAACAGGGTTAGGACGCGCTCCACTCACAGGGAAGGCCCGGCGAGAGACACTGAGGGACGCCCGTGCTTTGTGGCCATTAGGAAGTGATTCTGCTGCCTGGGCACAGTGGCTTATGCCTGTGATCCCAGCACTTTGGGAGGCCGAGGCAGGTGGATCACTTGAGCCCAGGAGTTCAAGACCAACCTGGCCAACATGGCGAAACCCCATCTCTACCAAAAATACAAAAATAACCTGGGCACGGTGGTGTGTACCTGTAGTCCCCGCTACCTGGAGGGCTGAGTGAGGTGGGAGGATCACCTAAGCCTGGGAGGTTGAAGCTGCAGTGAGCTGTGATCGTGCCACTGCACCCCAGCCTGGGCAATAGAGACCCTGTCTCAAAACAAAAACAAAAAAGATACTGTCAGGGCTGGGCATAGTGGTGTGCACTTGTGGTCCAACCTACTCAGGAGGCTGAGGTGGGAGGATCACTTGAGCCCAGGAGGTCAAGGCTGCAGTGAACCATGATTGCGCCGCTGCACTCCCGCCTGGGCACAGAGTGAGACCCCCCCCATCTCAAAAAAGAAAAGAAAAAAGAAAAAGAAAATGCTCCTGTCAGAAGGAGAGCTGCCTCTCTGAGCAGATAGGCACATTCTATTCAACCGGGGAAAATTAGCATCTGCCAGGCCAGGTGCAGTGGTTCATGCCTGTAATCCCAGCACTTTTGAGAGGCCGATGTGGGCGGATCACCTGAGGTCAGGAGTTCAAGACCAGCCTGGCCAACGTAGTGAAACCCCATCTCTACTAAAAATACAAAAGTAGCCAGGTGGTGGCGCGCACCTGTAGTCCTAGCTACTCAAAAGAGGCTGAGGTGGGAGAATCGCTTGAACCTGGGAGGCAGAGGTTACAGTGAGCCGAGATCGTGCCATTGCACTCCAGCCTGGGTGACAGAGTGAGACTCCCTCTCAAAAAGTAGCATCTCCCTTGTGGTCTCAGTTGGGTCAAACAGTTATTGAAGAGACCCACAAAATGTTGCCACTGTCCTCTCTGAGCGATGGGTGTGTTCATTTTGTTTGAGCTTGTCTGGGGGTTCTGATTTTTCACCTTGAGCATCTGGTGTTTTTGTAAGACTCTTGGGTGAGGGCCTGGGGCGGGGGCATTTGGGAAATCCTTGCTGAAGGTAAATAGAGGCTGACCTGCCCTCTGTCCCCTCCCGTCCTTGCCCACCTGCCCAGCTGAACAAGGCCTTCCAGGCCGAGGAGTCGCCGGGCGTCATCTACTGCATCAGCATGCAGTGGTTCCGGGAGTGGGAGGCGTTCGTCAAGGGGAAGGACAACGGTGAGCTGAGGGGGGCCTGGCACTTACCTGCCCCGGGGGCCTCCTGGGAGATGGGATGCTGGCAGGGGAGGGCCGGCACACGGGGGCTCCTGCAGGCCCCGTACCTTCCCCCAGGTGCCACCCATCCAGGGTGGACAGAGAGCATGGGGCTCTGCCAGTCCCCAGTGGGGATCGCTGTCCCCACCCAGAGGCAGGAAGCCGCTCCTGCTCTGCGCCCCTCCCCTTCTCCACTCCCTGCCGTGCCCAGCAAGCTGCTCTGCCCTCCTGCAAGGCCCTTTCCTCAGGGGAGCGTGTTGCCCGAAATGACAGATTTGTCATCCAACTTGTTGGATCTACAGAGATGGAGACAGGCCCCATCACAAGGATGCTCCCAGGGCCCCCCAGACCCCCAGTGAGGAACAGCAGAGCCAGCCATGGGTTGCCTGTGGCTTTGGGGCCCGGCAGGGTGGGCAGACCCCATGGTCCTGCTCACGGGACCCTTTGTGTGGAGCACAAGCACCCACCTGTGCTCGGGAAGGAAGGCCCCACTGCCATCCCGCTGCTCAGGGAAGGTGCCAGGGCCACCCTGAGGCACCTCTGGTGGTGGCCGAGGCCTTCAGCGTGGCTGTGGTTGAGAACGTAGCTCCGGAACCCCCACCCTGGCCTGGACGGTGGCCTTGCCTTCTACCAGCTGTGACCTGAGTGGTTACTTCACCTGCCCAGGCCTCGGCTCTGTCTCTGTAAACCTCTGTCTTGTCCTGTGGCTGCTGAGGCTAAATGAGACAGCTGGGCAGAGGGGAAGGGGCGTGGTGAGTGGCAGCTGCCAGCAGAGATGAGGGCATGGGCCGCCCACCGCAGTTCCCGCGGCCAGCACAGAGTCTGAGACGATCTCGTGCATCCTGGAAATTCCCTCTGCTGGGTCCTCAGACTGCCGCAGAGGAGCATTGGGTGGCCCAGGCACCTCCTTTAGAGACTTCTCGCTGACCCCCAGGCCTGGGGTGGCCTCACTTGGGATGGCTCTGCTGCTGCGGAGGGTGGAGGGTGTGGCAGGGGCTGAACCCGAGCCTGCTGTGTCTGTTCCAGAGCCCCCCGGGCCCATTGACAACAGCAGGATTGCACAGGTCAAAGGAAGCGGCCACGTCCAGCTGAAGCAGGGTGAGTTCCCCCAGCGTCAGCCAGGCTCCTCTCTGCGCTTCCTGGCTGCCAGGCTGCTGCCCAGCCCCGTCCTTCCAGGAGCCCCCTTCCCACCTGTCTTAGAGTCAGGCTGAGATGTCCACCCGAGTCCAGGCCCAGGCGGCTGAGAGATGGCGCAAGGGGCTTGGTCTCTGCTTGTGTCCCCCAGGTCCCACCCCTCCGCCTGCTGCTGGCCTGGCCCACCCTGCTGTTTATGTCAGCGCCACTCCCAGGAACGAGGGACACAGCCAGAAATAACACATCTCCGGGGCCCTTAGCAGGACGGACGTTCCTCTGGGAAATCCTGGTTTCCATCTGACGGCTTTGCATAGATGCCCTGGTTGCCGTCCTCCCCCTTTGGGGTCTGGCCCTGCGGAGCCCCCACTGCCCAGGCCAGTGGCTTCCTTGAGGCGGCAAAGGTGAGCCCAGGGATGCCTCTCGTGCCCTGCAGGAGCTGACTACGGGCAGATTTCAGAGGAGACCTGGAACTACCTGAACAGCCTGTACGGAGGCGGCCCCGAGATCGCCATCCGCCAGAGTGTGGTGCAGCCGCCGGGCCCGGAGAGCCTGCACGGGGAGCAGAAGATCGAAGCCGAGACCCGGGCAGTGTGATTTGCTGGGCTAGTCTGTAAGTGGCCCTGGCCGGTCCCTCCACGGCACTCTGGGTCCTCTCCTCCCTCTCCAGAGACCCTCATGTGTCCCTTTGAGCATCCAAAGGGCAGGTCCCTGAAGGAGCCTTCCTGGAGGCTGTAGGGAGGCCCTGGACGTGCCCAGCCCCACTGCTGAGTGCCCGTGTCCCCACAGCCCTGTGTGCCCCACCCCGCGGAAGGCGTGTTTGTGCCCAGAAGAGAGGCCGGGCCACTGCAGAACCCCGCTGTGTAAAGAGGCAGAAAAGTTGGTTTGGTTCGCAGTGAGTAACGCTGCAACTGGAAAACGTGCACTTCAGGCTTGTTTAAACGACCAAGACTCTGTGACGTTAATTTGGGTTTTTGTCCTGGCAGTGCTCCTGCCAGTCACTGTCATCATTGTGTCCCCCACAACTGTCCTCTTACTAGCTCGGCCCAGCTTTGTTCCTGGAGCCCGATGCTGCCCCCCTCAGGCAGAGGATGCGTCTGGGGCCAGAGTCAGGGAGTAGCTGCTGCTTCACAGCGTTGCCACCGTTTCTGCCGCCACCGTTTCTGCCGTGAGATTGGCCCTGATCCCCAAAGACTGGAGGGAGCTGCTCCGGACTGGTGAGCGCAGCCAGAAGCCCTGGCCAGTGAGGAGCTCACAGGTCCTCCCTGATGGTCCCGCCGCACCCCTGCATCTCCTGGGCGTCACTAGGAAGGCTCTGAAGTCCCAGGCTGCTTTCAGCACTTTTCCTGCAGACTGGAGACTATGGACTCATTGCTGATTGGAATGCCAGGAGGAGGGTGGATTTCTGCCAGTGGGGGACATTTCTGGAGGCAGCTGGTCCCCCACACCGCATCCTGCTGAGCCTGCCCCTGGATTGGCTGTACTTTGCCTGGAAGTTCAGCAGTTCATCTTCATGGGAAATTTGCTGAGCCCCCACCAGGGAACCGGATGATGAAACAGGGATACCTCACAGCGCTGCCATTTGCTGCAAAGGCAGCTTCCCGGGCCGACGCTAGAGAAGACAGACTTCCCCTTCCTCCCAGCGCCAGCAGTGCAGAGCCCACCTGGAAGCGTGTGGGGGGCATGCAGGGGGCAGCGCTCAGGCGGATCCTGGGAAGCGGCCTCTGGATGCTGAGTGGAAGGACCCAGTGAGCACAGCAAGGCACCAAAGCCCCTGGAGAAACCGCCAGAACGAGATGCGGCCGTCGTCAGGGTCACAGCAGATGGCGCGTGGGTGGGGAAGGGGCTCTGGGACCAGACCCCCACACCTCTGTGGTCATCAGTCTCTGTAGAAGCAGATGGTGGTGGAAATTCCAGCAGGTGGGTCCGGCAGAGACCCCGAGGCCTCACTTTTCGGATCTTCTCTCCCAGATCCTGCTCCCTCCCGGCTGAGCCTGGGTTCCCTGGCATTGGCCCCAGCCTTCTGAAAGCTGCTGCTGCAGCCAGAGGCCACACGCTGCACTGTCACCACGCAGCTGTGCAGGCTGGGATCGGGCCCCACCTCTGTGCTGTCTAGTTTGTGTTCAGAATGTCAGAATAAACACAGAATAAACATTCCCACAGCCACACTGTCGTCTCTCCTTCACTGCAGTTAATTCTGTTACTGGAGGGCAGGTGAGGCTCTCCGCCATGGGGACAGCCCCTCAAGCCCTGGGGCTCGCCTTGCAGATCACCAAGCCGGGAGGGAGCTTTCCATGTGGCTTTCTGAAACCAGAGACCACCTGGAGGCTGTGGACGCGAGCGGAAGAGGGGACCCAGCCTCTTTAAAGGCCCGTCGGTGTCTCCTTTCCTGGAATCAACACCAGCCTCAGACAGGTAGGGCCAGATGTGGCCAGTGATTGAGGCCAGCACATCCCACGGCCGGTCCCCCTCCGGCCGCCCAGACAGGCGGTTACAGAGTGGCTGTGAGCAGGGGGTTGCCTCTCCTTTGCACACCGGCCGTGGGCATTCAGTGATGCTGGTGTTCAGTAGTCTGAGTTTTTTGTTGGGTCTCATTTTGGGGGAGAGAAGAACTTGAGATTTTTATATATAACTTATCAACATGTATTTGTGAAATCCCATTGTTGCAGGAAAAAGGGGTTCCGATCCAGACCCCAAGAGACGGTTCTTGGATCTCACGCAGGAAGAAACTCAAGGTGAGTTGCAGAGTTCACTGAGAAGAGTTTATTGAAAGCTGCTCAGGTACAGAGTAGAGCGTCCTTAGAAAGCAAGCGGAGGGGTGCCCGTCGCTGTTTTCAACTCCTCTTATGTAGGGGTCTTAGCTATAGAAAAGCTACGCTGCCTGTCACGTGGGCTGACAGCCTGACACAGTGGATTGCTCTGTTGATTTAAAGAAAGCTATCCTTGGCACATCGAAGCCTCACTGTGGTCATCTTCAAGCATACACTGTGTGGCATCTGAACCTTCTGCCGTCCTAGGAGTTTGTCCTCGTGGGCGTTAGGCAGCTGCTTCCTCAGACTAAACATCTTAGACCAAGGTTGTGACTGGCCTGGACTGTGCCTAATTTTCTGTTTTTTGAGATGGAGTCTCTCTCTGTCGTTCAGGCTGGAGTGCAGTGGCGTGATCTTGGCTCACAGCAACCTCCACCTCCTAGGTCCAAGTGATTCTCCTGCCTCATCCTCCCAAGTAACTGGGATTACAAGCGCGTGCCACCATGCCCAACTAAGTTTTGTATTTTCAGGAGAGACAAGGTTTCACCATGTTAGCCAGGCTGGTCTCGAACTCCTGACCTCAGGCGATCTGCCCACCTCGGCCTCCCAAAGAGCTGGGATTACAGGTGTGAGCCACCGTGCCCAGCCCCCCTGGCTAGTTTTCAGGTGGAGCGGAACTCAGAATGACGTCACCCTGGCTCCCCAGGCTTCTGCTTCCCCACCCCTGTCAGATACGAGTGCACAGAAACATTCCAGCATATGCAAGGATAACACCATGACAAGGACCCACAATGGCACAGTGCCAGTTCCATGGAAAGCCCCGGGGCCTCCGGAGTCAGCCACCTTGCCCCACCCCAGTGGTGGCTTCTTGCACGCAGTTCCCTCATCCCGCCTTTTTTTTTTTTTTTTTGCTGAAAAATGCTTCATTGTATTACTATCTTTTTTTTTTTTTTTTTTTGAGACAGAGTCTCACTCTTGCCCAGGCTGGAGTGCAGTAGCGCAATCTCACCTCACTGCAACCTCTGCCTCCTGGATTCGAGCAATTCTGCCTCAGCCTCTGGAGTAGCTGGGACTATAAGCACGTGCCACTACGCCTGGCTACTTTTTTTTTTTTTTTTTTTTTTTTTTTTGTATTTTTAGTAGAGACGGGGTTTCACCATGTTAGCTGGGATAGCCTTCATCTCCTGACCTCGTGATCCGCCTGCCTCGGCCTTCCAAAGTGCCGGGATTACAGGCTTGAGCCACTGCATCTGGCCAAAAGCTTCATTTTAAAATTGAGCTTTCTGACTGTGCTCATGCCTTTAACACCTTCCCAGCAACTTTCTGCTCCGTGATGAGGAAGGCACACTTGATCCTGTCGGGAACACGTTCACACAGAAGCACCAGATGCCCTGCTGACGGGTTTTTTGTTTGTAGACAGGGTCTCACTGGGCTCAAGTGATCCTTCTGCCTCAGCCTCCCAAAGTGCTGGGATTACAGGCGTGAGCCACCGCGCCTGGCCGCTTGCTGACACGTTTTTGGTTTGGGGCGGTCTCATAGGAGCTTTAGGTCTCACAGCACAAACCCCTGGAAGTCAGCCCAGGCCTACGCCACGTGCAGACTTTGGCGCTTTCCCAATCTCGGTATAAAGGTAAAGGATTCTCTTCCCAGGGGTTCGGGCCGGCCTAGTGTTGTTAGAGGCTGTCTTCTAGGAAGGCCTATGACGGACGGTTTGTGAAACTGGGCCATGCTGAGTGCCTGTAGACAGCGTTCCCGGAAGAGGAAAAAAACAACCTTGGTCTTTATGTGGGACTCTCTAAGCACTATTTTTGGCTTTGTTTACATTTGAAGGTTAGATACGTGTCGATCCACGTGATTGACATTGAACATGGAAAAGGAGAATGAAAGAGTTTTGTCTGGAAGATTTATTTAGGAGGTTTGGAGATCTTGCACTACAGGAAGGTGAGCTGGAAGTAGGTACCAATTTGCCTTAAAACATTTCCTTATATTTTCCTTTTAACTACCTGGCTTTTAAGGAATTCAAATGTAGGTGTCAGGATCTGAACTCTGTGGTTGATTACTGAGCAGGGACAGGAAGGGCTCCGTGGCTGGGGAGGCCGGGCTCAGGCTCCTCCTCTGTGCTGAGCCAGGGCGTGGCTCTAGCTGCTCGAGGAGCCGGAAAGGCGCCTGCACCGTGGGGGAGGCCGAGGGCCACCTGCCGCCTGCCTGTGGTTCTGT
Organism: Macaca fascicularis; assembly: GCF_037993035.2. Classification (NCBI taxonomy): domain Eukaryota; kingdom Metazoa; phylum Chordata; class Mammalia; order Primates; family Cercopithecidae; genus Macaca; species Macaca fascicularis. The sequence goes on along the minus strand of NC_088389.1, from coordinate 14,023,717 downwards.
CAGCCGTGGCGCTACTCATAAACCTGCATCTGAATACATTTGCAAGGTGCAGCCACCCAAAAAGTGTATTTCCCACCTTTGTTCTGTTTTAAATTCAGTGCAAACATAAATTATCCTGAGGATCTTAATGCTACCTAATTTTGAGCCCCAGAGAGCCTTGAGGGAAGTGAGTGGGGGTGGGTGGGGGGTGTTCGAATCACAGTCCCCTCTGGCTCTTCCCTTCTGCAACTTCACCTACACAGAGAGATACCTGCTACCTGGACGGAGCAAGGGTGAGCTGGGCACAGAAGAAACGCACGCCCTTGGGGAAAGCTAGGAGCAGTAGACAGCCTAGGCAACGTATGTTCTGGAAAGGTGTCCTGGGGTTTCTCAGGGTGCAGCCTCCATTCCTTCCTTCCTTCCATTTGACCCGTGAGCAGCCTAGATGAGGGGGCCTATGGAGAGCTGGACCTGGGAACAGGTTCTGAAGGGTAGGGCTCGCGCAGCGTGGCAGCCAGAGTCTGTGCAGACTGAAGGGATGCGGCCAGCCCTGGGCTGAGACATCCCTCCAGCAGGTGCCGCAGGGCAGAGGGGAGCCTTCTCCATCCCCCACGGGGAGAGTGGGTCTGCGTTTCCTCCCACAGCTTTCCACCCCTTAGCTCTGCAGACAAAAGTAGGGTCCTTCCTCTGCTGCTTCTGTACCTTTTCTGGTCCAGAGATGTCCCCGGCTGATGTCACTATACCATCTGGAGGTCTGACGGCAGGCACGAGTGCTCAAGTCAAGGCCAAATGGGCACTCAGCGCGACCCTGGAGAAGCAGCTGACACACCAAGGGGCGGCCACGTGCCTGCTGGCAGCCTTCACACCCTCATCCCGGGTCTGAGGGCGCTGGCAACACAGATCCCTGCCTCCCCTCTCAGGAAAGGGTTGCAGGGCCAGGGGAAGGGCGGCCTCCTCCGGGCGGGTGCGCAGAGCCAGGGAACCCGTCTGGATGGTGGCTCTTTCCCACCATCCTTCTCTGGCAGCAGCAGTTCAAAGCGGGGCTTCCAGGCTGTCCCATACATTTCACGATTTCGGAGTCTTTCGCTTCAATTAAAAAAAAAAAAAAAAAAAACTGGGGGCATGCCCGAGCCCCGCCTCTGCCCACCTCCTCCCTCACCGCAGGGCTCCCTCCTTTCTCCCTCCACTGCTGCGCTCTGCCGTCTGCTCCCGCCAGGGGTCCCCACCGTCTCTGCGGACCGAGGAGCCGCCTCCCAGGCCCGGGCGTGCCGAGGGCTGGTGGACGGCGTGGGGCGTGGGGCGGGCCGGTATTTCCTGACCCGCTGGAGGAGCCGGCCCCACAGGCTTGTGGCCTCCCCAGAGCCGGTGAGCCAGGAACTTCCTACTTCAAGAGGCTTCCCCAGTGCAGCAGAAAAGCCACTAGTAAGTCCTCACTGCTCCCGACCTCTGTGATGTCCACACCCGCGGGAATGCGGGCCCCAAACCAGCAGGCTCTGCTGTAGGCGCCTCAGCGCTGGTGCGGCTCTTGGAGAAGGCTGGGGCGGGGCGGGTGGGGCGGGTGGGGCGTGGGGGGGTTCACAGGTGGAGACAGCCCGTCTCCGCCCCGCAGACTGCTGGGCGCAGTCCCGAAATATTCTTCCCAAGTGGACTTTTTTGCTGACAACCTAGAGGAGAGGGTTCCGGGTAGGATAACGGTAGGTCCCCCTTGTTCCCTTGTGCCACGCTATGTCACACTGGGAACCAGAGATTGCCAGTGGCGCCTTGAAGCCAGCTGCACGCACTTGTGGGAGAGGTTCCCAGTGGCCCCTTATTGGTGCCCTCACCTCCTGCCCTCTGCAAGTGAGGACGCTTGGCATCAGCAGAGCTGCCAGGCCTGTACTTCGTATAGCTGCGAATACATCATTTCCTGGACAACTGTTTTCCTAAAACAGTGCTTAAAAAAAAAAAAACAACCACCTCGGGACACAGAGAAGTGTGGGCACAAACCGATTGTATCTTTCCCCAAAAGGCCAGGGTGAAATTTTCAAAGCAGGCTGTGGAAACGGGGCCTCCCGCTGCACATGTCCAGCGGCTGCCCGGCACAAAGCGGCTGCCCTTTTGAGCTGTCCACATGAAACAGCTCCGCACTGCCTGCAGCCTCACAGAAACTACTGATTCCAGCCACGCCACCAGGAGTACCAGCTTGAGCACTGGTGACACGAGATCAATGAAACTCAGGCGCGCCCACATTTCACCACCTCCTCCTGCCCCAGCCCCAAGCAATGGGGTCCCCAAAGAGCTAGAGTAGCAACCAGTTGAATGTGCATGCAAAAAATACTCCTAGCCATAAGGAGCCTTTCAGAATCCTTGCACTAAATCAGCCCGAATTTCATGTCACCACGGTCTAAGAGCCTCCCCCTCCACTGTGGATGGGGGTGGAATTTAGAGCTGTCTAGGTCTCCAGCTCCTCCCAGGGGCCAGCTCCCCAGCCCAGGGGGTTTCCAATGACACCAGACTGCTTCCGCAACTAGGGTCATGTCTTCATGCAACATAATAGTCCCATGACACGGTGCCAGAAGTTATACTTTATTTTAACACGTAGAGGATTAACATATAGTTACAAGGTCAATATAAGCCTTCCAATGGAAGCTCTTTATTTGGTTTAATTCCATCTCCAGAGACAAACAGGCAACTCTAGGACCTTTACAGTGGCGACTGGCCTCACACAGCAAAATGCCTCCAAAGTTTAAAATTAGTGCAACACACACACGAACGTCTTAAAGGTGCTCAATATCAGGTTAAAATAGAATTCTGGACCTTTTAAAAAAGTTTTTGGATGATAATAAGCACAGGAGGCAGAGCCAATAAGAAACATGAAACCAGTATTTCTGGAAAAACACTTAGTATTAACGTCACTTTTTTGACGTCGTGTAAACTTTCTTCTGTAATGACAGATGTTACCAAAAGCCATCGAGACCTTTGTGCTGTGCTGGTTAGACAGGCTGCAGGCTTATCTCCAAGGTGAGCGGGATAAAACCCCCCACGGAACAGCCCATGACAACCTTCCGTGCCTTTTTATACTTTCCCATCCTGCAAATGAAAAACTGGGTAAAGGACAAGTTCCTCTCTTTCATTTTGTTTCTAAGTACTTTTCAGGGCAGGCTCTTTTACAATTAGTCATCTTAACAACACAACAGTATTCTAGCACGGCGGTGAAGTGACAGGCGGCAGATATGGGGCAGGAAGGAGACGCTCACGGGAAATTCCACGTTCTACTCTATGTGAACTGCTCCAGAAAAATACAGACATGATTTCACAGTAGGATTCCCAGAGTCAATGATACATAGGACAACTGACCTCCTCTAAGAAGCCCGGCTGGGGCAGCAGTGAGCTTTCCATGGAGCCACGCGGACGGGCCAGGAAGCAACACCCAGGTTCAGCATTTAAGAGCACTCGCTGTAACATTCTTTTCGGACACGGGTGGTGGAAAAATTTAAAAACGCGGAGGAGTGACGGGGATATAAGCGTATCCTATACTGGGGGTGACGGTCATTCAAAGAGCAAATTACTGCAGCTTATACCTTTTTCACTATGTTGCAAGAAATGAATCTATCCTGACCCATCATATGAAAGATGTGATGCACATGCAGATCCCATTTTAAAGAACCGTTTCACATCCTCGTGGAGTGGAGAGTGGTCCACTTGAGTTGGTGAGGTCAGAAGTTCCTGGAGATCTCTGTCGGCCCTGTTGGCGGGGGAGCCCTTGCGGAGCTGTGCAGGCTGCCGCACTCTCCATGCACCTGTTGGTTTGCAGGGACAGAGGCGCGGCCCTGACTCTTCTCACCCTGAGTCATCCCAGCTTGTCTTTTGTCTGTCAAGTTGGTCCTCCTGCATGTAATGGGTGCACCACGCTTAGGTCACGGGTTGCAGGGACCGGAAGCCCATGGCTCTGCCGCAGCCCTGAGCCTTCAGTGGGTGGTTTGCAGTCCCCCAGGGAAGAAACAGTCAGAGAGGCTCATGCTCACCCACTATAAAAACCCGAAGCCACTTCCTCTTCACCTGCCTGGGCCTCCGTGCTTGTGGTTTCTCGTCCCGGAGGGCTGGCGGAGCTGCTCCGGAAGGGTGCTGTGTGGTCAACCCTGGTTGGCTGAGAGGAGCAATTTCCTGGTTTCCACGAGTAAAGACGGCCCCATCCCTTGGGACCTGTCCTTTCTGTCCCTGTCCCTTTGGCTTCTATAGGACTTCCTTGTCTCACATTCGTAAACAGCAAGAGAAACCGAGGATGCTTGAGGGGACCACCTAAGTTACAAAGTCAAGCAAATAAAGCTGCCTGACGCCATCCCTAGGCTTCGGTGGCGCTCTCAGTCACAGGAGCTCTCAGCCAATGGTTCCTCTTGACTGTTTCTGCACCAAATGAGAGGAGGGGCTGCTCTGCTCTAAGGTGTGGGGGGCCACAGATTAGGGGATCTCGTGTTTTCCTCAAAGACCCACACGGGGAAAGAAACTTAGCTCTAAAAGCAAACTCAACTAATTCCACATGACCTGAAGAGCAGGTGATAAATGGGGTGGTGGCGGCGGGATCCCTCAACGGACCACGAGAGGCACGGGGTCTTTGGTGATTAAAGTGCTAACCTTGGTGGGGTGCAGTAGCTCACGCCTGTAATCTCAGCACTTTGAGACGGGCGGATCACCTGAGGTCAGGAGTTCAAGGCCAGCCTGACCAACACGGTGAAACCCCATCTCTACTAAAAATGCAAAAATTAGCCAGGTGTGGTGGTACACGCCTGTAATCACAGCTATCTGGGAGGCTGAGGCAGGAGAATTGCTGGAACCCAGGAGGCGGAGGCTGTAGTGAGCCAAGATCATGCCACTGCACAACAAAGCGAGACTCCGTCTCAAAAACAAAACAAAACAAAACAAAAAAACAAGAAGTGCTAACCTCTTCAGATGCTAATCCTGGGGCTCCTGGAAAGGAGAGGATGTTCGCTTTCCAATGAGCCGGTGCAGAGGGGAGGGAGGGCCTCGCTCACAAGCACGTGGTCTACAGTTCTCAGGGACAGGGAAGTGACGCAGAGGACAGGCGTGGGCTCCTCACAGCCGGTGGACACAGGTGAGCCAACAAGGCGAGCTGGAATTCGACCTCCAGTGTGGACCTTCCCAGGCCACTGAAAACAGGGCGCCAAACCAAAATGTGTGCGCACGCGTGTGTACTGGTGGGTGTGCCTGTGGGTGTGTGTGCACCCGTCCCCCGCCCACCAGATGCTCTCAGTTCGAGGGGATAGTGAAAGGGTCAATGTTTAGTATGAGGTGCAAGCCTAGAATCCAAAAAGGACCACCGAGGACCTCACAGACTCGGGAGAAGAGGAAGCGTTTTCTACAGCAGACAGCCGGGGACACAGGGATGACATCGAGTGCTCAGTCCGCCTGGTGTGCGCCGGACCTGCCTCGTCTCCTCAGGGGACCCGTGATGACATTTTCACTAAAGGCACTGTGTGAAGCGCGGAAGGGCCGCCAGGACGGGCCCGGGTGGACTGAGGGCCCAGGAAGGAGCAGGCGGGGCTGTGTGTCCCACCGTCTCAGTGGCCTGCGCGGGGTGGGCTGGGGGAGCGACGAGGACTGACCCGAGCCGTGGGGGTGGGCGCTGGCGAGGCTTGTCCCCCACGAGGTGGCCCGGGCTGGGCGGGAGGGCAGGGCCGCAGGGAACATGCTGTAGAGAGAGAGACCGCCCCGCAGGGATGGGGCTGCGGGGGGATGGGCCGTCCACAGGGCAGGGCACTGGAGGCCTGTGGGGACAAGCAGACGGAGGCTCCTCCAGGAAGGTTCACCTGAGGCTCGCAGGCACTCCCCTCTAGGAATCTACAACACAAAGAGAAACAGAAAGAGAAACTCGCCGTTAGAGAGGATGGCGCGGGTTCCAGGCGGGCATTTTGCTCTTGGCTACAAACTGCACCGCCCTGGGAGGGGAGGGTAGTGGGAGGGGAGGGAAGGGGTGGGAGGGGGCATCTCAGAGCAATTGGTTACCACAGGGCAGGTCTGAGATGAGGAACTTTCACGGTTTTCTCTCTAGCCTTTAGCTGGTCTTTCCTTCAGGGTTAAGAGAAGCCCAAACAGGAGACTGATGAGGCCATCCGCCCCAGCTCATCTTTCTTACAAGTTTAGAGAGAAAGTAAGAAACGGAGGCCAGGGCCGGGCGTGGTGGCTCACGCCTGTAATCCCAGCACTTTGGGAGGCTGAGGCAGGCAGATCACGAGGTCAGGAGTTCAAGGCCAGCCTGGCTAACGTGGTGAAACCCCGTCTCTACTAAAAATACAAAAATTAGCCGGGTGTGGTGGTGGGCACCTGTAATCCCAGCTACTTGGGAGGCTGAGGCAGGAGAATCGCTTGAACCCAGGAGATGGAGGTTGCAGTGAGCCAAGATTGGGCCACTGTACTCCAGCCTGGATGACAGAGCAAGACTCCATCTCAAAAAAAAAAAAAAAAACCAACCAAACAAACAAAAAAAAACGGAGGCCGGTGCAGTGGCTCACACCTACAATCCCAGCACTTTGAGAGGCTGAAGAGGGAGGATCACATGAGCTCAGGAGTCAGCCTGGGCCACAACATAACCAGACCTCATCTCTACAAAAAAATTTGTTTAATTAACTGGCACGTTGGCACTGCCGTAGTCCCGGCTATTCGGGAAGGTGAGTTGGAAGGATGGCTTGAGCCCAGGGAGGTCGGGGCTGCAGTGAGCCAGGATCGCGCTGCTACACTTCAGCTTGGGCGACAGAGGGAGACCTCGACTCCAAAAAGAAGAGAAAAGAAATGCATCCGTTTCCTAGAATGGTACAAGGAACATGAAGGCCCGATTCTCTCAGAAGGAAACTCTTGGGTCTTTGGCAGCACAATGTAAAATCTTTGGTGAAAAGCAAAACCTGTCGTTCTGTATTCATTCAGCAATAAACCGTGAAAAGCTCGTCATCTCAAGGAGAGAGAAAAGAAACAAAAGAAACACAGACTTCTCAGGCCCTGAGTGCACACAGGATCAGACGCGGGAGGTGCCGTCATTTAAAAAGGAGGAGGTGGGGGCGGGAGGCAGAATTTTTAAAAAAGCATTGGGCTAGAAAATTCCCTATTACTGGAGATGAAAGAGTTAAATATTCACATTACACAGAATAATTTTCTTGGAAACATGAAAAGTCACTTAAAATACACAATACTGAGAAAAAATATAACATTTATTAGAGAGGCGGATATGAGGGTACAACTAAAAGATGCCAGAGTCTTTTCTTTTAGAATGAGAATAGAAAGAGACAATCATGTTGCTGTATTCAAACAAAACTTACTCAGAACCCCAGAGTTTCTAATAAACTCCAGTGCGGAGCCGCAGCGGGGACCTAGCTCCCCGTGCGAGACGCTTCGCGGCTTTCCGGCAGTTATAAAAACAGAAAGGTCATTAGGCAGCAGGAGAACCCATAAAACAAACAGATAAAAGTACAACATTAAAACAACTCATTCAAGTACTGCTTTGAGTTTTTAAGTTGCAGTCTATACACATGTATTCTGTGGGGGGAGTTATGAAAATATTTAACAGAGAGCAATCGAAAAATCGAAAAACCATAAAAGAAAGTCACAATCCAATGGACCCACCGGAAGTTACTCTAAATAGTTTGGCAATTATTAAATAAGCACATCGTAGACACCACACACACACACACACACGGTGCACCGGCATTATAACAATAAAACAGCTGCACTGAATTATGGGCCTAAGAAAACAGTGGCTTTGCCCCATCAGATGGGTTTAAGGAGGGCAGTGTTTGTGGGCAAGTTGGACAGAGTTATAAACAGAGTAGGGCGGAAAGGCTTCTCTGTACGTATTCTTAATCTCTAAGTGTAACTTTCAAATAAAAGGAGAAAATTATATAAGTAGCTGAGATTTTGCTGTTTTTATTTTAACAGAGAACTGCTAGAAGATAATAAAGTATACTTTGGGTGGAAATGGAAATTCCTGGTTCTTTGGAATTTGGTTTTCTAATATTTCAAGCATTGATGAGATGGACCTGAAATTTACAAAATATCTTTAACTGTTTAGTCAATATTACAGAGATTCACCTGGTACAGCACTGAGACATACAACGTAATGATCACACATTTAAAATTATCATAAATGGATGTGCCCAGACCCCTCCCACCCCATTCCCCCTGAAACCAACTGAGCTGTTTTCTGAATTAAATTTGAATAACGAAATAACTAAATTTGAATAATTAAATAAGAAAAAAAAAAACCACATAGTTTGACCGAACGCCTTTTTGCAAAACCGACTTTTACAAGGTTAATGCCGTCTCCCTATTTTCGAGTTTTTCAGTGGCTGCTTTGCTTTGTCCAGGAGTTCACAGACTGGAAATGAGTTTGTCATCGGATAGAAAGGTCGGATTTTAACACCTTAGGTTTCCCATTCACTTGTTTACTGGGGTAAAGCTGGAAACTTCCTGCTGCTCATTTGAACAGATCCCTGTGGTTGAAGGGTCAGCTGATTTTCTCACTGCAGTGCTTACAAAGAGGCCTGGGGTCAGGATGGGCGGCTTGATTAATATTATGTCAGCAAAAGTATCCAAAAGTAATTTGGGCCTGGCACAGTGGCTCACCCTATAATCCCAGCACTTTGGGAGGCTGAGGTGGGCGGATCACTTGAGCTCAAGAGTTTGAGACCAGCCTGGCCAACATGGTAAAAACCCGTCTCTACTTAAAAAAACAAAAAACAAAAAACAAAATTAGCCGGGTGTGGTGGCGGGCACCTGTAATCCCAGCTACTCAGGAGGCTGAGACACAAGAATTACTTGAACCTGGGAGGCGGAGGTTGTAGTGAGCCAGGATTGTATTACTGCACTCCAGCCTAGGTGACAGAGAGTGAGACTCTGTCTCAAAAAAAAAAAAAAAAAAAAGAGGCCGGGCGCGGTGGCTCACGCCTGTAATCCCAACACTTTGGGAGGCTGAGGCGGGCGGATCAAGAGGTCAGGAGATTGAGACCATCCTGGTTAACGCGGTGAAACCCGTCTCTACTAAAAATACAAAAAATTAGCTGGGCGTGGTGTGGGCATCTGTAGTCCCAGCTACTCGGGAGGCTGAGGCAGGCGAATCGCTTGAACCCAGGAGGCAGAGGTTGCAGTGAGCCGGGATTGTGCCACCGCACTCCATCCTAGTGACAGAGCGAAACTCCATCTCAAATTAAAAAAAAAAAAAAATATGTTTTTTAAAGAATCAGGCTGTCACCAAGTAAAGGTTAACAGGCTGTGAGAATCTTGAAACACAGCCACAAGCAACCACAACCCCCACTGGGTTCTGGAGCCCGAATGTGCAGCTACTGCTTGGAAAATCAGTTTTAAATTGACTTGAGCTGATAAAATGAACCCACCAGGTAGAGGGAGGGGCTAATTTCCCACTTGAAAGTAGGAGGGACACAAGGAAATCACTTTCACAATCAAATGAAAAGAGAATCTGAGCCAGCGCCTTCATTCTGACCCATTTGTAGTGGGTTCTCTATCATCTCGGGGTGGATTCTTGAAATGGGCACAGTGAAATGCCTGGCAACCATCTACGCATGCGACCAGTTTCACTATCTAACCTCCCACATCAATGCCAATTTGAAAATGCAAATTCTCATGTGGCCTAGATTCCTTTCGATGTGATGAGACATTTTATTTCATTCTGGCTACAGTTAATTGTATACAATGAGCCAGAAATTCTAAAATCATTTCCAGTAAATCCAAACTTTGCCAATGATTGAAAGCAAAAACAAAAACAAAAACAAAAAACAAAAGCAAACCCCCAAACTCTCTGAACAGCAATGTGCTGAGATCTGAGATCTGTGTCTGTGGGGAGAAGCATTTGTTGCCGCACCATGTTTTATTTATAGCCCCACCTGGGCAAGCATGGATGCAGCTCTACTTGTAAAACCAACAGAAACAGAACCAAGTGTGAGAGAAAATCACAAGGAGCTGACGCATGGACATGCTCTGCTTTTAAGTAACTGCATCTAAACAGCACTAGCACATCTGATCAACTGTCAATTTGGGCCGGGTGCAGTGGCTCACGCCCGTAATCCCAGCACTTTGGGAGGCAGAAGCAGGCAGATCACTTGAGGTCAAGAGTTTGAGACCAGCCTGGCCAACATAAGTGAACCTGTCTCTACTAAAAATACAAGAATTAGCTGGGCGTGGTGGTGCGCACCTGTAACCCCAGCTACTCGGGAGGCTGAGGCACGAGAATCGCTTGAACATGGGGGAGGTGGAGGTTGCAGTGAGCCACTGTACTCCAGCCTGGGCAACAGAGCCAGACCCTGTCTCAAAACAACAACAAAAACAACAAAAACACAAACACAACAACAAAAAAAACCTGTCAATTTGATGACATTTGGAAAATCAGCAATGCCGTGTAAAAATCAACTGGTCAATTCACTGAACTTTTCCAGGTTTCAGCTGGTTGTCTGGGATCATACAGATATAACAGGATACTCGTGATGCCCTACCAAGGATGCTGACCATGTTTAAGTAAAAATACACAGTTTAGATGCCAATATAAGAATCTTACTTACTCCTTTACTCAAGGAGGAGGAGATGTTATTTTACTTGTGACTTCCTCCCAAGTGAATGAGTGTACAATTTAACAAACTAGCACAGTTCAGTTTATTAAGTTACAATCTATAACCTCCTAATGTCGCTCAGTGTATGGTGGACACTAGATATAAACAAGAATAGGGAAGTCTTTGGCACCTGCAAGATGTGTGCCGGCTTTTAAATTCAGAAAGATTGATTAGAAGCTACAATGCAATTTTTTTTTTTTAATCTACAGATACCACCAAAAGAAGAAATGCTTATCAGATTTCGAATGACACAGCTGTAAATTGGCGGTTGGCAGCTTTCCACATAAAATTTTCATCAGTAAGTGAAACTTGATCACAGCCCAAACTAGACAAGACAATTCAGGTGGCCGGACCCTGAAGTCCCCTGTGAGACTACAGGAACGCGTGCACTGTGGTGCTCGCCAGCCAGTCTCTTGAGGAACTGCCTGCAACAGTCACGGTTGTGGGGAGAAACAACTCCATTTTTTTTTAAGGTTTTTTTTTTTTTTTTTTTTTTTTTTAATGGTATTAAATATAAGTCTTAGCACCTTTGGCATTTTTGTCCAAACAGACTTCGACATACGAAGTGGGGACATAACCCTCTTCATCTTCATTTCTCCGAATGCGGGTCCAGCCATCGCCTTTGTCTTCCTCGATGACATACAGTGTTTCTCCTTCAACCACGGAGATCGTTCCTTCATTCTGACCTGAAAAAGCAACATCAGGGTATTTTAGATGTCTTGGCAAACGCAGGTAGAAAGCCAACAGTGGCCTTTGCAATGAAACAAGTGTCATCAAAGATGAAGTCCATGCAAAATTCACCCCACTTGGTCCTTCTCTGACACACTGACCCCTCACCCACTGCCTCAAAACCGTCTCCTTCTGCACAGAAATGTCGGGGTTCTTACCTCTGTCTCTCTAGGGACCCTCTCTAAGGCCTCCAGGGGCCTCTTTCTCCTCCCTCCCAGAATGGCAAGTGTTTCCCCACCGGGAAAATCTTTGGGCCTCTTCTCTAGTCTTCTTCTGTCTCCCTTGGATCTCTGTTGGGGGAAAGGTACCCCCATGGCTCCAACTGCTTCTCTTTTGTCTGCTGGTTTTCTTGGGGGGAATTGGGGGGATGGAGTCTCGCTCTTGTTGCCCAGGCCAGAGTACTGTGGTGCGATCTCAGCTCACTGCAGCCTCCGCCTCCCCAGTTCAAGCAATGCTCCTGCCTCAGCCTCCCAAGCAGTTGAGACTATAGGTGCGCACCACACCCAGCTAACCTTTGTGTTTTTAGTAGAGACAGGGTTTCACCATGTTGGTCAGGCTGGTCTCAAACTCCTGACCTCAGGTGATCCACCTGCCTCAGTCTCCCAAGTTTTTTGTTTTGAGACACAGTCTTGCTCTGTTGCCTAGGCTGGAGTATGATGGTGCGATCTCTGTTCACTGCAACCTCTGACTCCCGGGTTCAAGTGATCCTCCTGCCTCGGCCTCCCGAGTAGGTGAGATTACAGGCATGTGCCACCACGCCCGGCTAATTTTGTATTTTTAGTAGAGACAGGGTTTCACCATGTTGGTCAGGCTGGTCTCGAACTCCTGACCTCAGGTGATCTGCCCCCTTGGCCTCCCAAAGTGCTGGGATTACAGGCGTGAGCCACCACGCCCGGCCCAGCTGCTCCTCCTTAAACACTGTCCTCACATACTGCTTCCATTCTGGTACTTTCTGTAGCCAAGATTCCACTTTTCCTCCTGTCTGCAGCACACCGCCACCTAGACATGGCCCCAACACCTGCAACAACACAGACGAGCCTGGATTCACTGTTCTTCCTCCTAACTGGATCCTCCTCCTCCTTTTCCACTTCCCCAGACCTCTCCATCCTCTCAGGAATGCAACTCTGGGAGCATCTTGGCTTTCCTCTCCTTTTTCTTCCTGGCTTCTGATCAGCCCCAAATCTACGCAGTTTGTCAATGGCGGCATCTCTGTATCCATTCCTTGAACAAGGCCCCCAAGACCTTCTGTTAGGATCATTTCAAAGGCTGCCCACCCCCCCCCCCCAGTTTTCTGCAAGGCAAAGAGTTTAGGGAGCTGTTAATAGGGCAACAGGGAATGGCGGGGGGATGGTTGGAATATGGAGTAAAACTGGGAACATTTAAACTAGTACTTCTTTCTTATTTTGTCACAATGAACATACAGTCTATTAAAGGCTCTGAAAAGTCCTGTAGTAAAGAAATCTGTAAACTGTATTTATCCCAGGGCTTCCCAAACTTACTTGAGCTCTGATTGCTATTTTTAAAAAATTTATTCATTATATTAAAATGCAACTTTTTCATAATTTTATTATTATTTATTTCTTTAGAGAGACAGGGTTTCACTCTATTGCCTAGGCTGCAGTGCAGTGGTACGATCATAGCTCACTGTAGCCCTGAACTCCTGGCCTCAGCCTCCCAAAGTGCTGGGATTACAGGTGTGCTGCCACTGAGCCTGGCCTGATAGCATCTTTCAAGGCTTCCTTATTAATGTTCCGCAGGACATCATTTCAAGGTTCATCAGTTTAGAAACACTAAACTAGTTTATCTTTTCTTTTCTTTCTTTTTTTTTTTTTTTTTTGAGACAGAGTTGCCCTCTGTTGCCCACACTGAGGGCAGTGGCGCAATCTCGGCTCATTGCAACTGCCGCCTCCTGGGTTCGAGCAATTCTCATGCTTCAGCCTCCCGAGTAGCTGGGATTACAGGTACCTGCCACCATACCTGGCTAATTTTTATATTTTTAGTATAGATGGGGTTTCATCATGTTGGCCAGGCTGGTCTTGAACTCCTGACCTCAGGTAATCTGCTCACCTCAGCCTCCCAAAGTTCTAGGATTACAGGCATGAGCCACCGCGCCCAGCCTAGGCTGGTCTTTCTAACCATCCTCCCTGTTTTCTAGTTGATCCTACACATCTGACAATGACTTTCTTAAGGTACAGCTCTGACTGCATCAACACCCTGTTAGAGGCTGAGCTTCAATAGCTCCTCAATGTTTGCCACATAAAATCCAGATGTTTCTCTGACCTCGCCCCCATTGGCACTTCCCACTTTTTAGTGCCACATTTCACTATTAGGACTTAAGATATCTAAGCTCCAGCCACACAATGCCCATTTTTGGCCACACTCCCCATGCCATGGCAAGTTCTCCAAACTTCCTTAAGGAAGTGACCTCATTCTTCCCTGTCCTCCCCATTCCTCTGTATCCCTCCTCTGGCAAACACTGCAAGCTGTCCGCTTTTATTTTTAATTTAATTTAATTTTTATTTATTTATTTATTTTGAGACGGAGTCTTGCCCTGTCACTCAGGCTGGAGTGCAGTGGCGCGATCTCGGCTCACTGCAAACTCCGCCTCCTGGGTTCACGCCATTCTCCTGCCTCAGCCTCCCAAGTAGCTGGGACTACAGGCGCCCGCCACCTCGCCCGGTTAATTTTTTTTTGTATTTTTAGTAGAGACGGGGTTTCACCATGTTAGCCAGGATGGTCTTGATCTCCTGACCTTGTGATCCGCCTGCCTCAGCCTCCCAAAGTGCTGGGATTACAGGCATGAGCCACCGTGCCCGGCCTATTTTTATTTTTTGAGAGGGAGTCTCGTCTGTTGCCAGGCCGGAATAAAGTGGCATGATCTTGGCTCACTGCAACCTCTGACTCCTGGGTGCAAGTGATTCTCCTGCCTCAGCCTCCCGAGTAGCTGGAATTACAGGCGTGCACTACCATGCCCAGATAATTTTTGTATTTTTAGTAGAGATGGGGTTTCACCATGTTGGCCAGGATGGTCTCGATCACCTGACCTCATGATCCACCCGCCTCAGCCTCCCAAAGTGCTGGGATTATAGGCTTGAGCCACTGTGCTCAGCCACTGCTCGCTCCTTAAGTGTGTCTGCCTGATCTCCCTCCAGGCAGGTGCCATATTATACGACCTGCATCTCCCCTCTTCACGGGCCTTTACAAGACAGGACCGCTATAGATATTAAATATTAAATGAACGGATGAAATGATCATCCTCCATATCATATGCTGCAGTGAAGCAAGAACCAAAAGTCAAAATATACAACCAAATAATAATCATACCATGAGTAGGATAAAAGCATAGTAGAGAAAGATCTGGAAGGCTGCTGCTGCTTTTTTTTTTTTTGAGACAGAGTCTGGCTCTGTCCCCCAGGCTGGAGTACAGTGGTGCTATCTCAGCTCACTGCAAACTTTGCCTCCTCAGTTCAAGTGATTCTCATGCCTCAGCCTCCCAAGCAGCTGGGATTACAGGCACATGGCACCACGCCTGGCTAGTTTTTGTATTTTTAGTAGAGATGGGGTTTCACCATGTTGGTGATGCTGGTCTTGAACTCCTGGCCTCAAGTGATCTGCCTGCCTTAACCTCCCAAAGTTCTAGGATTACAGGTGTGAGCCACCGCACCCAGCCAGATCTGGAAGGCTTCTAAAGAAGGTTCTGGTCACAGAAAGAGAAGAGTGTGGCTAGGCACAGTGGCTCACACCTGTGATCACAGCACTTTGGGAGGCTAAGGTGGGAATACTGCTTGAATCCAGGAGTTCAGCACCAGCCTGGGCAACATAGTAAGACCCTGTCTCTACTGAAAAGTACAAAAAGTACAAAAGTACAAAAATGAGCTGGACATGGTGGTGCTTGCCTATAGTCCCAGCTACTCAGGAGGCTGAGGTTGGAGGATCACTTGAGCCCAGGAGGGCAAGGCTGCAGTGAGCCATGATTGCACCACTGCACTCTAGCTTGGATAAGAGAGTGAAACCCTGTATCAAAAAAAAAAGAAAGAAAGAGAGAGAGAGAGAGAGAGTGAGAGAGGAAGGAAGGAAGGAAGGAAAGAAGGAAGGAAGGAAGGAAGGAAGGAAGGAAGGAAGGAAGGAAGGAAGGAAAGAGGGAGGGAGGCAAGGAGGGAGGGAAGGAGGGAGGGAAGGAAGGAAGGAAGGAGGGAAGGAAGGAAGGAAAGAGGGAAGGAAGGAAGGAGGGAAGGAAGGAGGGAGGGAAGGAAGGAAGGGAGGGAAGGAAGGAAGGAGGGAAGGAAGGAGGGAGGAAAGGAAGGAAGGAAGGAGGGAAGGAAGGAAGGAGGGAGGGAGGGAAGGAAGGAAGGAGGGAAGGAAGGAAGGAGGGAGGTAGGGAAGGAAGGAAGGAGGGAAGGAAGGAAAGAGGGAGGGAAGGAAGGAGGGAAGGAAGGAGGGAGGGAGGGAAGAAAGGAAGGAAGGAGAGAGGGAAGGAAGGAAGGAGGGAAGGAAGGAGGGAGGGAGGGAAGGAAGGAGGGAAGGAGGGAAGGAAGGAAGGAGGGAGGGAAGGAAGGAGGGAAGGAAGGAAGGAGGGAGGGAAGGAAGGAGGGAGGGAAGGAAGGAAGGAGGGAGGGAAGGAAGGAAGGAGGGAGGGAAGGAAGGAAGGAGGGAGGGAAGGAAGGAAGGAAGGAGGGAGGGAAGGAAGGAGGGAGGGAAGGAAAGAGGGAGGGAAGGAAGGAAGGAGGGAAGGAAGGAGGGAGGGAAGGAAAGAGGGAGGGAAGGAAAGAGGGAGGGAAGGAAGGAAGGAGGGAAGGAAGGAAGGAAGGAAGGGTGAAAGAAGAGTGACTCAGCTATTACGGTTTTTAAAAGGCAAGGGAATCCAGCGGACACGAAATGTCACCTTCAAACGTGTAGAGAGCTTTGCATGTCCCTATGGCAGGGAGGGGCTCCTCATCATCAAACTCGTCGTCAAAATCCGTGGCCAGCACCTTCACCTCACTCTCCTGACTCTGCTCCTCTGTGTAACTGCCATCTGGGCTGCTCAAGAAAGGAAAACACAAAGCAACTAAAGCGACTGACCCCAGGGAGGACTCAGGTTGAGTCCCTGTGACTGGAGAGCGCTTGCAACCCCCGCCCCTCAGCGAGTGCTGCAACTGAGACTGCGGTAAATCATCCGCAGGCTCAGATCCCACACCCCATGTGGCAATGGGGAAAAGTGACAGGTCAATTGTAACAGACATTTTGGCATTGAACAAGTGCCTTATGCTCATTCCAGATTCCGAAATTTAGAAATAAATACAAAGCCAACAGGCTCCCTTGCCAGAGGCAGGCGCTGTGCAGATACTGTACCTCTCGCGGTCCTGGGCGCAGTTGTTGACCGTGGGCGGGTTCTGGCTGTCGTACAGTCCGCTCTGCCGGCGCGCCTGCTCGCTGCGTGCTGGGAGCCGGCCTTCAACCTCAGCCAGCCAGGCCTGGAGACAAAAGCAATGAGAGACTCCACCCTAAGGCCATCTGAGGGCCAGCCCAGAGCGTCCTAAGGTCCCAAACTCAGGGGCTGCTCTTGGCCATTTAACCCAATGTGAGAAAGTCCGCACCGAGGGGGAATGGCCACGTGTCCTGCATTCGACTGTTTAAATGTACTCAAGGGCGGCTGCTTCCATTTCACCCAAAGTTGGAGACATAGAAACAAAGTCATATTTATGTGGTTGCCCACGACGAGGCAGAAAGCACACTGGACTACGCTGTCCCCTTGGGCTTTTAAGCAGCAGTGCAATCTTGGATAAGTCACTTCTAGTTTCCTTTTGACCATGAGGTCACCATGCGATACCCGAGGACACAGCCATGCTTAAGCAGTGACTCAGTTTGAAAGTCACACTTCCCATTTTTTAGGAGTGTAACTTTTTTTTTTTTTTTTAATAGAAATGAAACTTGTACTTAAAAATTAAAGTAGATAAAATGATCTTCAGCAACACTGGAAACGGTATAAAGAAGTCAAAGGAATAAAAATGATCAGAAGGCTGGGCACGGTGGCTCACGCCTGTAATCCCAGCACTTTGGGAGGCTGAGGCAGGTGAATCACTTGAGGTCAGGAGTTTGAGACCAGCCTGGCCAACATGGTGAAACCCTGTCTCTACTACAAATACAAAAATTAGCTGGGTGTGGTGGCACATGCCTGTAGTCCCAGCTACTAGGGAAGCTGAGGCACGAGAATCACTGGAACTCAGGAGGTAGATGGTGCAGTGAGCTGAGATTGCACCACTACACTCCAGCTTGGGTGACAGAGCAAGACTCTGTCTCAAAAAAAAAAAAAAAAAAAAAAAAAAAAAAAAAAAAAAAAATCAGAAAAGGACTGTTCTAAGTTCTAAATGCTCAAATGAACATTACTGATGGATTCTGAAAACAATGAAAAAAGCTGGCCGGGCACGGTGGCTCATGCCTGTAATCCCAGCACTTTGGGAAGCCAAGGTGGGTGGATCATCTGAGGTCAGGAGTTCGAGACCAGCCTGGCCAACATGGCAAAAACCCCGTCTCTACTAAAAATACAAAAATTAGCCGGGTGTGGTGGTGCACACCTGTAGTCCCAGCTACTCAGGAGGCTGAGGCAGGAGAATCACTTGAACCTGGGAAATGTAGGTCACAGTGAGCTGAGATCACGCTACTACACTCCAGCCTGGGCAACAGGGCGACTTCATCTCAAAAAAACAGAATGAAAAAAGCCATAGTTAACCTTTCATTGCTGGAAACAATCTATTCTGATTGGTAGAATCGGTTGCTAATGTATTTTTCCACGCTCTGTAGTCTTTAAATGTGGTGTAGAGAGTGGGTTCAGGAGGCTTTTGTTGACAGCTTTTGAGTGCTCCTCTCCCTCCCTCCAACTTTTATTATTTATGTTTCCTGCTTGTTTCTCATTTGTGTTTCCTGCTGGTTCTCACACACACACACCCTTTCCATAATGGGCCCGCTGAAAGAACAATTGTATATTTCAGGGGATTTTTTTTCATTGCTTTTTTGATTCACTGGGATAATGGATCGCTCTATACTCCCAATTTTATTACCATGAGATGAAGCAGAATAACTTAAAGTACAAAAAATACTGGCCGGGCACAGTGGCTCACAGCTGTAATCCCAGCACTTTGGGAGGCTAAGGTGGGAGGATGGCTTAAGGCCAGGAGTTCAAGACCAGTCTGTGCAAGAGAGCAAGACCCCGACTCTAAAACAAATAAAAAATTAAAAAATAAAACTTAGCCAGGTATGGTGGCATGTGTAATCTCAGCTCCTCAGAGGCTGAGCCAAGGAGGTCAAGGCTGCAGTGAGCTATAATCATGCCACTGTACCCCAGCCTGGGCAACAGAGCAAAATCCTATCTCTAAAATTAAAAAAACAAACAACCCCGCCAACCCCCCACTGTATACAAATACAACGTTAAACACTGTCAGGTTTTACAGACACGATTAAGATAGGCTATGATGAGAAGCAGAATGTTCAGCGGCGAAGCTGTAGTTTTCCTTTGACCGTAACTCATGAAACAGCCTGCTGTTCCCATTGTGTCCCTCCCAGTGAGAGGACCGTCAGGGCCCCACGCCATTCTACACCGAGGAACACCTATTCTTCGTTTCCAACAAAGCTTTCCGCGACAGAAGTTTCATACCTCAAATTTCTGGGTCTCTAGTCGCAGTTTCTCTATATTTTGGCTGACTTCTGCTAATTTGTGATCCAAACTGGCTGGGTCTCCCATCTGAGGATTCTTTAGGTAGACATCTTTCATTTTTGTTATGGCATCTCTGAAAGAAAGAATGAGTAGAAAACTGTAAAGGTTATTCCTTTTTTTTTTTTTTTTTGAGATGGAGTTTCACTCTTATCACTCAGGCTGGAGTGCAACGGTGTGATCTCGGCTCACTACAACCTTCACCTCTGGAGTTGAAGCAATTCTTGCTGCCTCAGCCTCCAGAATAGCTGGGATTACAGGTGTATGCCACCATGCCCACCTAATTTTTGTAGTTTTAGTAGAGTTGGGGTTTTGCCACATTGGCCAGGCTGGTCTTGAACTCCTGACCTCAGGTGATCTGCCTGCCTCGGCCTCCTAAAGTGCTGGGATTATAGGCGTGAGCTACCGCGCCTGGCAAAGGTTACTCTTATCAGCCAATATTCTACCACTTGGAAAACTATATGAATGGAAACGTGGGAAGATTAGAGTACGGATTATAAGGGACTATTGGGCCAGCTTCCATTCTGGAAATTCTCTATAGGAATTCTGCTACTAAGGGCTATAAATACAGAAGCTGATTTTTAAATTTCAGTTCCCTTCTCTGAATGGTTATCTCCTTATTGTCCCCGGTAAATGAGAAGCACAAATGAATCCTGTTCTTCCCTTTGCCACATACACACAAAAAAGAAAAACAAAACCCAATAATTTTAAAAAATTTTTATTTATTTATTTATTTTTGAGACCAGGCTATGAGACTGGCTAATTTTTGTATTTTTGGTAGAGACTGCGTTTTGCCATGTTGCCCAGGCTGGTCTTGAACTCCTGGCCTCAAGCAATCCACCTGCCTTGGCCTCCCAAAGTGCTGGGATTACAGGCGTGAGCCACCGAATCTGGCTTCAAAACCCAAGTATTTCCAACATGGTAAAACCCCATCTCTACTAAAAATACAAAAATTAGCCAGGAGTGGTGGCATGTCCCCTTAATCCCAGCTACTTGGGAGGCTGAGGCAGGAGAATCACTTGAACCCAGGAGGTGGAGGCTGCAGTGAGCCAAGATCATACCACTGCACTCCAGCCTGGGCAACAGAGCAAGACTCTATCTCAAAAAACAAACAAACAAACAAACACAAAAAACCCAAGTATTTCTACGTGTGCATTCTTCATGCAAACCAAAGCTACAGCTGGCATCCTGGGTCTCACGGGCTGCAATGTGCTCACCTGACGAAGAAGCACAGTTAATTGCTTTGGAAATGTTAACACACCCATTTCCACTGTTAAGAAACTGAATCCATAGTTGGTATCCACGACAGGTAAGCAACACAGCCTTACGGCTATACACTGTGGATCCCACATCCTTCCTGAAATCATGTTTGGAAGCAGCCCATGGTAGCCTGGGTAGGCATCCCTAGAGAAGTTGGGGGTAGGTTTGGGTTGAAGATCAAAGAGCTCTACTAATTTTACCCTTGTTTCTGGGCACTTTTGGTAGGCAAATGACTACCAGGGGAGAGCAAATGACTGCCAGGGTGAAGGAGCCAACTTTGATGAGTGTCGGCAAATGAAAATCCAAAGCAGGCCATACAATACGATACAAGGCCGACAGACAAACCAAAAGATACATTGAGTCATGAGAAATAGTTTAACTAAAAATACAGAAATAACAGGAAGAGAGCTTCCGCAAGTCTTCACCACCCTCCACCTAAGAGGCTGAGACCCACCTGCACTTCCAGCCGCCTTATCTTGTTTCTTTCCTCTCTTCCTTCCTATCTTCCTTACTTCCTTCCTGCCTTCTTTCCCACAGCATGCATCATTCATTATTATTATGCTTATTGTTCACTCTCTCCTCCTGTTACAATGGAAGCTCTTGGAGGAAGCTCTATGAGCTCAAGTTACGCTGTTAATTTGATGGATCCTGAGCGTCAAGGCCACCCCTGGCACGGAGTAGATGCTCGATGAATATTTGTTAAATAAATATATATTTAAATAAGTGAACATTTAAAAATAATGTTTATAAATAATTTTTAAATAAACATTTAAAAATAATGTTACATGTTTGTTCTTAAAAATGTTTAAACATTTATTTATTTAACAAATAACAAACATTACAAGCCAAGTGTAATGTGGTCCATCCTTATGATGTCCTTTCTGAAACCCCTCTCTTGAGTTTACGGCCCACCCCTCCCGCTGCCTCCCTATTTCTTAGCAAAAGTCCTCAACAGAATTGTCTATATCCATTATCTTCAGGTCCTCTCCTCCCAGTCTTTCCTAATCAATCTCTCCACACGTTTATCAACTTTATGGATCTTTTTAAGGAACCAACTTTTGGATCTGTTGAATTGTATATTTTATTTATTTTTTATTATTTTTGAGATAGAGTGTCACTCTGTCGCCCAGGCTGGAGTGCAGTGGCATGATCTCGGCTCACTGCACCCTCTGCCTCCTGGGTTCAAGCGATTCTCCTGCCTCAGCCTCCTGAGTAGCTGGGACTACAGGTGACCCATCACACCCAGCTAATTTTTGTATTTTTAGTAGAGACAGGGTTTTGGCATATTGGCCAGGCTGGTCTTGAACTCCTGACCTCAGATGATCCACCCACCTCAGTCTCTCAAAGTGCTGGGATTCCAGGTGTGAGCCACCATGCCCAGTGCTTCTATTTCCTTTGGGCTTAATTTGCTGTTCTTTTTCTAACGTCTTGAGATAGATCCTAAGTGAGGATCTAAGTGAGCTAAGGCTCACTGATTTTTACCTCTCTGTTTTTCATATGCATTCAGAGCAATAAATCTCTTTATAAGCATGGCTTTAATGACATCCCACAAACTATATATAGAATGTATGTTAAAGTTCAATTCTATTTCATATACTTTCTAATATCTACTATGATTTTTTGTTTAGTTTGTGGCTTATTTAAAGGCATATTTCTTTTTTTTTTTTTTTTGGAAACGGAGTTTTGCTCTTGTTGCCCAGGCTGGAATATAGTGGCACAATCTTGGCTCACCGCAACCTCCACCTCTTGGGTTCAAGCGACTCTCCTGCCTCATCCTCCCAAGTAGCTGGAATTACAGACACGCACCACCATGCCCAGCTAATTTTGTATTTTTAGTAGAGACGGGGTTTCTCCATATTGCCCAGGCTGGTCTCTCTCTTTTTTTTTTTTTTTTTTTTTTTTGACATAGGGCCTCACTCTGTTGCCTAGGCTGGAGTGGAGTGGCATGATCATGGCTTACTGCAGCCAGGCCCTCCTGGGCTCAGGTGTTCCTCCCACTTCAGCCTCCTAAATAGCTGGGACTACAGGTGCACACCATCGTGCCTGGCTAGTTTTTTTTCCTTTTTTTTTTTTTTTAGGGGTTTTGCTATGTTGCCTGGGCTGGTCTTGAACTCCAGGGCTCAAGCAATCTTCCTGCCTCAGCCTCCCAAAGTGCTGGGATTACAGGCGTAAGCCACCATGCCCAGCCTGAATTTGAATTTCTTTTCTTTTAATTTTTATTTTATTTTAAATTATTTTTTATTTTTATTTTTTTGAGACAGAGTCTTGCTCTGTTGCCCAGGCTGGAGTGCAATGGCATGATCTTGGCTCAATGCAACCTCTGCCTCCTGGGTTCAAGCGATTCTTCTGCCTCAGCCTCCTGAGTAACTGGAACTACAGACGCACGCCATCATACCCGACTAGTTTTTATATTTTTAGTAGAGACGGGGTTTCACCATGTTGGCTAGGCTGGTCTTGAACTCCTGACCTCAGGTGATCCACCCACCTCAGCCTCCCAAAGTGCTGGGATTACAGGTTGTGAGCCACTGCGCCCAGCCTTGAATTCTTAATAAGTCATATTGATGCACTATACCTTTGATCCATCTCCTTTTGAATTTCTTTACTTAACTCATCGACTTTCTGCTGCAGCTTTTTCCTTCTTTGTTCAGGTGGGAGGTTGCTGAAATCCTCCGGTGTTGCACCCTGCAGACACAAATATAAATGAGAAACCAGAAAGCCCCAGACTTTCCTTGAAAGAAGGCTGTAAGCAAAGTCTGCAGCCATGGGGGGTGCAGACGTCTGCATGTGGCTTCATGAAACAGATTAAGCTCTTTCCCACTACACCCAGCCGAGATGCAAAAATCAATGCATGCAAACTGCGAAAGTCCCATAAACTACTCCCAGTTCCATGGATACTGGCCAGAACGCCCCAGAAAAAGCAGTGAGCCACGTTACAGGAAAGGAGAGGAACAGATACTTCTGACTCTAGGGAGAATCCATGAAAAACACATTTTGAGATAGTCTTCTTCATTTTCCTACCAAGTGTTACCATCAATGTCAGTGGCAACACTGAAGTGTTAATGAAATTTATGTTTCCTTAATATAAACCCCACCGACCACTGCACGCCTAGCTGCCGCCTTTTCCCTAGCGTGAGTATTCCTGCCCGTCTCTTCACATAGGCTGAGGCCAAAAGTCTCCATCCCTGTAAAGTGACAGATGGGACATCACATTCCTCAGAGAGTGTGGGTGAAAAAGAACATTAAAAAAAAAAAAAAAATCTCTCTTCCCCACACCCCATGCACGCTTCCCGCTGCTGCCTCTGAACATTTTTTTTTTTCCTTGAGACAGAGTTTCACTCTGTTGCCCAGGCTGGAGTGCAGTGGCGTGATCTCAGCTCACTGCAACCTCTGCCACCCGGGTTCAAGTGATTCTCCTGCCTCAGCCTCCTGAGTAGCTGGGACTACAGGCACGCGCCACCATGCCTGGCTAATTTTCCACATCTCTAACTCTTGACTTCAGGTGATCCGCCCACCTTGGCCTCCCAGAGTGCTGGGATTACAGACGTGAGCTGCCGCGCCCAGAATAGTGACTTCTTTTAGGCACCTTTAGGAAGCCTCTCAGAGTTCAGAGAGAATGCCCTCCCTGACCTCAAAAATCAGTTTTCCACAGTGTATGAAACTCATCTCCGTGGTTTTTTAATCTGTCAGAAGAACTGTATTTTGATATCTTGATTCCCTTTTCAAAAGCAACTGCTCTCTTTACTCTGTGCGTGTGCTTTAAGGAGAAATATCAACAGTTTCAGGCTTTGACATATGCTTACTTGTTAGAAAGCTATGGCTACACTGTGCTTTTACTTAAGCAAGGCTATGTTCATAGAGAGAGAGAAATTTCGTGCTGGGCGCGGTGGCTTACGCCTGTAATCCCAGCACTTTGAGAGGTGAGGTGGGTGGATCACGAGGTCAGGAGTTTGAGACCAGCCTGGCCGACAAAGTGAAACCCCGTCTCTACTAAAAATGCAAAAAATTAGCTGGGCGTGGTGGCGGGCGCCTATAATCCCAGCTACTTGGGAGGCTGAGGCAGGAGAATCGTTTGAACCCGGGAGGCAGAGGTTGCAGCGAGCCAAGATCGCGCCACTGCACTCCAGCCCGGGCAACAATGCGAGACTCCATCTCAAAAAAAAAAAAAAAAAGCCGGGCGCGGTGGCTCAAGCCTGTAATCCCAGCACTTTGGGAGGCCGAGACGGGTGGATCACGAGGTCAGGAGATCAAGACCATCCTGGCTAACACGGTGAAACCCCGTCTCTACTAAAAAATACAAAAAACTAGCCGGGCAAGGTGGCGGGCGCCTGTAGTCCCAGCTACTCGGGAGGCTGAGGCAGGAGAATGGCGTGAACCCGGGAGGTGGAGCTTGCAGTGAGCTGAGATCTGGCCACTGCACTCCAGCCTGGGCAACAGAGCGAGACTCCGTCTCAAAAAAAAAAAAAAAAAAAAAAGAGAGAGAGAGAGAAGAGAGAGAAATTTCTTCAAATAACCAGGGATAAGCCAGGGCATTTAGAAAAGAGATTTTACTTTAAACCCTCAATTCTTTTGAAACAAGGACAAGACAGGCTTGGGGCAGGGTAGAAAGAAGGGACCCAGTTAATGTAATTCCAGAAGCAAGTTGCATTTGCCAAGCAGCTTACATGGGGGCATGTGACTGGGTTCCTATGCTGATTAAGATAAAATGCCAGGGTGATGTGCTGGGAACTGTGTGATTCAGCAAATAGTTGACCACAAAAGGCCACGCAAAGAACTTTCAGCGAATGTTCTCAAAGACACACCCGTCAGACACACTGACCCTCTAATGTGTGTGTGTATGTGTGTTTGTGTTAGAGATAAGAGTTGAGTGAAACCAGAATAGAAGTGACTATTCCTAACAGCAAACCAAAGAAGTTTAATTTGACTCTGAATCTAAGATGAAACAAAACTAACCTTTAATACAACAACAACAAAAAAAGACTTGTTTTCCATATACTATGGCGCTACAATATTTCCGCTACAAATTTGAAAACTGGATTATTATGGATTATGGATTTCACCATGTTGGTCAGGCTGGTCTCGAACTCCTGACCTCAGGCGATCCGCCCATCTCGGCCTCCCAAAGTCCTGGGATTACAGGCGTGAGCCACCACACCCGGCCTCTTGCTACGGTCTTTTGTTAAAACATCAGAGTACCTTCCACCTCAGAAAACAGAATCAATCTCTCTGACCTCCGCGTGCCCTTCTTTCACCTGCCCAAGGCAGGATTCTGATTGTGGCCATGGGATCCTCATTCAAGAGGATCCTGCCCCATACCCTGGAGGAAGGAAGGCTGCACAGGGAGGCCAAGAAGAATCTGTACAGACAGGCCCTGCTGGGCGTCCCTACCCTATCTATGAGGATGCGATCAGGCCCTTTCTGACCAATCTGATTTCAACAAGGTTGTCCATGCTTCAGTCATGTCTATCTGATGAAGTCTCATAAAAGGACCAAGACGACAGGGTTTTTGGGGAGATTCCTAGAGACTGGCTGCCCAGGGAGGGCATGGAGGCTCTGTGCCCCCTCCCCCATACCTCGCCCTAAGCATCTCTTCATCTGCATCTTTTGTAATACCCTTTGAAATAAACCAGTAAATGTGGTGGCCAGGCACCGTGGCTCATGCCTGTAATCCCAGCACTTTGGGAGGCTGAGGCAGGCAGATCACGAGGTCAGGAGTTCGAGACCAGCCTGACCAACATGGAGAAACCCCCGTCTCGACTAAAGACACAACAAATTAGCCAGGTGTGGTGGCACACGCCTGTAGTCCCAGCTACTTGGGAGGCTGAAGCAGGAGAATCGCTTGAACCTGGGAGGTGGAGGTTGTGGTGAGCCAAGATCACGCCATTGCACTCCAGCCTGGGCGACAGGTGAGACTCCGTCTCAAAAAACAAACAAACAAACAAAAAACCAAAAACAGACCAGTAAATGTAAGCATTTTCCTGAGTGTGAGCTGCCCCTGCAAATTAATTGAACCCAAAGAGGGGGTCAAACCCCAACTTGAAGCTAGTCCATCAGGAGTTCCGGAAGCCTGGACTTGCGACTGGTGGGAAGGAGGGGGCAGTCCTGCAGGACTGAGCCCTCAACCCCAGGATCGGCCACTATCTCCAGGTAGATAGCATCAGAATGGAATTGAATTAGAGGACACCCAGCCAGTGTCTGCTGCTTGATATATAAGGGAAACACTGATATATTTGGTCATAGAAATCTTCTGTGTTGATTGGCATGGTGGAACAGCAGAGGAAAAACGGTTTGAGTTTTATCAAGCAAGCATGTTTTCTAGAACTGAGAATTTTTTAAAAGCTGGAATACGGCAAAACACAATGTTAAGATACACTGCTTCAGAAATCAGGAAATCTAGGCCAGGCGTGGTGGCTCATGTCTGTAATCTCAGCACTTTGGGAGGCCAAGGCGGGTGGATCACCTGAGGTCAGGAGTTCGAGACCAGCCTGGCCAACATGGAAAAACCCCATCTCTACTAAAAATACAAAATTAGCCAAGCGTGGTGGCGCCCATCTGTAATCCCCGCTACTCGGGAGGCTGAGGCAGGAGAATCGCTTGAACCCGGGAGGTGGAGGTTGTGGTGAGCCAAGATTGAGCCACTGTGCACTCCACCCTGGGCAACAAGAGTGAAACTCCATCTCAAAAAAACAAAAAAGAAGTCAGGAAATCTGAGAAGTGGTCAAAGTTCACCTCGTTAATATGTGCTGAGCCTTGCTATGTGCTGTGAGTTCAACAGAACTTTCTACAGTGATGGCAATGTTCTATGGCCGTGCTGTCCAACACAGAAGCCATGTGTGGCTGTGAAGCATTTGAAATGTGGCTGGTGAAATTGTGGAACTGAATTTTTAAAAATTTATTTAGTTTTAATTAATTAAAACTCAATAGTAGCTGGGTGTGGTGGCTTACACCTGTAATCCCAGCACTTTGGGAGGCCGAGGTGGGCGGATCACCTGAGGTCAGGATTTCAAGACCAGCCTGGACAACATGGTGAAACCCTGTCTCTACAAAAATACAAAAATTAGCCGGGCATGATGGCAAGTGCCTGTAATCCCAGCTACTGAAGCCTCCCGAGTAGCTGGGATTACAGGCACTTGCCATCATGTGTTAAGTGGCTACCATATCAGACAACAGCTTTGGCCTCTGTGCAGGTGTATAAACAGGTGCGGAGAAATCCATCAGTAAAACACAGTGTACTGATGACTTATAAATAGATAAGAAAACAACAAAGACAGGCCATAACAGGTGGAGTTGGTATGGGAAGAGAGGGTCATATACATCTACCTATGTTTTAAGTATCTGGAGTTCTGTAAGATAACCTTGTTCTATGTACTAATAAAATCAAACTTGGCCAGGCCCGGTGGCTCACGCATGTAATCCCAGCCCTTTGGGGGGCTGAGGTGGGCGGATCACCTGAGGTTAGGAGCTCAAGATCAGCCTGGCCAACATGGCAAAATCCCATCTCTACTAAAAATACAAAAATTAGCCAGGTGTGG
This sequence comes from Macaca fascicularis, assembly GCF_037993035.2. Taxonomy (NCBI): domain Eukaryota; kingdom Metazoa; phylum Chordata; class Mammalia; order Primates; family Cercopithecidae; genus Macaca; species Macaca fascicularis. Next base: position 13,995,932 of record NC_088389.1, on the reverse strand, counting down.
TGGCACGCCCCTATAATCCCAGCAACTCGGGAGGCTGAGGCATAAGAATCGCTTGAACCCAGGAGGTGGAGGTTGCAGTGAGCCGAGATCGCGCCACTGCACTCCAGCCTAGGGTACAGAGTGAGACTCTTGGTCTCCTGAAAGAAAAAAAAAATCAAACCCCTGCTTATTGACAGCTTCCCCCCACCCCAAAATAGCACAAGCTCTGTGTAATACTACCTCTTCAGATTTTGGGTTTTTTGTTTTGTTTTGTTTTATAGTTTTTTTTTGAGACAAGGTTTCATTCTATTACCCAAGGCTGGAGCAGCCTCGACCTCCTGGGCTCAATCAATCCTCCTGCCTCAGCCTCCGGTATAGCTGGGATCACAGGCACAGACCACCATGCCCGGCTAATTTTTGTATTATTTTGTAGAGTCAGGTTTCACCATGATGCCCAGGCTGGTCTAGAACTCCTGGGCTCAAGTGATCTGCCTGTCCCCACCTCCCAAAGTGCAGATATTACAGGCATGAGCCACCACACCTGGTACCACATCTTTTTTCTTTTGTCTTTTTTTTTTTTTTTTTTTTTTTGAGACATGGTTTCACTCTGTCACCCAGGCTGGAGTGCAGTGGCGCAGTGATAGCTCACTGCAACCTTGAACCCCTGGGCTCAGGCAATCCTCCTGCCTCAGCCTTCCAAAGCACTGGGATTCCAGGCATGAACCACCATGCCCAGCCAGCACTTCACTTCTTTGCTGCCTTCAAAGTAATGGTATAAAGCAACAATTCAATACCAAGTTGGTAAAATACTTTGTGTTTCAAACAGAAAGACTGCCTAAAAATATTACCTTTTGCTGCTAGCACCCAGAAAAACAATGGGAAATAAGGAAACCCTCGCAGCTGAGAAGGCCTCCTAGTCAACAGATCCAGTTTTTCCCAAGTTCATACTGCGGATAAACTTGTAGTTCATTTAAGTGTCTAGATCTCTTTCCTTCATGTAGAGACCTTAATCAAAGACTCTTCTCAGGATTTTATTTCACAGCCTAAGAAATGTTTAATTTAATAAAATATTCTTTTTTTTTAGGGTTGGATTCATTACCAGATACTGAGTCGTGTTAAAAAAATTATGTATATACATACATACGTCTATATATATATAAAAATATATATATAAATAAAATACTATCATAAAATACTATCCTAGGTTATCGATAGTGTGCTTATAGTGCTGATCTTATTCCTAGTTGAATTGTCACAGTTGATCACTGTCCATTATTTTAGGATATTCCTTTTTTTTTTTTTTTTTTGAGATGGAGTCTCGCTCTGTCACCCAGGCTGGTGTGCAGTGGCTGGATCTCAGCTCACTGCAAGCTCCGCCTCCCAGGTTCACGCCATTCTCCTGCCTCAGCCTCCCAAGTAGCTGGGACTACAGGCGCCCGCCACCTCGCCCGGCTAGTTTTTTGTGTTTTTTAGTAGAGACAGGGTTTCACCGTGTTAGCCAGGATAGTCTCGATCTCCTGACCTCGTGATCCGCCCGTCTCGGCCTCCCAAAGTGCTGGGATTACAGGCTTGAGCCACCGCGCCCGGCCTAGGATATTCTTAGCTGTGGAATTTGAGAAGACTATGAAACTATTATACATATTTGAAGTATAGTTATAGGTTATGTTAGTTACTTTTAATAAATTTAATGATTAGTTTGACTGTTGACTAGGCATATACAATTAAGTAGAAACGACACAAAACACTGAGTGAATAATTCTAAAAAGGCTTAGGAGGCTCTTTTCACTGTCCACGAAATCATCTTGTGGCCTCTTGAATCAGCTATGCACAAGGCACCAACATATCTACGTCGCGCCATAAAGATTCCACAGTCTTCCATTCCCACAGGTGGCCTCAAACCTGGGTAGCCGCTGCCGGCTGGGATCATTCCTGCACGGCTCCTTCAGGCTCCCAGATATTTTCATCTACTTCTATGGTTCTCAAATAGGAACATTTTTCAACTGTTAAATTTACTTTTATATCAAAATGATCCAACAGACACCCCCCAAGATTTAATATTTACATATATATATATATATATATATATATATTTGGAGAAGGAGTCTTGCTCTGTCACCCAGGCTAGAGTCCAGTGTTGCAATCTCAGCTCACTGCACCCTTCACCTCCCGGGTTCAAGCAGTTCTCTGCCCCGGCCTCCCGAGTAGCTGGGACTACAGGTGCACGCTGCCACGCCCGGCTAATTTTTTGTATGTATAGATGGGGTTTCACTGTGTTGCCCGGGCTGGTCTCGACCTCCTGAGCTTAGGCAATCCACCTGCCTTGGCCTCCCACAGTGCTAGGATTATAGGCGTAAGCTACTGCACCCGGCCTTTACATTCATATTTGTATAGACACTTTATTAATATTTGTCCTCCTCTTAAGGCCCCAGTAATAACATCAAGTTGTGAGTTAAGTGTTAATTTTCTTAGCAACTTGAAAAGATTAAGATCACCTCTATTAGATTCTGGACCTTTGTATCCAAGAAGTCTAATAAGGAAACACCAACAAAAGCACACGTAAGAGAAACACAAACCAAGTTAACTTTGAAGACATGTTGTGCATGGCATAGCATTCATAAAAGACACGCCGGAAAACCTGATTAGACTCAGGACATGCATGGAACAATTGTGCTTACCAGCTTGAGAGAAAGCTTCATGTAAAAATTGGAGAGATATGGGAAAAATAGAGAGAAAGAGAGAGAGAAAGAGAAAAAAAAAAAACAAAAACAACACATCAGAAGAGGAGGAACTTGGTCAGTTCTGCCATATTACAATAACACACGTCTACCCGCTGATTTATACAAATGACTTGTAGCAGATCTGTGCAAAAGTTCACAAGAAGGGCTGCTCCCTAATGAAATTTTTCTTAGGCTCCACATTGCCAGAGCAAAGATCAGAGAGAAAAGGACGGTTTCTGTTACAGGCCTATACTGGCCACCTCAGCCTAGATGTAAACTAAAGGAAGCTTGTAGTTGGTGACACATAATGACTATCAAAGAAAAAATACAGGGCTGGGTGCTCACGCCTGTAATCCCAGCACTTTGGGAGGTCGAGGGTGATGGATCACCTGAGGTCGGGAGTTCGAGACCAGCCTGAACAACGTGGAGAAACCCCATCTCTACTAAAAATACAAAATTAGCCGGGCGTGGTGGTGCACACCTGTAATCCAAGCTACTTGGGAGGCTGAGGCAGGAGAATCGCTTGAACCCGGGAGGCGGAGGTTATGGTGAGCCGAGATCGCACCATTGCACTCCAGCCTAGGCAACGAGAGGGAAACTCCATCTCAAAAAAAAAAAAGAAAAAGAAAAAATATAATCACACAACCTTTTTGTTCTCCAAATTTCCCATGGAAAGATTCACACAGACTAAAACAAGTCTGAACACCAATGACTTCCATGACAGGAAAGTAATATTTTAATATTAAGGAACTCTAATAAATATAAACATTGACATGAAGGCAAAGTCTGAAATGGGTAAATTGGTAACAAAGAGCGGACGAGCAGTTGCTCTAAGAAACTACCAGCAGGACCTGGAAAGACTCTTGCAGCCAGGCTAGAGGACAACGTTCTCTCCCCCGGAGAAGCGGGTGTCACCCCTCGCTCCGTGGATGGTGTCTGCTGAGGCTTTCTGTGAAACTCTGAGCCCATTTGGAGAATTATCCACTGTGACTGCTCTTTTATCTTTTTATTTTTTTTTGAGACAGAGTCTCGCACTGTCGTCCAGGCTGGAGTGCAGTGGCGTGATCTTGGCTCACTGCCACCTCTGCCTTCCAGGTTCAAGCAATTTTCCTGCTTCAGCCTCCTGAGTAGCTGGGATTACAGGTGACTGCCACCAAGCCCAGCTAATTTTTTGAATTTTTAGTGGAGACAGGGTTTCCCCTTGTTGGTCAGGCTGGTCTCGAACTCCTGAACTTGTGATCCGCCCACCTCCCAAAGCGCTGGGATTACAGGGGTGAGCCACTGTGCCCGGCCATGACTGCTCTTTTTAAAGTATGTATTTACTTATCAATTTGCTGATTTTTGGTTTTGTTTTTGGAGACAGGGCAGGTTGTACAGTGGCACAATCTCAGCTCACTGAAGCCTCAACCTCTAGGGCTCAAGTGATCCTCGCACCTCAGTCTCCTGGTACATACAGGAGGCGGCACTACAGGTGCGTGCCACCACGTCTGGCTACGTTTTGTATTTTTTGGTAGAGGTGGGGGTTTCACCATGTTGCTCAGGTTGATATCAAACTCCTGAGCTCAAATGATCCACCCACCCCAGCCTTCCAAAGTGCTGGGATTACAGGTGTGAGCCACCACACGCGGCCTAAAAAACTAATTCTTAATTTGAGATTGATTCAAAGTTGACGCCTCTTTGTAAATAAAAAATGACCTTTTAAATAAATTGTCACTATATAGAAACATGAGATTTTACAGGAAAGAAACAGAAAGATAAACTTTGGCAGGGGGAAAATGGTACATACAGTCACATTCCTGACTGTCTGACATAGGCAGTCTACAGAGATTCCAGCCCACCTGTGAACTTGAGCATAAATCTACTGATCACAACTGGAATTCATTGTACGCACAGACAAGACTTATGGTGCACAGCAGAAAACTCCAAATATCTTTCCTACAAGGCACACTACCATATACAGATATTTTCTCACACATTATTGTCTAAACATTGCTAATTCAAAGAACTAACATTTCAACTAGATGCACTATTTGCTCTCTACTCGGCTACTTTCATTATGCAAAGTTACATATTCTTTCTTAAGCATTCCACAGAGTTCTCACCTCAAAATATTGTATAGAGGAAGATTATAACACTTCATAGTAAAAATGAGTCGTTAGGATTGAACATAGATTCCCCATTGAATAAGAAATACCAAATTCTCAGACAAATTCCATTTTATTTGTGACGGATGATCTATTAATACGAGAAGTGCCATCACAGTACGTGGAATTTCTTTTTAATCATTCTATACTGGTTTTCAGTCTTAAGTTGTAAGCCAGCCAATTAGAATTTCTCTTAAAATTAGAAAGCGAAATCACTGGCTAAAATAATAATTTTGTAGATTTCATTAAGTGCATTGCTAGACACCTGAAGAATTAAAAAGCTGTCAGTTTCAGGCGACAGTTAAAGAGCCGTGGGAGCCACAAGCGTCAATAACACATGGGGAACGCAGCCCGGGCGGGGCCCATGTGTTATTGGACAGTCACAGGACTAACCTCAAGTACAAAGAAAGGGGACAGTGAAAAATCAATATATAGATACATAGAGAGAAGCAAAATCATTTTACTGTGCTAGGAAATCGCTCACGCTTCCTTGATTTGTTTGTTTGTTCTCCGAGCTTTAGGGCATAACTCCCTTATGGATCCATTTGTTACAAACATGGATATGGGTGACTGAGCTACACTGCCGTCTGTAAGAGCGCCACTCTCCCGTGACCACGCACTGCAGCTGTGTTTTTATGCGTGAAATTCTGCGGTAAAGTCATACTCAATGATATCTCAGACGGCAGTCACAGTCCCTTTAAAGATTTTTACCAGAACTAGAATGAAAAGAGAAAAACAAAAAAACAAGCTCAGCTCACCACTGTTATTAGAAAGTTTGCTTCCTTTATTCATGCAAGCTTTTTCGGATAAAGTTGCCTGTGGTTGAATTTACACGATTAGGCTTTTTTCTTTTTTTTTTTTTCCTGGTGTCCAGTTCTCTCAATTAAGAATTTCATTTTGTAGTGTGGAAGCATAACAGAGTGCCTCTGGGTCCCCAGTCTTGGTGCTGTGAATGGGGTTAGTGGCTGTGCCATGACTGTATGACCTGGCCATCACAGGTGAACTTACAACATAGTCCCTAGCCTCAAAGGCATACGTGGGTTTCCCTATCGTCCTCTTCATGAGTTCTTTGTGAAAACAGAAAGACTGAGTCTGAGTCTGCCAATAACCAGCAAGAGAACAAGATAAAATAAATAAAATTAAAGTAATCATAAGACTTTCACATATGACAAACAACTGGTAAGGATTTTCAAAATTTTTTGGTCAACTTTGATGGTATTTTTCCATACAATGAACTCTAAAATATGAAAAACGTATGTCCATATTTTAGATATAGAAGTCTCTTGCGCAGGCCAGAAAATGAAATCTTAATTTAAGCAATAAAATTCCCCTTTGTAGATTGCAAACTGAGAACATACTATCTAGTTTCATTTTTCTTCAACTTACGTAAAAATGAAATAATGGTTAATGCTCTGGCGGCATCTTTAAAAATATTCAGTGAAACAAAATTCCCTTACAAATGTCAACAGCTTACAACAAATAACATTTTATCCTGTTTAATGATTTGGAAACAAAATCAGTTATGCTGAGATATGTTTGCATGGGATTTATATACTCTGATAATAGAAACAAATTATTGACATCTGAATCTGAAAGCTGCAAAACATGATCAATTAAAAGACATAATAAAATCACAGATTTGTTATTCTCTCAGGAACTTTTTCTAGTTAAATTATCATTGGCAGAATAGTGTTAAGTTACAAAGCAGAATAAATGAGAAGGTAGGAAGGGCTGTACCATTTTGGTCATGGAACCTGTCAGTCCTGCCATGGATGTCCCATGCAAGTTCCATGTTGAGACTGTTTAAAAATGAAATCTATTTCTCCAAACTTTAGATTTGTTTTTTGAGCTTTTGCTTCCTCTTTTTTTGCATTGCTATGTCCTACAGGAAGGAACATTAATTCTGACCCTAAGAACAGACTGACCAAAAGTGAGGGAAGCAAAACTTTTTCTCTATTTCTTTTTTTTTTTTTTTCGAGATGGAGTCTTGCTCTGTCGCCCAGGCTGGAGTGCAGTGGCCGGATCTCAGCTCACTGCAAGCTCCGCCCCCCGAGTTCACGCCATTCTCCTGCCTCAGCCTCCCGTGTAGCTGGGACTACAGGCGCCCGCCACCTCGCCCGGCTAGTTTTTTGTATTTTTTAGTAGAGACGGGGTTTCACGTGTTAGCCAGGATGGTCTCAATCTCCTGACCTCGTGATCCGCCCGTCTTGGCCTCCCAAAGTGCTGGGATTACAGGCTTGAGCCACCGCGCCCAGCCCTTTCTTCTCTGTATTTCTTTACAATTGCTTCTAGTGGGTATATGTATATGGTTTAACCCCAGGAAAATAAACTCATCATTTGGGAAATTTTTTTTAGCAAAGATTTGCTGAGTACAGGCTTGAGGAGTAAGAAATAAAATTGATATCCCTGATTATGGTAAAACAGAGATTTTCCTTTAAATCATCAAAGGAACCAGTTTCCCATACCCATTTCACTGTTTTAAGTGTTAACTCTTTTTTTAAAAATTTTATTTTTATTATTTTTTTTATTTTTAGATGGAGTCTCACTCTGTTACCCAGGCTGGAGCGCAGTGGCCCGATCTTGGCTCACTGCAACCTCTGCCTCCTGGGTTCAAGCGATTCTCCTGCCTCAGCCTCCCAAGTAGCTGGGATTACAGGTGTGCATCACCATGCCCAGCTAAGTTTTGTATTTTTAGTAGAGATGGGGTTTCACCATGTTGGTCAGGCTGGTCTCAAATTCCTGACCTCGTGATCCACCCACCTCGGCCTCCCAAAGTGCTGTCATTACAGGTGTGCGCCACAGCACCCAGCCTATCTTTTTCTAACCATCCTTTTCTTACATTTATTGATTACTGAATTCTTTGGTCTTTTTCTAAATATTTAGAGAATACCATGAACCACAGATTCACAAACCATTTTCGGCCAACAGACTGCGTAATGTTAAGAGAAAACTGGAATAGACACATAAACAAATGGTAAACAATCATGAATATTCATCATGAGAGTCCAAAAAAATACAGAGATAATATATAAATATAACACATGAGTGCTTGGTAAAGCGGCAGAGATGGGTTAACTGACAGTTCATATGAATCTTTCAGTCTAGCAAAAACACCTTTGTCTTGGAAATTCTTGGATTAACAATGAGTGGAGTTCTAAACGCCAGCATCGTTGAGCCAAGAAGCTGCAGATTCCTCAAGTCCTAATTATACAGCTCAGCTCAATCCGTCATCCACTTTTGAAGCTGTACTCTGCCTTCCACCAACCAATGTGTACTCTGCCTTCACATCTTCAGGAAATTACATTTCTAATTCTTAACCCGATATGATAGATAGCACTAAAGCAAGATAATTCTACCAACTATAAATCCGAGAATCTCATATTAAAGGAACTCTGCATATAAGGAAATATTGTTTCGTCCCCTATTTTTTTTTTTTTTTTTTTTTGAGGCGGAGTCTTCACTCTGTCGCCCAGGCTGGAGTGCAGTGGCACCATCTCGGCTCACTGCAAGCTCCGCCTCCCAGGTTCGCGCCATTCTCCTGCCTCAGCCTCCCGAGTAGCTGGGACTACAGGCGCCCACCACCGCGCCCGGCTAATTTTTTGTATTTTAGTAGAGACGGGGTTTCACCGTGTTAGCCAGGATGGTCTCGATCTCCTGACCTCGTGATCCGCCCGCCTCGGCCTCCCAAAGTGCAGGGATTACAGGTGTGAGCCACCGCGCCCGGCCTCGTCCCCTATTTTTAAAAAGTATTGATAATAACCTTGCTATCAATTATGTATTTACATTATTTTATTTTATTTTATTTTTGGAGAAAGGGTCTAACTCTGTTGCCCGGGCTAGAGTGCAGTGGTATATGTCGGTTTACTGCAACCTTTGCCTCCTGGGCTCCAGCAATTCTCCCATCTCAGCTTCCCAAGTAGCTAGGACTACAGGCACATGCCACCAGGCCTGGCTATTATTTTTGTTTTTTTCTTGAGACGGAGTCTTGCTCTGTTGCCCAGGCTGGAGTGCAATGGCGCCATCTCAGCTCACTGCAACCTCCGCTTCCCAGGTTGAACCGAGTCTCCTGCCTCAGTCTCCCGAGTAGCTGAGATTACAGGTGCCCGCCTGTAATTAGCCGGACGTTAACATGTCCGGCTAATTTTTGTATTTTTAGTAGAGACGGGGTTTCACCATGTTGGTCAGGCTGGTCTTGAACTCCTGACCTCAGGTGATCCACCTGCCTTGGCCTCCCAAAGTGCTGGGATTACAAGCATGAGCTACTGCACCAGGCCTCTTTTTTATACGGTGTAGTTTTTGTGGAAATATGATTATCAGGTTAACAATGACTACTGTTATTCTTTTCCTGGTAACCAGCTGTTAATTCCAAGTCTAAGAAGGACATCTCTTCTCTAGTTAATTAGCTGTAGTTTAGAATCTTTTCCCATGCCAATGTGTCAGGTGGCACTCAAGAAAGGCTGGTATCCACCTCTGGCTTTGGGGCACTACCAGGTACTATTTGGAAAGAAGTAACCCAACTGTCAGTTGACTGGAGAGTCCAGAATGGAAAAGTAAAACTTACGTTTGTACAATAAAGCATTCCACTACAACTATATTGCAACTCCCACAGGGCAGGAGTTCAGAAAAAAAGGAGCAAACCTTACTGGATATGTTAACGCTGCTGGGATTACAGGAGAGGGCCACCAGGCCCGGTCTAAAGATCTGTTTACTCTTATATTCATTATAAAAGATATTTGGGGAAGGCTTAGACTAGACTGGCCGTTGAGAATTATTTGGGAATCTACACATCGCTTTATGCCAATCTTTCTCTATAAACGAAACTTGTATCTACATTGGATGGCTGCATCAATTCCATTATCTCTGGGATGTAAGCACATCAATCTTAATGAGGACAGCGAACTTCAATCTTAATAACATCCACTTATGAGTCAACATAGTAGTTTCTCCCTGAATGTGGATGTCACAGAATCTCAGACTCTAATCAGACTCCCCGGATCTAAATCCGACTCTGTATCTTCCCACCTTCAACTTTTTATACCTCAATTTCCTTAGCAGTGAAATAAGGAAATATGAGTACTACCTGGGCTGCATAGGGTGGCTGGAAAAAAGTAAATGGGCACACAGAACAGAGCTTTGTACGCAGTAAGCGCTCAGTGAGTGTCAGCTGCTTTTATTGTTTCATCCTTTAAAGAGAAATCCTGCATCAGGCCTCTTCCAATCAACAGATATTTTATCAACATCTTATAATCTCACTAAAATAGCGAATGAAACCACTGTGACTTATGACTCTCCACCTTTCAACCCTGAGGCGTAGCTCAGGCAAGTATCTTCATTACACTCACATTGCTTCAGTAATTATTAAGGCAATATTTTCTGACTTACACAGTCACTTCCAATTCCTCATCTCATAGGTTGCTAGTTTTATGTTTTCATTATTTATTTACTTTTTTTTTTTTAGAGATGGGGTCTGACTATGTTGTCCTGGCTGGTCTTGAACTCCTGAGCTCAAGTGATCTTCCTGCCTCGGCCTCCCAAAGTGCTAGGATTACAGGCATGAGACACTGCGCTTATCCTATTTATTTTTATATATATATATTTTTAAGAGATGGGGGTCTCACCATGTTGTCCAAGCTGGTTTTGAACTCCTGAGCTCAAGCAATCCTCCTGCTTTGGCTTCCCAAAGTGCTAGGATTATAGGTGTGAGCCATCACGCCCAGCCTCAGGTCACTAGTTTCATAAATGAAATCTAAGTTTCTTTTTTTGGTAAAATAAAGGTAAAAAATGCATGACTTCGATGCTTTAAAGAGGAAGCGGGGTAAAGTCCTTCCAAAATGTACCAGAAACAAACAGAAAAAAGGCTGAGCGCAGTGGCTCACACCTGTAATCCCAATACGTTGGAAGGCCGAGGCGGGCGGATCACAAGGTCAAGAGATCGTGACCATCCTGGCCAACATGGTGAAATGCCGTCTCTACTAAAAATACAAAAATTAGCTGGGCGTGGTGGCGTATGCCTGTAATCCCAGCTAATCGGGAGGCTGAGGCAGCAGAATCGCTTAAACCTGCAAGGTGGAGGTTGCAGTGAGCCGAGATCATGCCACTGCACTCCAGTCTGGTGACAGAGCAAGATTCTGTCTCAAAAATAAATAAATAAATAAATAAATAAATAAATAATAATTAAAAAAAAAAAAGAAACAAACAGAAAGAACTCTGGGCTGCCTGTTTCTCCTTTCTTCCAACCATCCTGCTTCCTTCTTTCTTTCCTCCTCTTTCCTCTTTCTGGCTTTTCTTTCTAGCTATAATGGTTTTTTTTTTTTTTAAACTTTTTTATATGTTATGGGAAAACACAATGGATTCATTCACAAACAAAATTAGTTATGCAGAACCAAACATGCAACAAAAGCACGCCAGAGAGACAGGATTCCGGAGCAGAACTTACCCCACGCTTTAGGCTCCTGAAGCAGTGGATTTTGGGTTTGGAGGTCATGAACTCGTTGAAGCGGTGGGAGAGGGGTTCCTTTTGCTGCTTGGGAGACTGGGGGCCGTTGGGAACAGCAGAGGGTGAGGCAGAGGCAGGAGGGGGAGGGGGAGGCTGATGGGGGGATGTTAAAAGGGACATAAGCTACATGTAAGAGATGGAGCCGTGACAGAGTAAAAATCAGAAACAAGAAGACACAAAACAAAAATAAGCATCAAATAATATTTGAAATCCAACGCAAGTAAAACACAAACAATTAAATTTTAGGCCATGGTCCAAAAGAAAACATGTAGGAGGTGGTTAAATGAAGAATATGATGAGAGTTGGGAGGTTTAGTAAGTAATGCGACGGAAGAGCAAGAAATACCTGACAAGAAGCTCGTGCAGACTTTCCCATGCAAACTACAGCTCTAGTTAGTTATTCTAAACCAGCTTAAGCCAGAGGGTAAATGTTTCTACATCACCTAAACTGACATAGCTTGATGGGAGAAAATGAAAGACCTTCAAGGCTAAGGTTGTGGAAACAGCAGTCTGTTCAAATTAATAAATAGGAAGTCATTCTGAAGTTAAAGCAGTAATGTTGCCTTGATCATATTCTACGTCCCCAGGTTAATGCTGCCATGCACCTATGTGTCACACTATGAAGAAAATGAAAATGTTCATGGATACACATGTTAACATGAATTCAAAACCAAGTTATTGACATGGTAACAATTTCCAGTAGATGTGTGGATAAAGTGTTACAGGAATTTTGCACTACATCCTCTCTCCCAGCCAAGGTAACCAGCAGTCTAGGAGAGGAAGGAGGGAAAGGCATGAGGCGAAATGGTGGAGAGGTCAGTACTCTGTTAGTGTGGGTGTCACGGTACGAGGATAATGCATCTGAAATAAGACACAGGGCCATGGCAAAGATACCACCACCAAAAAGAAATACTGTCTCAACATAAAGTAGCACACTAGCTTTTTCTTTTGCATTCTGAAACTACAGGTTTAAGGTCTTAGCTTTTCTAAGACTAAAAGATCAAGTCAAAATCTCCACGCCTTAGAAAACTTGTTTCACGCGCCAACCATCAGTACCTTATTTTTTTTGATGAATGGCCATAACTTTCCTTTGGATTTGCCACCAAATTTGAGGTCTGGTTTGCCTTCTCCTCTGGAATTTGAAAGGCTGTTATCTGACACAGTGCGCTTCATTGGCTGAGTGTAATCCTCAAATTCAATGTCTCCAGGAGGCTCAAACCCTGATTTATAAGCTTCTATTACCAGCTGTGAATCCTGAAATTATACCCACAAGCATATAAATACATTCAGAAGCATGCGAACACTTTTAAAACAATGAATTATGATGACCTCATACAGATGATAACTAACAAAATTGTACTGATTGATAATAACTTTTTTCCTAGTAGCTTTTTTTTTTTTTTTTTTTTTTTTGAGACAGAGTCTCACTCTGTCACCCAGGCTGGAGTGCAGTGGTGTCATCTTGCCTTACTGCAACCTCCGTCTCCCTGCCTCAGCCTCCCGAGTAGCGATTCTCCTGCCTCAGCCTCCCGAGTAGCTGGGATTACAGGTGTGCGCCACCACACTCAGCTAAGTTTTGTATTTTTAGTAGAGATAGGGTTTCGCCATGTTGGCCAGGTTGGTCTCAAATTCTTGACCTCAGGTGATCCGCCCGCCTCGGCTTCCCAAAGTGCTGGGATTACAGGCGTGAGTCACCACAGCTGGCCAGCTTTTTTCATTCTTCTCAGAAGCCATCATTTGAACTTTTCATTTGAGCTTTTAGAATTTAGAACTATTGTTTTCTGATTTTTTTTGGTTATTTGTTTTTGAGACAGAGTTTCACTCTGTCACTCAGGCTGGAGTGCAGTGATGTGATCTTGGCTCACTGCAACCCCTGCCTCCAGAATTCCAGCAATTCTCGTGCCTCAGCCTCCCAAGTAGCTGGGACTACAGGGATGCACCACCACACCCAGCTAATTTTTGTATTTTTAGTAGAGATGGGGTTTCGCCATGTTGGCCAGGATGGTCTTGAACTCCTGGCATCAAATGATCCACCCTCCTCGGCCTCCCAAAGTGCTGGGAGTCACAATGTGAGCCACCGTGTCCGGCCAGCAGCATAACTTTTATGTTAAATATTTGTGTCTTCAAATTAACAGTAAAAGCCTCTGCTGGTGTTCTAGTTGATATTTTTATTGAGAGAAATAGGTCTCTAGGAATTCAGATGGATAACACTGTCCTGAAGCAGTATTCTCAACCAGAGAAGATTTTGCCCTCCCAGGAGACATGTGGCAATGTGTGGAGACATTCTGATTGTCACAACTCGGGGAGTGCTACTGGCCTCTGCTGGGTAGAGGCCAGAGATGCTGCTAAACATCCTGAAATGCCTCCAGCAAGAAAAATGATCTGGCGTAAGATAATGTCAAAAGTGCCTGAAGAAACCCTGTTTTGGCCGAGTGCAGTGGTTCACACTTGTAATCCCAACACTTTGGGAGGCTGAGGCAGGTGGATCACCTGAGGTCAGGAGTTCGATATCAGCCTGGTCAATATGGTGAAACCCTGTCTCTACTAAAAATACAAAAAACTGTCCGGGAGTGGTGGCACACACTTGTAGTCCCAGTTACTCAGGAGGCTGAGGCAGAAGAATCGCTTGAACCCAGGAGGTGGAGGTTGCAGTGAGCTGAGATCACGCCACTGCACTCCAGCCTGGGCAACAGAGCGAGACTCCATCTCAAAAAGAAAAAAAAAAAGACAAAGAGAAAGAAACTCTGTCTTAGAGGAAACAAAGCCTTTACCTTTTTCCAGGAAATATTTCAATTCAATTCTGTCTTGTCTCGGACAATTTACCACTTAAATGTGTTTTCCAAAAAAGGAATTATGCGGCTAAATCCAAGACACAGAGCCCGTGTGACCACTGAAAGCAACTACCCACCATGGGATGATTACATGAGGTCATATGGAAAGGGGGCGGGGAAAATAATGGATAATGGATCTGCAAATAATTATCAATGAAGCCCAAATGGCAATACTTACATTTTTCTGATCAATTGATTCGGCTGCTTTTACTATTCCATCCAGGCACTTCCCAATGATTGGGATCACCTGCCGATCAACCTCTGCATATGTCTTCATGGACTCTCCAATTCTCACAATCCTCCTTTCCTCCATCTCTTGGATTTTCTGCAACATTAGATTTTGTATAAAATAAGTTTGGTCCATTATTATTAAATGAAGCTGTTTTTCGGCAGCATTGTTACCTCTAACAAGTTCTCTAAGGAAAAAATGGGTTAGAGTTAGAGCGGCCATAAGTATATGGAGCCTCTATATTACCCAGCTGTACACTTATTTTATAAATTGCTAGACATGTTAAGCTGCCCAAATATATGCTTTGCACAATTCCATTCTAATTTTAGTAAGAATGCCAAACTCAATAGTTTTTTTTTTGTTTGTTTTTCTTTTTGTTTTTTTGAGACGGAGTTTTGCTCTTGTCGCCCAGGCTGGAGTGCAGTGGCACAATCTTGGCACACTGCAACCTCTGCCTCCTGTGTTCACGCCATTCTCCTGCCTCAGCCTCCCGAGTAGCTGGGATTACAGGTCCCCACCACCACACCTGGCTAATTTTTTGTATTTTTAGTAGAGACGGGGTTTTGACATGTTGGCCAGGCTGGTCTCCAACTCCTTACCTCAGGTATCAACCCACCTAGGCCTCCAAAGTGTTGGGATTACAGGCTTGAGCCACCACACCTGGCCAATAGTTTTATTATTAACACTATTTGTAATCTACCTCAAAACATTTTCTCCATCTTTAATCTACCACTTTACCTTTTACCAAAAGCACAGTATTTACTTAACTGTCTCAACCCAATACAGATTGGTGTACCTTCCAACTATAATTTAGAAGGACTTGTTTGCTGTGTGTGTAGACACCAAGAAGCAAATATTTATTATTTTTTTCTACAATTGGACTCAAAGTTGCAAAAGATCTGTAAAATGGAAGAACATATGTCTATCTTTTCTCATACCATTTTTGACAACCTAACATGAGCAAAAGAAAACAATCCAAAAGAAAGAACTGTCGTTTGTTCAAATCCTACAACTCTGTGAATGCTGCTTTGACTTCTATAGTTAAGTTGGCATTTTTATAACCATAATCATCCCTTTAGCAAAGAGAGTATTAATGAGAGAATCATAGTTTAAGACTGACAAATAGGCGTGGTGGCTCATGCCTGTAATCCCAGCACTTTGGGAGGCCAAGGCGGGCAGATCACCTGAGGTCAGGAGTTCGCGACCAGACTGGCCAACATGGTGAAACCCTGTCTCTACTAAAAATACAAAAAAAGTAGCTGGGTATGGTGGCAGGTGCCTGTAATCCCAGCTACTCTGGAGGCTGAGGCAGGAGAATCGCTGGAACCCGGGAGGCGAATGTTGCAGTGAGCTGAGACTGTGCCACTGCATTCCAGCCTGGGCGACAGAGCGAGACCCCGTCTCAAAAGAAGAAAAAAGAAAAAAGACTGACAAATAATTGGCTGCAGGTGCAAACTATGGAAGTTTGCAAAGTTTACTGATTAATCTTGAGATGATTATATTTCATTCATATTGCTAGTCAATGCTTGATCTAGATGCCTTAAAAAATGATTTATCATGCCGATAATCCTAGCACTTTGAGAGGCCAAGGCTGGAGAATTGCTTGAGTCCAGGAATTTGAGGCCATCCTGGGCAACACAGCAAGACCCTATCTCTACAAAAATTTAAAAATTAGCAGGGCACGGTGGTGCATGCCTATAGTTCCATCTACTTAGGAGGCTGAAGTTGAAGGATCCCTTGATCCCTTGAGCCCAGGAGTTCAAAGCTGCAGTGGGTCGTGATTGTGCACTGCACTCCAGCCTGGGCAACAGAGTGAGACTGTCTCAAAAAAAAAAAAAAAAAAAAAAGGGCCGGGTGCAGTGGCTCAGGTCTGTAATCCCAAGCACTTTGAGAGGCCGAAGTAGGCAGATCACCCGAAGTCAGGACTTTGAGACCAGCCTGGCCAACATGGTGAAACCCCGTCTCCACTAAAAATACAAAAATTAGCTGGGCGCAGTGGTGCTTGCCTGTAGTCCCAGCTACTCAGGAGGCTGAGGCAGGAGAGTCACTTGAATCTAGGAGGCAGAGGTTGCAGTGAGCCAAGACTGCTCCATTGCACTCCAGCCTGGGTGACAAAGCAAGCCTCTGTCTCAAAAAAAAAAAAAAAAAAAAAAAAATTAGTGGAAATTTGGAATTACATATAAAGACTCAGAATACAAACCCAGCAATCATGATTCAGAAGTATCATGTTTCTAAGGAAAGCAAAGCATAAAACATGAAATCTGAGAGATGTTCAGGATTTACCTGGAAGATGTTGGGGATGTGAGTATGGTAATATTCATGCTGCTCATGGTTGAATTTCTGGAGAATGGATGAGTAATCTGCTTTGCTGTCCTCTGCCATTTGGTGACGTATTTGAGCTTGCTGTCGGGCCTTAGGGCAAAAACAAGAATACTCCCACGTTTATACATCATAAATAAAAGCCTGGGTGCAATCAATAAACGCCTAGAACTGCACACTGGGATGCCTAAGGGCCAGACTTACCTCAAATGTATTCAGCAGGTGCTATTTTTTAATGTTCTGAATTGAATTTACTTCAGGTAAGCAATGTGCATCCTAGTTTGTATAAAAATCCACCATTCCCTATTGTCTTAATGTGGTGTGTGCCTTCTAGTTTGACATACCATTCTATATTGTCTGCACTTGGGCAATTCACATTACCTGGAGGACCCTTGTGGGAACCTCTGCTCATATACACATGTATATATATTTTTTTGAGGAGGCGATGAGAAATCCACAATTTTTTTTTCTTTTTTTGAGACAGGGTCTCCCTCTGTCACCCAGGCTGGAGTGCAGTGGCACTCTTACCTCAGCCTCTCAAGTAGCTGGGACTACAGGCATGCACCACCATGCTAGGCTAATTTTTTATTTTTTTGTAGAGATGAGGTCTTACCACATTGCCCAGGCTGGTCTTGAACTCCTCGACTCAAGCAATCCACCTGCCTCAGCCTCCCAAAGTGCTGGGATTATAGGCATGAACCACGGCGCCTGGCTGGCAAATCCACAAATTTTTAAACCCAATTCTCAATGGCGTTCATGAACTAAAAAGGCATATGAACCACTGACCTAAGGAGACCTTTCTAAAGCTCTCTACCATGTTTATATTTAGTATATATGCTAAAGAGGCAATAAGTATGGCACCTTCTTTTTGCTTTTTATGTTTTTTGAGGGGTGCTATTTTATGTTTTACTGCATTGCTTTTCTCCTCAAAAATGAATAATTTGCAATTTTATTTTTCTCTAATTCATATTCTGATTAATCACATACCTAAAAAAGGGGCAACGATTGTTGATTAGTTGCAGAATCGATTTTCAAGTTCAAACAGGAATGTCTATAAACTCTAAAGTCATCCAGAAGTACTAGAGGTTATGTTGTTAATATCACCTTAGATTCATATAGCACTGTGGTACTATTTTGATAAATACAATCTCGTGAATCTCTAACACAATTTGAGGTCCACACAAGGCAAAAAACTACCTCCTGCCAGATGAAGATAGGGTTTTTGGTCTTTAAGTGACCTGGCAAACTCACTGCATTGAGCCAAAAACACAAAAGGAAATGGGCTGTTTTCCAACATAACCAGGGCAACTGTTTGTTTGCTTGTTTTTGTTTTGTTTTACTGAACCAATGTTATAGTAAATTAAGACCTGGCCAGGTGTGGTAGATCACACCTGTAATCCCAGCTCTACGGGAGGCCCGGGTAGGCAGATTGCTTGAGCCCAGGAAATCGAGACCAGCCTGGGCAACATGGTGAGATGCCTCTCTCCACAAAAAAATACAAAAATTAGCTGGGCATGGTGGTATGTGCCTGTAGTCCCAGCTACTCAGGAGGCTGAGGCAGGAGGATTGCTTGAGCCTGGGAGGCTGAGGCTGCAGTGAGCTATGATCACTACCACTGCACTCCAGCCCGGGCAACAGAGCGAGACCCTGTGTCAAAAAATAATAATAAAAAATAAATTAGTCAGGTGTGGTGATGTGTGCCTGTGGTCTCAGCTACTCGGGAGCCTGAGGTGGGAGGATTGAGCTCAGGAGGTTGAGTTTGCAGTGAGCTATAACTGTGCCACTGCACTCCAGCCTGGGCAACAGAGCAAGACTCTGTTTCAAAAAACAAAACACCAAACAAACAAAAACAAGAAAATTAAGACCTAATCGTGAAAGAAAGAAAATCAGAAAGACAAGGAAAAGACAGACAGACAGAAAGGAAGAAAAGCGAGAAAGAAAGGGAAGAAAGAATGAAAGAGGCTGGGCGCGGTGGCTCACGCCTGTAATCCCAGCACTTTGGGAGGCTGAGGCGGGTGGATGACGAGGTCAAGAGATTGAGACCATCCTGGCTAACATGACGAAACCCTGTCTCTACTAAAAATACAAAAATTAGCTGGGTGTGGTGGCAGGCACCTGTAGTCCCAGCTACTCAGGAGGCTGAGGCAGGAGAATCGCTTCAACCCGAGAGGCTGCAGTGAGCTGAGATCACACCACTGCACTCTAGCCGGGGCGACAAGTGAGACTCCCTCTCAAAAAAAAAAAAAAAAAAGAATGAAACAGAAAGAGAGAAAGAAAAAGAGAGAAAGAAAGGAAGAAAAGAAACACATAGAAACATTCAAACATCACCCAAAGAGGAACGCTGAAGCAGTTGTTCCACTTTCTGCTTGCTGGGAACATTTAGTATCGGCTTCTTTTCACGTCAATCTTCTTTATTGGTTTCCTGCCTATGTGACTTGAAGGCTTAAACTGAATTTCACTTCACACATTTTACTCATACTCATCTGGTGAAAGCCTAAGGTAATTCACAATTGCTTCCTTTATTTTCTTCCCTATTCACACGTGAACACTTCCCAAATGAAGGTAACAATATCAGTATTTCCAAATGCATTTCCTTATTACTAAGGTTTTTTGAGTTTCCTACGGCTTTTGGATCTCTCGGTGCCATTTTATCCTCTTTTCATCTACCCTCAGTTGATTTCAGCTGCCACATTCTTCCTCTTTGTTGGTGGCCTGTTAACTCCCTTCCTGACCATATGCCTTGGCGTCTGCTTCTTCCTGTGTCCACTAGTAAATATATTAGTCTAGCCCCAAAATGTTAAGTACCCAGCTACCCTCAAAAATCCACCCCCTTCCAATACACAGTAGCCCTCCTCTGTTTAAATAATAGCTTTCCCACCTACATGCATTCCATCTGTTCCCTGAGCCCGTCCAGCACAAATACCCTATTAACTCTTCAGCCGCTGATAGTTTCATCATGTATCATTTCGTTATGAATGTTTAAAAAAAAATTCCCATTAGACCTCAAATTTCTAAGAGTCTCTATTTTATTCACAAGTCTTCCTCGGAAAGTCTCACAAAAATCCAGTGGGGATTTCTTCATCTCTTCTGTAAAGAACAGCAAGAGGTCAAGAGGTAATTTCCTCACTTATTTTGGAGATCCTATCTAAGTGAGTTTTTAAAATAACTTAAGTTCTCAAATAGGCATCACATCAGAATGTCATCATTATATATATATGTATGCATGTATTTCATGCACACACACATACACACACACACAGACACACACACACACATCCCATGAGAGCAGATAAAAGCTTCCTGGCAATAAATCCACTCACACCAGTATTTTAGAATATCTCACCCAAGTAGAATATTTTACCCATGTAAGCTGGTGCCAGAGGTACCCCACCCAGCACCATTTGGTTGGAGGTGGCTGTGATCCTCTTCCTGTAGCTCACAGAATCCCTAATCATATTTTAGCTTTAGCTGCATAATTCCTTCTGTAAGCATATTACCTCCTAATAGATTCATGATGCCCTTTGCCCTGTTTCTATGCAGTAATCCTGAAAACATAACAAGGGTCCTAGACATGAACTGTGGAAGACGCTGAATAAGGACCGACGTGTCTACAGTTCAGCCTAGAAAGTAAGCTGTGTAGAAGAAAATAAATCAAAGAAATATGTTTTAGAGGGTCTGCCTTTTATGTTAAAGGAGCACTATCTCTCCGGGAGTTTTTCTTCCATGCAAAAGCTTGGACATATGATTGCGAAGGACTATCTATTTCTATAATCTTGCTCACTCTCACTGGCTACAAGGATAGGGAAACCTTCAAAAACAGCAAAATACTGTGATACATCAGATTCTCCAAAGCCACAGCAAAAACACAGGGCTGTCTTTTTCTCAGTCCCTGCATCCAGCTGCTTTGAATTAATATCCACTTCTGAAACTCTGGCCTAGGAATGCACCATTGTTCTAACCAGAGTTCACTATGGAAAATCTATTTCTGTTTAGTAAATTGTTTATTTGACAATGCAATTTAAGAGCTTTTCTCTAAAACTAGTGTTGAATCAATTACTCATTATGAGACAAATCCCTTTAAAATATCTTGTAAAGTATTTTCGAGCACTTATTTGGGATAACTGTTAACGGTATTTTGGAGACTATCTCCTAATAGCTAAGACTAAGTGGAGCAAATAAACATCATGACTTCTCATCTATTTTTAAAAGTCAGTCTAAAAATAGCAACTATTACCTCAAAGAGATAGTATTTCCATTGTAAACCAGACCATAAGCTATTCTTTCAATTCAATTAAATTTCCCATTCTGAGAAGAAAGACACTGCCTCTTACAGCAACATTACTACAGGGCAGAAAGATGTACAGAGCGTTGGCTTGTTTTACTTCCAATGAGTCAGTGCCACAGAATTTCGAGATACTATTCTAAAAAGTCCAGAATAACCCCCGCTGCCTAGGCTGGGTCACAGATGTCTTAGAATCAGATCTATACCACTTTTGTTGTCCAACAGGAAGACAGAATTTAAACTTGAGAATTTTTTGACAAACCCTTGGGAATCTCCCTCAGATAAATCCAAATAGGCCTAAGGATGTGTGGCTTATACATGATTTCACTTCTTGGTAATCCTTTTTATTAGACAGAGTCTCACTCTGTCACCCAGGCTGGAGTGCAGTGGCGCAATCTCGGCTCACTGCAAGCTCCGCCTCCCGGGTTCAAGCGATTCTCCTGGCTCAGCCTCCTGAGTAGCTGGGACTACAGGCACCTGCCACCTCGCCCGGCTAGTTTTTGTATTTTTAGTAGAGACGGGTTTCACCATGTTGTCCAGGCTGGTCTCGAACTCCTGACCTCAAGTGATCTGCCTGCCTCAGCCTCCCAAAGTGCTGGGATTACAGATGTGAGCCACCATATCCGGCCCACTTCTTGGTAATTCTTAACATAGTCCATTCTCAACATCATTATGGAACTACGCCATACTGCCTAAAAGGTCAGAGTCACAGTTTCTAAATAAAGAAAATAATATTTTAGAAACTGAACTGTAGCCCAATATTTTGAAATTCTAATGGGTTTAAAGACAAAAATACCGTGGCCGGGCGCGGTGGCTCAAGCCTGTAATCCCAGCACTTTGGGAGGCTGAGACGGGCGGATCACGAGGTCAGGCGATCGAGACCATCCTGGCTAACACAGTGAAACCCCGTCTCTACTAAAAAATACAAAAAAACTAGCCAGGCGAGGTGGCAAGCACCTGTAGTCCCAGCTACTCGGGAGGCTGAGGCAGGAGAATGGCGTGAACCCGGGAGGCGGAGCTTGCAGCGAGCTGAGATCCCGCCACTGCACTCCAGCCTGGGTGACAGAGCAAGACTCCATCTCAAAAAAAAAAAAAAAAAGACAAAAATACCATCATCCATTCAGTTAGCTAAATTTAGATTATTAGCATGGCCTAAATGTGTGGCTATTTCCTGTTTAGCTCAATTTTTTATTTTTAAGACAGGGTCCCCCTCTGTTACCCAGACTGGAGTGCAGTGGCACCATCACAGCTCACTGCAGCCTCAAACTCCTGGGCTCAGGCGACCCTCCCACCTGAGCCTCCCCAAGTGCTGGGATTACAGGCATGAGGCATTATGCCAGGCCTGTTTAATTCAATACTTCTTCCTTAATATTTCAAAATATTAAGGAGAGTAACACTTTTGGCAGTGTCTCAATTGCCATAAGCAGAGAATACAAGTGTACTAAGAAACTTGCTCGTTTCACATGAGGCACATGGTATAACCAAGGTATAACCTTGCATCTTTCCAAGTTATACTCTCACATCACCTTTTTTCTTTTCTTTTCTTTTCTAGTGAGACAGTCTCACTCGGTCGCCCAGGCTGGAGTGCAGTGGCGCGATCTCAGTTCACTGCAACCTCTGCCTCCCAGGTTCAAGTGATTCTCCTGCCTCAGCCTCCCGAGTATCTGGGACTACAGGCGCCTGCCACCATGCCCAGCTAGTTTTTTGTATTCTTAGTAGAGATGGGGTTTCACCTTGTTAGCCAGGATGGTCTCGATCTCCTGACCTTGTGATCCGCCTGCCTTGGTCTCCCAAAGTGCTGGGATTACAGGCGTGAGCCACCGCACCTAGTCCTCTTGCATCCTTTTTCAAGGCTGCCTATGGCTTTTGACCTTTTAACCAGATGAGCAAATATAGACTGGTTCTATTTATACATTGATCGAATGAATAATGAGACTTACTAAGTTTTTAACACGGCCCCAGATCTCTCGGTTTTATACATTGCTGTTCCTTAAATGATAAACTTACAGGTTGGTGCAAAAGTGACTGTAGTTTTTGTCATCTGAATGGAAGGGTAAAAACCACAGTTACTTTTGCAGCCACCTAATACTTAAAGCAGCAGTGTCCAGAGCTTTTGGAAAGCCACTTTTCCTTTGTTTAAAGGATATAACAAATTATAAATGCCCATTTTTGTCACCAAAAGTTTGGGGAGAGCCATGTGGAATATTTTACAGTATCACTGGTAACCCAAACAACGTTTTTTGGAACAGCTGCATGTTTAGTATTTAATGTCATCATTATCACAAAAAGAAACCAATTATATGTTAGGCTGGATGGAAAAGGGGGCTCAATCTAGATTTTATTCCCTTTCCTCTAAGAATGTACTATTTTGCCCACAGACAGGATGTCTGTAATCATTATTCAGTGAGTAGCAACCCGCAGCAGCTCCTCCTGACTGGCAGATGGGCCTGGCGGCCACCCAGAGGCTAGAGACACAGCAAGAATCCAGCACAGCATCGATCCCAATTCCCTCCTCCCCAAACTACCTGAGCCACGGACCTCACTTTGTGGACAAAATTAAACTTGCCACTTTCACAACCTGGGTTATCTGGCCACCTTTTGTTCTTTTTCCTTCTGCTTAAAAAAAAAAAAAAAAAAATTTGCTGTAGATAATTCAAACTTATAGAATTGTATGGTTTAAGAAATAAAAGTTTCTGCACATTCCAGCTCCTGATAACCACTAGAGGATTGTGACTTTCAGACATGGCCAGGTAAATGAGAATAAGCACTGGTATTTTCATAGCACACAAATGAGGTAGAGGCCACTGGATATTATTTTCTATTTCTAGGTATTTCTGAGAACAGAAAACATAGCAACCTGTTGGAAATCCCTGAAAATCCTTCCATATTTCTCGAGGATTTGTCAATGGTTAAAAATAAAACTAATGGCCAGGTGCGGTGGCTCATGCCTGTAATCCCAACACTTTGGGAAGCTGAGGCAGGGTGGATCACCTGAGGTCAAGAGTTCGAGACCAGCCTGGCCAACATTGTGAAACCCTGTCTCTAGTAAAAAATACAAAAATTAGCCAGGCATGGTGGCACGTGCCTGTAGTCCCAGCTACTTGGGAGGCTGAGGCAGGAGAATCGCTTGAACCCGGGAGGCAGAGGCTGCAGTGAGCCAAGATCATGCCACTGCACTACAGCCTGGGGGACAGAGTAAGACTCTGTCTCAAGGAGGGGGGGAAAAAAAGGAAATAAAACGAATTTTACTCTAGTCTTTGACCCAAAAATTCTGCTTCTGAAAATTTATCCTAATGATACAATAACAAAAGATACCCAACAGTGCTGTTTATAATAGTCAATAATTTAAAATAATTTGAAACAAACAAATCATTGGGTAAATATTATGTCACACTCTTGATGAGCTATGTATATCCTGTTTTAACAATGTAAAGTAATATTTAATAAGATGAAATAAATATATATATAACTTTCAAGAATTTTTAAAGTTGGCTGGGCTCAGTGGTTCACGCCTGTAATCCCAGCACTTTGGGAGGCTGAGGCGGGCGGATCATGAGGCTAGGAGTTCAAGACCAGCCTGGCCAACATGGTGAAACACCGTCTCTACTAAAAATACAAAAATTAGCTGGGTGTGGTGGCACATGCTTGTAATCCCAGCTACTCGGGAGGCTGAGGCATGAGAATCGCTTGAATCCAGGAGGCGGAGGTTGCAGTGAGCTGAGATATCACGCCACTGCACTCCAGCCTGGTGACAGAGTGAGACTCCATCTCAAAAAAAAAAATTTTTTTTAAGTTTATCAGAGTTTGCCTTTGACAAATTTATAAGGGCAGCTAAAACACAAAACAAAGAAAAACTTCAAAATAAGTCAACCAAAGAAATATGCTTTATATAACCTAGAAGTGAACCAAATTAAAAAAAAAAAAAAAAAGGCTGGCCGCAGTGGCTCATGCCTGTAATCCCAGCATTTTGTGAGGCTGAGGTGGGCATGTCACTTGAGGCCAGGAGTTTCAGACTAGCCTGGCCAATATGGTGAAACCCCATCTTTACTAAAAAATACAAAAATTAGCTGAGTGTGGTGGTGCATGCCTGTAGTCCCTGCTCCTAGGAGGCTGAGGCAGGAGAATCACTTGAACCTGGGAGGCAGAGGTTGCACTGAGCCGAGATTGCGGCCACTGCACTCCAGCCTGAGCAACAGAGTAAGACTCTGTCTCAAAAAAAAAAAAAAAAAAAATTAATTAATTTAAAAAAAAAAAAAAAGCTCTGAAAAGCTAATGGAGTAGAAGGGACAATAACGAAGAGATGAAAAAGCTCTTTGTCCAGAACAAAGTTGTTGTATGATAAACGGCATTGTTTAAATTTCCCAGCAAACTGTTGTATCTAGAATACATTTTCAATTTCAAGACTAAGAATGCGTTTAAAAATTCCTATTCAGATAGAGTGCTGTGAGTTTTTGTTGGAGACTTCCAGACCAGGAGCTTGCCAAAACAATGAGTCTGTCTTTGATAAATTATAAGGGCAGCTAGAATACAAAACAGAGAAAAACTTCAAAATAAGTTAACCAAAGAAATATGCTTGAACGATTCCAGCAATTTCCTGACTTTTTTTTTTTTTTTTTTGAAAACAGTCTTACAACTTTCTAGCTCCACTATTGTAGGCGGAGGGCCACTGAAATAGAATGAGAGAACCGGGAAAGATTGCCAGTGAGACCAGTATCTCAATCCCACATGGCCCATGCACTTGCTAAACAGTTTTAAGAAAAGGTCTTCTGTTTCCCTATGCTCTGGTTGCCTTATTTGAAATATCTATTTACTCAAGGTGAGTGACAATTTCTGCTAAAGGAGAAGAGGCTAATGCTGATATTTCTCATCACGATGTTGACAAGCCTCCAAGGAAGGCTGGTAGAAATTCAGCACGAGCTTGGAGATCCTGCTAAGATGTAAATGATGGTTTCCAAGACTTGGCCCCCCCCCTTCCCTCCTGGTTTCTAACGCATGGTCATTGGCAAGAGACTTGAGTTTTTCATTACAGTAGGTTTGAAATTGATTATTCTTACTTTTGAGACAGAGTATTGCTCTTATCGTCCAGGCTGGAGTGCAGTGGCATGATCTCGGCTCACTGCAACCTCCACCTCCCAGGTTCAAGCGATTCTCCTGTCTCAGTCTCCCAAGTAGCTGGGCGCGGTGGCTCACACCTATAATCCCAGCACTTTGGGAGGCCAAGGCGGGTGGATCACCTGAGGTCAGGAGTTCGAGAGCAGCCTGACCAATACGATGAAACCTGGTCTCTACTAAAAATACAAAAATCAGCTGGGCATGGTGGCATGCGCCTGTAATCCCAGCTACTCGAGAGGCTGAGGCAGGAGAATCGCTTGGACCCAGGAGGCAGAGGCTGTAGTGAGCTGAGACTGTGCCACTGCACTCCAGCCTGGGCAACAAGAGCAAGCCTCCATCTCAAAAAAAAAAAAAAAAAAAAATCTTGCACATGTTATCACATTATTCAGGAATATACTGTCAATGAAGTAAATATGTAAGACTACAAACCCTTCCTACATTAACCTCAGTGTTAGTTTTGTCTTCTTTCTTTTAGATGGGGGAAATAACTAGAGAAACTTCTCGTGACCACAGAAGACCAGGAAGCTTATGTAGGTCTTAAGCTGTGGAGTAGGGGAAGAGTGTCTTCCAAAACACAAAAGCTTCAGCCTGTACTGGTACAGATGGTGCGAGATTCCCCAAGCCAGGAAATTAACATAAAAATTAGTTTCAGGTTGTCTGGCAGAAACACCATAAAACCTCACTGAGGGGGACTTCTACAATCCTGTTTTTATAAGATTCCCAGAGAAAAAACAATCTCTGTCAAAGTTAGGCTCACGCAAGAAAGGTAATAATAATATAAATGCACAAGGAAATAAACCACCGTGAGAGCTGATGCGATTGTAAGAAAAATGATTACCATAAGAACCTGAGCTAAAAGAACAATGTGAAAGAAAATGTAAGAACAATAGGCCAGGCACAGCGGCTGACACCTGTAATCCCAGCACTATAGGAGGCTGACGTGGGAGGATCACTTGAGGCCAGGAGTTTGAGACCAGCCTAGGTAACATAGTGAGACCCCATTTCTACAAAAAATTTAAAAATAAGCAGGGCATAGTGGTGTATAGCTGTAGTCCTAGCTCCTCCAGAGATTGAGGTGGGAGGATCACTTGAGCCTGGGAGTTCGAGGCTATAGTGAGCTATGATTGTCACACTGTACTTCAGCCTGGGCTTAGGTGACAGAATAAGACCCTCTCTCAGAAACGACAACAACAATGACAACAAAATAACATTTTGAAGGATTAAGGAAGTAAAAGATGCAACAGGAATCACAAGAAAATAGTAAGATGCTATAAATATAGATCAGATATATCTTCAAAAGAATAAAATGGAACTTCTAGAAATAAAAAACACAGTCATTGAAATTTTAAAATTCAATAGATGAGTTAAATAGCAGAATAATTTGAAGAGACTTCATGAAGTAGCTGACAAAGTTACACCATATGTAATATATAGGACATGAAATCTAAGAAAAAGAAGTTATGAGGCATGGGGAACAGAATGAGAAATTTCACACATATCTAATATGAATCCCAAAACCAACAATATTAATAACAACATAATATAGGAAGAGTTAATGTTGGAGAGTTTTCATATATATATATATATATATATTTTTTTTTTTTTTTTGAGATGGAATCTCGCTCTGTCACCCAGGCTGGACCGCAGTGGCATGATCTCGGCTCACTGCAACCTCCACCTCCTGGGTTCAAGCAATTCTGCTGCCTCAGCCTCCCGAGTAGCTGGGACTACAGGCGCACACCACCACACCCAGCTAATTTTTGTATTTTTAGTAGAGATGGGGTTTCACCATGTTGGACATGATGGTGTCAATCTCTTGACCTTGTGATCTGCCCACCTTGGCCTCCCAAAGTGCTGGGATTACAGGCGTGAGCCACTGCACTGAGTTTTCATATATTTATGAAAGTAACAAATCCTCTAGGAACCCCAAACAGAATAAATTAAAAATAAAAATTCTGTGCTTTGAAACGTCATATTGATGCCATGGAATACCAAAGGGAAATACAAGGTCTTCACAACTACAGGAGAAAGTAAAATATCTACCAAAAAAATGCTATTAAATAGAATGTCAAGGCCGGGCGTGGTGGCTCACTCCTATAATCCCCACACTTTGGGAGGCTGAGGTGGGTGGATCACCTGAGGTCAGGAGTTCAAGACCAGTCTGGCAAACATGGTGAAACTCTGCTTCTACTAAAAATACAAAAATTAGCCGTGTGTGGTCACCCACGCCTATAATCCCAGCTACTTGCGAGGCTGAGGCAGGAAAATTGCTTGAACATGGGAGGTGGAGGCTGCAGTGAGCTGAGATTGTGTCATTGCATTGCAGCCTGGGCAACAGAGCTAGACCCCGTCTTAAAGAAAAAAAAGAAATGAGGCCAGGCGCGGTGGCTCAAGCCTGTAATCCCAGCACTTTGGGAGGCCGAGACGGGTGGATCACGAGGTCAGGAGATCGAGACCATCCTGGCTGACACGGTGAAACCCCGTCTCTACTAAAAAATACAAAAAAACTAGCCGGGCGAGGTGGCGGGCGCCTGTAGTCCCAGCTACTCGGGAGGCTGAGGCAGGAGAATGGCGTGAACCCGGGAGGCGGAGCTTGCAGTGAGCTGAGATCCGGCCACTGCACTCCAGCCTGGGAGGCAGAGCGAGACTCCGTCTCAAAAAAAAAAAGAAAAAAAAGAAAAAAAGAAATGCTATTAAATAGAATGTCAAATTCCCAAGAAGAACAATTGACAATAGACAATGAAATGACATTGTCTTTTTTACTGAGACAGAGTCTCACTCTGTCAACCAGGATAGAGTGTAGTGGTACAATCACAGCCCACTGCAGCCTCAACTTCCCAGGCTCAAGCAATGATCCTGCCTCAGCCTCCTGAGTAAATGGGATGACAGGCACATGCCAGGCTGCCCAGGTGACTTTTCATTTTTTGTAGAGACAAGGTCTTCCTACGTTGCCCAGCCTGGTCTCGAACGCCTGGGCTCAAATGATCCTTTCACCTTGGCCTCCCAAAGTGTTGGAATTACAGGCATAAGCCATCACACCTGGCCTGAATGATATTTTTTAAAAGTTTAGGCTGGGCGCAGTGGCTCATGCCTGTAATCCCAACACTTTGGGAGGCAGAGGCAGGTGGATCACATAAGGTCAGGAGTTCAAGACCCCCCTGGCTGACATGGCAAAACCCCATCTCTACTAAAAATACAAAAATTAGCTGGGCGTGGTGGCGGGCACCTGTAATTCCAGCTACTTGGGAGGCTGAGGCAGGAGAATCACTTGAACCTGAGAGGCAGAGGTTGTAGTGAGCTAAGATTGCACCACTGCCCTCCAGCCTGGGAGACAGAGTGACACTCTGTCTCAAAAAAAACCAAAACCAAAAACAAAAACAAAAACCAAAAACCAAACCAAACAAACAAACAAAATGTTTAGAGAAAATAATTGTCAACCTAGAATTCTATATCTAGCTAAACTATCACATTAGAGTGAGGACAAAATAAAGACATTTCAAGCAAATAAAGAAAATTTACGAGTCACAAACTCTCATGGAAAAAAATTAAAACAACCTATCTTCCAGGAAGAAGGATATTTAACTCCAAAAGGAGTGACACAGAAGACGTGACAACACTTGGTCTGCATTATCACACGGCTAACAGCTCTGTAAATGGATGGTGAATAACGGCCGCCTCCTTTACATGTGACTTGGGCTTCCTAGGCCAGTACAGCCCCCTCCTCTCCTTATTGGGTCCTGCTACTGAGGTCCTGTGCTAATAGCTATTTGTCATCTTACCTCAACCCACCAGTTTCACACGTCTATTATCTGCCTAGTTCTGTAGGAAAAAGTGGTGGCTAAGAGTAAGGAGCTTATTTAATACAATCCAGTAGTAAAGCTGAATGGTAAACTGGCAAGAACACTGAACTTGAGGCATAGAAACATGCTTCAGTCTTGGCTGTACCATATCCAGCAGGGCCACTTTAGGCTAATGGTAATTTCACATTTTATAGGTTCACCCTATTTATCTATAAAGGGATATAGGAAACATGGAGAGAACTAAAGGCCCTTTGGAAAATATAAAACACTTTCCAGCGTAGGTTTTTTGAGGGGTAGGTTCAATAGCATTTTATCGGGGTCACATTCATCCTGCTATTTGGCTTTTTTTTTTTTCTTTTTTTTTTTTGAGATTGGGGCCTGGCGGGGGGTCTTACTATATTGCCCAGGCTGGTCTCGAAATCCTGGGGTCAAGTAATCCTCCTGCCTTGGACTCCCAAAATGCTAGGATTATAGGCATGAGCCACTGCATCCGGCCCATTTAGCTTTAAATAGCTTTCGCAAACTGTTCTCATCTTACTTCTCCAGTTAGGTCCCACAGGGTCCCCTGTACTGGCAGGCAGGCCAACACCGGCAACATGCTCCCTCAGTGTCCCGGATGAAGTTGTCTCCACTTCAGCGGCGCTCTCTCTTTTCCGTTTCTACCTGTCCTTCAGATTCGAGTCCCAATTCTGCTTTCAGGCCTGTCCCAACAACCTACTGTGTGCACAGAGCTTTTTCAGATGCAGAATGCGGGAGCAACTGTTGAGCTGCTAGTGTTTTGCTGAGCAAAGGACCAGGTGATTTCATATATGATGGACCTCATTGATCATTTTAAAAATTTTTTTCCTTTATCTCACTGGCAAGTAGGTAGAGCAATCATTAATTGCTTTTTTTTTTTTTTTTTTTTTTTTACTTTTGCTCTCGTTGCCCAGGCTGGAGGGCAGTGGTGAGATCTCGGCTCACTGCAACCTCTGCCTTCCAGCTTCAAGCGATTCTCCTGCCTCAGCCTACCAAGTAGCTGGGATTACAGGTGCACGCCACCATGCCCAGCGAATTTTTGTACTTTTAGTAGAGATGGGGTTTCGCCATGTTGGCCAGGCTGGTCTTGAACTCCTGACCTCAAATGATCTGCCCACCTTGGCATCCTAAAGTGCTGGGATTAAAGGCGTGAGCCACTGCACCCGGCCTAATTGCTTTTAAACTGCTATCATTCTGATGATCTTCACACAATTTGGCATGCTACATATCATACTCTACCTTATTCCCCAACTGACTCAAGTTTTCCTTCTCTCTCCACCTCATGCTTCTCTCATCCATCTCTCTCCAGTCTGCTAACTGGGGACCTCATGAAAGGTATCGATTATAGTCCTACTGGTGTTTAGCACTCTTTGTCCAGTAAATATTCTTGCTGAATGTCTAGACGCCCAGAATGCCTAGAATGTTAAAAATATGGCTGGGCGCGGTGGCTCATGCCTGTAATCCCAGCACTTTGGGAGGCCGAGGCAGGAGGATCACGAGGTCAAGAGATCAAGACCATCCAGGCCAACGTGGAGAAACCCCATCTCTACTAAAAATACAAAAATTAGCTAGGCGTGGTGGTGTGTGCCTGTAGTCCCAGCTACTTGGGAGGCTGAGAGGCAGGAGAATTGCTTGAACCCGGGAGGCGGAGGTTGCAGTGAGCTGAGATCGTGCCCCTGCACTCCAGCCTGGCAACAGAGCAAAACTCCATCTTAAAAAAAAAAAAAAGAAAGGAGATTAAAGGGTAAGAAATGAGGAGGAAGGAGGCAGAAGTAATGCAAGAAGAAGGACACAGGCAAAATAGAGACAGTAATAACTGTGTCAGCCAATTAATTGCAGTTCAAAAATAGGCCACTACACACACATCATACCCACTGAAACCTCACACCTAGCCCTTGAGGTGCATAACCACATCCTTACTTACAGAATATGAACCCGAGATGAAGTAAGTTGCCACATGTCATGCCATTCGTAAGTGATAGAAACAAGATTTGAACCTACTTCCACGTAATACAAAAATCAGGAACAAGCTCTTAGCCATGGGCTAGGCCACTTACTATCATTAAAAATTAAAATACCTTATTAAATGACTTACCATACACAAGCCTTTAGAATAGTTCAGGCCACATACTAAGTGCCAAGTGTTGAAGCTAAACACACACACACATATACATACATAAATATATATATATTCAGGGAATTCGTTTCTTCATTTCTAGCTTCAGATCTAGGGTATGAGAATGACACTGCTCTATTGCTATTTTGCACATTAACTTACAGGCTTGTTAATAATTATGCTTTTAGGAGTAAATATAAACTCCACAGACATAAACAAGAGAATAACAAATGTGTCTTTCCTAGAATCTTTGATTTGAACATTGATCCACTTATAAAAGGACAGTTACAGCAACCATATCCATTTTTGGTGATACTTATAATAAAATTCTGTAAACTTTTCTCTTGTTTGCAATAAAAAGCATTTGAAACTTTTTTAAGCCTGAAAAGATTAAGCTGCAGTTGCAAAATTTATTTCCTGTATTTATACTAACCACTTCCCCTTTAAAAAAAAAAAAAAAAAGGTTTTCTAAATTGTTACAGTGAACAATTCCTTCAGATGACTAGAGTCAGACATTTTAGAAGAAACAGAAACGTGGGGAAGGCACTGAAGATATTAACATGTTCAATAAAGATGTCAACCCAGTACTACAGCAATGGTAACCAAAATATTCAATAGTGTAATTCCTTATACGTACAATAACGAAGTGGTCATCGTGCTAGAGACTGTTTCCCCAAATGGTAAAAAATTTAACACTCTGCTACGCAACTGGCTTCACTTAGAATAGAGCCAACTCCATCCTGTCGGCTTCACAGAGCTGGCAACACTGATTCCAACTGAAGAAAACCTAAACTACTACATTTTGTCTGTTTTCTTGAGATAATTATCAAACTGATCATCATTTAAAGTAAACTCCTTCATTCTTGCTTAAAATTGACACAGATTCCTTTCTACAATTTTATTTTTCTCTTTAAAATATTCTATTATAGAATATATGACACATTCAAAATTACATGTGGCCGGGCACGGTGGCTCACACCTGTAATCCCAGCACTTGGGGAGGCCAAGGCAGGCAGGTCACTTCAGCCCAGAAGTTCGAGACCACTCTGGGCAATGTGGTGAAAGCCCATCTCTACTAAAATGATAAAAAATTAGCCAGGTGTGGTGGCGTACGCCTGTAGTCCCAGCTACTCAGGAGGCTGAGGCACGAGAGTCACTTGAACCCAGGAAGTGGAAGTTGCAGTGAGCCGAGATTGCGCCACTGCACTCCAGCCTGAGCAACAGAGTGAGACTCTATTTAAAAAAAAGAAAAAAAGAAAAAAAGAAAGAAATGAAATTTTATTTTTTATTATATACGCCACAAAATTCTACTTTAATTCATAAATGACTCAGGATTTCCTATTCTGCTTCACAACAGGAACATCTATATGTAGAATTAAAAAGTTAATCACATTCAAAGCCAAATACTTTGAGAAGTCTGTATACAAAAAATGGAATGCAAACGCCCAAAGAAACTGATACACTGTTCAGTGCTCATGGCCAGGATTTTAATTTAATTTTTAAAACATTTCCTCAAATCGGGTTATATAATAAAATCTCCTAATTAGTCAGAAATAAGGAAACCTCTTGCACTGTATAGAGAGCTCTTCTGGCCATCCAGTACTCAGAATTAATTGCAATGAATTTGAATGCAGAGGCACCATTAACTTTTGGTGGAAAACATCAGCTCATAAATTGAGACTCTAGCAGAAAAAGAACCATACAAGTTAAATGAAACTAGACCGATAAGAAAAGGAAGAAATTGTTACTGGTGTTTAAAAAACATAACTTGAACTTAACAAACAATTTCTGCGGCTGTTTGTAACCACTAACTGCAGGTTCTGTTAGACAATATCCTATTTTGCATTTAGAAATTATGTAAGAGCCAACAGTCACAAGGCAAGGGAGAATTAGAGAAAGGGAATTATTCATTGCCTGACATGGATGAACTCAGTTTAATGCATGCATTTAGAAAACACTGTTCTCTCTGTTCAGAAATATTAGTTCACATTCCACTCATTTTGATAACCTTTTCCTTTTTCATCCCAATACCACACTAAACCCATTGCTGCACTATTGGAACACAAAGATTAGGTGTAGCCTCTTATCCAAGTTTGTATTGCATGGTGTTATTTCAAAGCAGAGTGACAGACAAACCGTGATTTTAAAGTCTTTTGTCACCAGAATGCCATTCAAGAGTTGTTTGGGTGGGCAAGTGGGAAAATTCACAATACAGTAAACCAAACATTAGAAAGAAAACAGGCTGGGCACAGTGGCTCACGCCTGTAATCCCAGCACTTTGGGAGGCCAAGGTGAGTGGATCACCTAAGGTCAGGAGATCGAGACCAGCCTGACCAACATGGTGAAATCCCGTCTCTACTAAAATACAAAAATTAGCCGGGTGGGGTGGCGGGCACCTGTAATCTTAGCTGTTTGGGAGGCTGAGG
This sequence comes from Macaca fascicularis, assembly GCF_037993035.2. Classification (NCBI taxonomy): domain Eukaryota; kingdom Metazoa; phylum Chordata; class Mammalia; order Primates; family Cercopithecidae; genus Macaca; species Macaca fascicularis. The sequence continues at coordinate 13,961,464 of NC_088389.1, read as the reverse complement.
CAGGAGAAATGCTTGAACCCAGGAGGCAGAGGTTGCAGTGAGCAGAGATCGCACCACTGCACTCCAGCCTGGGCAACAAGAGTAAAACTTCGTCTCAAAAAAGAAAAAACAAAAGAAAAAACAAAAGGCAAGTTCCTCAGTCAAGGATTGTGTGATTAAGTGCTGGTCTCTATATCCGCATACCTTGTCAGCAGATAGTCAGTGAACAACGGGCAAGGGAATGAATGGATACATGTGAATACTTCACGACTTAGGAATTCCACCGAGTTATTTTTTTTTTTTTCCTGAGGTGGAGTTTTGCTCTTGTTGCCCTGGCTGGAGTAAAATGGCGCGATCTTGGCTCACTGCAACCTCCGCCGCCCCGGTTCAAGCCATTCTTCCGCCTCAGCCTCCCGAGAAGCTGACATTACAGGCATGCGCCACCACATCCAGCTAATTTTGTATTTTTAATAGAGATGGGGTTTCTCTATTTGGTCCGGCTGGTCTCCAACTCCCAACCTCAGGTAATCTGCCCACCTCAGCCTCCCAAAGTGCTGGGATTACAGGAGTGAGCCACTGAGCCTGGCTGAGCTACATTTTTTAAAAGATGAGAATAAGACCATGAAGTCAGAATTCTACCAGAATTCCCTTAAATTAAAAAAAAAAAAAAAAGCGGGGACAGGTGTGGTGGCTCAAACCTATAATCTCAGCACTTTGTGAAGCTGCGGCAGGAGGGTCACTTGAGGCTAGGAGTTCAAGACCAGCCTGGGAACACATAGGGAGACCCCATCTCTACCAAAGAAAAAAGAAAAAAATTAGCTGTGCATGGTAGCATGCCCCTGTGGTCCCAGCTACTTGGAGGCTGAGGCAGGAGGATCACTTGAATCCACGAGGTTGAGGATGCAATAACTTGTGATCACACTGCTGCACTCCAGCCTGAGCAACAAAGTGAGACACCCTGTCTCAACAAACAAACAAACAAACAGACGAACAGAATACCTATTTTATTTAATTTATCTGTCCGTGCTATTGCTAATAAAAAACACCTATTTGGATTTTTTTTTTTTTTTTTTGAGATGGACTTTTGCTCTGTCCCCCAGGCTGGAGTGCAGTGGCGAGATCTCGGCTCATGGCAACCTCCTTGTCCCAGGTCCCAGCGACTCTTCTATCTCTGCCTCCTGAGTAACTGGGATTACAGGTATGAGCCACCACACTCAGCTAATTTTTTGTATTTTTGTTATTTTCTTTTTTCGAGACAGAGTTTTGCTCTTGTCCCCCAGGCTAGAGTGCAATGGCATGATCTCAGCTCACTGCAACCTCCACTTCCTGGGTTTAAGCGATTCTCTTGCCTTAGCCTCCCGAATAGCTGGGATTACAGGCACGTGCCACCATGCCCAGCTAAATTTTGTATTTTTAGTAGAGACGGGGTTTCACCATTTGGCCAGCTGGTCTTGAACTTCTGACCTCAGGTGATCCGCCCGCTTCAGCCTCTCAAAGTGCTGGGATTACAGTCATGAGTCACTGTGCCTGGCCCAAAACAGCTGTTTTAAAAGGGTTCAGAAGGATATACCTCAAGGGGTTAAGAGTAATTGCCTCTGAGAAGAATGGCAAAGAATACTTTATCTTGGTGTGTAATTAATTAATTAATTTTTTTTTTACAATAGTAAGACGCACACAGTATAATTTTCCCATGTTCCTTTGCAGTTTCCCTCTCGATATCCCAAAACAGAGAGTAAGGCTGTCTCGTCCCCCTCGTTGAAAGGGTGGCAGGGGAGTCTGTTTCACCTTCAGCTGAAACACAGGAGGTCATGAGCTGCAGGATGACCTATCCCAACATACACTGCTTCTTTCACAAACCCAGATTAACTAATTCCAAATCACTGGAGCTCGTTCAAAGCCTTCAAGTTCAAAACTCTATGATGGCTGCAAAATGTCAAAGAAGAAAAAGAGACTGCATGGTTCCTTGAGTTTTCCCTGCCAACAAACATCGTTCAATTAAGCTGATTTCCTCTCTTCATTTTTTCTCTAAGGAACATGGCATCCTCATGGCATCCAAATCTGCGCTCTTGCCCAGAGATAAAAACTGCTAGTTTTTTCTTATATTCACTTTATAACATAAATTTACTTTTAAACTGGGTGTTTTAAGGATGACACATACCCTCTCATAAGGGAACTACTAAACATCTGGCCACACGCTGGCATCTAACACAATGCAAAAGCGTACCGAAGTCTGAGAGTGGACGTGGACTAATGGAGGTGATTTGAACACAGTGCTGACCAGGCACATTGGCTCACACCTGCAACCCCAGACTTAGGGAAGCAGAGGTGCGAGGATAGCCCAAGGGTCTGAGGCCAGCCTGGGCAACATAGCAAAACCTCGATCACTATAAAAAGTTAAAAACAACAACAACAACAGTGAACACAGTGCTAATGAAAATGTGGTTTCAATCCATATCTGGGCATTAACTTTCAAAAAGAAAAGAAAATCAGGCTTATACCCAGGATCCTAGGTAGTTTAAAAAATGTACGTATGCTTATAGTTCATATCAACTGTATCAAGCACAAGACAAAGTTCACTGGTACAAACAAGGCCTTTGTAAGCACAGGCTTACCGTTCCCAGTGCTGTGTGGCTGGCTGCTAGAAAAAAGGATGATGGGCTGCTTTGAATACAATTAGATAATTTAATCATTTGCGGGAACTGGGGAAGAAACATTTATGTTAGATTCAGAGACTGTCAGAAATCATAATGGGAGATGACATTAAATAATGATAAGAACTGAAACTGCCTCCAGTTAGCTTGACACTGACATAAGCCTTCATAGGCAACAAAGTAAAAAACTGATAGAATAGTCAAAGTACTGGGTGTTTTGGGAAATTACAGTGTTTCAAGTCAAATCCACAGCAAAATAACTTAAGAATTTCAATGTTTAGACACAGTTGCTCCCTCAGCTTCAACATTTGTGATGCCAAAATTGGGTAATTCACCATATCCTTGGAGAGGAGGTAAGTGGCACTTTCATAAAAATAGCAAAATGATGCTCCCAGTGTAAGAAAAAGTACTAAATCTTTGGAAATATTCAAACAGTTGAGGATAGCAATTTAATCTGGCAGCACAAGTTAAAAGTCCTAAAATCACCTTTGGATTCAGCAAGTGTACTTTTTAAAAGTTAAAACTGTCTTGGATCTGGCCTCAGGGAGAAAAACAAAGAAAAAAGTCGTCCTGGAAGTTTCTGAATCACAAAGAGCCAGAATTCACAACATGTGTGGACTCCAAACCCTAAGCTGAAAACTGACATTAATGTAGCTTGGTAATGAATCCAGGTAATGCCCGCTTGGGGAGAACCCACTTTAAGTCTAGGCCCCCATCACCATAGATAAAGATCCACGAAACATACATTCATAATTACACACAGTCTGCTCTGAACCTCACAGGTTTCTCTGCTACGACCTCCACCATTTTCCTTTTTTTTGAGACAGAGTCTTGCTCTGTCACCCAGGCTGGAGAGAAGTGGTGCGATCACTGCTCACTGCAGCCTCAACATCCAGAGCTCAAGCGATCCTCCCACCTCAGCCTCCTAAGTAGCTGGGATTACAGGTGCAAACCACCATGCTCAGCTCATCTTTAATTTTTTTTTTTTTTTGAAATGGAGTCTCTCTCTGTCGCCCAGGCTAGAGTGCAGTGGTGCGATCTTGGCTCACTGCAACCCCCACCTCCTGGGTTCAAGAGATTCTTGAGTAGCTGGGATTACAGGCACATGCTACCATGCCTGGCTAATTTTTGTATTTTCTGTAGAGATGAGGTTTCACCATGTTGGCCAGGCTGGTCTCAAACCCCTGACCTCAGGTGATCCGCCTGCCTCAGCCTGCCATAGTGCTGGGATTACATGCATGAGCCACCATGCCTGGTCTAATTTTTTTGATTATTTTGTAGAGACCGGGTCTTTCTTTGTTGTCCAGACTGGTCTTGAACTCCTAGCCTGCAGCACTCCTCCTGCCTCAGCCTCCCAAAGTGCTTGGATGATAGGCATGAACCATCATGCCCAGCTGACTTGTACCTTCTTATATAAATTTTATTTATTTATTTATTTATTTATTTATTTATTTGAGACAGGATCTTGCTATGTCACCCAGGCTGGAGTGCAGTGGTGCAATCTTGGCTCACTGCAACTTCTGCTTCCCAAGCTCAAGTGATCCTCACATTTCACCCTCCAGACTACATACTAGGCTAATTTTTTAAAAAGGTTTTGTAGAGATGAGGTCTCACCATGTTGCCCAGGCTTGTCTCAAACTCCTGGGCTCAAGCGATCCTCCCGCCTTGGCCTCCCAAAGGGCTGGGATTATAGGCATGAGCCACTGCGCCCAGCTTTATATGACTTCTTATATGGAGTAATTATCTCAGTATAACCCAGAAGTCTTGCTGGTCTATCTGCAGTTTTACACAACATATTCATGTTTGGAAGCAATCACAGCGAGCTTTCTTGTAACAGTGAACTTGAACAATATCTTGAAAATAATGAGAAACAGACTAAGGCTGGGCATGGTGGCTCACACCTGTAATCCCAGCACTTTGGGAGGCCGAGGTGGGTGGATCACCTGAGGTCAAGAGTTCGAGACCAGCCTGGTCAACATGGTGAAACCCCATCTCTGCTAAAAACTCAAAAATTAGCCGAGTGTGGTGGCTCATACCTGTAATCTCAGCTGCTCAGGAGACTGAGACACGAGAATGGCTTGAACCCAGGAGGCGGAGGTGGCAGTGAGTTGAGATTGAACCACTGCACTCCAGCCTGGGCAACAGAGAGAGACTCTATTTCAAAACAAAAGCCAAAAACAAAACAAAAAACAGGCCAGGCACGGTGGCTCATGCCTGTAATCGCAGCACTTTGGGAGGCTGGGGTGGGGGGGGATCATCTGAGGTCAGGGGTTCGAGACCAGCCTAGCCAACATGGTGAAACCTCATCTCTACTAAAAATATGAAAATTAGCCAGGTGTGGTGGCGGGCACCTTAATCCCAGCTACTTGGGAGGCTGAGGCAGGGGAATCGCTTGAACCCAGGAGGTGGAGGTTGCAGTGAGTGGAGATGATGCCACTGCACTCCAGCCTGGGTAACAGAGTGAGACTCAAAAAAAAGAAAAAAACAAACAAAAACCCCAGAAACCAGTCATATGCCATTTGCAAAAGACACATCTAAATATGAGGACAAAGAAAAGTATAAAGTCAAAGTATGGGAAAGATCTGCCAGGCAATGTTAACTTAAAGGTATCTGGTTTACATCAGGTAAAATAGACTTAGGGGATTAAGCTTGACTGGGAAAGAGGGTCACTTTTTATTGATGAAAAACGAAATCACCTGAACATATTACAATTCTAAACTTCGGCCGGACGCGGTGGCTCAAGCCTGTAATCCCAGCACTTTGGGAGGCCGAGACGGGCGGATCACGAAGTCAGGAGATCGAGACCATCCTGTCTAACACGGTGAAACTCCGTCTCTACTAAAAAAAATACAAAAAACTAGCCGGGCGTGGTGGCGGGCGCCTGTAGTCCCAGCTACTCGGCAGGCTGAGGCAGAAGAATGGCGTAAACCCGGGAGGCGGAGCTTGCAGTGAGCTGAGATCCAGCCACTGCACTCCAGCCTGGGAGGCAGAGCAAGAATCCATCTCAAAAAAAAAAAAAAAAAAAAAACCAAAAAACAATTCTAAACTTCATTTGTTTAATAGAATAACTCCATAATAAAACAGTAAAATAGACAGAAAATCAATAATCCTCCACCATTATCACTGGCAACATCCCATAAATGGTTTTGTGCATCTTTTACATATTAACTCAGTTAATATTCGTATCTATCCTGTTCCTCAGTGTCCCTATTTTATAGACAAGGAAATTAAGACACAAGGATGTTACATATTTTTCTCAGAAAGTGTTAGAACAAGTTGAAAAACAAAATCCTTAATGATAGGAATATTTGGATAAAACAGTAAGTTTGGCCTAATAAAAATACTAGAGAATGCCGGGCGCGGTGACTCACGCCTGTAATCCCAGCACTTTGGGAGGCCAAGGCGGGTGGATCACAAGGTCATGAGATCGAGACCATCCTGGCTAACACAGTGAAACCCCGTCTCTACTAAAAATAAAAAAAAAATAGCCGGGGGTGGTGGCAGGCGCCTGCAGTCCCAGCTACTCGGGAGGCTGAGGCAGGAGAATGGCGTGAATCCGGGAGGCGGAGTTTGCAGTGAGCTGACATCGCGCCACTGCACTCCAGCCTGGGCGACAGAGCGAGACTCTGTCTCAAAAACAAAAACAAACAAACAAACAAAAAACAAACAAAAAACTAGAGAATACACATTATTTTCAATTATTTAAAGAATATTTATAAAAACTGACTGTGTACTAGGCTGTAAAACCAATCTCAACAAATAGAGAAGACTCAAACTCATACAGATTTCCCAGGACCATAATGCAATTTAGTTAGAAATCTTGCCAGGCATGGTGGCTCACGCCTATAATCCCAGCACTTTGGGAGGCTGAGTCGGGCAGATCACTTGAGGTAAGGAGTTTGAGACCAGCATGGCCAACATGGTAAGACCCTGTCTCTCCTAAAAATACACACAAAAAATTATCCGGATGTGGTGGCGCACATCTGTAATCCCAGGACTAGGGAGGCTGGGGCAGGAGAATCGCTTGAACCAGGGAGGCAGAGGTTGCAGGGAACCGAGATAGTGCCATTGCACTCCAGCCTGGATGACAGAATGAGACTACGTCTCTGAAAAAAAAATAAATAAATAAATTTTAAAAATAAATGAATAAATAAAAATCTGTAACAAAAGTTGAAATATGCCATGTGTTTAGAAATTTAAAACCATGCCTCTAAATTAATCATAGGTGAAAGATTAAACTGTAAAAGAAAGGACAAATATCTGGAAATAGACATCATTAATAATACCACATACCAAAATATGTGGGAAACAGAGAAAACAGTACTTAAGTGGGAAGTCTATAATCTTAATGTTTATACTGGAAAAGAAGAAAGACTGAAGTAAGCATCTAAAGAAAGAACTTTTTAAAAGGGTAATGGAATAAATCCAAAGGTAATGATAGAAGGAGAAGGAGGGGAATGGGGGTGGTGGGGGAAGAAGTTAAATAAAATAGAAAATAAAAATAGAAAAGGGAAGCTCCACAAAGATGAAATCTGATACTAGTAACAATGATTTTAAGGCTGGGCACAGTGGTTCATGCCCACAATCCTAATACTTTAGGAGGCTGAGGCTTAGGCCAGCCTGGGCAACATAGTGAGATTCCATCTCTATATACAAAAAATAGTAATATAATAAAATAAGCATAAATAATTTATTAAAAAACATGTCCAGAAAAAAAGAAAAAATATAAAAAAAGTATTAGGAGTAAATAGGGGAGATATAACATATGCAGCAAAAATTAAGGTGAGAACATATTATGGGCAACTTTTTGCCAATAAATTTGAAAATTTATGATGAAACAGATATATTGCTACAAAAAGATAACCCACTAGGATTAACCCAGAAGTAGACAATAAAATATGGAATTTTAACTGATTTACGCAAAGCAGTATCATCAAACATTTAAGGGATAGCAAATTTAATTTTACATATATTATTTCAGAAACAAGAGTAAACACTCCAAAACTCATAAGTAATGCAAAGTAGAACAGACAAGAAAGGAAAATTATAGAACAATTTCAACGAATACAGACCATTTCAATGAAAAATCTTAAATAAAATATTAACAAATTCAGCTACGCATAAAAACATAATACATCATAATCTAGTTGAATTTGTCCCAGGAACACTAATTTGGCTCAATGTAAAAAAAATTGATTAATGTAATTGACTACGTTAATGAATTAAAGGAAGCAGAACAAATATTTAATGATATTCAATAATAAGTCAAGCTTAAAAAAAAGCTCTTGGCAACACAGGAAAAGGAAAATTGTTTAACCAATAAAGAGTATATTAAAATCATTCTTGGCCGGGCGCAGTGGCTCACGCCTGTAATCCCAGCACTTCGGGGGGCCGAGGCCGGTGGATCACCTGAGGTCAGGAGTTTGAGACCAGCCTGGACAACATGGTGAGACCCCATTTCTACCAACAACACAAAAAATTAGCTGGGTGTGGTGATGTCTGTAATCCCAGCAACTTGGGAGGCTGCAGGAGAATCGCTTGAACCCAGGAGGTGGAGGTTGCAGTGAGCTGAGATTGTGCTATTGCACTCCAGCCTGGGCAACAAGAGTAAAACTTCATCTCAAAAAAAAAAAAAAAAGAATCATTCTTAATGGGGAACCTTTTGAAGCCCTCTCTTTGCAATCAGAAACAAGCTGAGGAAGTCCACAATGATGACTCAGCAGAACAGAGGGCATAACCAGCAGAATTAAGATAAGAAAAAATAAACAAAAGGCATGAAGATTGGAAAAGAAATGCAAGTATCATTACTTGCTGCTGCTATGACCATCTCTACAGAAAAAAACAGAACACAAACGAAATGACAGTTTAGAGGCCGAGTGCTTTTTTTTGAGACAGGGTCTGGCTCTGTCATCCAGGCTGGAGTGCAGCAGCAGGACTGTGGTTTACTGCAAACTCTGCCTCCCAGGACCAAGCGATCCTCCCACCTTGGCCTCTGGAGTAGCTGGGGACCACAGACATGGGCCACCATGCCCCACTAATTTTTCTGTATTTTTTGTAGAGGCAGGGTCTCACCATGTTGCCCAGGCTGGACTTGAACTCCTGGACTCAAACAATCTGCTCACCTTGGCCTCCCAAAGTGCTGGGATTACAGGCATGAGCCAACACACCCCACAAAAAAAAAAATTATTAATTTAAAGACAGGGTCATTAGCAGGGTGTGGTGGGCTCCTGTAGTCCCAGCTACTCAGGAGGCTGAGGCAGGAGGATCACTTGAGCCCTGAAGGTAGAGGTTGTTGTGCGCTAAGATCACACCACTGCACTCCAGCCTGGGCGACAGAGCGAGACTCCATCTCAAAAAAATAATAGAATTAAAAATAAAAATAAATAAACATAAAAAATAAAAATAGAGACCGTATCTCACTATCTCTTAAATATATACATATATACTTCTTTTAGCACACACACACACACATATATATATATATATATATATATGAAAGATACACTGATTTACCTCACTCAACATAAAATATCTTTTTAAACTTTGGGCTAATCTAACTTATTTTAATTGAATAACATTTTAAATATTTAACTTTAGCAGCAAATTAATGTCTTTTGGTAAAGTAAGTATCTCCACTTTGAGATCAAATACAGATATTGAGAACTCTTCCCTGCCCCTGAGATGGGTCTCGTTACGTTGCCCAGTCTGGACTTGAACTCTTGGGCTCAAGCAATCCTCTTGCTTCAGCCTCCTGAGTAGCTGAGTCTAGGGGTGTGTGCCACAGCACCTGGCAAGAATATGTATTTTAATATATTCAATAATTTTAGAGAAAGACATACTAATACTAATGTATACCTAGTCTTTAAGCAAGGAATTTGGCAGAATTGGGCAAATAATAATTCACACCATTTCCCAACTAAACTCATCTCTAACTGATCTGTCAAAAGCTCAACAACAAATCTATGAAAACTTAGTGCTTTCACCCACATACAGCATGAGGCTATGAATGCCCGAACAGCCATGGGCATCACGAATGAATCCCTGTTATGTAAAAGCCTAATTTTGTTTACACTGTATTGATGACTTTTATAAAAATAAAATTCAGCTTCTAGGGAAAAAACACATATTGAGCCACAGTGAGAAACAGTATACGTTTTATAATATTTCTAATTGGCAATACAAGTCCATTTAGAGAAAAGCTTTTGAGAGGACTGAAATATGCAAGCCTTCAACGACAACCTCACTGTTATCAACCAGGAGGAATCAATTAGAAGTCAGACAAGCAGTGAGACTCTCGCTCTAAAGAAACCATTATAAGCAGCCAAGCTCTTCCAGATGGCCCTGTCCTGTCTCCTCCGGCTCTCAAGAAATCGACTTTCTCTTTGAAAAGCCATTAACAGCCACAACCTTCTGGAACGTTGTTCCCAGATTGCTCATGGTCTAAGTCTCCACTTTATCGCCCTGGTGACTCAACAGATAAACGCCTCAAATCCTAACACCGAAGATTCCCCACACTTGAGCTTCTGGTCCCCACAAAGGTTGACACAAAACGAAAATGATTCCCCGTGTAGTGCCTTCTGTGGCTACATCAGAAATGGGAACCTGGGGATGGGCAGTCAGTGATGAACACTCACAGGGGAAATGAAAGACACACTTGAACTTTCCTTTTTCTTTTTTTTTTTTGGAGATAGTTTCGCTCTTATTACCCATGCTGGAGTGCAGTGGCGTGATCTTGGCTCACTGCAGCCAACGCCTCCCAGGCTCAAGCGATTCTCCTGCCTCAGCCTCCCTAGTAGCTGTGATTATAGGTGCCTGCCACCGCACTCGGCTAATTTTTGTGTTTTTAGTAGAGATGGGGTTTCACCATCTTGGCCAGGCTGGTCTCGAACTCCTGGCCTCAGATGATCTGCTCACCTCAGCCTCCCAAAGTGCTGGGATTGGCTGGGCGCGGTGGCTCAAGCCTGTAATCCCAGCACTTTGGGAGGCCGAGGTGGGTGGATCACGAGGTCAGGAGATCGAGACTATCCTGGCTAACATGGTGAAACCCCGTCTCTACTAAAAATACAAAAAACTAGCCGGGCGTGGTGGCGGGCGCCTGTAGTCTCAGCTACTTGGGAGGCTGAGGCGGGAGAATGGCGTGAACCCGGGAGGCGGAGCTTGCAGTGAGCCGAGATCACGCCACTGCACTCCAGCCTGGGAGACACAGCGAGACTCCGTCTCAAAAAAAAAAAAAAAAAAACCAAAGTGCTGGGATTACAGGCGAGAGCCACTGTGCCTGGCCCACACTTGAGCTTTCATCTCACCTTTTCAACATCCGCTTTTGTGACATTGATGTCAGCATCCATTTTCTCAAAGTACTGCTGCGCCCTGTCCGCCTCTTTGCAATCGCGTTCAAATCGCCTTTTACTCTAAAATCAGAGGAAAATAATTATGAAACCACAAGAGTCCTACGAGAAGACGTAATTTTATCTACAGCTCCCAAAGAGCATTGTTCTTTTTCTTCTTCTTCTTTTTGTTTTCTTGAGTGAGGGTCTCACTTTGTCACCCAGGCTGCAGTGCAGTGGCACCATCTCGGCTCACCGCAGCCTTGACCTTCCTGGCTCAGTTATCTTCCCACCTCAGCCTCACTAGCTGCTGTGACTACAGGCATGCACCACCATGCCCGGCTAACTTTTGCATTTTTTGTAGAGACTAGGTTTTGTCATGTCGCCCATGCTGGTCTTGAACTTCTGAGCTCAAGCGATCCTCCTGCCTCCGCCTCCCAAATTGCTGGGATTATAGGCGTGAGCCAACATGTCTGGCCCAAGAACTTCTCTGAATTTATTTTTTTATATGTCATAATTTCCAGAAGTTATTTTAAAATCTGCATTTGTTTCTATCAAAACTGTCTAATCTTTATTATTTCCACGTGACTTTTAGAAAAATACTCAACTTGAGCCCTTTTGGCTCAACTTTAGATAGTGGTCCTAGAAACAAACGAGAAAAATCTATAAAGGTGTTTTGTTAGTGTCTGTGTATGCATGTTTTTTACTTACTCATTGATTCAAGCTTAAATTAAATTGAAATTGGAAAATCTATAAAGACATTTCTTAGGCTGGGCACAGTGGCTCACGCCTGTAATCCTAGAACTTTGGGAGGCCGAGGTGGGCGAATCACTTCAGGGCAGGAGTTCAAGACCACCCTGGCCAACATGACAAAACCCCATCTCTACCAAAAATACAAAAATTAGCTGGGCGCGGTGGCATGTGCCTGTAATCTCAGCTACTCGGGAGGCTGAGGCAGGAGAATCACTTGAACCCGGGAAGTGGAGGTTGCAGTGAGCCAAGATCACACCATTGCACTCCAGCCTGGGCAACAGAGGGAGGCTCCGTCTCAAAAAAAGAAAAAAAAAAATCTATAAAGCCATTTATTTTGCTGTGCATTGTTCACTTACGGATTCAAGCTGCTTCCAGCAAGTCTCGATGTGCTGCTGTGCTTTCCGGCCATCGTGAAAGTTCTGCAAAGGGGAAATACACGGCGATTAGTACCCTCTGCTTCTCTTACGAACCCAGGAGGAAACATTTTCATCCACTTCAACAACATCTAAATATTGAACCTCTAGTATGTATGCTCCAGATAAATTTAAGAGTTTAAAGGGGTAGCCGGGTGCGGTGGCTCACATCTGTAATCCCAGAACTCTGGGAGGCTGAGGCAGGAGAATCACTTGAGCGAAGGAGTTCGAGACAGCCTGGGTAACACAGTGAGACCCCCTCTCTACAAAAATTAGAAAAATTAGCTGGATGTGGTGGCACACACCGATAGTCCCAGCTACTCTGGAGGCTGAGGTGGGAGGATCACCTAAGTCCAGGGAGGTTGAAACTGCCACATCGAGCTGTGATTGCGCCACTGTACTCCAGCCTGGATGACACAGTGAAACCCTGCCTCAAAAAAAAAAAAAAAAAGAAAGAAAAAGGGAATAAAAAGTTTAATGCGGAAATGAAAACAAGAGTAGTCATCACAGATGAACCAAGTTTCACTTGGGGGAAAAAAAGCAGTCACAGAGTTCCCTTTACAGCTCTAGGTACAACTGTATAAAATTTGAAGACTGGCCAGGCATGGTAGTGCCCACACCTGAAGTCAGTTACTTGGGAGGCTGAGGTTGGAGGCTCACCTAAGCCTGGGAGGTTGAGGCTGCAGTGAGCTGTGATCGTGCCACCGCACTCCAGCCTGAGTGACAGAATGAGACCCCATCTCAAAAAAATAAAATAGGCTGGACGGTGGCTAACGCCTGTAATCCCAGCACTTTGGGAGGCTGAAGTGGGCAGATCATGAGGTCGGGAGTTCGAGACCAGCCAGGCCAACACGGTGAAATCCCATCTCTACTAAAAATACAAAAATTAGCCAGTGGTACGCACCTGTAATCCCAGCTACTTGGGAGGTTGAGGCAGGAGAATTGCTTGAACCCGGGGGGCAGAGGTTGCAGTGAGCCAAGATCGTGCCACTGCACTCCAGCTCTGGGCTACAGAGCAAGACTCCATCTCAAAAAATAAATAATAAATAAATAAAATAAAATGTGAAGACATATATGCCACTTGGAAAAACGACAGGAATGTTTTATTAAGACAGCAATCACTTTGATCATCTTTTTTAACTGCTTTGAGATAGGATTCAGATATTATCTGATTTACTCATTTAAACTGAGCAATTCAATGGTTTTTAGCAGTCACAAAACTGTACAACCATCAACACAACCAATTTTAGAATATTTTCATCACCCCTAAAAGAAACCTGTACCCCCTAGCCGTCACCCTCCATCTTCCTTAGTCCTAGGCAGCCTGTTTCTGTCTGTGGATGTTTATTCTAGATGTTTCCTATGAATGGAAACACGGTCTGAGGCCTTTGGTAACTGGGATGTGTTCATTATCTCCTAATGTCCACTTCGCATGATTTCAAGGTCCACATTGTCACATGTATCAGTACTTCATTCTTGTTTATTGCCAAATGATTATTCCATTATGTGGCTATCCCACATTTTGTTTGCCCATTCAACAGCTGACAGACTTCTGGGTTGCTTCCAGGTTTGGGCTATTATGAAAAATGCGGCCGGGCCAGCACTTTGGGAGGCAGAGGTAGGCGGATCATGAGGTTAGGAGTTCGAGACCAGCCTGGCCAACATGGTGAAACCCTGTCTCTACTAAAAATACAAAAACTAGCCAGGCGTGGTGGTGCACACCTGTAATCTCAGCTATTCTGGAGGCTGAGGCAGGAGAATTGTTTAAAACCTAGGGGGCTGGAGGTTGCAGTGAGCTGAGATCGCACCACTGCACTCCAGCCTGGGCGACAGAGCAAGACTCCGTCTTGCAAAAAAACAAACAAACAAACAAAAGAAAAAGAAAAATGCTGCTACAAACACTTGAGTAAGAGTTTTGTGTGTTTTGTGTGCCTGGCTGTTTTCATTATTAGATTATTTTAAAACTAAAGATAAATTTCCCTCCTTGCCATCTGCAAAGGCCCTGAGGCAGGCTCTGGTGTGCTGTTAACCTGGGGGCTAGATCTGGAGGAGCCTCAGGGAGAATATCATATGAGGTCAGAGAAGTAAGAGGGAGTTGCATAGGGTCTTGTAGGCCTTTTTGTCTGAATGAACCAGAGTTGATGAGTAACTCTAAGATGTTGTGAAGGGAAGAATTCAGATGCTGAGAGGCTGTTGTAACATCCTGGAGATTACTGCAATTTGGACAAGTCGGACGTAATGAGCAGTGCAGGCAGTGAGAGGGGTCAGGTTCTGGGTGCCTTTTGATCACCCAAACCTCCAGGATTTTCTGGGAGATAAGATCAGATGTGCAATAATGAGCTGCCCAGGGTGACTCTGAAGTTGTCGGTCTGAGCTTTAGGCGAGGGAAGACAGAGAGAAGTGGGTCTGAGGAGGGAAGATCATACATGTAGTTTCACATGTATTAAGGCTGATATTTCTATGAGACTCCCAAGAAGAGAGATTAGCCGGGCGCGGTGGCTCATGCCTGCAATCCCATCACTTTGGGAGGCCGAGGTGAGCGAACCACCAAAGGTCAGGAGTTCGAGACCAGCCTGGGCAACATGGTGAAACCCCGTCTCTACTAAAAATACAAAAATTAGCCAGGCATGGTGGTGCATGCCTGTAATCCCAGCTACTCGGGAGGCTGAAGCAGGAGAATCACTTGAACCAGGAGGCAGAGGTTGCAGTGAGCCGAGATGGCACCATTGTACTCCAGCCTGGGTGACAGACACAGACTCCATCTCAAAAAAACCCCGAAAAACAAAGAAACAAAAAACCAAGCAGAGAGACTAATATGTACTTGGACTTGTGGATCTGAGCTCAGGGAGCGGTCTGTACTAAAGACCGGATTGGGAGTCTTCAGTATAAAGAGGGTAGTTAAAGCCAAGAGACCAAAGAATACAAAGATCCCAAGGAAGGAAGTGCTGAAATATGCAGAAATGTTAAGAGAACGGTGTTGTTTTTTTTGTTCAGTGACCTAAAATCACCAGTTCCCTAAATCCTTTATATTTTTTATTTTTTGAGACGGAGTCTTGCTGTGTTGCCCAGGCTGGAGGGCAGTGGCGTGATCTCGGTTCACTGTGACGTCTGCCTCCCTGTGACCTCTGCCTCCCGGGTTCAAGTGATTCTCCTGCCTCAGCCTCCCTGGTAGCTGGGATTACAGGTGCGACCCACCATGCCCAGATAATTTTTTGTATTTGTAGTAGAGACAGGGTTTCACCATGTTGGCCAGGCTGGTCTTGAACCCCTGGCCTCAAGTAATCCGCCTGCCTCAGCCTCCCAAAGTGCTGGGATTACAGGTGTGAGCCACCATGCCCAGCCCCTAAATCTTTTAGTATCCTTCCACTGCACCACCCTTGACTTGGTCAATGTCCTGCAAATTTCCCAGGTACATTCTCCACCTTCTCTGGGTCCCCAGAGACTGACATGCAGGGATCTCCTGAACGCTTGCCCTCTGGTTCTGATGAGATTTGCCACAAGGAGGTTCTGGGTGATCAGAGGGCAGGAAACTGTACCTGCGGCTTCTCCTCACTGAGATGATACAGGTTGGCTGGGTCCTTGGACCAAAGGGCAAGTGCCCCGCATGCAGCTAATCTCTGGAGTTCCTAATCTGTGAAATTCCTGGAAGGCTCCTCCAGCCCTGTGAGGCCTGGGGGCGACATCAGCTCCCCATGTGACTAGCTCCAGGGCACTGCACCATCCTTACTGCTTTTCCTAGACTCTATTTGTCATGTTGTAAACGCTCCTTTTAATCACCGACCTTCCTTGAATTACTGAGTGTGAATGTGCTGTCTGTTTTCTGGCTCACAAGGTAAGCACTGGTGTTAGAGGCGCACTATGGAGAAGGTCAGGTAAAGGAAGGATAAAAACAAAGAGGTCCGCTAGGTACAACCTCAGAGCTTTTCCCGCACCTCGTCAGAACCTAGGACTTAGCCGAGTCAGAAAAGAGAGCTGACAACTGGAAAGGCTGGGAAGGCAGAGACAACATCAGATTTAGAACAGTGCTCCTTTATAAGGGAATGTTTTCTTGTCTCTCTTTTGAGGTCGAGTTTCACTGTTTTAAGCGCCTCTTTGCAGTCAGTTTTATCTATCCAGCATTTTTTTGGTCTCTGCAAACCCACGGGGAGCCCTTCGGGCTTCGTTTTTCAACTCTTGTAATGGACACAAGGATAGAACAGAAAAGAAGGGATCCAGGCTGTGGGAGAATTAAGAAGCAGAGCTGAGGGCAGGCTTAAGGAAACTCTGGACCTTGGTGGAGAACGTGTAGAAAATGCAAGTAGGTTTTCTGAAAGCCACACTTTCAGGGAGGACTCCCCAGGAGACCAGAGCGTCCATTTCAAACCACCTGGGCTCAACTGTGCCCTTTCTGGAAGGCACCTCTGGTCCTGAAAGTCTTTATCGGGTGACTTCTCTGCCAAGAGGAGGATCCCCATTTCCCTAGCCGGAGCACCGAGTTATGCAGTTTGCTGAAGAAATGCCGCCGCCCCCAAAGGTTTTACTTTGAGATTCAAAGACAGGCACAAAAAGAAAGAGAAAACCCCAGCACCAATTCAGAGTTGTACTCGGGGTTGACGGTCTCTCTCTCCAGCAATTCTGAAAGTGAATGTTTTAACAAAGTGAAAGCTCCCTCCAGCTTGGGGAAATGCTGTGGGTGGAGAGAGGAAATGCACAGAAGCCCAGCAGACAATGACAGGCATTGCCTGGGGCATGTCACCTCGACTTTCATATAAAAGAAATCTTCTCTTAAGACAAGAGTCTTAAAAAAAAAAAAGTCATATTTTAAAAACACGAGGGATGATTTTGATTGAAAAAATCCATAGAGTAATTCTCTTGCCACTCCTTAGTTCAAATGTAGAATAAATAATGCATTTGTGTTTAAGGCACGGTGCGCACCTTGAATTTACTGGTAAGTTATCTCTCATGAAGACTCCTCAGTCGCACCTCTCCCCGTATTATTAAACCACTACCTGAAAACTGCAATTACCATCGTACCATTTCAAGGGGCTTAGGAGATCATGGGTGATGCCCATCTTCCTTCCTTCCAGCCTTTTTTTTTTTTTTTTTAAACACAGTCTCTGTCGCCCATGCTGGAGTGCAGTGGCACAATCTCGGCTCACTGCAACCTCCGCCTCCTGGGTTCAAGCAATTCTCCTGCCTCAGCCTCCTGAGTAGCTGGGACTACAGGTGCGCGTCACTACGCCTGACTAATTTTTGCATTTTCAGTAGAGACAGGGTTTCACCATGTTGGCCAGGCTATCCTCAAACCCCTGACCTCAAGTGATACGTCTTCCTCAGCCTCCCAAAGTGCTGGGATTACAGGCATGGGCTACCACGCCCAGCCCCAGTCTTTTTCACAGTACCTGTCCCTCTATCATTTATCGGGCCATAACATACAAAAAACTGTCTGTGCTGGGGGATCCTTTAGGAAATTAAGGGAGGGAACAAAAGCTCTCCTTTGTGCTCTGTGCCTACCATGACCTGAATAGCTGGGGTTTGTTTCTAGCTGTATCTTCCCTGCTTTCACCGGAAGAGCTATTTTAACAGTTACAAAGTTAAACAAATAAACCAGCTTTGCCAGATGTATTTGTTGTTTACCAACAATGGCAGAACATTTCTTCTCTGGACAGTGAACAAGTGTGTGTCTAAAAAGTGTGCCTGCAAGCACTAAAGAAGGAGGAATTGTTCTCTGGACAAAGATAAAAAGTGCTTCTTTTGGAGCCATAGAATGAAGTCATCACAGCTCCTTTCTCTCCTATCAGAAAAGAGACAGGAAATGCCATCTCTAGAGACTCAGAGAAATGCTTCTTACTTTCTGCTGTAATGAGATGCTTTTAGTTTCTCTTAAAACATAATAATAAGCTAAACAAACAAACAAAAACAAACCCTAATAGTATCCGGGGTGACAGCTATACTTAATTATTTTATTTCAACTTTTCAGTTGAAATAAAAGTCTATACAGTTCAAATCACCCTTCAAATTTTTTTTTTTTTTTTTTTAGAAATTTCCCAGTGAACAGAGGTGGCTGAGATTAAAAAAAAAAAAATCACAGAGAATCTAAAATAAGCAAGCATTAACTTTAAGAAAAACGACAATGGCAAAGCTTTTGAGATAATTTTACTGAACTGCAAGAAATCACAGACAGAACAGACAAACTCACACAAATGCTATGAGAATGTTTAGTATTCACACTGCAATTAGGTACGACAGCTGCTCATTTTTGCTATTTATATAGATATTAAACCATTAACAGTTAAAAGAGCAAAATATGGCACTGATGTGAGAACAGCCCTTTCAAAAAAAAAAGTAGAAAAAAACATAAGAATAAACACTCAACTGAGAACAGTCAACCATCTGGAATTTTAAATAAAACTCAGATTCCACAGATGCAAACAAAGGAACAAAAAGACTTGAAAAGGGCAAAGAAAGAGGGTGCTTCCAGCAAATATGCCTATGACAGATTCTGTCTCCTATAAACTCACAGCATAGTAGTGGGTCTGAACACGAGCTGCTTCCCAGTCGGAATCAGGATTCCCAGTTTTAACTGAATTAGAACTCTAAGTGGTATGGATATTTCTATGGACCCTGTGACGTAATGGCAAAACGCCTTAGTCCTGTACAAGTGGATGTTTCATACCCCACTTAAAACCCAAACCAGAAACCAGAAACATACACTAGGGGACACGCATTCTATTTTTACTTAGCAAGGCTTATTTTTCCAAGTTCATCCATAGTAAAAATACCTTCTTAATGAACGTGTTCGAAGTTTTCTAAATGCCTACCTCCCAGAGTCATGCTCAGTTGCTTGTCTTCACCCCTAACACTGAGCAGCATGAGGCACTGGGACAGGGTCAGGTCTAAGCAGCAGAAGTTTCCCTCCCTACTTCTCTAGTGCTCCTCTGCTCACTGTTCCTCGGTTATTCTCACCCAGAAGGCTCCACATGCAGCAATTTACCTAGAGTTCAGTGATCTTTTATCTGTTTTTCAAAACAATCCTGTCTTCACATTCCTTGAAATCCGAATCCCTGGGCCGGGTGTGATGGCTCATGCCTGCAATCCCAGCACTTTGAGAGGCCGAGGCAGGGGGATCTCTTGAGGACTGGAGTTTGAGACCAGCCTGGGTAACATGGTGAAACCCCGTCTCTCTTAAACAAAACAAAACAAAACAAAAAAAGCAAAGCAAAACAGACACACACACAGAGAAAGAAAGAAAAAGAAAAGAGAAAAGAAAAGAAGAAAGGAAGGGAGGGAAGGGAGGGAAGGGAGGGGAGGGAAGGGAGGGAAGGGAGGGAAGGGAAGGGAGGGAAGGGAGGGAGGGAGGAAGGGAGGAAGGAAGGAAGGGGGGAAGGAAGGAAGGGGGGAAGGAAGGAAGGAAGGGGAGAAAGAAGGAAGGAAGAGGGGAAGGAAGGAAGGAAGGAAAGAAGGAAGGAAGGAAGGAAGGAAGGGGGGAAGGAAGGAAGGAAGGAAGGAAGGAAGGAAGGAAGGAAGGAAGGAAGGAAGGAAGGAAGGAAGGAAGGAAATCCAAGAAATCCTAATTCCTCTCATGGAATGGCTCATTTTCTTGCCTGATCCCTTCTGAGGATATAAAGCTGTTACTTGCAATACCGAATACAGAGAATCTCCATCAAAGAGAGTTTTAGATAGAGTGCTAGGGGGATCATCCCATGTTCACTGCGTGCCCACATGTGCACAGGGCTGCTCCAGGCAGGAGGAAAGCCGTGTGAATAAAACCAAGTCCCCTGTGCACGTGAAACTGAGTGGATCCAGAAGTAAGACAAACAGGGTAAAGGAATAAGGAGGGATGGGTGTGGGTGAAGGTAGCTATTTTAGACAAGGGCAGTCTGGGATGACATTTGAGTAGACACTTGCATAAAATGTGGGAGTGAACTTACAAGGGTCTGGGGAATACCCTCCACGCAGCAGGCAGAGCAAGTGCAGATGCTCTGAGTGTGAAGGGGCTTGCCCTGTTTGAGGAACAGCTAGATGCCAGTGCCACTAGACCAAGGTAAAGGGGACAGGGCCGGAGGGCAGGCAGGGGCTTGACCATGGACAGCCTTGCCAGCCACAGTAAGTATGTTGGAAGATTTAAGAAAGGAAGTGACAGCCGGACGCAGTGGCTCACGCCTGTAATCCCAGCACTTTGGGAGGTTGAGATGGGTGGATCATTTGAGGTCAGGAGTTCAAGATGAGCCTGGCTAACATGGTGAAATGCCATCTCTACTAAAAATACAAAAAAAATTAACGGGGCATAGTGGCACACACCTGTAATCCCAGCTACTTGGGAGGCTGAGGCAGGAGAATTGCTTGAACCTGGAAGACGGAGGTTGCAGTGAGCTGAGATTGCGTCACTGCATTCCAAGTCTGGGTGATAGAGCAAGACTCCATCTCAACAACAACAACAACAAAAAAAAAAAAAAAAAAAAAGAAAGAAAAGAAAGGAAGTGACATGGCCTGATCTACATTATTCCAAGGTCAAGCTGGCTCAGGGGGAGGCTGCTATACTTGCACTCTCTCTAAGGGAGAGCTGGTGGTGTTGGCTCTGAAATGGAGATGGGCAGCTGGACCACTGGCCACAGGGTGAGCACGGAAGCACATAAATGAATTAGGAGGCTCAGCAGAGTCCTCCGGATGACAGATAATGAGGCAAAGGACTAGGGATAGATGTGGAAGAGGTGTGAGAAGTGTTTGGACTCAGAACATTTACCGAAGACAGAGCCAACTAGACTTGTTAACAGATAAGAGATGGAGTGTAAGAGAAAAGAGAAAAGCCCTGGGTGACTATGTGTTTGGCCAGAGCACCTGAGTTTAAGAAAAGGTGTCCCATTTTTTGAGAACTGGAGGGAGTGCAGACTGGAATGGAACATGGATAAGGACTTTGGGGGATCAGAAGTTTGTTTTGGGGCCAGGCGCAGTAGCTCACGCCTGTGATCCCAGCACTATGGGAGGCGGAGGCAGGCAGATCACCTAAGGACAGGACTCTGGGACCAGCCTGGCCAATACGGCAAAATCCCATCTCTATTACAAATACAAAAATTAGCCGGCCATGGAGGCGCATGCCTGTGATCCCAGCTACTTGGGAGGCTGAGGCAGGAGAATGGCTTGAACCTGGGAGGCGGAGGTTGCAGTGAGCCGAGATCATACCACTGCACTCCAGCCTGGGTGACAGAGTGAGACTCTGTCTCAAAAAATAAATAAATAAATAAATAAATAAATAAATAAATAAATAAATAGTTTGTTTTGGGGTAGGTTAACAGGGTCACTGCAGTACACCACTCTGGAGCCATCATTCACACTTGCTGGACTCCAGGCCTCTGCTGACAAGGATGCAATGGTGATGCTGTATTAGGCATCTAAGGAGAGATGTCAAACAGGTGGCCGAACAAGAATCATGTGAGATACAAAGCATGAGTCAAGTAATTCTCACAATTCCCAGAAGAAAAAGAAAGTATCATTAATTCCAGCTTACAAAGGAGAAACACAAAATCCAAGATCACATTGCAAGCCCATGAAATCAAGAAAAGAATTTAAGTGTCCTGTTGACTAAGTATGTTATCCCATAAAAGATAAAATTTTAAGAGAAATTTCTTTTTTTGAGATTCAGGGGGTGGGTCTCACTATGTTGTCCAGGCTGGTCTTGAACTCCTGGCCGTGAGCAGTCCTCCTGCCTCAGCCTTTCAGGTAGCTGGAAGAAAAAATTTATTTTTTTTTGGCTCACCAGACCAGTGGTTTTGCAGGTGGAACAACCACAGTGGTGAAAGGGCCCACTCTTAATGAACAGAATGCCACTTTTACATGTTCTTTCAAAACAAAGAAGATGGCTGGGCGCAGTGGCTCATGCCTGTAATCCCAGCACTTTGGGAGGCCGAGGTGGGCAGATCACCTGAGGTGAGGAGTTTGAGACCAGCCTGGTCAACATGGTGAAACCTCGTCTCTACTAAAAATACAAAAATTAGCTAGGTGTGGTGGTGGGCGCTTGTAATCCCAGCTATGTGGGAGGCTGAGGCAGGAAAATTGCATGACCCTGGGAGGCAGAGGTTGCGGTGAGCCGAGATTGCACCATTGCAGTCCAGCCTGGGCAACAAGAGCGAAACTCCGTCTCAAAAAAAAAAAAAAAAAAAAAAGAAAAGAAAAAATCAGAAATGGACTTGTAAATAGCTAGATTATATACACAAACTCCTTTTAGTTTTTGCTTTCCTTCATGCTAAGCTTTACCTATTTGCTGTTGTCTCTTATAACAATATTTTTGTTTTCCTAAATGTATTGGAGTCAGTCCATGCTGCAGAACTGGCTTATAGGAAATTAAGCCCCTTCATAAGGTCCACAAACAGGACCTACTGAACATCTAACTTTAAAAAGAATGTTATAGGCTTTAGTGCAGTATCCATTTTCAAACATTTCAGAAACCTCGGGAAAAGTTTTAAATAGTCAATTCTAAGTAACGTGGGGTCTGTAAGCATGCAGGTCTGAGGTTTATAAACATTTTAGTGAGTCACTGAAAGTACTGTATAATTGTTTCCTCTAGAACTCTTCAGATAACTACTGCCAAAAAGTGATTCTGCTTCTGGCCAACACTTAGTGAGTAATGAACCATATTTTCCACCTGCAGGGAGAATTTTTCTTGGAATTCCAGAAAATGTTGGCAAGAACCTCCTGGTTCTCCTTCTGGAGCTACAAATCTTCACAAATTTCTCATATATGATTAGTGGTAATCACTGTGGAAAAGCCTAGACATACTCAAAGGCTGGAGCTACACCAAACAACCTCTAAAACTCTTTTCTTCAATAACTTGACTCAGTGTTCAAAAGTTGCTGGTAAGAGTACATTTACAGTAGTTCTTATGGAGGAATATATGTGTTATCAACTCTGAATTACCCACATCTCAGATAAGCTGATTCACACCCATGTTTATCATTTCAGTGACATTTGGAAATCTATCGGTAAGTCTACAAATCTATCGATAATTCTATCTGTAATTCTATTATAATTCTCTGAACATAAGTTATCAGAGTCTTATCAAGAACCATAAATCATGTATGTTTAATCACGTATGCTTTGACCTCATAGTCTCACTTCTGAGAATTTAGTTTGGGGAAATAATCTCAACCCATACACAATGCAAACAGCTTTGGAAGTAAAGAGTTTTCTACTGTATTGTTTATACAACTAAGTAAATGAGTCAAAAACTGATAATAGCCTATAAATCAAACAATACAGAATTAGTTAGGCAAATTATAACTTTGTTACAATAATGCACAGCTACTAAAATTCCAAATATTTTTTCTTTCTTTTTTAACTTCTCTTCCAATAACTTTGATAAAATTCCAATTATTTAAACTACACTTTTGGCTAGGCACAATGCCTCACTCCTATAATCCCAGCACTTTGAAAGGCTGACGTGGGAAGACTGCTTGAGCCCAGGAGTTCAAGACCAGCCTGGGCAACAGAGCCGGCCCCCTCCCTAAAAAAAAATCTACAAACAAAAACATATACTTTTGCAGGTAAAAACATGGAAAATGCTTACAATATTAAATGGAGAATCGAGAAGAATATAAATTATAGCTATATAGCTATATAAGGATTAACATTCTTAACATTCTTTTTTTTTTTTTTTTTTTTTTTTTGAGACAGATTCTTGCTCTGTGGCCCAGGCTGGAGTACGGTGGCGCAAACTAGGCTCACTGCAAGCTCCACCTCCTGGGTTCACGCCATTCTCCTGCCTCAGTCTCCCCAGTACCCGGGATTAGAGGTGCATGCCACCATGTCCAGCTAGTTTTTTGTATTTTTAGTAGACAGGGTTTCACCGTGTTAGCCAGGATGGTCTCGATCTCCTGACCTCATGATCTGCCCACCTTGGCCTCCCAAAGTGCTAGGATTACAGGCGTGAACCACCACGCCCGGCCTTTTTTTTTTTTTTTTTTTTAGACTGAGTCTCGTCTGTCACGCAGGCTGGTGTGCAGTGGCACGTTCTCAGCTCACTGCAACCTCCACCTCCTGGGTTCAAGCGATTCTCCTGCCTCAGCCTCCGAAGTAGCTGGGATTACAGATGTGCACCACCAAGCCCAGCTAATTTTTGTATTTTTAGTGGAGATGGGGTTTAATTCACCATGTTGGCCAGGCTGGTCTCAAACTCCTGACCTCAAGCAATCTACCCGCCTCGGCCTCCCAAAGTGCTGGGATTACAGGCATAAGCCACTGCGCCCAGACAATATTCTTAAATAGTATACATATCTGAAAATGATATCAGGAAGAAAACTTTGAAAAATGAGGATTTTTGATTTATAAGGGTTTGTGAGATTTTGTCCTTTAATTCAGTTTTAGTAATATTATTTTTATATGCACCCCGAAGGACTGGCCACTAATTCCATTATGTCTACAGAAATGGTGAACATCTCCCCGAAAATGCAATTGCCCTAAGTGGGACCCACCAGGTGAAGAAGCTATAGGGCTTCCTTGTCCAGGGCTTCCAGGACTGCTCATGTTTTCCTGAAGAGACAGATGCAGGCTCAGATGTCAGGCAGGGAAGAACCTAAACTACTAAATTCTTGCAGGGGGAAAAGGTTCTCTTTTTAGTGAATCCGCTTTTTGTTTTGCTTTGTTTTTTTTGGGGGGGGGCGGGGTGGAGTCTCGCTCTGTCACCCAGGCTGGAGTGTAGTAGTGTGATCTCAGCTCACTGCAACCTCCACCTCCTGTGTTCAAGCGATTCTCCTGCCTTAGCCTTCCGAGTAGCTGGGATTACAGACACGTGCCATCAGGCCCAGCTAATTTTTTTTTTTCTATTTTTAGTAGAGATGGGGTTTCACCATGTTGGTCAGGCTGGTCTTGAACTCCTGACCTTGTGATCCGCCCGCCTCAGCCTCCCAAAGTTCTGGGATTACAGGCGTGAGCCACCGCGCCTGGCCGTGAATCTGCATTTTTAAAAAATCAACATATTTTCACCAAAATGAGCCCACAGATTTGTGCATCAGGACAATGGATAGTTATAACATTAAAATGAACTGCATTGTGATACAAAAATATAGTGTATGTGCAGCAAAAAAGCATCTTTTCTCCTAGATACTTAAATAGAAGTAGTAATCCTGTTTTACAGTTAGATTTTTTCTTTTTTTTAATTTTTTTTTTGTGGGGGGGACAGAGTCTCACTCTTTCGCCCAGGCTGGAGTGCAGTGGCGTGATCTCGGCTCACTGCAACCTCTGCCTTCCAGGATCAAGCGATTCTCCTGCCTCAGCCTCCAGAGTAGCTGGGAATACAGGCACATGCCACCGCGCCCGGCTAATTTTTGTATTTTTAGTAGAGATGGGGCTTCACCATGTTGGCCAGGGTGGTCTCAAACTTCTGACCTCAGGTGATCCACCTGCCTTGGCCTCCCAAAGTGCTGGGATTTACAGGTGTGAGCCACTGTGCCCAGCCTACAGTTAGATTTGAAGACTTAAAGATCAAACAGCAGTAGGGCTACAAAGGCAAGAATGCCAATGACCCCCTCTACTTCTATTTCCTTTGAAATCCATACAAAAAAAAGGAAAGAAACATCATCTTTGCACAGAGAGCCATTTTTCATCACACTGACCCTTGTTCATCCATTCAAACACAGCAAAACCTAAGTAAAAAGCAATTTTCAACCAGTATTGTCCATTGAACTTGGACATTCTTTCTATGTGCAGTAATGAGATCCAGCAGTAATCCTGTAAATTCTAAATCATCCTTTGGGCAGCCAGGATTCTGCCACTGTATCAAATGGCCCAATCTGTACTATGCTGATGGTTAAGGATGGTACTTAAGTAAGGCATTATTTCTAGTCAGCCATGAAAAATAGTAGCTGGGTCTAAAATGTTAAAAGCAGCTTCTTGTTTCCTAGGCCATCAACCAATTCCACATTTTATTTATTTATTTATTTATTTTTCGAGATGGAGTCTTGCTCAGTTGCCCAGGCTAGAGTGCAGTGGAACAGTCTCAGCTCACTGCAACCTCCGCCTCCCGGGTTCAAGTGATTCTCCTGCCTCAGCCTCCTGAGTAGCTAGGATTCCAGGTGCATGCCACCACACCCAGTTAATTTCCACACCCGGTTAATTTTTGTATTTTTAGTAAAGATGGAGTTTCACCATGTTGGCCAGGCTGGTTTCGAACTCCTGGTCTCAAGTGATCCTCCCGCCTCGGACTCCCAAAGTGCTTGGATTACCACTTCAAGTGAGCCACCGTGCCTGGCCCAATTCCACATTTTTAGAAATGTCATTTTAAAAATCACTGAACAACTACCATATGACACCTGCTCACAGGAGGCCCTAAACATGCTCCATTTCCTACTTCCCTCCCTCTCTTTCTCTTTTCTTTTCTTTCTCTTTTGAGATGGAGTCTCGCTCTGTCACCCAGGCTAAAGTGCAATGGCACGATCTCCGCTCACAGCAACCTCTGCCTCCCAGGTTCAAGTGATTCTCCTGCCTCAGCCTCCCAAGTAGCTAGAATTATAGGCACGCGCCACTGTGCCTGGCTAATTTTTATATTTTTAGTAGAGACGGGGTTTCGCCTTGTTGGCAAGGCTGGTCTTGAACTCCTGACCTCAGGTGATCTGCCTGCCTCGGCCTCCCAATGTGGTGGGATTACAGGTGTGAGCCACTGCGCCTGGCCAACATGCTCTGTTTTCTGTAACAAGCCCTAATCGAGAAGCTCTGGGGTGGAAATGAGATTCTGTATTGAGTAACAGAATGATTACAGCAAGTGAAACCGGATATGCAGCATCTATATATCAGGATACCTGAACGTTGTGTTAGGAGATTCATATTTGTCTTCTCACAATCGTCCCCACAACTCCCTAAGGTGGCTATGATCAGCCTCAGCTTACAGATTCCTAAGTGGATGCTCAAAGAGTTTTCATAACCTGCCTAGGGCAGGGCTGCCAGGAATCCTGAGCAAGGTTGTCGCCTGGAACGCTTGCGTCCTTTCCTCTCCTCTGCCCACCACCAAGCAGCGGGCTCCAGCTCTGTGAACACAGAACTTCCGTGGCCTCTCCCCATCTTTTAAGACAGACCTGAAGCATGCTGTCAGCCCCTCATCACAGCACAGTGGGAAGGTGACTGAGTCTGGCCTCAGAAGACCTGGATTTGAGTTCTAACTCTGTTATGCTATGTCCACCAATAATTAACCTCACCAGAAGACAAAAATGATAGCATTCCACTGTTCTCTTAAGACTCATCCTTACAAAAATTAGTGTTTACTAAGTTAAGTCAGGGTAGCCAAAAAAAAGTAAAAGCTCTAAAGGAGAAATGTTGGTTATTACGAGAAGGTCTTAAATAGCTCTTTTTCTTCGTTTTCCTTTTTTTTTTTTTTTTTTTTTTTTGAGACAGGGTCTCACTCTGTCACCCAGGCTGGAGTGTAGTGGTGCCATCTCAACTCACTGCAACCTCCGCCTCCCAGGTTCGAGCGATTCTCGTACCTCAGCCTCCCGAGTGCTGGGATTACAGGCGTGAGCCACCGCGCCCAGCCAAACAGCTCTTTTTCTAAGGCTAGCTGCAGATGAGGATGTTCATACTGTTTACTCCAGCATCCTTGAAGGTATGTTGAAAAAAACTCACTGGAAACAAAACCATGCCTGCAAACATGCACTGCCCTGAGAGGGAGGCAGCCTGGGGGACACCCAGCTCCTCGACAGAGCAACACGCCCAGCTCACTTCACCTTCCTGTGCTCTAGGGTCCTTATCTTGGGTAAAATCTGGAAAACTAGCAGTCCCCATTGAGGTTAGCTATTATTATCTATAGCAAGCACGAGGCTAAACACTCGGCCTCCTGAAGTGCTGGGACTACAGGTGTGAGCCATGACGCCCGGCCTCCAATATTATTGGAATAATTTTTAAAATTACAGTGATTAGTATACCACAATGCTAATTCATTATTTACTCATTAGAAATAATGGCAACAATTATGTTAGAAAACAGAAAAAACAGGCCAGGCATGGGGGTTTATGCCTATAATCCCAGCACTTTGGGAGGTTGAGGTGAGAGAATCACCTGAACCCAGCAGTTTGAGACCAGACAGGGCAACATAGCAAGACCTTGTCTCTACAAAATTTTTCAAAACTGGCTGAGCATAGTGGCACATGCCTATAGTCCCAGCTACTTGGGAGGCTAAGATAGGAAGATCACTTAAGTCCAGGAGGTTGAGGCTGCAGTGAGCCATGATCTCACCACTGCACTCCAGCCTGGGCAACAGAATGAGACCCTGTCTCAAGAAAAGAAAGAAAGAAAGAAAAAAGGAAAAAGAAAAAAAGTGCTCATGAGGCATTATATTAAAATAGTACAAACAGGTCAGGTGCGGTGGCTCACGCCTATAATCCCAGCACTTTGGGAGGTCGAGGCAGGCGGATCACCTGAGCTCAGGATTTCGAGACCAGCCTGGCCAACATGGTGAAACTCCATCTCTATTAAAAACACAAAAATTAGCCAGGCATGGCTGGGGGTGCCTGTAATCCCAGATACTGAGGAGGCTGAGGCAGGAGAATTGCTGGAACCCGGGAGGCAGAGGCTGCAGTGAGCCGAGTTCGCGTGACTGCATTTCAGCCCGGGCAACAGAGCGAGGCTCCGTCTCAAAATAAATTCAAAAAATAAAATAAAATAGCACAAATACACACATTTGTTTACTGATATTCTTTCTAATGTTTCAAAAGGTTTCACGATTTTCTAAAATGTCATTTTAATTTAATTACAGAATATTTCAAAAGAGCATGTTTACAGCTCCTCCCAACAGAACATCTGACTCAGAAACCTGTACTTGCAGTTCTCCTTAAAATAAAAGGAACACTATGTATTGCAAGATATTTAATGTGTATATGTACCACCTATAATTTATTCCATAAATTACTATAATTTTTGATTAACAAAAGGAACTAAATCCAAAATACAGATATGACAGACTATTAAAAAAGTCATGATTAACAGTGAGTAAATAAAATACAAAACAACTTGGTCATAACACAGCGTAGGAATATGAGGGGGCGCAGTGGCTCACGCTTGTAATCCCAGCAGTTTGGGAGGCCAAGACGGGTGGATCATTTCAGGTCAGGAGTGCAAGACCAGCCTGGCCAACGTGATGAAACCCTGTCTCTACCAAAAATACAAAAAATTAGCCGGGTATAGTGGCATGTGCCTGTAATCCTAGCTACTTGGGAGGCTGAGGCAGGAGAATCGCTTGAATCTGGAAGGTGGAGGTTGCACTTAGGTGAGATTGTGCTACTGCACTCCAGCCTGGGCAACACAGTGAGACTCTGTCTTGAAAAAAAAAAAAAAAGAGACAAAGCATTGACAAAAGAAACAAATAGGAAAAA
The DNA here is from genome assembly GCF_037993035.2 of Macaca fascicularis. Lineage (NCBI taxonomy): Eukaryota > Metazoa > Chordata > Mammalia > Primates > Cercopithecidae > Macaca > Macaca fascicularis. The sequence continues at coordinate 13,932,017 of NC_088389.1, read as the reverse complement.
AATATAAACCTTTGCAAGGTCAAGGGAAGTTCAGGGTCCAGGGAAGCAGTCCATGATCATGTTAAGATTTCCGGTATTTATTTTATCACTATATTAGACATTTGTACTTCATTCTGAACCTTAGTATTCTGTTTCACTGCATCCTTTCTGTCACTAAAGAAATCTTTAATGAATGGTCCAGCAGAGGTTGTCATCTAATTTAGGGCTCCAGTGCAGGGTTTCTCACACTCAGCACTATAGACATTTCGGGCCAGGTCATTCTTTGTTGTGAAGCTGTCCTATGTATTGCGGGATGCTTAGCTGCCTCCCTGGCCTCTTCTCTCTAGATACCAGTAGCAACCCCTTAGCCACAATCCCTGAGACAACCAAAAGTGTCTCCGAACACTGACAAATGTGGCTGGAGTAGGAGTAAAACTGTCCCTAGTTGAGAACCATTATGCTAATGTCAACAGATGAAGATTCATCTCAGTTTACTGGCATATTGTTGTTTTAAACCAATGGGGTGATCTTAAGGCATTTATCTCTTCCTAACTTTTAAACCTATCCAAGGCCGTATGCTACACATTTATAGTTTAGAAAGAACTAAATTGAGACATTTTCAAATGCTTTCCTGCCCAAGGGCCCTGGCTGCTCTCTATTGAATGCTTGTCCCACGCAGGTCCTAATCATCCCTCAAGTCTTGTTAAGGCCTTAACTGCAAAGTCCCTTGGGAAGCTTCTTCCTGACCCCAGAGCATGAGCATGTCAGCAATCCCATCGTACGCTCTCATAGCACGTTGTACTCTTACTTTGTGGCAACTACCATAATTGCAATTAAATAATCACTTTTGTCATTATTACTTAATGTTTCCTCCATTTCAGCAGAAGTCATAGCAATCTTGTTGGCTCATGCATCCCCAGGGCATTAAAAGAACTGTTGTGGCCGGGCGCAGTGGCTCACGCCTGTAATCCCAGCACTTTGGGAGGCCAAGGCGGGTGGATCATGGTGGTCTGAGGAGTTTGAGACCAGCTCGACCAATACGGTGAAACCCCATCTCTACGAAAAATACAAAAAATTAGCTGGGCATGGCGGTGGGCACCTGTAATCTCAGCTACTGAGGGAGGAGAATCGCTTGAACCCAGGGTGCAGAGGTTGCAGGGAGTCAAGATTGCACCACTTCACTTGAGCCTGGGCAAAACAGCAAAACTCCATCTCAAAAAAAAAAAAAAATCTTTATCACTGGCCAACATGGCTACTTTATTACTAGTAACAAATTATTCTGCACTTCACATGCAATCAAAATACAATGATATAGACCATGGCTTAAAGATAAATCCCTTAAGGCAAAATCATGACTAAGAATAGACTTTGAGCATTCATTTTTGTCTTTGGTTAACAACAAAACCTATTTATGAAAAGATGAAAATGGTGGTAAGAGGAACAATAAGGTGTGCTTCATTAGACAGCAATGAATGAGCTGAGGAACAGAATGGATGTAACTGGGGACATCTTTCCAGTTTTTTGACCTACTTATAAGCACTATTTTTTTTTTTTTGGAGATCAAGTTTTGCTCGTCATCCAGGCTGGAGTGCAATGGTGAGATCTCGGCTCACTGCAACCTCCGCCTCCTGGATTCAAGCAATTCTTGTGCTTCAGACTCCCTAGTAGCTGGGGTTACAGGTGCCCGCCACCACGCCCAGCTAATTTTTATATTTTTAGTAGAGACGGGGTTTCACCATGCTGGCCAGGCTGTTCTCGAACTCCTAAGCTCAGGTGATCCATCTGCCTAGGCCTCCCAAAGTGCTGGGATTACAGGCGTGAGCCACCATGCCTGGCTGATAAACACTAATTTTAATACTGTTTATTCCACAGAGCATACACCATATTATATTACTTACTTGTTTTTTAAATGTCTGATACCCTGAAATATATTTAAATTCCTCAAAGGGATGCATATTCCTGGGTCCACAGATGAGTTTCAGACTGTCTGAAGGACCCTTGACATTTTACGTAGAGACCTAGAAACACTTTCTAGGAACAGGGTCCGTAACTTTTTTTTTTTTTTTTTTTTTTGTTTGAGACGGAGTCTTGCTCTGTTGCCCAGGCTGGAGGGCAGGTGCGCAATCTCGGCTCACTGCAACCTCCGCCTCCCAGGTTCAAGCGTTTCTCCTGCCTCAGCCTCCTGAGTAGCTGGGATCACAGCTGCATGCCACCACGCCTGGCTAATTTTTGTATTTTTAATAGAGACGGGGTTTAATAGAGACAGGGTCTCAAACTCCTGACCTTGTGATCCGCCAACCTCGGCCTCCCAAAGTCCTGGGATTACAGGCGTGAACCACCGCACCCAGCTGGGGTCCATAACTTTAATATGATTCTCAAAGGTGTGAGTTTAAGACCCATAGTCTTACATGGTTTTATTTAATTTTAATCATCTAGGGATATTCCCACTGTGTTTGGTCCATCCTCTAGGAAGAAAAAGAATAAAGTTTTGCTTACTGATTTCCTCTCCTGTTTCAGTTCCTGAACATAGCGTGCCAAGTCCACAATGATCTGTGATGCCATGTTCTCGGAGATAACTTCATGCTGCCCCGCATAATCATTCATTTCGTTCAGGGTGGAAATGAAAGCTTTACATGACGTATACCTATGGAACAGAACACACACCACTCCGTTTCACACAAGGCCACGTTCATTCATATTCTGCTTTACACCAAGAAAATATTAATTAAAATCAGGTTAATTGGCATCACCTCCCATAGGATCCTGAGTATTCATTACACATCGAGTCTTCTCATCAAAATGGCTCAGAATTAATTACAATGGAAACACTTTTCATTTTGCAAAACTGAACCGTTCTGCGTAATGTAATATTTGGCTTTAATACTTAGCCAAGATATAATCCAAAATTCATATACATGCTGCATGTACTAATGTAAAGGATATTTAGATATACATTAGAGATATAGTATTTGAGCTGTCTGTGTTAAGATGCCTTAATCACTGACTGAAATGGACATATTTCTTGGGTGAATGATTAGCATAACAGGGACTCCTGATAGTGCCAAACCAAATCAAGACTCTGGAATGCAGATTCCATACTTCCTGTTTTTGCTTAATTACATTCTAAAGTTTTCCTAATTACTTTAATTGAAACAATCTGGCATAGGTCCAGTGACTCCGTATAAGAAAAGTTAATTATGTTTTTATTGTTCTCTCCTCCAATTTAAAAACTGACACAAAATGAATGGGAAATGCAACTTATTTTTATAGACATGTATTTCTCCTTTCTGTGTGTAGTCACCAATGGCATGTGTCTATTACAAGACAATTTTCAATGGTAAACATACTTGTATTCTTCTTCCTCCTTCGAGTTCTTTTTAGGTTGGTACTTCTTTGAAAGATTCCTAAAATAAAAATGCAGACATGTCAGCTTTACATAGAAAGATAATTGAGAAATCAGGAATGAAAGATAACATTAGTGCTTTTGTTACAAGTTTAAAACAAACAAAAAAAATGTCCCCAGCTGAAATTCATTTCCTTCAATCTTTCAACATGTGTGATGAAGCTACTGTTATTAAGAACGTGCACAGCTTTTCATCTTTTGTCTCAAAGGCAGAGCAAATAAGAACAGAATTATTTAATTGGAGAGGACAGACCATGTGTAAATATGCAGTGGCTTTCTTTTTTTTGAGATGGAGTCTCATTCTGTTGCCCAGGCTGGAGTGCGGTGGCATGATCTCAGCTCACTGCAACTTCCGCCTCCCGGGTTCAAGTGATTCTCCTGCCTCAGCCTCCTGAGTAGCTGGGACTACAGGTGCCTGCCACTACGCCTGGCTAATTTTTTTTTGTATTTTTAATAGACAGGAGGTGTCACCATGTTGGTCAGGCTGGTCTTGAACTCCTGACCTCAAATGATCTGCATGCCTCGGCCTCCCAAAGTGCTGGGATCACAGGTGTGAGCCACTGCGCCCAGCCGTTCAGTGGCTTTCATTTGTAGCACTGAGCTGTTTTTCTTATCAGGCCACCATTCTCTCGTGGTCATCCTGAGTTAGGGCATTATTGCTTCAAATCCAAGGAAAACTGTGTCCAAATGTTTAAATTAAAACATTTAACACCGGCCGGGCACGGTGGCTCATGCCTGTAATCCCAGTACTTTTGGGAGGCCGAGGCAGGCAGATCACCTGAGGTTGGAAGTTTGAGACTGGCCTGACCAACATGGAGAAACCCCGTCCCTACTAAAAAAAAAAAAAAATTAGCTGGGCATGGTGGTGTATGCCTGTAATCCCAGCTACTCAGGAGGCTGAGGCAGAAGAATCGCTTGAACCCGGGAGGAGGAGGTTTTAGTGAGTCGAGATTGCGCCATTGCACTCCAGCTTGGGCAACAAGAGTGAAACTCTGTTTAAAAAAAAAAAAAAAAAAAAAATCAGAGTTCAAGGGCATGTTTCTAAGGCTGTGTTGGCTGCTCTACCAGCGAGCACATGAAAACCACCTGTGAATAAGTCTTCTTGAAGGAAGTCGAAACAATATTTTGGGAGTATTGATGCTAAGACATTTAACTAGAAAAACTTTTAACCTGCCTAGCAGGTTTGCATTGAACACATTCAGACTGGCCAAAATCATCCTAGTTTCCCTTCCTAATCTCATCTCGAAGTTAAGAATCTAAATATTTTTCTTTATATTTACAAATAGACACAAAAACTAAGAGGTAATCACATAAAAAAAAAAACCCTAACACTGGTTCTACTGACTGATTTATCGTGGGTCCTGACTTCAGGTGACTGTAGTTAGAGAAATGGCCATAGCATGTTTTCTTGTTTGTTTGAGACAGAGTTTCCCTCTTGTTTCCCAGGCTGGAGTGCAATGGCACGATCTTGGCTCACTGCAACCTCCGCCTCCCGGGTTCAAGTGACTCTCCTGCCTCAGCCTCCCGAGTAGCTGGGATTGCAGGCATACACCACCATGCCCAGCTAATGTCTGTGCTTTTTAGTAGAGACGGGGTTTCGCCACATTGGCCAGGCTGGTCTCGAACTCCTGAGCTCAGGTGATCCACCCACCTCGGTCCCCCGAAGTGCCACTGCACCCGGCCAAGAAATAGCGAGAGCATGCTGAGCAGTAATCCACAGTAGGAACTCGCCATGTGTCAGCATCTCAGTCCTCACTTCCTTGTTAATTCCCTGTTGCTATTCCTCTTTATTATTTCACATTTTACTTTTATTTCTTCTACTTCCCCCGAATCTACAGATGTGCCTAGAAAAATATGTGATAATGAATTTACAATTTTGATCATGGTGTGTTTTGCATACCAAGTGACATGTAGTTTCATCTGTAACAAATGCTACTAGATGATGGGAGAGACCACCGGCTTTAGTACAAAGGGTATGGCTCTGGAAATCAAGAGACCATGTGCCTGGACAGCATGACCTGGGCAAATGAGCCAGTCTGTGCTTCCCGTTCCTAATGTGTACGTCAGCAGGGGTTGGACAACATGACCTCCATTGTCCTTCTTGTTTTGAAATTCTGAGGACTAGATAACATCCAGTAGAATATCAACTGTTGCAGTTATTCAAAAAATGGAGGCATGTATATATAATAATAGTTTAAAAGTTATAATTAGACCAACTGATGAAAGAAAGTAGTTAATTCAAGACTGAGATCATGTTGGCATACACGTCAACGTATCAACTATGACATGCTTTCTCTGCCAATACTGAAGATACATAGCAGAGTTTAATAATTCTAGATCCAAAAGAATGTGAAAAAGCAATGATTTCCTTAAAGAACGTCCCTTGGAGAAAAAGCAATGCAAAAAAGAGAAATATTTTATGTCAAAAGCATGGTACAGGTCTTTGAGTTGGATTATGATCACAATCACTCCTTAAAAGGTAGATGTAGTAAAAACACCACAAGGATCAAAAATGAAAGGAGACCGGGCACGGTGGCTCACGCCTGTAATCCCAGCACTTTGGGAGGCCAAAGCGGGCAGATCACAAGGTCAGCAGTTCGAGACCAGCCTGACTAACATGGTGAAATCCCGTCTGTACTAAAAATACAAAAATTAGCTGGGCTTGGTGGTGTGTGCCTGTAATTCCAGCTATTCGGGAGGCTGGGGCAGGAGAATGGCTTGAACTCGGGAAGCAGAGGTTGCAGTGAGCTGAGATTGTGCCACTGCACTCCAGCCTGGGCGACAGAGCGAGACTCCATCTCAAAAAAAAAAGAAACGGAAGTGTACGCAAAACAGATGACTACATAATCAATGGGTTATTTTCCAAATATATTGAGAGCAGCACATATGGGTGATTAGAGTACTGGAAAAGCCTAGTGGCTGCATGTGAGGTATTTCTAGTGCATGGTTTATTTTACAATTCATTGTTATTTTTTATTTTAATTTTTTTAGAGACAGGGTCTTGTTCTGTCACCTGGACTGGAGTGCAGCGGTGTGATCATGGCTCACTGCAGCCTCGAACTCCTGGGCCCCAGGGATCTTCCCACCTTAGCCTCCCAAGTAGCTAGGACTACAGGTACACACCACCACACCCAGCTCATTTTTATTATTTATTTTCTGTAGAGACCGAGTCTTGCCATGTTGCTGAGGCTGGTCACAAACTCCCAGCCTCAAGCAATCCTCTCACCTCAGCCTCCCAAAGTGCTGGAATTACAGGCATGAGCCACCGTGCCCAGACTACTACATGCTTTTAAATATTAATCATTTTGGCCAGGCGCGGTGGCTCAAGCCTGTAATCCCAGCATTTTGGGAGGCCGAGACAGGTGGATCACGAGGTCAGGAGATCGAGGCCATCCTGGCTAACCCGGTGAAACCCCGTCTCTACTAAAAAATACAAAAAGCTAGCCGGGCAAGGTGGCGGGCGCCTGTAGTCCCAGCTACTCGGGAGGCTGAGGCAGGAGAATGGTGTAAACCCGGGAGGTGGAGCTTGCAGTGAGCTGAGATCTGGCCCCTGCACTCCAGCCCGGGCGACAGAGCGAGACTCTGTCTCCAAAAAAAATAAAAAAATTAAAAATTAATCATTTCTTCTGTTACCTGTAACTTACAAATTGAAAATACTACTTCTAAATTCACACCTTATATAAAAATTATTCCAAAATGTTAAATCCACATTTTCTTTGTAGCTTCCTTCCAGTCCTTAGCAGCCATAAAAATCATGTAAGTTTTATATCTAGTTGAAGGAAGCCTTACTTGAGTCTGAATCTATTGATCCAGGTAAAACCAGTACTCTTTATAGTTCTCTTTTACCAGTCAAATCCTAAACAGGATTAAATTAGATCCCTTGTAGGTGATATACGGTAAAGACCATTGAGTTCTGATGAATGGGAATCACTTTGACAATACTGCCATATATAGCATTCAAAATGCTTATTAAAAGCACTAATAAATAATTCACTCTATAAATACCAGCATAAACCTAGAAGCTAAAGAGATCTCGAAGTGAACTTCATTTCTAAGGATATTTATCTCAGGAACTACAAAAAAAGGTCAACTTTCCATTGCTGTTCTCTTGGGACAAGCTTTTTGCCCATTTGTATTACCGTTATTTAAAAAACGAACACGGTTCGTTTGGGCATAGTGGCTCACACCTGTAATCCCAGCACTTTGGGAGGCCAAGGTAGGCAGATCGTGAGTTCAAGACCAGCCTGGCCAACACGGAGAAACCCTGTCTCTACTAAAAATACAAAAATTAGCTGGGCATGGTGGCACATACCTGTAGTCCCAGCTACTTGGGAGGGTGATACAGGAGAATCGCTTAAACCTGGGAGGCGGAGGTTGCAGTGAGCTGAGATCATGCCACTGCACTACAGCCCGGGTGACAGAGACTTCGTCTCAAAACAAAACAATCAGGCCGGCGCGGTGGCTCAAGCCTGTAATCCCAGCACTTTGGGAGGCCGAGACGGGCGGATCACGAGGTCAGGAGATGGAGACCATCCTGGCTAACACGGTGAAACCCCGTCTCTACTAAAAAATACAAAAAACTAGCCGGGCAAGGTGGCGGGCGCCTGTAGTCCCAGCTACTCGGGAGGCTGAGGCAGGAGAATGGCATAAACCTGGGAGGCGGAGCTTGCAGTGAGCTGAGATCCGGCCACTGCACTCCAGCCCGGGCGACAGAGCAAGACTCCGTCTCAAAAAAAAAAAAACAAAAAACAAACAAAACCCATAACAACACAACAAAAAAAAAAACAAACAAGCAAATAAACCACTTAAAAAAACTTTTGGCCGGGCGCGGTGGCTCAAGCCTGTAATCCCAGCACTTTGGGAGGCCGAGGCGGGCGGATCACGAGGTCAGGAGATCGAGACCATCCTGGCTGACACGGTGAAACCCCGTCTCTACTAAAAAATACAAAAAACTAGCTGGGCGAGGTGGCGGGCGCCTGTAGTCCCAGCTACTGGGGAGGCTGAGGCAGGAGAATTGCGTGAACCCAGGAGGCGGAGCCTGCAGTGAGCTGAGATCCGGCCACTGCACTCCAGCCTGGGCGGCAGAGCGAGACTCCGTCTCAAAAAAAAAAAAACAAAAACAAAAAAAAAAAAAAAAAACTTTTGATTTATGGGGTCTTTCTGAGAAATCTGACGTGTTTTCAGGTAGAAAATCTCAACTTGTTTTTCAGGTAGCCTAACTAAAAGGTAAAAGAAAAAAATAAACATTCTTTTATAAGGATGGTGGATTTAGACCTGGCTGATTCGAAAACCCACAGGAAGGCTTTAAAAATTAATTACTCGGCCCTATTCCAGAGCCTCTGCAACAGAAGGTCCAGGGTGGGGCCCAAGAATGTTTTGTGTTTTCTTCACTCTTTTATTTTTTTAAAGCTCACCACAAGATTTCTGGATCAAGATGGCAGAATAAAATGCAGCCAGAGAATTGTGCTTTCCCAACAACAAAAGGTGAAAAAATAAAAGTCAGGGAAAATTTTAACAGCAGAAAACTAAAAAAAAAAAAAAGAAGAAGAAGAAAGGAGTCTAACCTCAGTCCATACACTTTAGAAAGTAATGACAAAGAAGAGAAACAGAAAATTCTAGGACAGAATGGAGCTGAATCCTTCCTCCCCATCACAGAAAGGGAAATAACGTCCACTAACACTGAAAGTCAACCCAGACAGAAGTAAACTGGGAGGTAAGCACTCAGGGAATAGTGATGGAAAAATTCTGAGAGGAAGACATCTATGCTGACCACCCAAGGCCTTGGGCAGAAGCCGGGGCTCGCCCCCGGGAGGTCCACTTTCCAGGCTTCAGGCTAAGTGCCCTGGGGGTTCACCCCACACCCAGGGAGTCCACAGGATTAGGGATATGGGTGGGCTGTGTCCCTACCCAAATCTCAACTTGAATTGTATCTCCCAGAATTCCCACATGCTGTGGGAGGGACCCAGGGGGAGGTAATTGGATCATGGGGCGCTGGTCTTTCCTGTGCTATTTTCGTGATAATGAATAAGTCTCACAAGATCTGATGGGTTTATCAGGTGTTTCCGCTTTTGCTTCTTCCTCATTTTCCCTTGCTGCTGCCATGTAAGAAATGCCTTTTTGCCCTCAGCCATGATTCTGAGGCCTCCCCAGCCATGTGGAACTGTAAGTCAAATTAAACCTCTTTTTCTTCCCAGTCTCGGGTATGTCTTTATCAGCGGCGTGAAAACGGACTAATACAATTAGGAAAATCTTTGACCTAATGGTGTAAACCCCATAACAGAACCTCTAACAAAGTTTCAGAAGAAATGACAGAGCTCAGAGTCTCAAAGTCAGGCCCTTTCCCCACCCCGACTCTACAAACACCTGTCCTTGGCCTTCAGCAAACCAAGCAGAACATACAATACCCCAGCCTCAAGTGGAACTCCAAGGGAAAGACCAGTGGCACCAGAAATGGAAGGAAGCGTGGCAAGGAACACTCACCTACACTCCATCAGAGCAGACGGCACCGGTGCGGCTCACGTTAGAATCAAATACACGACCGGTGTTGGCCTAAGACCTTTACGCTCTTTACCTCATTAAGCCCGCTCAGCAACCTTATAAGGTGAGGATGATAATGATGATGATTCACATTTTACAGATGAAAAAGATGAAACAAGGAGAGTAATTTGACTCAATTCATACTGCTATTAAGTGGAAGAACCAGGATTACATCCCAGGCATTGGGACTCTTGAGTCTGATGAACTCAACCACTTCACTAAACTGCCCCTATTAAACAGAAGCCAGGTGGCCAGGGGCGGTGGCTCATGCCTGTAATCCCAGCAGTTGGGAGGCCGAGGTGGGCGGATCATCTGAGGTCAGGAGTTTGAGACAAGCCTGGCCAACATGGCAAGACCCTGTCTCTACTAAAAATACAAAAATTAGCCAGCCATGGGCCGGGCGTGGTGGCTCATGCCTGTAATCCCAGAACTCTGGGAGACGGAGGCGGGTGGATCACCTGAGGACAGGAGTTTCAGACCAGCCTGACATGGTGAAACCCCGTCTCTACTAAAAATACAAAATTAGCCAGGTGTGGTGGTGGTGCATGCCTGTAATCCCAACTACTCGGGAGGCTGAGGCAGGAGAATCGCTTCAACCCAGGAGGCAGTGGTTGCAGTGAGCCAAGATTGCACCACTGCACTCTAGCCTGGGCAACAAGGGCAAAGCTCCATCTCAAAAAAAAAAAAAAAAAAAAAAAAATCACCAGGTGTGGTGGTGTGTGCCTGTAATCCCAGCTGCTTGGGAGGCTGAGGCAGGAGAATTGCTTGAACCTGGGAGGCAGAGGTTGCGGTGAGCTGAGATCGCACCACTGCATTCCAGCCTGGGCAACAGAGTAAGACTTTGTCTCAATAAATAAATAAATAAATAAATAAATAAATAAATAAATAAAAGCAAGGTGAAAGATATGACAGGTAATACAGAAGGAAAAGGAAAAAAAAACTGCAGTCTGCAAGAAAACAGATAAGGAAAATAAGCAAAAATCACCCTCCTCCAGATTATTTATACTATAGACAAACTTAGTAAAAACACAAAGGCAATAAATCCAGAATCCCAACACTACGGGATAAAATAAAATGGAATGAGAAGGAAGACACAAAGCTGAGGAAATGAACTAGGGACTAAAATATACCACTATAGAACCCATCAATAAATGAGGGTGGATATCAAATTTAATAGAGGAAAGGTTTGAAATAACCATAATGTGAAAACAATCAGAAAAAAAAAAAAGGATCTAAAGAATAAGATGAAATGTAAGGATAACTCATATCTCTGAAGTATATGACCCAGTAAGTAGAACAGAAAAAACATTCAGACATAATCAAAAAACGTTCCCCTGAAATAAATGAAGCATAGAATTTACACTGGAAAGAGCTCTAAGAAAAGCTATCTGATAAACGATGATCAACTCCAATGAAGTTATCAGACTGCTAAGATGAACTAAAATTATTCATATATTTACTCAGAAGCAGCCATGTTGCCTACAGAGAAAAACATTTGGCTGGCCCCAGACTCTTCCTCCAAAAGACGATGCAGCCACATGGAGAGAGAAAGAAATTGTGACCAGAGAACAACCAAGTCAAAGTGTTAAAGTATGGTGGCATTCTCAAGCAAGAAAGAACTCAGGGAACACGTCCCAAGCTCTAACTAGGGGGAACATATTCTTCTTTAATGCCGAGAGTCAAGGAGAGACGCTGTTGTAGAGAGAAGTGTTGAGATGACTCTACATTCAAATATAGAACTACGACAAAACGGGTTTCAGAACCAAGTCATATAACTCAACTGGAAGAAGGAGCAAAATATGTATACATATTTTCCTTATCTTTCATAGCAGGCAATTGAGCCTGTTTAAAATTTCAACATGGAATTATACACAATAACATCCTACAAGGTTTTTTTCATAATCTTTTTGATAAATTTTACAAAAGTTTAATATTTATTTTTTTTGAGACAGTCCGTCACCCAGGCTGGAGTGCAGTGGCGTCATCTTGGCTCACTGCAACCTCCGCCTCCTGAGTAGCTGGGGTTACAGGCATGTGCCACCATGCCTGGCTAATTTTTGTGCTTTTAGTAGAGAGACGGGGTTTCACCATATTAGCCAGGCTGGTCTCAAACTCCTAACGTCAGGTCATCTGCCCGCCTCGGCCTCCTCAAATGCTAGGATTACAGGTATAAGCCACCATGCCTGACCTAAAGAGTTTAATTTTTAAAGCTTAGCAGATCCCTCAGTTTCACTTTATTGTCGTTTATACTGTTAAATTTAAATTCACTTTATATATATGATATATACAATATGCAATATGTTGTATAAAATGATTTCACCTAGTTACCCTCTATATACAATGAGCTCCAATTAAAAACAGACCAAGACGCCGGGCGCGGTGGCTCAAGCCTGTAATCCCAGCACTTTGGGAGGCCGAGGCGGGCGGATCACAAGGTCAGGAGATCGAGACCACAGTGAAACCCCGTCTCTACTAAAAATACAAAAAATTAGCCGGGCGCGGTGGCGGGCGCCTGTAGTCCCAGCTACTCAGGAGGCTGAGGCAGGAGAATGGCGGGAACCCGGGAGGCGGAGCTTGCAGTGAGCCGAGATCGCGCCACTGCACTCCAGCCTGGGCAACAGCGTGAGACTCCGTCTCAAAAAAAAAAAAAAAAAAAAAAAAAAAAAAAAACAGACCAAGACTTGAATGGTTCATTTTTTAAAAGCATAAATGGCTCAGATGTATCAAAAGATGTTCAACCCCCATGCATACTAAGAGAAATGCAAGTTAAGACCTAGATGTACCAATTGTTAAGTATCAAGTTGACAAAGATCAGTTTGGAAACAAAGCAGCAGTGAGGGTGAGGTTGAGCAGGCCCTGTTACTCTGCTAACAGAGTGTCAGGGGCCATAGCTTCTGGAAAGGGACTGGAGATCATGCCACTGCACTCCAGCCTGGGTGACAGAAACTCCGTCTCAAAAATAAATTAGGTTCAGACTCAGAAAAAAAAAATTAGGAATTTCAACCTACACTATCTTGAATAGATAAGTGACCTACAGCAGGGGTTGGCAAACATTTTCTGTAAAGGACCAGAAAGCAAATATTTCAGGGCCAGGTGTGGTGGCTCATGACTGTAATCCCAGCACTTTGGGAGGCCGAGGCAGGTGGATCATGAGGTCAGGAGTTTGAGATCAGCCTGGCCAATATGGTGAAACCCCACCTCTACTAAAAATATGAAAATTAGCCAGGCATGGTGGCGTGTGCCTATAGTCCCCGCTGTTCAGGAGGCTGAGGCAGGAGAATCCCTTGAACCCGGGAGGTGGAGGTTGCAGTGAGCCGAGATTGTGCCACTGCACTCCAGCCTGGATGACAGAGTGAGACTCTGTCTAAAAAAAAAAAATTTAGACTTGCAGGTAACTGCATCTCTTTTGCAACTACTCAACAGCCAATTGTCCGCAAAAGTGGCCATAGACAATATGCATGGGCACGGCAACATTCCAACAAATCTTTATTTACAGAACCAAGTAGTGGATGGATTTGGCCCATGCTAAGACCTGATCTACAGGAATCAAAGTCTCCTATGTTTATGTCTTAAAATAAGTTAGCATTTTCCCCTGCAATGCAGAAAAAAAAATATTTAATGATAGATGTCTCTCCCAAAGGTCACACTATTTTTAAACATCATATTACCATTTCAAGCAAGTATCTGTTGAATATGTTGTTGCCACACTGGCCTTTCTATTCCTTGTACATGTTCCCATCTCAGGACCTTTGTACTTGCTCCCCCCACATCCTCACATGTCTGGCTTCTTTTTATGATTCACTTCTCAAGCAATGGGTTTTCCCTGACCAGCCTAGCTAAGTAACAACCCCTGACTTCATTCTCTATCGCATCATTGCGTTTACATATTTGGAGTCATAAACGCTATCTTAAATACTTGAATTTTTTGCTAATTTGCATGCAGTTCTGTTATCCGCTGTGAGAAGGTGAGCACTCCAGGTTCAGGCACTTCCTGCGTCTCGTTCATTAAAGCATCCCTAGTGACTGGCACCTCGTTGTTCTTTTTGTTGTTAAAATCTCATCAGCTCTCACAGGCCGGTGCAAACACATAATTCCCCATAAAGCAAAGCTGGCTAAATATCTTAGGCCTGTACCCTGCCGATTCACTCACAATCTACAAATATTTACTGGGCACCTACTATATGCCAGGCACTGTTCTGCACTGTGACACATTAGTGAGCACAACCCAAAGATCCCCACCCATAAGGGGCTTGCATTCTAGCTGAGAGGCTGCAGGAGACAGTGAGCAGTAAATATAATAACACAGATTTCTCTGGGAAGGTTTGGGGAGATGTTGTTCAAATGAGACAAAATTTTAGGAGAAATAAGTTCAAGAGATCTAGTGTACAACATGGTGTCTCCAGTTAATAACAATGTATTGTATACTTGAAAATTGCCAGGCCGGGTGCTCACACCTGTAATCCCAGCAGGTAAGAGGCCTCGGCGGGAGGATCGCTTGAACCCAGAAGTTCAAGAACAGCATGGGCAACATGGTGAAATTCTGTCTCTAAAAAAAATACAAAAATTAGCCGGGTGTGGCAGCGCATTCCTGTGGTCCCAGCTACTTGGGAGGCTGAGGTGGGAGGATCACTTGAGCCTGGGAGGTGAGCCAAGATCATGCCGCTGCACTCCACCCGAGATGACAGTGAGACCCTGTCTCAAGAAAGAGGGAAGGGAAGGGGAGGGAAAGAGAGGGGTTGCTAACTTGCTAGAAGAGTAGATTTTAATGTTCTTACCACAAAAAAAATTAAGTTTGTGCAGTGATGCATATGTTAATTAGCCTGATTTGGGCATTCTGCAGTGTATACATATTTCAAAACATCATGTTGTATACCATAAATATATATAATTTTATATACAAATAATATAGAAAGATATATTGTCAATTTTCAAAACTAAATAAATGAGAAGACTATATAAAATGGTAGAAAGTTACCAGTAATATAGGAAAAGTGAAAAGCAAAGCAGGCTAAGTGGGCTAGGGGACGAAGTGGGCCTCACTGAGCAGAAACTGGAAGGAGGAGAGGGAGTCAGGCACGTGGAGCCTGGGGAAGAACACACAGGTGATATCTGCATGGAAGGGCCAGCACAGTAGCTCTCGGGTGAGGGGATGCCTGGCATGTACAAGAAACAGGAAGGAGGCCTCTGTATGGTTACAGCAGAGAGAAGGAGGAAGAGAGTTAAAACAGATGATGTCAGAAAGGTGTGGGGACCAGATTACACAAGGTTTTGTAGGACTTTTACTGTAAAGTTTTTGGATTTACTCTGAATGAAATGGGGACGCATTGGAATTTTGAACAGAGGAGTACTGTAATCCGGCTGCTTTGTAGAAATCAGGGAATAGGGGATAGAGGTAGAATAAGGGAAACTAATTAGTAGACTCATCATAACCAGGAAAAAGATCATGGACCACATAGCCCATGTGACATGGACCACAGGGGCAGCAGTGGAGGTGATAATGAGTGTCAGTTCCTGGATAAATCTGTAGAGGAGCCAAGATTTCCTGATGGCTTGGGATGGGGAGTGTGAGAATGTGAGAGAAAGAAGACAGCCACAGATGATGACACCAGGGGTTTTTTTTTTTTTTTGAGATGGAGTCTTGTTCTGTCACACAGGCTGGAGTGCAATGGCACAATCTCGGCTCACTGCAACCTCTGCCGGCCGGGTTTCAAGGGATTCTCCTGTCTTAGTGTCCTGAGTAGCTAGGATTACAGGCACCCGCCACCAAGCCTGGCTAATGTTTTTATATTTTTAATAGAGACAGGGTTTCACCATGTTGGATGGGCTGGCCTTGAACTCTTGATCTCAAGTGATTCGCCCGCACCTGGGTGATGCTACGGTTTTTGACCTACACCAGGAAGGATGCAGCTACCCTCAGGTGAGTGGAGGAAAATCTAGGTCGTGGAAATGCAGGTTTTTATTTTTTTTGAGATAGGGTCTTGCTCTGTTGCCCAGGCTAGAGTGGAGTAGTGCAATCATGGCTCAATGCAGCCCCAGTGTCTTAGGCTCAAGCATCCACCCTCCTCAGCCTCTCGAATAGGTGAGACTACAGGTGTGCGCCACCATGCCTGGCTAATTTTTAAAAATTCTTTTTAGAGGCAAGGTCTTGCTGTGTTGCTCAGGCTCGTCTCCAACTCCTGGCCTCAAGTACCCACCTCGGCCTCCTGAAGTGCTGAGATTTTAGGTGTGAGCCACTTCACTTGGCCTAGACATGTGGATTTTTAAGTTGGGGAGATCAGGAGTTCAGTTTCAGACATGTTACATTTCAGATGGTTTTTAGATGTTTCTTTTCTTTCTTTTTTTTGAGACGGAGTCTTGCTCTGTCACCCAGGCTGGAGTGCAGTGGTACAATCTCGGCTCACTGCAAGCTCTGCCTCCCGGGTTCATGCCACTCTCCTGCCTCAGCCTCCCGAGTAGCTGGGACTACAGGTGCCCACCACCATGTCCAGCTGATTTTTTGTATTTTTAGTAGAGATGGGGTTTCACCGTGTTAACCAGGATGGTCTCGATCTCCTGACCTCGTGATCTGCCCGCCTCGGCCTCCGAGGCGGGATTACAGGCATGAGCCACTGCGCCCGACCAAGTTTTTAGACATTTCTAAGTGGAGATTTTGAGCAAGCTGTTTCTGGAATTCAGGAGAGAGGTCTGGCTTGGAGATCCATATCTGCGAGTTGTTGCCATACGGATCATGCCTAAAGCCATGAGACAGTTGAGGTCACTGGAAGAGTACAGACTAGGAAGGGAGAAGGACTGAGAAGCAGGTGCTGGGCACAGCGATGTGAAGAGGAGGCGCCAACAAGGGAGACTGTGGTGGGAAGAACACCAGTAGCCTACTCGAGAACTCACACGTAGCCCATTTTCACACGAAAGGCAACACTGCATGACAGTGCAGTATTCAAATAATCAAAGTGAAACAGGCCATGTTCTATTTCTACTTTCAGTTTGAAAAGCCTTGACATGTTTACGAGGCTGATATGCACACAGGGCACTGGAAACTGATCTGGATTCTCCACTTAGAAAAATTATTTCATTGGCCGGGCGCAGTGGCTCACGCTTGTAATCCCAGCACTTTGGGAGGCCGAGGCGGGCAGATCACAACGTCAGGAAATCGAGACCGTCCTGGCTAACAAGATGAAACCCCATCTCTAATAAAAATACAAAAAAATTAGCTGGGCGTTGTGGCCGGCGCCTGCAGTCCCAGCTACTCAGGAGGCTGAGGCAGGAGAATGGCGTGAACCCAGGAGGCGGAGCTTGCAGTGAGCCAAGATTGCACCACTGCACTCCAGCCTGGGTGACAGAGCGAGACTCCTTCTCAAAAAAAAAAAAAAAGAAAAAAAGAAAAAATTATTTCATTGTGTGATGTTTTACATGTTATTCACTCAATAAAAACAAAATCTGGGGCCAGGCACAGTGGTTCACACCTGTAATCCCAGCTTGCTGAAACAACAACAGAAACCCTTATAAGAACGCATAGCTCTTTTTTTTTTTTTTTTTTTTTTTGAGATGGAGTCTTGCTCTGTTGCCCAGGCTGGAATGCAGTGGCATGATCTTGGCTCACTGCAACCTTCACCTCCTGGGTTCAAGCGATTTTCCTGCCCCAGCCTCCTGAATAGCTGGGATTACAGGTGCCCGCCACCACACCCAGCTAATTTTTGTATTTTTAGTAGAGACGGGGTTTCACCATCTTGACCAGGCTGGTCTCAAACTCCTGACCTCGTGATCCACCCTCCTCGGCCTCCCAAAGTGCTGGGATTATAGGCGTGAGCCACTGCGCCTGGCCAAGAACACATATCTCTTATGCAGATGCTCTTTGGATTAAAACTCAATGGTGAGGGAGCTTGAAGAAAGTTTTTTTTTAGAAAAAAAAGAAACAAGGGGACAGGCACGGTGGCTCACACCTGTAATCCCAGCACTTTGGGAGGCCAAGGCAGGCGGATCACCTGAGGTCAGGAGTTCAAGACCAGCCTGGCCAACATGGTGAAACAGCCCCTCTACTAAAACTACAAAAATTAGCCAGGCATGGTGACACGAACCTGTAATCCCAGTTACTTGGGAGGCTGAGGCAGGAGAATTGCTTGAACCTGGGAGGCGGAGATTGCAGTGAGCTGAGATTGTGCCACTGCACTCCAGCCTGGGCGACAGAGTGAAACTGTCTCAAAAAAAAAAAGACAAAACTAAATGTTTCTAAATCAAAAGCATCTAGCTCTTTAACAGGCCTTAAAACAATATCCACAAACCAATTCAACTACAACTACACAACAAGAAATCATTATAGACTTGCATGCCACTTCAAGTTCAAGCTTAGTTCTACCAAGAACTTTTAAATAAAAACACAAATTTCTTGGATAATCTCATCATTAAAGATGTAAGGAGATCCAAAATACTTAAAAAAAAAAATAGAGACAGGGGTCTCACTATGTTGCTCAGGCTGGTCTTGAACTCTCTGGACTCATTCAATCCTCCCTCATCGGCCTCCAAAAGTGCTGTGATTGCAGGCGTGAGCCACCACTCCTGGCCCCAAAGTACTTTTTTTTTTTTTTTTTTTTCTTTGAGAAGGAGTTTCACTCAGTCACCCAGGCTAGAGTGCAGTGGCACAATCTGGGCTCACTGCAACCTCTACCTCCCGGGTTCAAGCGATTCTCATGCCTTGCCCTCCCAAGTAGCTGGGATTACAGGCGCCTGCCACCACGCCCCACTAATTTTTGTATTTTTAGTAAAGGCGGGGTTTCACCATGTCGGCCAGGCTGGTCTCGAACTCCTGACCTCAGGCAATCCGCCCACCTCTGCCTCCCGAAGTGCTGGGATTACAGGCATTAGCCACTGTGACCAGTCTGAAGTATTTTTAAAATACTATCTACAGGACCCCTCAACACATTACTGGAGGGAGTGTGAATTAGTACAAGCACCTTGGAAAACGGTTGAACCCTATCCACCAAAGCTAAGCATATGAGTAGCCGGTGACCGTGCAATTAGACGCCCAGGTAGATCCTAGGAAATGTGTTCAGATACACACAAAAAGCCTTGTACAATAATGCTCGCTGCAGTGCTACTCATTATATGCCTAAATTGGAAACAACCAATCACCTAGTCAGTAGAACGGATGAGTTCTGGTGCATTCATAGACCAAAATACTCAACAGCAATGAAAAGAAGCAGACTCCCGCCACATGCTACCACATGGTGAATCTCACAAATGTAATATAGAACAAAAGAAGCCAGATACACAAGAATGCATACTAAATGATTACACTCATGTAGAGTTCAAAAGTGGGCACTACTAATCCATGTGGTTAGAAGTCAGGAGAGTGGTTACCATTGTGGGGAAAGTAGGGAGCTGGAGGGGGCCAGGGGGCCTCTCAGGCTGGTCTTTCTGTTTCTTGACCTGGGTGCCCGGTTACATGAGTGTGTTCACACTGTCAAAATTCATGGAGCTGCACACTTATGATTTGTGTAATTCTCTGTACATATGTTATTAATATATTTCAAGAAAAAGTTTACTGAAAAACAAGCTGATCCAAAACTCAGCAAATATCTTGTTAAAAAAAAAAATGGGGCCGGGCGCGGTGGCTCAAGCCTGTAATCCCAGCACTTTGGGAGGCCGAGACGGGCGGATCACGAGGTCAGAAGATCGAGACCATCCTGGTTAACACGGTGAAACCTCGTCTCTACTAAAAAAAATACAAAAAACTAGCCGGGCGAGGTGGCGGGCGCCTGTAGTCCCAGCTACTCGGGAGGCTGAGGCAGGAGAATGGCGTAAACCCAGGAGGCGGAGCTTGCAGTGAGCTGAGATCCGGCCACTGCACTCCAGCCTGGGCGACAGAGCGAGACTCCGACTCAAAAAAAAAATGGGGCCTTAAAGCAGTAATTTAGGTTTTATTATTCTATGAAAATTAATTTTCTGTATGAGAAACAATCACTCCTATTCAAATATTACCTTACATAAAAGGAAAAATATTTAAAATATACATTTATACTATAAAATGAGAATATATGTTATCCTTACATCATTTTGCAGTTAACAAATAACTTTTTTCAATACCAACTTACCTGAGTTGCTTTGCATAGCTGAGTTCAATCTCTGTCCTTTCTTTCACAAACTTGATACATTTCTCAAGAGTATCAATTCCCCACTGTGTGTGTTTTTCTAAGTTGTCAAACTGATCCTGTTAAAACAAACCAAGACGGAAGTTATAGTCTTTCCCTGTGATTAACATAATTTCAATGAATAATTCTCTTAACAATATATTACTACATACAAAGTAGTACTAATATTTTCCATGATTATACTTGAGGTGCTTTTTTGTTGAGCCATTTTTAATCAACATTACCAAATTTGGTTTGAAAACTGCCTGCAGTACTGAACTCGAACCTATTCATTCATATTTCCTATTCCTTTTAGAAACATAATTTTTAGATATAACTGATGTCTCAGTGCAAAGAAAAATGTCATTCCCAGACGCCAAAAACTGACAGGTGAAACACACACACAAACGCAGCCACACAAACACACGATTTGCACCTTAACTGTTATCTCTAGGTAATCATTCAAAACAGCTGATTGAATCTGAGCTGAGGAACTGGGTGGGGGAAGCATTACAAAATTTTGCTTTCTTCAAATGATTAAAATAAAACACATGGATTTTATTATTTCAAACATATAACAAGCTTACATTGTGAACCAGGAACACTGCCTGGAGCTGGGGAACCAAAATGAACAAAAATACATCCTGAGTTTGCCTTGTGTCTCGGGGTTTCTGGTCTGGAAGAATGAGAGGGAGCCTGGGTAACATAGTGAGACCCCATCTCTACAAAAAATTTTTAAAAATTAGCCAGGCATGGTGTTGTACCACTGCACTCCAGCCTGGGTATAAGAGCATGACTCTGTCCCCCCAAATAAACAATGAGAGGGGACAGGTATGCTAGCAACAGCTACTGCAAAGACATGGAGATATCCAGGAATCGGGTGGATCTGTCCTGCTTGAGTGCAAGGTGGAGGTGGGTGGGGCAGAAGGGAACTGGAGTTGGCGAGTGATGAAACTAAAGACAGCCCAGGACTAGATCACCCAAGGCCTTGAAGGATGAGCTTAGCAGTTTAGATTGTCCAGCAGGCACAAGAGGACTTGGAAGAGGAAGCCAGGAAATGGCTCCAACAGTCTAGATGAGACAAAATAGGCACAGAAGGGAAGAATTCCTGGGACATTTAACAAATACAATCAACCAGTGTGTGAGTGGCCGATTGGATGTGGAGGCTGTGAAGGGTATGAGGGGGAGGGAGGATTCCAGAGTGACTTTCAGGTTCTGCTTCCCGGAATTAAACAGAAGATCCAGATAAGAAAGAGCTACAGTTTGGGGTGAAAATTAAATGTCGTTTTGACATGTTGAATGAGGGACTGGCATGTCCAGAAGAGAGCTGGAGACACAGAAGGACTTAGAACTCAAGAAGGGCGGGGAGTGAGTAGGTGGATCTGAAGCAACAGCCGAGGATCAGAAAACCAAAGATGACAACAAGGATGCACAGAATTAACAAAGAGGGCCTGGCCCAGGAAGTGGAGCCCTGAAAGGACTAAGGGGAACGAGCCAGAGAGGGCATGAGCACATCACAGGGAAGAGAGAATTTCAATGGAAATGGGATTCTCCATGGAAAATTTGCTGTGTCCTGAGAGGTAACAGTCATAGATGAGGGTTCTAGCCCCAGCAAAGGGATTTCACAGAGACAGGCCCCCAAATGTTTCAAGTTTTAGTCATTTGCCTGTAAGACGCAGATATAATCTAATTTCCTAATTTCACAACTCAGTCGTGAGGATCATGCGAAATGCGGAAGTACCAACTCAAATATAACAATATAAAGCTAGTATTTAATCCTATGCTTGTGCAATCTAACAGTATACATTTAATGTCTTCAGACTGTTTTTTGTTTGTTGGCTGGTTGGTTTTGAGACAGAGTCGTGCTCTTTCACCCAGGCTGCAGTGCAGTAGTGTGATCTCAGTTTGCTGCTGCTTCCCAGGCTCAAGTGATCTTCCCACTTCAGCCTCCTGAGTAACTAGGACTATCGGCACCCACCACCATGCCTTCACTAATTTTTGTATTTTTTGTAGAGAGGAGGTCTCACTATGATGCCCAGGCTGGCCTTGAATTCCTGGGCTAAAGTGATCCTCCTGCCTTGGCTTCCCAAAGTGCTGGGATTACAAATGTGAGCCATTGCCTCCGGCCAGCCTGTTTTTTTTAAAACCACTTTATTGAGATATAATTGAGATTTTGGCTGGGTGAGGTGGCTCACGCCTGTAATCCTGGCACTTTGGGAGGCCGAGGCGGGTGGATCACTTGAGGCCAGGAGTTCGAGACCAGCCTGGACAACATGGTGAAACCCCATCTCTACTAAAAATACAAAATTAGCCGGGTGTGGTGGCGCGCACCTGTAATTCCAGCTACTCAGGAGTCTGAGGGAGGCGGGAGAATTGCTTGAACCCAGGAGGCGGAGGTTGCAGTGAGCCAAGATCATGTCACTGCACTCCAGCATGGGCGATAGAATGAGACTTTGTCTCGAAAAATTAAATACAAAATAAAAATAAATAAAAATCAGTGCAAAATGTTTGTCTTTTTTTTTTTTTTTTGAGACGGAGTCTCGCTCTGTCGCCCAGGCTGGAGTGCAGTGGCGCAATCTCGGCTCACTGCAAGCTCTGCTTCCCAAGTTCACGCCATTCTCCCGCCTCAGCCTCCGGAGTAGCTGGGACTACAGGCGCCCACCACCACGCCTGGCTAATTTCTTTTTTTTGTATTTTTAGTAGAGACGGGGTTTCACCATGTTAGCCAGGATGGTCTCAATCTCCCAACTTCGTGATCCGCCTGCCTCGGCCTCCCAAAGTGCTGGGATTACAGGCTTGAGCCACCGCGCCCGGCCCAATGTTTTTCTTTATAACTAATAAGTTTTAATATTTAAAGTTGATTCTTGGTCCTCAATAATATATACTCCACAAACCCCTAGATTTCAGTTTAAGAAACAATAGATTATGTTATCGGTAAAGTCAAGGGTCATCAAGTAAGCTAATAGTGTAAACAAGACTGCAGATCAATTTAAACTACTTGAGAGAACAAATATACACACAATTCAAGCTATGATTACAAATTGAGCACGCGACTTTGTCAAAGCCCTCTGCTTATCAGTAACCCTTTGTGGATCTAGTTTCACAGTAATCATATTTATTTTTAAAATGATTAACAATTAGCAGGGCATCATGGCACATGCCTGTAGTCCCAGCTACTAGGGAGGCTGAAGCAGGAGGATCACTTGAGCCCAGGAGTTCGAGGCTGCAGTGAGTCATGATCAGGCTACTGCACTCCAGCCTGAGCATCAAAGCAAGACCCTGTCTCAAAAAACAAAAACCAAAAACATAAACACCCTTCCCTTTATTTAAAAGCCCTCTCCCAGCTGGCTGTGGTGGCTCACAGCCAAAATTCCAGCACTTTGGGAGGCCATGGTGGGCGGATCACTTGAGGTCAGGAGTTTGAGACTAGCCTGGCCAACACAGTCATCTCTACTAAAAATACAAAAGTTAGCCAGGCATAGTGGCATACACCTGTAATCCAAGCTACTCAGGAGGCTGAGGCAGGAGAATCCATTGAACTCAGAAGACGGAGCTTGCAGTGAGCCGAGATTGTACCACTGCACTCTAGCCTGGGCGACAGAGAGAGACTGTCTCAAAAAAAAAACAAAAACAAAAACAAAATCAAAAACAAAAACAAAAAAATGTGGCCAGGCACTGTGGCTCACGCCTGTAATCCCAGCACTTTGGGAGGCTGAGGCGGGAGGATCACCTGAGGTCAGGAGTTTGAGACCAGCCTGGCCAACATGGTGAAACCCTGTCTCTACTAAAAATGCTAAATTAGCCGGGCATGGTGGTGCGCGCCTATAATCCCAGTTACTTGGGAGTCTGAGGCAGGAGAATCACTTGAGCGGAGGTTGAAGTGAGCCGAGATCGCACCATTGCACTCCAGCCTGGTCAAAAAGAACGAAACTCCGTCTCAAAAAAAAAAAAAAAAAAAAAAAAAAAAAGCCCTCTCCCTGTATGATTTCCCATCATCTCCAAAGCCTTCATTATTCTCAGCAGTCATAGATGCCACCTTGAAAACTTGCTAAGAGGACATGCTCTTAGGTTTCATTCTTGGCCTGTTAACAGCCTGACTACAGATTTCCCCCCATCATATCACTTTGCATTCAAACTGATG
Source organism: Macaca fascicularis (assembly GCF_037993035.2). Lineage (NCBI taxonomy): Eukaryota > Metazoa > Chordata > Mammalia > Primates > Cercopithecidae > Macaca > Macaca fascicularis. The sequence continues at coordinate 13,907,836 of NC_088389.1, read as the reverse complement.
TATACTGTACAAAGCAATAGCTTTCGATACCAAAGCCCTTAAACACAACAGAAAAAGCCCATCTACATTTGAATTGAGTCCACCTTAAAAATTACTGGCCTCAGTCCAACAATATGTTTTCCATAAAGTCATCTGTATTCAGGACCATTCTACAAGCTATAATAAAGCGTATACCAAGATGACAGAGTCCAAATAAGATAGAAGATCTTAAGAATAAAAACCTTACTCAGTAACAAATGAGCTGGTGCTTGTTTGTGACTATAGCAGAGTTCTTTTGATGCTCTGTGAAACCTGAGGATGCCCCCACGCTCTTGCTATCACATGAATTGCTGCAGCACTGACTTGACAGCAGCTAGAAGAAAATTCAACACAGATGAAAAACTAATCAACCCACTTACATTCTTGACTAAAATGTGGAAAAGTTAATGGAAAAAAAAATCCAAATCTTAAAAGGACTCCTTTGTGAGCAAATATTATAAATGGTTCTTTAAAAACAGCCTTTGCTATTTGGGGATGGTGTCATCAAAAATGCATCCCTTCCTGCTTGATGTCACATCATAGTGGTTCTGGGGACCCCTTTGCCCTCTTAAAAATCACTGACAACCAGCCAGCCACGGTGGCTCACGCCTATAATCCCACCATTTTGGGAGGCCAAGGTGGGTGGATCACTTGAGAACAGGAGTTCAAGACCAGCCTGGCCAACATGGTGAAACCTCATCTCTACAAAACAAAAACACAAAAAGTAGCCGGGCATGGTGGCACACACCTGTAGTCCCAGCTATTCAGGAGGGCGAGGCACGAGAATCACTTGAACCCGGGAGGGAGAGGTTGCAGTGAGTGGAGATCGTGCCTCTGCACTCTAGCCTGGGGCGACAGAGTGAGTGAGACTCTGTCTCAAAAAAAAAAAAAACTGAGAATCCCGAAGAGCTTTTGTGCGAGTGAGTTACATCTATCAATATTTACTCAATCAGAAATTTAAAATGGAGAGATTTTTAAAGGTATTTATTCATTTTAAAAGAAAACAAACCCATTACCATTACATGTTAATGGAAAGAGCACGTTTTTAATTTTATTTCTTTATTTTTTTATTTTTTTGAGGCGGAGTCTCGCTCTGTTGCCCAGGCTGGAGTGCAGTGGCTGGATCTCGGCTCACTGCAAGCTCTGCCTCCCGGGTTTACGCCATTCTCCTGCCTCAGCCTCCCGAGTAGCTGGGACTACAGGCGACCGCCACCTCGCCCGGCTAGTTTTTTTTTTTGTATTTTTTAGTAGAGACGGGGTTTCACCGTGTTAGCCAGGATGGTCTCGATCTCCTGACCTCGTGATCCACCCGTCTCGGCCTCCCAAAATGCTGGGATTACAGGCTTGAGCCACCGCGCCCAGCCACATGTTTTTATTTTTATTTTTTTATTTTTTTTTTATTTATTATTATTATACTTTAAGTTGTAGATGTTTTTATTTTTAAAGGCTATACTTTCCAAAACAAAAAAACAGAAGAATGGCACCGTGTTACATTTTTGCAGATCTCTTTAATGTGCAGCTTAATAGAAGACAGCTGGATTATCACAGGGGCTTCTGCATTCAATCTATTACGATTCTTTACTTTGGTTGAAATATGTGAAAAAAACACAACTTCACACAGATACGTAGCTAGAAAACAGGATACTTCAAGGCCCTTTTCAGATCAGTGCAGACGTTCTTCTTTGATACCACACCAAAACTTGACAAACCACAGCTTCTCAAAGGCTAGTTGCAACATGAAATCTGAAACCATAGAGATGAAGTTTCCAACTCAGCTACAGTAAGATCCACTGGTCCACCTTACATTTCGAATGGATCTTTTACCTGCATATGATTGTGTAAATTATTCATTGATCATTTAGAAAATATCTCAGCCGGGTGTGGTGGCCCACACTTCCAATCCCAGCACTTTGGGAGGCGGAAGCGGGCGGGTCATCTGAGGTTTGGAGTTCAAGACCAGCCTGGCTAAAATGGCGAAACCCCGTCTCTACTAAAAATACAAAAATTAGCCGGGTGTGGTGGTGTGTGCCTGTAATCTCAGCTACTCAGGAGGCTACGACAGGAGAATTGCTTGAACCTGGGAAGGGGAGGTTGCAGATCTCAGTTGAGTTGAGATCGTGCCACTGCACTCCAGCCTGAGTGACAGAGTGAGACTCCATCTCAAAAAAAAAAAAAAGAAAAAGAAAAGAAAAGCCGGGCGCAGTGGCTCACGCCTGTAATCTCAACACTTTGGGAGGCCAAGACGGGCGGATCACGAGGTCAGGAGATCGAGATCATCCTGGCTAACACGGTGAAACCCCGTCTCTACTAAAAAAAAAAAAATACAAAAAATTAGCCAGGCGTGGTGGCGGGCATCCTGTAGTCCCAGCTACTCGGGAGGCTGAGGCAGGAGAATGGCAGGAACCCAGGAGGCGGAGCTTGCAGTGAGCCGAGATGGTGCCACTGCACTCCAGCCTGGGTGACAGAGCGAGACTCGGTCTCAAAAAAAAAATATATATATATATATGTGTGTATATATATATCATTGATATATGCAGATCTTCCAACTATTGAAACATTTCTTATAAAATATTTTTTGAATCACATTTGTTTATATCAGTACCAATCTCATCTTTTCTGATAAGTGTTTAATATTTGGAAGCTGTCAATCTCACAGTGGAAATACAATTTCCCCAAGTTCTAATTTTCACTTTAAAGCTAGAATTTTATTATTGGCAACAAACATTGCCAGCTGTTTCCCTGAAGTGACAGGCTAACTTCATTTATTTCTGAGAAAATGTTTGCCAAATACTCAAAAGTTTATCGATCATTCTTTGAAGTAAAAATGGTGTTTCATGAAAAAAGCAGCTAGTGCAACTTACAACTCAGGATCATGTATTTTAGTCTGCACTAAAGTGCTTCTCATCTTACTATACATACTATTAAAAAGATGTATCTTCAAGGGTTGTGATCACACTGTTTCATTAAGAACATTTTCAAGTAAAACTGAATTTTTTTACAACAGCTAATGGTGGCCTGGGTGTGGTGGCTCACACCTGTAATCCCTGCACTTTGGGAGGCCGAGGCGGGCGGATGACAAGGTCAAGAGATTGAGACCAGCCTGGGCAACATGGTGAAACCCCATCTATAATAAAAATACAAAAAATTAGCCAGGAGTGGTGGCGGTCGCCTGTAATCCCAGCTACTCTGCAGACCGAGGCAGGAGAATCACTTGAACCCGGGAGGCGGAGGTTGCAATGAGTCGAGATCGTTCCACTGCACTCCAGCCCAAGCAACAGTGCGAGACACCATCTCAAAAAAAAAAAAAAAAAAAAGCTAATGGTGAAGAATATAGTAGTTACCAGTGCAATTTAGAGCTACAGCCTTGATTCATTTCTTTTGTAACATTGGTGCAATGTCAACACAGTTAAAAACACAATCCTTATTAAAATAGTTTTGACCTTGTAAACTCCATGAGAAGGTTTCAGGAACCTCCAGAGGTCCAGGGACCATACTTTGAGAACCACTATCATATAACATATATGCTAAAATTTCTATTTCAGGTTGGGTGTGGTGGCTCAGGCCTGTAATCCTAGCACTTTGGGAGGCTGAGGCAGGCGGCTCACCTGAGGTCAGGAGTTCGAGACCAGCCTGGCTAACATGGTGAAACCCCATCTCTACTAAAAATACAAAAATTACTTCCTGGCTGGGCATGGTGGCTCATGGCTGTAATCCCAGCACTTTGGGAGGCCAAGGCAGACAGATCGCCTGAGGTCAGGAGTTCAAGGCCAGCCTGGCCAACATGGTGGATTGGCCAGGCATGATGGTGAGCACCTGTAATCCCAGCTACTCGGGAGGCTGAGGAGGGAGAATCATTTGAACCTTGAAGGCAGAGGTTGCAGTGAGCTGAGATCGTGCCACTGCACTCCAGCCTGGGCAACAGAGTGAGACTTCTGGCTCAAAAGAGAAAAAAAAAAAAAAAAAAAAAAAAAAAAGCCAGGCGTGGAGGACCATGCCTGTAATCCTAGCTACTCGGGAGGCTGAGGCAGGAGAATCGCTTGAACCTGGGAGGCCGAGGTTGCAGTGAGCCGAGATTGTGCCATTGCATTCCAGCCTGGGCAACAAAGCAAGATTCCATCTAAAAAACTAAACAAAATTTCTATTTCAAAGTTGTACATTCTAAACATTAAGAAACTTAGGTAATAAGCAACCTAATAGAAAATGTTTATTTTATGGGTGCATACTGTGTATACGTACTGCTATTGTTTGGATGTTTGTCCCCTCAAACCTCATGTTGAAATCTGATCCCCAATGTCAGAGGTGGGGCCTAATGGGAGGCCTTGGGTCATGGGGGCAGATCCTTCACGAATACCTTGGTGCCATCCTTGATGTAATGGGTGAGTTCTTGCTCTACTAGTCCTGGCCAGAGCTGGTTGTTAGACAGCCCGGCGCCTCCCCCGCCTCCACTGCTCCCTCTCTGGCCACATGACCTCTGCCATGCAGGCTCCTCTTCACCTTCTACTATGAATGGAGCAGGTGCCTTATCTTGAACTTTTCCAGATATCAGAATTATGAGCCAAATATTTTTTTCTTTATTAATTACCTAGCCTCAGACACTCTTGTATAAGCACCACTAAACAGACTATAACCCATACTTTCAACTATTCACTCTAAGATTGCCACGAGGACTACAAATGGATGTTTCCAAGCTGTTGGTTACAACCTGATGGTACCTTTGAGGAACCTTGCTGAAGCACTCACCCAACATCACACTTCACCTTGACCTTACACTCCCCCTTGACCTTGACCTCACACTGCTCCTTGAATTCAAACCAACCAAAGGTGTGTGCCAGGTGCTGTTAGCTATGAGACGCTGAATAAGCTGAAGAGTTGAATGAAAAAAGTGTTATTGTGTTAATCAATATATAATTGCCATATTTTACAATTATTTTCAGGTCCAGTTTTAGGTACTATACTCTAAGTTACAATAAGCATTGGCTATGGCATTGGTTTGGGTCATTGTATCTTCATAAGTTCAAAAAAAAAAAAATCTTGCCTTCACAAATCTGTAATAAAAACCCAACAATCAGCCGGGTGCGGTGGCTCACACCTGTAATCCCAGCACTTTGGGAGGCCGAGGCGGGTAGATCATGAGGTCAGGAGTTCAAGACCAGCCCGGCCAACATAGCGAAACCCCGTCTCTACTAAAAATACAAAAATTAGCTGGGCATAGTGGCACGTGCCTGTAGTCCCAGCAGGAGAACTGCTTGAACCCGGGAGGCAGAGGTTGTGGTGAGCTGAGATCATGCCACTGCACTCTAGCCTGGGCAACAGAGTGAGACTCCGTCTCAAAAACAAAACAAAACAAAACCCAACAATCAGTGTTAAGACTGGTTTCTCTAGGTCAATGGAATAATGACTATTCTTGCTTATTATTCAAGTTCTTCTGGCCGGGCATGGTGACTTATGCCTGTAATCTCTGCAGTTAGGGAGGCTGAGGCCAGTGGATCACTTATGTCAGAAGTTTGAGACCTGCCTGGCCAACATGACAAAACTCTGTCTCTACTAAAACTACAAAAAAATGAGCAGGGTGTGGTGGTACACACCTGTAATCCCAGCTACTCAGGAAGCTGAGGCGGAAGAATCGCTTCAACCTGGGAGGAGGAGGCTGCAGTGAGCCGAGATTTCATTACTGCACTCCAGCCTGGGCAACAGAGCGAGACTCTGTCTCAAAAAACAAACAAAAACTAACAAAAAAGTAGTCTTCTGTAAAATTTTTTTTTTCAAATTATGCAAAAAAGTTGTCACAGGAACTACATTCAGAGAAGCTATTTACTTTGAGATGAGGAGACCCAAGTCATCCACAAGGAAGATTTCCTGCAAAGTCTAGGTCAACTTTAATATGGTGTTTTCCTGTAATTAAAAAGTGTACCACTTTGGAAGGCCGAGATGGGCGGATCATGAGGTCAGAAGATCGAGACCATCCTGGCTAACACGGTGAAACCCCCATCTCTACTAAAAAAATATTAAAAAACTAGCCGGGTGAGGTGGCAGGCGCCTGTAGTCCCAGCTACTTGGGAGGCTGAGGCAGGAGAATGGCATAAAGCCAGGAGGCGGAACTTGCAGTGAGCTGAGATCTGGCCACTGCACTCCAGCCTGGGCGACAGAGCGAGACTCCGTCTCAAAAAAAGAAAAAAAGTCTACCAAACCAGCTGGGTGTGGTGGCTCACGCCTGTAATCCCAGCTACTCTGGAGGCTGAGGCAGGAGAATCGCTTGAACCCAGGAGGTGGAGGTTGCAGTGAACCAAGATCGCACCACTGTACTCCAGCCTGGGTAACAGAGCGATACTCTGTCTCGAAAAAAAAAAAAGTGTACTAAACCAACATTAAATCAAAATCCCTGCAATAATCCAATCTAGTAAGAGACTAAGTTGCTAAAATTACCTGTGTAAGTGGCACAGACCCCAGGAAAGGGGGTCCTGAGGCCAGTCCCCCTCTACAAGCAAATCTCTCCTTTTGCAGTGAATTACTCACCCAGTGAAGGGAATTACCTCCTCCACACTACTGAGACTACTTTGGTCTGTGCTATCTAGACTGCTATTTTTGGATACTCCAGTTTTTGATAAATTCACCTTCCTGAGGACTTGGGCATTTTAAGAAGCAGGCCTTAAATGGCTCTGTTTAAACAGAATCTCTTAGGATGATTTTACTAGCATTAGCTTCCTCAAACTGTGAAGGAAAATGTGTCAGAGGGTATAGATTTACTCAAAGACTAACTGTAAGAAAATATCCATTTAAAATGTTTTTAAAAATCAATTTGGTTTTGAATATTAAAGAAGCTGCACTTACAGAAACATAGAAAGTTTTATAAAACTTTACAGGCCAGGCACGGTGGCTCAAGCCTGTAATCCCAGCACTTTGGGAGGCTGAGGTGGGCAGATCACCTGAGATCAGGAGTTCAAGAACAGCCTGGTTAACATGGTGAGACCCTGTCTCTACTAAAAATACAAAAATTAGCCAGGCATGGTGGCAGGCACCTGTAGTCCCAGCTACTTGGGAGGCTGAAGCAGGAGAATCGCTTGAACCCAGGAAATGAAGGTTGCAGTGAGACAACACGGCGCCATTGCACTCCAGCCTGGGTGACAGAGCGAGACTGTCAAAAAAAAAAAAAAAAAAAAAAAAAGCTGGGCGTGATGGCCTGCACCTGTAATCCCAGCTACTCAGGAGGCTGAGGCAGGAGAATCACTTGAACCAGGGAGGTGCACGTTACAGTGAGCTGAGATCGTGCCACTACACTCCAGCCTGGGTGACAGAGCGAGACTCCGTCTCAAAAAAGAAAACTTTACAAACAAAAATGTGCCATCACAAATACCACCTGAAATTAACCTCTCGAGCTTTTAATAAAGATTTAAATTAATTTCCATAGACAAATTGAGATTTTTTTTTTTTTTTTTTTTTTTGAGACAGAGCCTTGCTCTATCACTCAGGCTGGAGTGCAGTGGTGCGATCTTGGCTCACTGCAACCTCCGCCTCTCTGGTTCAAGTGATTCTCCTGCCTCAGTCTCCAGAGTAGCTAGGACTACAGATGCCTGCCACCACACCCAGCTAATTTTTTGTATTTTTAATAGAGAGAGAGTTTCACCGTCTTAGCAAGGATGGTCTTGATCTCCTGACCTTGTGATCTGCCCACCTCAGCCTCCCAAAGTGCTGGGATTACAGGTGTGAGCCACCGTGCCCGGCCAAATTGAGAATATTAAAAGCAGAAATACTCAAATACATTTTTCAACCTAAAAGTGATGAAAAAGGATTACCCAAAGTGACTTCATTGCTTGCCCACAGAAAGAACAAATAAAATGTGAAAGGCAGAATTAGAAGGTTTGTTTTTTCTTTTGTTGTTTTTCTTGAAAACACTATGGTGACCTAGCAACAGAAGGTTTATTTCAAGGAACACAGATACCTTATGTTTTGACAATAGGAGTAGATGCAGATTCCACAAAATCATATATTCAACTGCTGTTTCTGAAACTGGTTTTTGAATTAGGGTGGTGTGCTCTCTGGGCTGCAAATGTCTCCTATAGCAGGAGCCTGTGAGGTAACTGACAAAAAGGGGCTCCAACAGCACAGTGCCCTAGTTGCACATTCAACTTAATACAACAGATTTTAATTAAAAAGGAAAAGCACACAAAATGAAAGGTCTTACCGAATCCAAATCTCATTAAAATGCAATTCTACAATTTGTCATTAAAAATAGGTACAGGCTGGGTGTGGTGGCTAACACCTGTAATCCTAGCACTTTGGGAGGCCAAGGCGGGTGGATCACTTGAGGTCAGGAGTCCAAGACCAGCCTGGCCAATATGGTGAAACCCTGTCTCTACTAAAAATACAAAAAAAATCCATCCTGGCCAACATGGTGAAACCCCATCTCTACTAAAAATGCAAACATTAGCTGGGCAAGGTGGCACAGGCCTATAGTCCCATCTACTCCGGAGGCAGAGGTAGGGGCAGGAGAATCGCTTGAACCCGGGAGGCGGACATTGTAGTCAGCTGAGATTGTGCCACTGCACTCCAGCCTGGTGACAGAGTGAGACTCCGTCTCAAAAAGAAACACAACAAAACAAAAAAACTAGCCAAGCATGGTGGCACGCGCCTGTAATCCCAGCTACTTGGGAAGCTGAGGCATGAGAATCGCTTGAACCCGGGAGGCAGAAGTTGCAGCGAGACGAGATGGTGCCACTGCACTCTAGCCTGGGTGACAGAGCGAGACTTCGTCTCAAATAAATAAATAAAAACAGGTACAAACTTAGGCTTAATTGTTATAATTAGTCATAAGTCTGTTTCTGTTGTAGAAATGAAAATACTAAGGAATTCTTCTATGTTCGTGGCTCTTTCTAGTTGCATTCTAAACACAAGAGATGAGAACGTAAGCAAATATATGATGAAAATATATGTGTGGGTTAAAAAAATAAAACCTAGCTGAAGTTTAGGAGGCAGCTCCATATGCATGAAGTTAGTGATATAAAGAATGTGGAGGCCGGGTACGGTGGCTCACGCCGATAATCCCAGCACTTTGGGAGGCTGAGGAAGGAGGATCATTTGAGCCCAGGAGTTTGAGACCAGCCTCAGCAATATAGCAAGACCCTCATCTCTACAAAAAAAAAAAAAAAAATACACAAAGTTAGCTTGGGGTGGTGGTGCACGCCTATAGTCTCAGCTACCCAGGAGGCTGAGGTGGAAGGATTACTTGAGCCTGGGAGGTCAAGGCTACAGACAGCTGTGATCACACCACTGTATTCCAGCCTGGGCAAGAGAGTGAGATCCTGTCAAAAAATAAATAAATAAATAAATAAATGCAGAAAGACACACAGAGTACAAAAAGTTGCATTTTCATATTTTCATAACAATCATTATATTGTGTAAAAGGGCATTAAGGAGGCTGTTGTTGGATGTGCAACAAATGGAAGGGCGCAGAAAGTAGAAGCCTCAGGGTTAATGAATGGAGCGGTGCTCTGAGCCAAACGTGTTCTGAAATGAAGAGAGAGGGGAAAATTGTAAACTGTAGAAAAGGTACCAGAATTTTGACTGTGCTAGAGTCTGAGTAGATGAGATTAGGAGGGGAAACTGCTATGGAATGTATTCCTTTAAGAAGCAGCAATAAACTTCTAGCCTATTTTGACGTTCTTAGAACACCTTAGTCACTTTCAGTTCCTCTCTGTTTCTATGGATGCAGTAAAAGCAACAAACAAAACCAAACATTTCTAACTGTCCCAAAGATGCTGAGTGAAAGACACTGTAAAGAATAAGATTTTCGGGCCGGGCGCGGTGGCTCAAGCCTGTAATCCCAGCACTTTGGGAGGCTGAGACGGGCGGATCACGAGGTCAGGAGATCGAGACCATCCTGGCTAACACGGTGAAACCCCGTCTCTACTAAAAAATACAAAAACCTAGCCGGGCGAGGTGGCGGGCGTCTGTAGTCCCAGCTACTCGGGAGGCTGAGGCAGGAGAATGGCGTGAACCCGGGAGGCAGAGCTTGCAGTGAGCTGAGATCCGGCCACTGCACTCCAGTCTGGGCGACAAAGCGAGACTCTGTCTCAACAAAAAAAAAAAAAAGAATAAGATTTTCAGGCCAGCGTGGTGGCTCACGCCTGTAATCCCAGCACTCTGGGAGGCCCAGGCCAGCAGATCACCTGAGGTCAGGAGTTTGAGACCAGCCTGGCCAACATGGCAAAACCCCATCTCTACTAAAAATACAAAAATTAGCTGGGTACGATGGCGAGCGCCTGTAATCCTGTCTACTCAGGAACTTGAACCTGGAAGGTGGAGGTTGCAGTGAGCTAAGATTGCGCCACTGCACTCCAGCTTGGGTGGACAGAGTGACACTTTGTCTCAGGAAAAAAAAAAAAAATTAAACTGCGTACTTTTTTCATTAAAACAAAAACAACAAAAAACTAATTTCTGCTGTGTGTTGTCGCTCAATACCTATAATCCTAGCACTTGGGTAGGCTGAGCGGGAGGATCACTTGAACTCAGGAGTTCGAGACCAGCCTGGGCAACATGGCGAGACCCAGTCTGTACAAAAAATAAAAATAAAAATCAGCTGGGTGTGATGTCATGCGCCCGTGGGTCCCACTACTTGGGAGGCTGAGGTGGGAGGATGACCTGAGCCTGGGGAGGTCGAGGCTGCAGTGAGCCAGATTGTGCCACTGCACTCCAGCCTGGGCAACAGAGTGAGACTGTTTCAGAAAACAAACTGAAAAAAACACCTAATTTTTAAAATAGTTTAAAAATTATTCCTCCAGATAGGTAGTGTCAAATAACTTGAAAAGCATTAGGGATAATGAAGTTATAAAATTAGTCTTAGGGGGCCGGGCGCGGTGGCTCAAGCCTGTAATCCCAGCACTTTGGGAGGCCGAGACGGGCGGATCACAAGATCAGGAGATCGAGACCATCCTGGCTAACACGGTGAAACCCCGTTTCTACTAAAAAGTACAAAAAACTACCCGGGTGAGGTGGCGGGCGCCTGTAGTCCCAGCTATTCGGGAGGCTGAGACAGGAGAATGGCGTAAACCCGGGAGGCGGAGCTTGCAGCTGAGATCCAGCCACTGCACTCCAGCCTGGGTGACAGAGCGAGACTCCGTGTCAAAAAAAAAAAAAAAAAAATTAGTCTTAGAAGGACGGATATAACTTGTAACTGTGTTGAGCTGCATCAACACTTCTGAAAGATCGACGCTAACCTCAGAAAACAAAATCTTGCTCTTTATCATTTAAAAAATGCTCCATTTTATTGTGACAGAAAGCAAGAGGAGCTTAGTCAAGGCCGTCAGTGTCTGGCTTCAACCTGGAAATGGCATCTACTGATTCATTTCCTGATTTCTATGCAGAGATTGGACGACGAAGGCTGTCTAAATATGAATTGGTCGCTTTCCCAAGCTTGATCAATCAGCAGGTGCAAAGGTTCAGCCAACTTCCCCACCTCTAGCTGTCCTGCATTCTTTTCAGCCCTTGAAAACCAACTGTGCCTCTCAAACATCCCATACTAGTCTCCATAGGTGATTCTCTCCCCCAGAAAACAAGTTCAAGACCGACCCAGGAAAGGAAGAAACGAGGGTGATAGAGAGAGAAAGAAATCTCACTCCAAATACCAGGGAGAACTTTGAATGCAATCCAAAGACTAAAGAAGAAAGAAGTATACAAGCTAAATTATTAATGAGAAGAAAAAGCCAGATTTTTAAAGTCCTGACGTATTTCTAAACTCTATAAATATTTCCAAGTTGGAGGGGGCAGTGGTAGAGTGGGTGCAAAATATTATAAAAATATTACAGGAAAAATATGTTTAAGGCCCTGGCATCTGAAAGTTAGTTAACACCAATGAAAAAGATTTTCCACTAAAATACTTGCCGATTAACTCACTTCCAGCTTTAAGATGGCTCTGTAAACACATAGGTGATGTTCCTTTCTAAGAGAAGAGATCCCAGTTCTCAATCCCACTGCCATAATTGAGCATCTGACTCAAGGACTTGTATGAAAAACTCTATGGGAATAGGTGCTAGAGCTAAAAGGTAAACATTGCTAAGAGGGGCCAGACACCGTGGCTCACGCCTATAATCTTAGCACTTTGGGAGGCCGAGGTGAGCGGATCACTTGAGGTCAGGAGTTTGAGACCAGCCTGGCCAACATGGTCATCTCTACTAAACCTCATCTCTACTAAAAATAAAAAAAAATTGTCTGGGCACAATGGCTCACGCCTGTAATTCCAACACTTCCGGAGGTCAAGGCGGGCGGATCATGAGGTCAAGAGATCGAGACTATCCTGGCCAACATGGTGAAATCCCCCCCCTACTAAAAATACAAAGATTAGCTGGGTGAGGTGGCATGGGCCTGTAGTCCCATCTACTCGGGAGGCTGAGGCAGGATAATTAGTTGAACCCCGGAGGCGGAGGTTGCAGTGAGCCAAGATTGCGCCACTGCACTCCAGCCTGCTGATAGAGCAAGACTCCGTCCCAAAACAAAAACAAAAACAAAAATTAGCCTGGCGTGGCAGCAAGCACCTGTAATCCCAGCTACTCAGGAGGCTGAGGCAAGAGAATCCATTGAACTTAAGAGGAGGAGGTTGCAGTGAGCCGAGATTGCGCCACTGCACTCCAGCCTGGGCGACAGAGCGAGACTCAGTCTCAAAAAAAAAAAAAAAATTGCTAAGAGGCAAATTTTGTCCATGTGCATGCCAAATTAGTGGAAAAAACACTAGTCTGCTGAGAGGAAGAGGAAAGCAGACACAAGACGTTATTACCCCTATACGTTCAAAATGTACCTGTGGACTTTCCACTGGCCGATTCAAGTCCCTTGTGAGACTGGCCTGTTCATCCAGCCACTGGTTCTGTGAGATATCCCTCGCAACAGACACCCTTGTCTGAGCATCTTGGCTGACAGTCCAGCAGCTATCCCCCACCCATCCCATCTTCCCTTTGGCAGAGCACCTGTCTTATTACAGGATCACTTTCTCCATCTCTCTTGCAACACAGACGTGGGCATGTGACATTACCCTGGCTAACCATATGTAGGAGATATCTACTAAACACCTACTGAGAAAGGTTTCCTCCCTAATAAACCCGGATATTTTTTGTATTTTTAGTAGAGATGGGGTTTCACCATGTTGGAAAGGCTGGTCTCCAACTGTTAACCTGAAATGATCTGCCCGCCTCAGCCTCCCAAAGTGCTGGAACTGCAGGCATGAGCCACTGCACCCGGCTCCCTCCTCTTCTTTACTTGATGTAGTCATAGCTACCTGTGATGCTTGAAATGGCAGAGCCAGAGATGGAAAGCACCTGGCTTTTTGATGACAATTTCTCAGCTATTACTGAACTGAGACACCAATCTGGAATTTCCCTGCCTCTGAACTCTTTGTCATGTGAGACAAAAAATGTGCCCTAAGTCACTTTTCTTTGCGTCTTTTTTTTTGTCTCCTTCCAAAATGTTGCTATAATTCAACCATTCTTATTGAGAGCTGATTCTGAGCCAAGCTCTGTACTGGCACTGGAATGAGAGTAGGGAACAGTAGAGTGCTAATGAGCACTCTAGGCTAAAAGAGCAATAGAAACATAGACTTGCAGGACTCAAGATAGATGGGATTAGGGAAGGCCTTTCAGAGGGAGGGATTTCTAAGAGGATATGAGAAGAATAAGTAAAAATCAGCCAAGCCAAACAAAGAGAAGGGATGGAAGGAAGGTGGAAAAGCAAGAGACAGTGTAGGCAGAGGGAAGGGACTGTACAAAGGCCCAAGGAAGGAAAGAACATGGCAAGCTCAAGGTAATGGAAGATATCCAGTGTACCTGGAATGTGGGAGAAGGGTGGAGAGGCGGGGACCAGAGCAGTCAGGGACCTGAGACCACAGCTGGGATTTCCTAGGACTGGTAATGAGTGTTCGCCAACTAATACAATCCCTTTTTCTCTCTAAGCCTTCTTTGTGATTTACAGACTGTGTTTTAAAAAAATTTTTAATGAGGTTCGGACATGTAATCTACCATTCGGAAAAGAGATTTGTACTCTTACTATAGGAAGTCCACTATCCCACTAAGAAGAGGAACCTAATTTTTAAGAAAAATCAAAAGCCTTATGGACCAATACTGTCTTCCACTTAGACCAATAAGCTAGACTCAGAAGTTCTAAATTTCATCTTCCCAAACATTCCTAAGCAAGAGCGTGTAACATAACAGCTTTGGACTTGGAGCCTGGACACCTGGGTTCAAATTCTGATGCTAATAGTTACAAGTCATATTATGGTGGGCAAGATCTTTTCTTTCTTAAGTCTCAGTTTCCTCACCTGGCAAATGGAAGAACATGCTTCCCAACCTCACATAGTTTATTTAAAAAATAAAATGATATATAATATGCACAAATATAAGACTTTGTTATTCAAACTGTTAATATTATTAAATATAATTTATTTTAGTTCTATATTCCAAAAACAGTTGATGAGTTGGCACTGACATTCTCAGAATAGGAATTAAAATGAGAGGACAAAATTGACAGCAAGAAATAATGAGACACAAAGGCTGGATTTCAAAATAATTTACTGAGTTAAATACCAGGACAGGGGTCATATGGCTCTCTTAATGCAGGCCCATGGTTCCTTATTCAGAAATCAAAAATCAAAAAATTCCTGAACAAGGTTTTTCTAGCTCATCTGGTGACAAACCTCACCTGAGGTTAATCTCTATTTATCTCACTCAATGTAATTATTCATATATATCATGGCAGAAATATTAATTAATATTATACAATATATATTTATTGTAGTTTCTTTTTAAATTCCCAAATATCTGGAATTTGAAAACACAGTTGTCCCCAAAGGTTTTGGATAATGGATTGTAGATCCAATTTTGGGAAACTGGTTGCTCAATAAGACAAGATGACATGATTAATCATGTAGCATAGACAAAAAAAAGTCTGCTGATAAATTATCAGAATTAAGAGTTTTTTTAAAAGTTTAGGCTGGGCATGGTGGCTCATGCCTGTAATCCCAGCACCTTGGAAGGCTGAGGTAGGCGTATCACGAGGTCAGGAAATCAAGACCATCCTGGCTAACACCGTGAAACCCCATCTCTGCTAAAAATACAAAAACAAAATTAGCCAGGTGTGGTGGTGGGTGCCTGTAGTCCCAGCTACTCGGGAGGCTGAGGCTGGAGAATGGCACAAACCCAGGAGTTGGAGCTTGTAGTGTGCCATCGCACTCCAGCCTGGGCGACACAGCGAGACTCTGTCTCAAAAAAAAAAAAAAAAAATATATATATATATATATACACACACATATATATAACATTATTACTTATAAGAGCATGAAGAATTACAAGTAGACAGAAACAAACATAATAAAAGGTGTGCAAGAACATAATAGAGAAAAGTATAAAACTTTATTAAAATGCATTTGCTAAGGTTTTAAATGAATGTGTCCTCCAAAAGTCATGCTGGAACTTAACCTCTAAGGTGACAGTACTAAGAGCTGGTGCCTATGGGAACTGATCAGGCTATGAAGGCTCCACCCTCATGCATGGGATTAATGCCCATATGAAAGACGCTGCAGAGAGCTGCTGTTACTCTTCCATCCCTTCCCCATGTGGCAACACCTGGACAGTACCATCTGAGGAATGGGCCTTCACCAGTCACTGAACCTGCTGGCACCTTGATCGTGAACTTCGCAGTCTCCAAAACTGAGAAATAAATTTCTGTTGTTTATAAATTATCCACTCTCAGGTATTTTGTTATAGCAGCACAAATGGACTAAGACAACATTAAAGAAAAACAGAATAAATATAGAAATATACCATGTTCATGGATTGGAAGGCCACATATTATAGATACATCAATCCCCCCCAGATTATCTACAGATTCAATGCAGTTCAATTAAAATCCCAACAAGTTTTCTGGAGAGCAAAATTCTAAGATTTAAATCAAGATGCAAAGGTCAATTAATAGCCAAAACACTCTTGAAGAACAACAAGGTAGGAATATTAGCCATATCAGATACCGACTTATTCTAAAATTAATTAAGACATTTTGTGGTATTGGCCAGGGACAAAGACATAGACAAACACAAAGAACAGAAAGGCCAGGAACAGGTCCATGCAAAAATGACTTTTGATTTAGGATAGATGTAGCCATGAATAAAAGATGCAGAGCCTAATGGCTAAGAATCTGGATTCTGGAACTGGAATAACTTGGTTTGAATGCTGGCTCTTTGACTACCAGGTATGCCACATGAAGCAAGTATTTAACCTCCGTGTTACTGTTTCTCATCTCAAAAGAGGATAGAAGCAGGACCTACGCATTGAGTTACTAAAAGGATTAGTAAATTACCTCATGCTTAACATACGCCTGGCACATGGTAAGCCCTCAGTAAGTGTTAATGCTATCATTTTCATCATCATCATCATCGTCATCAACCAACGGGGAAAGAACAAGCTGTTCAATAAGAGGTATGGGGATAATTGCATATCTACTGGGAAAAATGAAATAAAACCTCTACTTTTAAAAATATACAAAAACTTATCCCAGGTAGATTAAGAATTAAGAAACTAAATGTAAAAGGCTAGGCTATAAGACTTTCAGGAGACAATATAGGATAATATCTTTTGGATCTTGAGGTAGGAAATGTTTTTTGTTTTGTTTTTTTGTTTTTTTTTGAGGTAGTGTCTCACTCTGTCACCCAGGCTGGAGCGCAGTGGTGCAATCTCGGCTCACTGCAACCTCCATCTCCTGGGTTCATGCCATTCTCCTGCCTCAGCCTCCCAAGGAGCTGGGACTACAGGTGCATGCCACCACGCCCAGCTAATTTTTTTGTCTTTTTTAGTAGAGACGGGGTTTCACTGTGTTAGCCAGGATGGTCTCGATCTCCTGACCTCGTGATCCGCCCGCCTCGGCCTCCCAAACTGCTGGGATTACAGGCGCGATGATTTTTAAACAAGACATCAAAAGGTGTACACCATAATGAAAACAAGTCAGTAAATCTCACTATACGAAAACTAAAAAATTCTATTCATGAAAAGATAGCACAAGGAAAGTGAACATACAAAGTACAAACTGGGAGAAGATATTTGCAACACATACAATCAACAGAGAATTGGTATCTGGAATATAGATAGCACTCCTTTTTAAGAGACAGGATCTCACTATGTTGCCCAGGCTGGTCTCGAATTCCTGGGCTCAAGCAATCCCCCTGCCTCAACCTCCCAAAGTGCTGGGATTACAGGCATGAGCTACTGTGCCTGGTTCCAATTATTCTAAAAAGAGTCAAATAACTTAATAGGAAAAGGGGCAAAAAGAAATAAGAATTTTAAGCAATAAATTATATTTAGCTTAATTAGTAATCAGGGAAGTGCATGTTAAAACCACAATGAAATACCATTTCACATCCATCAGTCAAAAATTTAAAGTCAGACAGCACCAAGTGTGAACAAGGATGTGGTGTAATGGGAACATTCACACACTGCTGGGGACCTCGGAAAACCGGTTGGTTTTACCTAGTAAAGGTGAACCCGTGCCTCTGTATGACATCTCTAGGTATGTATCTTAAGGTTTAGGAGCTAGACAGTAACTCTTGCTCATGTGCACCAAAAGACATACATATGAATGTTTATAGCAGCATCATTTATGGTAGAAAAATATCGGAAACAACCTGCTATGGTTTGAATGTATTCCCCAAAGTTCATGTGTCAGAAACTTAATGGGAGATGGGGCCAAATAAAAGATGGCAAAGCCCTCCTGAATGGGTTAATATCATTATCAAAGGAGTGGATTAGTTATTTCAAGAGTGGGCTTGTTACAAAAGAGAGTTCAATGCCCTCTTGCTCTCTTGCCCTCACTAGGTGGCAAAAGGTCTTCACCTGGTGCCAGCACCATATTCTTGAACTTTCCAGCCTCTAGATCCATGAGCCAAATAATTTTCTACTATTTATAAATTACCCAGTTTGTGGTATTCTGCTATAGCAACACAAAATAGAGTAAGACAAACACACCTGTCCATCTGATTCTACTTGAAGTCCAAAAACAGGCAAAACTAAACAATGCATTTTATTGGTATGTTCACACATGATGAAACTATAAAAATAACAGAGTATGTTCAATGCAAAATTCTGAACACTCCAATAGGGTGGCAGAGGCTGAGAAACGGATGTGATCAGGGAGGGGCCACCGCGAGATTCGGGAATAATGTTCTATTTCTTACTTCTTTTTTTTGTTTGTTTTCTTTTTGAGACGGAGTTTCGCTGTGTCGCCCAGGCTGGAGTGCAATGGTGCAATTTCGGCTCACAGCAACCTCCGCCTTCCAGGTTCAAGTGATTCTCCTGCCTCAGCCTCCCAAGTAGCTGGGACTACAGGTGCGCGCCACCACGCCTGGCTAATTTTTGTATTTTTAGTAAAGATGGGGTTTTGCCATGTTGACCAGGCTGGTCTCGAACTCCTGACCTAAAGTGATCCACTTGCCTTGGCCTCCCAAAGTGCTGGGATTACAGGCATGAGTCATCGTGCCCAGCCTAATGTTCTATTTCTTAGCCTGGGTGGCATGTACATGGATGTGCATTTTACTGCTATTCTTGTACATACCATTCTACACATACATATTTTCATACATTCTTTTGTAATATGCCATAATTATTTATTAGTTTACAGTTTGATTGATGGGAAAATCTTCAGGATAAGAGACACTTAAGATTGAGCCTCTGCCAATTAGAGATAAAAAATGAAGGTAAAACATTTATGAAGGAAAAACTTAAGTGGATAGAAAAATCGATTACATAAAGTATTGAACTATTACTTTTTCCTTGATTGATGTACCTCTATTTTCTTCCCATAAAAAAATATAAAACATTTTACAGAAAATGGGCATCATTTAATACCCAAATATGGATTGATGATTGACTGCAAAAAAGACTTCACCCTTGGGGGAAAAACTTCTAAAAACAAAAAAAAATCCAGGACAATTACTGTCTAAAGGCCAAAAATATTTTTCATATACCACCACAGTAATAGTAATATAATAAATACTCTGTCAAATAAAATATTCTTAAAAGAGAACACAAAACATTACAGTAAACAACATACGCTGTTTCTACTGTATGCCCAAAACACACACACCCATCCATTCTTCCAACAAATATTTTATTGAGCGCTTACCATGCCAAATACTATTCTAGAAACTGAGGGCCTAGCAGGGAACAGAAGACACAAATTCTTTGTTCTCATGGAGCTCGCATACTAGTAGGTCTTTACAGCACAGAGCTATAAAGAAATATCAGGAAGATTAATTCAAAATGTATTTACATTCCCATGAGGAAAACCAATAGGTCTCTGGATATGAACATTTTAAAGTTTCTTGATACCTGCTAGCAGGAGTGATAATAAAACTATTTAACAACCCATCATCAATAGACTCCCTGTCCAATCAGAAGAGGCCAGCAGTACCAAGGGGCATCCTGGCTAAAAATCCAACCTCGCCTATCGCCCAGGTCTTTACTAGAAAAGGTGAACCCATTACATACCCACCAACAGTATACAAGGATCCCTAACTTGCTGAACCCTGACTGGAACTGAATACTACCATTTGCAAAACAAAAAGTATCTTATTTGGTACGCAAATTGCTTTTTGTGCATTTATTTATTTTGTTTTGTTTTGTTTTGTAGATAGGGTCTCACTCTGTTGCCTGGACTGGAGTGCAGTGGCACGATTTCAGCTTGCTGCAACCTCAGCCTCCTGGGCTCAGGTGATCCTCCCACCTCAGCTTCCTGAGAAGCTAGGACTACAGGCACAAGCCACCATGCCTGGCTAATTTTTGTATCTTTTGTAGAGATGGGGTTTTGCCACATTGCCCAGGCTGGTCTCAAACTCCTGAGCTCAAGCAATATGCCTGCCTCGGCTTTCCAAAGTGCATTTATTTAATTATTCATAAAATTAATGTTTTAGACATTTTCATTTGGAATTTGGAATTCCTTTTGTAAGTGTTCTCTTCTTAATCTTTGTTCATTTATCTATTAGAAATTTTGTATTTATTGTTTTGCATAAGCTTCTTATATATTAAGGTAACTGTCTCATTTTGAATACATTTATCTAGTTTGATTTTAAATTTTATATATTACTGTTACAGACTGAATGTTTATGCCTCCCTTCCTCAATTTATATGTTGAAACCTAATCCCCAATGTGGTGGTATCTGGAGGTGGGCCCTTTGGGAGGTGATTAGTGCCCTTATAATACTCCCTTTGTAATACTCCACTTACCAGGTGCTCTTGGCACTGTTCAGGTAGTTCTAACATGAGTTGCTTCTTCACAAAACCTGATTTGTCACATCCCCCGCTATCAGTCAAGACACACTGCACTACCAATCTAGATGTCCTTTCAAAATATTTGCTGTGGCCCAGCGTGGGGGCTCACGCCTGTAATCCCAGCACTTTGGGAGGCCGAGGCAGGCAGATCACCTGAGGTTGGGAGTTCGACACCAGACTGACCAACATGGAGAAACCCCATCTCTACTAAAAATACAAAATTAGCCAGGTGTGGTGGTGCATGCCTGTAATCCAAGCTACATGGGAGGCTGAGGCAGGAAAATTGCTTGAACCCGGGAGATGGAGGTTGCAGTGAGCCAAGATCATGCCATTGCACTCCAGCCTGGGCAACAAGAGCGAAACTCCATCTCAAAAAAAAGAAAAGAAAATATTTGCTGAATGCATGAATGAGTCAATGGAAACTTCTACTGAATTCCTTCTGTGGTCAGAGTTGGTTTTGTCCACATACGTAGTTTATTATCTTGGATTTCAGGAATGTGCCAGCTACTCTGCAAGGTGCTGGGGATGTAACTGTGAACAGAAGAGTGCCCTGATCTCATGGAGCGGTTAAAAATGCCATTTGGCAGAGCATGGTGGCTCATGTCTACAGTGACAACACTTTGGGAGGCTGAGGTGGGAGAATCACTTAAGCCCAGCAGTTCAAGACCAGCCTGGGCAACATAGCAAGACCCCATCTCTTTAAAAAAAAAAAGTCAATTTATGAAGAACATGCAATAACACGAGAATTTTACTCATTAAAAAATAATTCAATCACACCATAAGGAGTTCTTCAAGTCCCTGAGATCAGCTGCAAAAAAGCTAAGTCTTTAGTACATGGCTGCCTTCCCTAAGCTGTTGCCAAAGAATGTGAGATATCTAAGTGTTTATATACCTATAAACCTAGCACAAGTGTTTTCTTTTCATTAATTATACACGGGTAGTTGGTTCTACTTAATAACTGAACAGTATTCAGCTTTAAAAAAATAAACATTAACAGATATTTCAAAGAAATCCCACCATGTTTGGCTCTATTTTTAAGTGGCTGTAAATTATTTGTTGCTTCATCTCATTTCAATGTTTTGAGCTCCTATTTCTGTTACAAATTTCTTCCAGGCAAATGAGAATGTAATTAACACATTATGTTTTGAAAACAAACCCAAGCCGGATGCGGTAGCTCACGCCTGTAATCCCAGCACCTTGGGAGGCCAAGGCAGGCGGATCACTTGAGGTTGGGAGTTCAAGACCAGCCTGGCCAACTTGATGAAACCCAGTCTCTACTAAAAATACAAGAATTAGCCGGGTATGGTGGTGGGTGCCTGTAGTCCCAGCTACTCTGGAGGCTAAGGCAGGAGAATCATTTGAACCTGGGAGGCAGAGGTTGCAGTGAGCCAAGATCGCACTATTGCACTCCAGCCTGGGTGACAGAGGGAGACTCCATCAAAAAAACAAAAAACAAAAAACAATGGATGTCATGGTCTAGTCTAATGTGGTTTTTTTGACCTCCCCTAATACAACACTTTTTTTTTTTTTTGACATGGAGTTTCACTCTGTCGCCCAGGCTGGAGTGCAGTGGTGCGATCTCAGCTCACTGCAAGTTCCGCCTCCCGGGTTCACGCCATTCTCATGCCTCAGCCTCCCAAGTAGCTGGGACTACAGGCACCTGCCACCACGCCTGGCTAATTTTTCATATTTTTAGTAGAGACAGAGTTTCACTGTGTTAGCCAGGATGGTCTCGATCTCCTGACTTTGTGATCTGTCTGCCTTGGCCTCCAAAAGTGCTGGGATCATAGGCATGAGCCACTGCGCCTGGCCAACATTCTTCTTTTTTATTAAAAAAAAAAAAAAAAAAAAAAATTGTGTTTAAATTCTGTGTGTGTGTATGTGAATATATACATTATGCAATTTGCCATTTTAATCATTTTTAAGTGTATAGTTCTGTTGCATTAAGTACGATACTATTATTATTTCCACTTATGGATGAGGAAACTAACACAGCAGTGAAGTGACTTCACCCCTACTAGTAAGACAGAAGCCCTGTGACTGGCGTGCAGGCAGCCAGCTCTAGTGTCTCAGGCTGCAGGGCCTACAAACCTCCCACTTCCTTGCAATAAAAGACTTAGTGTAACGAACGGTGCTGTAAGTTTTTAGTTTACTCATTTGGGTGGGTATGTATGTATGTATGTATGTATGTATGTATTTAGAGACAGAGTCTCACTCTGTCACCCAGGTTGGAGTGCACGGGTGCATGATCTCAGCTCACTATGCTGCCCAGGCTGGTCTCAAACTCTTGGCCTCAAGTCATCCTCCCATCTCCGCCTCCCAAAGTGCTGGGATTGCAGACACGAGCCAACATGTCTAGCCAAAATAGTCCACTTTTAAGTACAGTTGCTTATCACATAAAAAATAAGAATATAGTGTAGTTAAATTGTACAAGGAGAATTTCTTTTTTTTTTTTTTTTTTTTGAGATGGAGTCTTGCTCTGTCGCCCAGGCTGGAGTGCAGTGGCCAGATCTCAGTTCACTGCAAGCTCCGCCTCCCGGGTTTACGCCATTCTCCTGCCTCAGCCTCCCGAGTAGCTGGGACTACAGGCGCCCACCACCGCGCCCAGCTAATTTTTTGTATTTTTTAGTAGAGACGGGGTTTCACCATGTTAGCCAGGATGGTCTCGATCTCCTGACCTCGTGATCCGCCCGTCTCGGCCTCCCAAAGTGCTGGGATTACAGGCTTGAGCCACCGCGCCCGGCCCACAAGGAGAATTTCTACAAACTGTAAATTCTTGTTCCCTGAAAACCTGAAGTGGGGACTTTATTTTAAGCAGGCAAGAATCGTCTTTTGCTAGCTAGAAACAGTAAGATAATACATCAAAAAAGATGATTAGGGCTGGGCACAGAGACTCACGCCTGTAATCCCAGCACTTTGGGAGGCCAAGGCAAGTGGATCACCTGAGCTCATAAGTTCAAGACCAGCTTGGGCAATATGGTGAAACCCTGTCTCTACCAAAAATACAAAAAAATTAGCCAGCCATGGTGGCCTGCATCTGTGGTCCCAGCTACTCAGGAGGCTGAGGTGGGAGGATCGCTTGAGTCTGGGAGGCAGAGGTTGCAGTGAGCCAAGATTGCGTCAATGCACTCTACTCCAGCCTGGATGAGAGTTAGACTTCCGGGAGATACAGGTTGCAGTAAGCCGAGATCACGCCACTGCACTCTAGCCTAGTGACACAGAAAGACTCATCTCAAAAAAAGAAAGAAAAAAAGATCAAATTGTTGTATTTCTCCCCCAGACAAAAGCGATCATAAACCAGCCAAATGGTGTTTTTTTTTTTTTTTGGATTAAACTAACAATTAGATTGCATAGGGTTCAATAGTGATGTCAGATGAAAGATACAACTTTGGAGTGATTTAAGAAAATATTTTGGAATATCAATTTTGTAATTTGCTGAAGTTTACAAAAATCAGTGAGTGAACTTCCAAAAGCAGATCATCATGACTGCTCCATCTGGAACCAAAATCTGCCATATAAATTCAAATTTGGCAATAATTAACTGGAAAGAAATAAAGGATAACCACTCTTGCTGGTTTTGTGGTTTGTTTTGATCTTTGAAGTAATGGCTAGCCAGAGAGAAACTTCATTTTTTTCGAGTGGTCAAATGCATAATGTTTATTTTATTTTATATTTTAATTAATTTATTTATTTTTTATTTTCATTTTTTTGAAACGGAGTCTCGCTTCATCACCCAGGTTGGAGTGCCTCCCAAAGGGCTGGGATTATAGGCGTGAGAGCCACTGCGCCTGGCCCACAATGCTTATTTTATCTGTGTAAACACTGGGCTATTTTCACAGGACCCCACTAGATTAAAAACAAAACAAAACAAAAAGGCTACTTGAGAGTGGCTGCTATGGTCCCTTTTAAAGTTGTTCTAGCTGGTGATTTGCCTTTTAGGCAACAGAATGATGTTTAATTACATTTCTCAATGTGAATACTAAGAAGGAAATTCCTGTTGGCTGTCAAAACGCTACCATGATACAAATAGCATCAAAAGCAGTGACTCTGCCTAGGAAACAATGTGAATGATGTTCATTTTCATATCAACAACATAGATCTCATTTCATCAGAGGACTCCAGAATGGTCTTTTAACTTTTCTTTTTCTTTTCTTTTGAGATGGAGTCTAGCTCTGTAGCCCAGGCTGGAGTGTAGCTGCAGGATCCTGGCTCACTGCTACCTCTGCCTCCAGGGTTCAAGTGATTCTTTGTTGCCTCAGCCTCCGGAGTAGCTGGGATTACAGGCGCCCGCCCGCCACCACGCCCGGCTAATTTTTGTATTTTTAGCAAAGACAGGGTTTCACCATGTTGGTCAGGCTGGTCTCGAACTCCTGGGTCTCAAGTGATCCACCCGCCTTGGCCTCCCAAAGTGCTGGGATTACAGGCGTGAGCCAGCGTGCCCAGCTTATTAGGCAATTTTTTTTCTTTTTGTTTTACTAAGTGCTGCCTATTTGAGAATGGCAATAGCATAACTTTAAAGCCACTGTTTCTGTAACGCTTAAACTACTTCGCACCAACGTAAAACCAAAAGGTACTAAGAATTTAGCAACAACAAAAGTTAACAATAGAAATAGAAAATTAATATGCTACGCCAGCTCAGCAGACACTGTCCAATTCAAACCTTGAGTTTCTTGTACTGGGCTCTGAATGCCTTAACAGATTCAAGGGAGGTTAACACTCGAAAACTTTGAAAAGCTGCCATTTTTCTCATGTGGCAGGCAGCTTTCAGGCCTTCATTCCCACTGCAGGAACAACGGGGAATGTAAAATGAGATGGCCCCGTTAGGTTGTGGCACTTAGTGCCAACATCCTCTATCACTGAAACGAACTGAAATCACTAGGAAACACTCAGAGTACTGCCTGTTTTTTTTTGTTTTTTTTTTAAAAAACAGAACATTACTGCTGCTTGCTTGGTTGGTGAAAAACAGAACAGAATAAAACATTTCTCCAAAATGACGTCAAATTGCTGATGATTTTTTTCCAAGTACTTCTGATATAGGATAACACAAAAAGTGGTCATTCAGAACAGGTGAGTTTTAGGCAGTAACACATTAGTGGAGCAGTATCTAGAAATCTCACGCCTATAAAACTGAAGGACAGTTGTTAAGCCATTTCATATCTATTTCTTGTGGCACCTAAATCAGTGCCTGGAACAATACATGTTTGTGGAAGTGAATCACAACACAGGTAAACTGAATGATGTTTATAGTCCATCTAACTATAGTGGTTTAAAAAAAGAACCAAATAGTTATTTTCAGCCACATGCTGTAATTACTGTAAGTTATTTTTAAAAGTCCGCCTTCAACACTCACTGCAAATACCATTTTCTGCTACCTCAGCTTACTTCTCCCACGTGCCATGAGAAGGCTACCATTAGCCAACTTGACTAAAAACCACTAAATACTGGTTTTAGTAGATAGCTTAACAACTGATTTGGTGGAAATTACTTTGCAGGAATAACAATTTCCAATTAATTCCCTGAATTCAGTTTAACGTTGTGGGTGTATTTTAAAATAGCACTTAATATACCCTCATTACCTGTTTTGCAACAGGGAGTAAGTACATAGACAATCATTAAGGACTTCAAAAAAAAAAAACCACAGCAATCTTTCATTACTCAGGAGAAAATTTATAGATCCCGCTGAACCGTTAAAGATCAATTGTTTTATACAGCATTTGCATTGGCTTTTTTAAATTTCCAAACACCAAGGAGTGTCCATCCCAAATTAACCCTTTGTCGTCTAAGAGATAACTAAGATGCCCAGTACTAACCTGTTGTTTATTTCTGAAACAAGGTCTTGCTCTGTTGCCTAGGCTGGAGTGCATTGATGCTATCTTGGCTCACTACAGCCTTGACCTCCTGGGCTCAGGTGATCCTCCCACCTAAGCCTCCCAAGTAGCTGGGACCACAGGTGTGGGCTACCATGCCTGGCTAACTTTTGTATTTTTGTAGAGACGAGATCTCACCATGTTGGCCAGGCTGGTCTCAAACTCCTGGGCTCAAGGGATCTGCCCGCCTCAGCTTCCCCAAGTGCTAGGATTACAGGCAAGAGCCATCGCACCCAGCCTCTTTCTCTTTTTTTAAAATTGAGATGAAATTCATCTAACATAAAATTAACTTTTTTGTTTGTTTGTTTGTTTTTTTGAGACGGAGTCTCGCTCTGTCACCAGGCTGGAGTGTAGTGGCACGATCTCGGCTCACTGCAATGTCTGCCTCCCGGGTTCAAGCGATTCTCCTGCCTTAGCCTCCCAAGGAGCTGGGAGGCTGAGTTGGGTTGTTTACACCTTTGGCTATTGTTCATAGTGCTGCTATGAACATTCCTGTACAAGTATTTGTTTGAATACCTATTTCCAGTTTGGGGGAGTTTATACATAGAAGTGGAATTCCTGGAGCATCTGGTAAATTGTATGTCTAACTTAACTGCCAAATGGTTCTCCCAAGAGGCTGAACCATTTCACACCCTGCCAGCAATGCACAAGGGTTCCAATTTCTCCCCATTCTAACACTTGTCATTTTCCTATACTTTCCTGACTATAGTCACCCTAGTGGGTATCTCATTGTAGATCTGCATTTCCCAAATAGTAATGATGTTTAGCATCTTTTCATGTGTTTATTAGCCATTTGTACATCTTCTCTGGAGAATCAATCTGTTTTTATTCCCCACTACCATGACAATAAATAAAAATAATCTTAATCTTTACTATCACTTTCTTTAAAACTGACTCCCACACACTTACTGTTTTTTTGTTTTTTAGACAGAGTCTCACTCTGTCCCCCAGGCTGGAGAGCAGTGGTGGGATCTCTGTTCACTGCAAGCTCCGCCTCCCAGGTTCTCACCATTCTCCTGCCTCAGCCTCCTGAGTAGCTGGGACTGCAGGTGTCCGCCACCAGGCCCGGCTAATTTTTTGTATTTTTAGTAGAGATGGGGTTTCACTGCGTTAGCCAGGATGGTCTCGATCTCCAGACCTCGTGATCCACCCGTCTCAGCCTCCCAAAGTGCTGGGATTACAGGCATGAGCCACCATGCCCGACCTTAAGAATACTGTTAAGGATACTGTTCGGTATACTAAGCAGGCATATTTTACATAGTTACAAGTAGAAAATGAGTCACAAAGCTTTGGGTTCCAAGTATAGAACGTCAGCACTTGGTCTTAATATCCTCAATAAAAATTTCACACAAATACCAACACTCCCTCTTTTTTTTTTTTTTTTTTTTTTTTTGAGACAGGGTTTCACTCTGTGGCCTACGCTGGTGTGCAGTGACTCAATCACCGCTCAGTGCAGCCTTGATCTCCTCGGGCTCAGGTGATCATCCCACCTCACCCTCCCAAGTACCTGGTACTACAGGTGTGCGTTACCACGCCCAGCTAATGTTTGCTTTTGTTTTGATAGAGACGGGGGGTTGGCCATGTTGCCCAGTGTAATCCCAGCACTTTGGGAGGCTGAGGCAGGAGGGCTGCTTGAGGCCAGGAGTTTGAGACCAGCCTGGGCAACATAGCAAGACCCTGTCTGTCAAAAAACAAAAACAGAAAAACAGAAGAAGCATTAATAGTTACATTAAGAAGTATGAGGCAGCTAAGGAAAAGAAAATCCCACCAAGATATTATAAGTGGTAAAAGGTACCAAAAAGTGTGACTAGTATGCTAACATTTGTAAGGGACGGGGGAATTTACTCATAAACGCTTGATAGCTCTCTGGAAGAATTCACAAGAAACCAGTTACGGTGGTTGCCTCCAGGGAAGAAAAAAAAATCCCCTAATGACTGGGGCAGTCACACACCCATGGTGTGGCCTATTCAAAACTACATAAACAAGTAAGAAATAAAGTATGCTTTTAAAATCTGGCTTTTCCCCCAATTCCCTTTCTTTAACAGAGTGTAGTCAATCTTGGCTGAACCCTCAAAGCTCACTGGCGTGTGTAGCTGACTTTAGAGAGAGCCAGGAGGTCGGGATTGCACACAATAGGGTTAGCTGAAGGTGAAGCACCTGGGACTAGAGACTTCCCCAGCCAAGAGTGAGCTGGGACAAAGGAACCCAAAGTCCTGAGGTGGAAGAAGGCTGGTGCATATAAAGAACGACAAGGCAGCCTGGCCGGAGGAGACTGTGTTGCAAGAGAGACCAGCAACCTAAAAGGGTTGTCTAAATTTAGCTTTTACTCTGAGAAGTCCTTGTTGGGTTCTGCTCAGATCTGAGCCCCACCCACTCCATGTTAGGTGATCTAGGTACCTAAGTTCTCCCAACAGTACCCTCTTGGTGATGCCTACAGGACCCCATGGAAACGTCATCCTTTTATTGTGAGCATTTGACATTTTAGTCAGTTTCCCTGAACTCAATCTTCCATCCATATGAGTGTATCCTACAAATGTAGGATTTCCTTTCCTTTCTTTACTTTTGCCTCATGTCCCTAGGACTGGTCCACAATTCAGACTGGAACCAAGTACATAGTGTATAAAATAGTACATAATAAGCTCATAATCGGCCGGGCGCGGTGGCTCAAGCCTGTAATCCCAGCACTTTGGGAGGCCGAGACGGGCGGATCACGAGGTCAGGAGATCGAGACCATCCTGGCTAACACGGTGAAACCCCGTCTCTACTACAAAATACAAAAAAACTAGCCGGGCGAGGTGGCGGGCGCCTGTAGTCCCAGCTACTCGGGAGGCTGAGGCAGGAGAATGGCGTGAACCCGGGAGGCGGAGCTTGCAGTGAGCTGAGATTGTGCCACTGCACTCCAGCCTGGGCGACAGAGCGAGACTCTGTCTCAAAAAAAAAAATAATAATAATAAGCTCATAATCTCCCCATGTGCTGCCTTGCCTGATCTCGGCCACATCTAAAGAATCAAGATGGCCGGGCGCGGTGGCTCAAGTCTGTAATCCCAGCACTTTGGGAGGCCGAGACGGGCGGATCACGAGGTCAGGAGATCGAGACCATCCTGGCTAACACGGTGAAACCCCGTCTCTATTAAGAAATACAAAAAACTAGCCGGGCGAGGTGGCGGGCGCCTGTAGTCCCAGCTACTCGGGAGGCAGAGGCCGGAGAATGGCGTAAACCCGGGAGGCGGAGCTTGCAGTGAGCTGAGATCCGGCCACTGCACTCCAGCCTGGGTGACAGAGCGAGACTCCGTCTCAAAAAAAAAAAAAAAAAAAGAATCAAGATACATATAACCTTTATGTTGGCTGGCATTTGCAGTCATTTAACGCCCAGGCCCCTCACCCTAAGCATGAGAACTGGGTGGGGTCCATACTACAAGCAAATATTATCTAAATAAACAGAACTGGCCAGGCTCAGTGGCTCACGCCTGTAAGTAATCCCAACACTTTGGGAGGCTGAGGCAGGAGGATCACTTGAGGTCAGGAGTTCAAGGCTAGCCTGGGCAACATAGTGAGATCCCATCTCTACCCAAAAAAAAAAAAAAAAAACCAGGAAATAGTAAGAAATTTACAAAATTAAAAAATTAGCTGGGTGTGGTAGTGTGCACCTGAGTCTTAGCTACTGGGGAGGCTGAAGTGGGAGGATGGCTTGAGGCCAGGAGGTTGAGGCTGCAGTGAGCTCTGATGGAGCCTGGGTGACAGAGCAAAACCCTGTCTCAGACTACTGCACATTGGTGACACCTAATTGAACACTGCTAATGGAGAGTATCTGTTGCCCACCCATGCAGTTAACAATTTACATTTTCAATTTTTCTCTAGTAATCCAGTGATAATTTCTAAATCTGCTTGAAGTTATCAGAAAGTGTTTATCCCACCCAACTACTTTCAACTTCTCTCGAGGGTTTTCTTCCATCTCTAATGACTGTTCATTCCACTTTCTCAATTACTGGCATTTCAAAATAAAAAG
Organism: Macaca fascicularis; assembly: GCF_037993035.2. Lineage (NCBI taxonomy): Eukaryota > Metazoa > Chordata > Mammalia > Primates > Cercopithecidae > Macaca > Macaca fascicularis. The sequence goes on along the minus strand of NC_088389.1, from coordinate 13,877,660 downwards.
AAAGCAAGAAACTGAAGGAAGAAGCCACAGTATCATCCTGTTTTTCATTTCCATCAGGTGGTTGAATCCTTTTGGCAAATAAAGCACTTGACTGGCTAAAACTTTTCTGCAATGACATTGTTTATCTACCTTACTGACTCGCTGATCGGCCAAACTGACAAAATAAACAACAAACCTTCTTAGCCAAAAGATTTCTGTTCAGCAAAATAGTCCTTGAGGCTGGGCGGCTCATCTTGTAATCTCAGCACTTTGGGAGGCCAAGGTGGGTGAATCACCTGAGATCAGAAGTTCGAGACCAGCCTGGCCAACACAGCAAAACCCCGTCTCTACTAAAAATACAAAAATTAGCCGGGCGTGGTGGTGCACACCTGTAATCCCAGCTACTCAGGAGGCTGAGGCAGGAGAATCGCTTGAACCCAGGAGGTGGAGGTTGTGGTGAGCGGAGATCATGCCACTGCACTCCAGCCTAGGTGACAGAACGAGACTCTATCTCAAAAAAAAAAAAAAAAAAAAAAAAAAGTCCCTGACATTTTTGCCTATGGAGTCACACACCCAAGACATTCTATCTATGTCTCACGACTTAAGGAATGTGCCTGATGATTTTACGTATGTGTCACTTTTTGAATTGTTGAACCCTTTACAAACTTCCTGTTAACATTATTAGCACTTCTTTGAGCCATAGTGTGGGACTCAACATAAAATTTCTAAGTAAAGTTTCTAGCTTTAAAAATCGTCTCTTGTCGGCCGGGCGCAGTGGCTCATGCTTGTAATCCCAGCACTTTGGGAGGCCGAGGTGGGCGGATCACCTGAGGTCGGGAGTTCAAAACCAGCCTGACCTACATGGAGAAACCCAATCTCTACTAAAAATACAAAATTAGCTGAGCATGGTGGCACATGCCTGTAATCCCAGCTACTAGGGAGGCTGAGGCCGGAGAATTGCTTGAACCTGGGAGGCGGAGGTTGCGGTGAGCCAAGATCGCGCCATTGGACTCCAGCCTGGGCAACAAGAGCAAGACTCTGTCTCAAAAAAAAAAAAAAAGAAAAGAAATCGCCTCTTGTAACAGGCATTGCCATGTTATCTGCTCATTATGAATCAGTACTCCTAGGATCACTATTTCAGTGTCAGTTGATCCTGGAACTCAGATTACCTTGAAACACTTGAGTTGAAGGGACTCGAGGTCACACAGTCTAGTTCACACCAAATTCATTGATCATGTCCACAATATCCCTAACAAAAAAGTGACCAGTCTCGACAAGGAATTCAAGATATCAATGGAAGGTCAGGCACAGTGGCTCACGCCTGTAATCCCAGCACTTTGGGAGGCCTAGGCGGGTGGATCACCTGAGGTCAGGAGTTCCAGACCAGCTTGGCCAACATGGTGAAACCCCGTCTCTACTAAAAATACAAAAATTAGCCAGGTGTGGTGGTGTGTGCCTGTAATCCTAGCGACTTGGGAGGCTGAGGCAGAAGAACTGCTTGAACCTGGGAAGCGGAGGCTGCAGTGAGCCAAGACCATGCCACTGCACTCCAGCCTGGGTGACAGAGACTCTGTCTCAAAAAAAAAAAAAAAAAAAAAAGATATCAATGAAATATCATGACAACCAGCAACATGTGGAGGTGGATAATGATAGCCAACACTAGTAGAGCTTATTTCATATATAATCCTATGGAGTAGGCACTATCATTATCTCCATTTTACAGATGAAAGAACTGAGACTAAATGACTTGTCCAAAATCAATCAGTTAGTTAGTGTCAGGATATGAACCAGTCTAGCTCCAGATCCACACTCTTGAACAATATGACACACTGACTAAATTGTAGAAATCTAATAAGAATGAGAGAATTGGCCAGGCACGGTGGCTCATGCCTGTAATCCCAGCACTTTGGGAGGCTGAGGTGGGTGATCACCTGAGGTCAGGAGTTTGGGACCAGCCTGGCCAATGTGGCAAAATCCCATTTCTACTAAAAATACCAAAATTAGCCAGGCATGGTGGCATGCGCCTATAGGCCCAGCTACTTGGTAGGTTGAGGCAGGAGAATCACCTGAACCTGGGCAGTGGAGGTTGCAGTGAGCGGAGATCATGCCACTGCACTCCAGTGTGGGCCACAGAACGAGACTCTATCTCAAAAAAAAAATAAATAATAATAATAATAATAATATCCTTTAAGACGTGAGGAGTGAAGATAGAGTGAATAAGTAGCAGAGACAGAACTAGATCTAAGATGCCTAACTGTAGTCTGGCTGATTTACGGCCTCCAGAACAGGAATTCTATTTCACAACTAAAGCTATAGAAAGTTGTGGGTCAGGTGCAGTGGCTCACGCTTCTAATCTTAGCACTTTGGGAGGCCAAGGCGGGTGGATCACTTGAGCCCAGGAGTTTGAGACCAGCCTGGGTAACATGGCAAAACCCTGTCTCTACAAAAAAAAAAAAAAAAAAAAAAAAACCCAAAAAAATTAGATGGCCGTGGTGGCTCACACCTGTAGTCCCAGCTATTCTGGAGGCTGAGGTGGGAAGATGGCTTGATCCCAGGAGGTGGAGGTTAGAGTGAGCCAAGACTGCACCACTGCACTCCAGCCTGGGCAACACAGCCAGACCCTGTCTCAAAAAAAAAAAAAAGTTTTGCATTTTGTTTTATATTCCTCAAAACGACACTTCTGAAGTAGATTGGCATGGCTCATATTTCAAGGAAGAGGAAATGAAATTGAGGGGGGGAAATGGCAAAACCATATCTTACTAAAGGAAATTGCAATGAAATGTCCCCTTTTGTGACTCAGTGGTTATGTGGTTATGACGATAATGTAAAAAACCCTGAGATTTTATGAAAAATAACACAGAATCACCATATTCAAAGTGTATGATCTTGCGACAAGAACCTTAGAAAAAACTCCATTTACAGAATTTGCATCATGAAGACATTAAGCCATCATGAAGTCTTAATGTCTTCACATCAGAGCTTTTTGGTTTACTGTTTTCTCATCTTCAGAGAAAAAAGTATAAAACTCTTTGAATGTTCCTCAACTTTTAAATTTCATTTTCTAAGCATTTCTTCAAAGAGACAATGATTTCATTTTATCTTTAAACCAGAATAAAACAATACATGGTAGCTCTCTCCTTGAATAAATGAAGAAGGGGTAGTGTTAATACTATCTATTACAACTTCCAAAGATATTGTTCGTTCCTATTGTTGTATGATAAATCACTCCCAAAACTTAATGGGAAACAACCACTTTATTATGGGTCAGGAATTTGGACAGGGACAACTTCTCTCTGTGCCATCACTGCTGACGCCTCAGCTGGGAAGACTTAAAGGCTAGGGGGACCCAACTGCTGGGCATTAGAATCATCTGGAAGCCCGTCACTCATATGGCTGGCAGCTGAGTATGACTGTTGGTTGAGACCTCGACTGAGCTGTCAACATGAACCTCTATGATTGGCTTCTCTGTATGTCTCTCTACGTGTGCTGTTTCGGCTTCCTAACAATATGGCAACTGGGTTTTAAGAGTAAATACCCGGCCGGGCGCGGTGGCTCAAGCCTGTAATCCCAGCACTTTGGGAGGCCGAGACGGGCGGATCACGAGGCCAGGAGATCGAGAGACGATCCCGGCTAACACGGTGAAACCCCGTCTCTACTAAAAAATACAAAAAAACTAGCCGGGCGAGGTGGCGGGCGCCTGTAGTCCCAGCTACTCGGGAGGCTGAGGCAGGAGAATGGCGTAAACCCGGGAGGCGGAGCTTGCAGTGAGCTGAGATCCCGCCACTGCACTCCAGCCTGGGTGACAGAGCAAGACTCCGTCTCAAAAAAAAAAAAAAAAAAAAAAAAAAAAAAAAAGAGTAAATACCCTAAAAGAGCAAGGAAAAAGTGCATGGTATATTTGTGATTCTGCTTCAGAAATCATTAAAAAAAAAAAAAAAAAACTGGATCTTTCTATGTTGCTCAGGGTGGTCTCAAACTCCTGGGTTCAAACAATCATCCACCTCACCCCCACCCCCACGTGGGCCTCCTAGAAAACCAGGATTACAGGTATGGGCCACCACGCCTGGGGCCATCACTTTCACCATACTCTGTTGGTCAAGGCTGTCACACAGATCTGCCTAGATTCAAATCCAAGTGGTATCAGTCCCCTCTCACCACTCAATGGGAGGAGTCTTGGGGTCACATTCTAAGATAAGCAATGTGGGATGCGCAATATTGTCGTGGACATCTTTCCAAAATATAATCTGTCACACGTCAAGTATAAGTAAGAAAGATAAAGAGGAAAATTAAACAATGTCAGGTACAACAGAAATCTCAGTCAACAGGGTATGAACTGAGTAATTCTAAACTTTCTCTTTTCATTTCCACCTCAAAATAAGCACATGGGCAGCTTTCAAAAGAAAAGCCTACACTATTAGTCTGTCTTCAAAAGCCTGTTAGAATCATGTGTGACATTAATTTCTGATTACTACCAAAAACTGAATGTCCATCAGTAGCCATTTATTTATTTTTTCCACTTATGACTTGGTACATCAGTTCTACTTCTAAGTCTATCAGAACTTCCAGCTCCACTTATTATGCTGTTATAACAATTTGCAAACCAATCAACTCTTTTTTTTTTTTTTGAGGCGGAGTCTCGCTCTGTCGCCCAGGCTGGAGTGCTGTGGCCGGATCTCAGCTCACTGCAAGCTCCGCCTCCCGGGTTCCCGCCATTCTCCTGCCTCAGCCTCCCGAGTAGCTGGGACTACAGGCGCCCGCCACCTCGCCCGGCTAGTTTTTTGTATTTTTTAGTAGAGACGGGGTTTCACCGTGTTAGCCAGGATGGTCTCGATCTCCTGACCTCGTGATCCGCCCGTCTCGGCCTCCCAAAGTGCTGGGATTACAGGCTTGAGCCACCGCGCCCGGCCAATAAACTCTTAACAGTGTACACCCCTCCCAGTCTAAAATACGATTCACACAATGGTTCTCAGTGAGGTAAACACTCTGGCAAACACAGTGAAGAGTTACTGTCCAAAAGGGCAACACATTATGACAGCTACGCTAAGTAACAGAGTCCTGAAGTTAAATAAAGTGCTTGGAGGAATACAACTACGCCAAGAGCTTAGCATTTTACCAACTTAATTCTAGCTTTTTCTGGTTATCCAAATGTATATCTCCAGCCTGGATCTCCTCCCTGGGTTCCTGATGCATATATTAAGCTATTGATGCAATATTAGATAATTAGTTATGTAACAGGCATCTTGTAAAATGTCTAGCACTACACTTCTGTTCTTCTCCCCAACAAGCTCAATCCTACTGTTCTCAGTCTCCCATTTCCTTGTATTTGTCCATAGCATTTATCATTATCTGATACACTGTAAATATAGATTACATATAAGCAAAACATTTTTTACTATTTGGTTAACTGCCATGTTCCCTTTGCCTGGAAAAATGCTTGGCACGTAAGTAGTTTAAAATATTTTTTTCGTTTCTTTTTTCTTTTTTTTGAGACAGGGTCTTGCTCTGTCACCCAGCCTGGAGTGCAGTGGTGCAGTCACCACTCACTGTAGCCTCAACTTCCTGGGCTCAAGCGATCCTCCCGCCTCAGCCACTATGTCCGGTTAATTTTCTGTAGAGATGGAGTTTCACCATGTTGCTCAGGCTGGTCTCAAACTCCTGGGCTCAAGTGATCTGCCCACCTTGGCCTCCCAAAGTGCTGAAATTACAGGCATGAGCCAGCATGCCTAGCCCAATAATCTTTTTCAAATGAATTAATGAATGATGACTTATCTGGGTACCTGAATAAGTCATTACTAGAAAACCATAAAGAACAAAGAGTACCTTAAAGTGATGATAATGTTTGTCAGTAGCTGACTGGGTAAGGAAGTAGAATATTGCTAGATTTTAGATTTGCTATAAAGAATAAAAATGAGCAAAAACTGAGAATGCATGAGAAGGAATCAAAATGTTAAACAGTGCTACCTAAGCCACATCAAAACTACCTAGAAGAGCTTTTGAAATGACATATTCTTATAAATGGCCAGGTGCAATGGCTCACACCTGCAATCCCAGCACTTTGGGAGGCCAAGGCAGGGGGATCGCTTGGGCTCAGGAGTTCAAGACCAGCCTGGGTGACATGGCAAGACACCATCTCTACAAAAAATACAAAAATCAGCTGGGTGTGGTGCTGCAGGCCTGTAGTCCCAGCTACTTGGGAAGCTGAGGTGGGAGGATCGCTTGAGCTCGGGAGGTCAAGGTTGCAGTGAGCCTTGATTGAGCCACTGTACGCCACCTGGGTGATGGAGTACAAACAAACAAAAATTACAGATTATTATACATAAAAAAACTACAGATTTCTCAGATTGCCAGTTTGGAGAATGCTAGAAAGTGATGAGATAATAAATATCCAGCACTCAATCTGGGTACCTGAATATAATCTCAGGCATCCAAGATTGAATAGAGATTGGAATTAAAAAGATCTAAACAGGACCAGGCACGCTGGCTTATGCCCGTAATCCCAGCACTTTGGGAGGCCAAGGTGGGTGGATCACTTGAGGTCAGGGGTTCAAGACCAGCCTGGCGACATGGTGAAACCCCACCTCTACTAAAAATACAAAAATTAGCTGGGCGTGGTGGTGGGTGCCTGTAATCTCAGCTACTCAGGAGTCTGAGGCATGAGAATCTCTTGAAACTGGGGGCCGGAGGTTGCAGTGAGCTGAGATCACACCACTACACTCCAGCCTGGGTGACAGAGCAAGACTCTGTCTCAAAAAAAAGGGAAAAAAAAAAAAATCTAAACATAACTAATGTGCTATAGTCTGCCTAAAGAAAGAATGGGTTAACAGTAAAGGAATCACCTACACAGCATCTATAAAACAGACTCTATTCTATCTGTAAGGTAGACCTGTCCTTGAGAGGAGGTAGACGCCTAAGGCTGCCATTGTCATCAGCCATTCCATTCATCCAATCCTATTTTCATTTTATGCTCTCCAAGAAATGCTATACACAGTTTAGCTTCCACCCAGATTAGGCTACAGGGAGAGAACGTAGAGATCAGCAAACATGAATATCCAGTCTGTTTATGAATATACTTCTCACTATAAGTTTAAAATTCATTCTGGTTTATTCAACAGCCTTGGGAATTAGGTTAGCATGAGTCACCTCCAGGCATACTGAAAATAAGAAATTTGCTAGCTTAAAAGAGCTGGGGAACAAACCATGATAACCCTAACAAGGTTGTATCATCTGAGCAGAGACAGAAAGGACAAGAATAAAGTGCTGGTAGGCTTAGGTTTTGCAACCAGCTGGTGGAAAAAAGGACCTGTGGCCGATATTTGATTTACCCCACAAGACAGAGCAGGGAACGTGCCTCCCCCTTGAACATCTTGAAGTGGGAGGAGGCAGAGGGTGGCTCCTAGGCCTTCTTTGTTCACTACTAGGCCTTCCCTTGAATGTGCAAGTCTCCACAGCAATCCATTTCAACCTATTCCACCCATATATAAACAGGTTGAGAAATGCAATACATAGAAAGACTCTCTACTGAAACCCACTCCAGTAATCCAGTCAGCCAATTGGCCCAGTGCAGCCTGCAGCTAATGAGCTCCTCTCCATCCTTCTCCACACTGAAAACTGGCACCATAGCTACCTGCTTTCAGCAGTTCAAGGGTATTTCCCATGCTCTCAAGGTGAAGCCGTAGTCCTCACATGGTTTTTAGCTATAGTCTGCCTCTTCAGGCTCCTATTACAACTCCATCACCTGCTCATCATTTGAGAGCTCTGTGCTCTCCATGACCCTTTGGACATACCACTTCCTTCTTTTCCTGGAAGGCTCTGTCTAGATCCCCTCCACCCTTCTGACCACCCCACTTCACCTGTAAAGCTTACTAGTTCTTCAGGACTCCACTTGGATGCCATTTCCCCACCTCAGTTACGCTCCTGTACACATTTCCGTGGAGTTACCCTACCTTAGTCCTTATTACACAATAATTCCCCTCCCTCCCTCCCTCCCTCCCTCCCTTCCTCCCTCTCTCTCTCTCTCTCTCTTTCTTTCTTTCTTTCTTTCTTTCAGAGGGAGTTTTGCTCTGTTGTCCAGGCTGGAGTGCAGTGGCACAATCTTGGTTCACTGCAACATCCACCTCCTAGACTCAAGCGATTCTCCTGCCTCAGCCTCCTGAGTAGCTGGGATTACAGGCGCGTGCCACCACACCTGGCTAATTTTTTTGTATTTTTAGTAGAGATGGGGTTTCACCATGTTGGTCAGGCTGGTCTTGAACTCCTGACCTCATGATCTGCCTGCCTCGGCCTTCCAAAGTGCTGGTATTACAGGAGTGAGCCACTGCACCTGGCCTAATGAAATTTTTATAATTTTGTTTGGTTACCTCTTTTATGTACAAAGTTATAAATATTGAGCACTACCACCATCACTCCTCTTGCCAAAAACGGCTGTAACAAGAACTAAACTTCTCCTAGGATGACAGGGAGACACCTTACTTGTGAAACTGAACAATGTAAATAGCCTATTTTTAAGGATAAGTTAAAATAAACTTTTTTTTTTTGAGACAGAGTCTTGCTCTGTTGCCCAGGCTGGAATGCGGTGGTGTGATCTCAGCTCACTGCAAGCTCCGCCTCCCGGGTTCACGTCATTCTCCGGCCTCAGCCTCCTGAGTAGCTGGGACTACAGGCACCCGCCACTACGACCGGCTAATTTTTTTGTATTTTTAGTAGAGACAGGGTTTTACCATGTTAGCCAGGATGGTCTCCATCTCCTGACCTTGTGATCCACCCGTCTCGGCCTCCCAAAGTGCTGGGATTACAGGCGTGAGCCACTGCGCCCGGCCTATAAACTTTTTTTTTTTTTCTTCAGACAAGGTCTTGCTCTGTCACCCAGGCTGGAGTGCAGTGGCGCAAACACAGCTCACTGCAGCCTCGAACTCCTGGCCTAAAGTGATCCTCCCATCTCAGCTTCCCAAGTAGCTGGGACTACAGGCATGCACCACTATACCCTGGTAATTTTTTAATTTTTAGTAGAGATGGGATCTCAATATGTTACCCAGGCTGCTCTTGAACTCCTGAGCTCAAGCTATCCTCCCACCTTGGCTTCCCAAAATGCTGGGATTATAGGTATGCGCCATCGTGCCTGGCCGATAAGTAAAATGTAAATTTAAAAAGTCAGTCATGGTGAAGAATGTATTTTACATACACATATACACTTAGGAAATCTAAATGTCCTTGCTCAAACACTTCCAGAAATTTCCATATCTGTTCCAATGCAAATACTTCTAAACCTCTTCATTATCTCTGCCAAGAAGAAATCAATCCCAAACTAAGCTGATAGGCAGAATAATTCATTAGATGTTTCAAGCAGCAAATATCCAGCTTTTTAGGTGGGGAAATAATGTGACTTCAGTGGAACTTTTTTTAAAAAGTGGTAATAATAGCCAAAGAAAACTATTTCCCCCTAGGAAAAAACTTAAATCTTAAGGAAGCCGAAGTATACTGCTAAAAATTAGTATGATTAGTGTTTTGGAGTGGATTTTATTTTTCTTCAAGGAGGAAAAAAACATGTGATTGATATGACCTCTTGAAATCCAGATTTCCTGTCCAAAGCAATGCTTTCTAGGCATTTTCCAAATATTAGGTTTATTTTGTTGTTAACATGTATACCAAATTTCAAATCAGAGGGCTAGGACCGAAAATAGCTCATTTTTCATGAATCCTGCTTACAGCAAGAGTTCTACAATTTGTTCCCAAGGACCAGAGTTTTTTTCATTAACCCTCCCCATGATTATAATAATTTCTATTTACCTATCACCTTTCATCCAACAACCTCAAAGTACTTTATGAACAATTTCTCATCTTTATGCCTTCTTGTCAAGAGAAAGGCAAGCATCATACCATGCTTTATAGATTGGGAAAGCGAAGAACAGAGATGCAAGGACTTGCCGGATACTGATAAATATTAGATTAGGCAAGCAATGCAACCCAGGCTGAGTCCTCCAGCACTTCCTCACTCAACTGGGAGCACCCACACCGTTTGTCTCCAGAGCCTGTCTGGTCTTTAAATGGATTTCAGGAACCCATTCTCAATTTTGGCTGTGCAAATAGAAGTACAAGGGGAATAGATTCCTTTACAGGTCCCAAGTTTTCTTCTGCTATAGATAATAGAGAAAGTATTTCGTTTCTTGTTTCTGAAGACTCAAAACTTTGAAACTCTGAATGTGGGCCAGGCATGTAGTCCCAGCACTTTGGGAGGCTGAGGCGGGCGATCACTCGAGGTCAAGAGTTCAAGTCCAGCCTGGGCAAAACAGGGAGACCCCCGCCTCTACAAAAAAACTTTTTAAAAAAAGTTACACAGGAGGCCGGGCGCGGTGGCTCAAGCCTGTAATCCCAGCACTTTGGGAGGCCGAGACGGGCGGATCACAAGGTCAGGAGATCGAGACCATCCTGGCTAACACCGTGAAACCCCGTCTCTACTAAAAATACAAAAAACTAGCCGGGCGAGGTGGCGGGCGCCTGTAGTCCCAGCTACTCCGGAGGCTGAGGCAGGAGAATGGCCTAAACCCGGGAGGCGGAGCTTGCAGTGAGCTGAGATCCGGCCACTGCACTCCAGCCCGGGCTACAGAGCAAGACTCCGTCTCAAAAAAAAAAAAAAAAAAAAAAAGTTACCCAGGCTGGGCCAGGCATGGTGGCTCACGCCTGTAATCCCAGCACTTTGGGAGGCCGAGGTGGGCGGATCACAAGGTCAGGAGATCGAGACCAGCCTGGCTAACACAGTGAAACCCCATCTCTACTAAAAAAAAAAAAAAAAATTAGCTGGGCATGGTGGCGGGCACCTGTAGTCTCAGCTACTCGGGAGACTGAGGCAGAAGAATGGCATAAACCTGGGAGGTGGAGCTTGCAGTGAGCAGAGATTGTGCCACTGCACTCCAGCCTGGGTGACAGAGTAAGATTCTGTCTCAAAAAAAAAAAAAAAAAAAAGGCTGGCTGTGGTGGCTCACGCCTATAATTCCAGCACTTTGGGAGGCCAAGGCAGGTGGATCAAGAGGTCAGGAGATCGAGACCATCCTGGCTAACACTGTGAAACCCCGTCTCTACTAAAAATACAAAAAGTTAGCGGGGCAAATGCCTGTAGTCCCAGCTACTTAAGAGGTTGAAACAAGAATCGCTTGAACCCAGGAAGTGGAGATTGCAGTAAGCTGAGATCACACCACTGCACTCCAGCCTGGGTGACAGAGCGAGACTCCATCTCAAAAAAAAAAAATGTTAGCCAGGCGTGGTAGCGTACACCTGCGGTCCCAGCTAATTAGGAGGCTGAGGCGAAAGGCTCATTTGGGCCCGGGAGGTTGAGGTTGCAGTGAGCCATGTTTGTGCCACTGCACTCCAGCCTGGTCAACAGAGTGAGACTCTGTATTCCTCCTTGTTCTTTCTCAATTTCATTAAAAATAGTTTTCATCAAGACATATTTCTGTTAGGCAAATTCAGAAACTTGATACTATTCCCACTAATTAATATCCACACAAATTAATTTCTTTAAATTAGAAAAGAGAAACAATAACTGGCTCTGAAAGAATGAGGAGATTACTAGACATCCATGAAGCATCTGCTTGAATACAAGCTTCATTCATGACTGTTTCTGCTGGCTCTGCAGCATTTAGTGCTGTGAGTCATTGATTCTCAGTGATTCTCAATATGAATAACATCAAATGTTTTATAAAGCAAAATCTACAGAGTGATGGGGAAATACGAGTGAATGATGGGGATAAAGGGAACCGTGCACTACTAACACAGAAGATCCAGTTTTTGGCCAAGTGCGGTGGCTCATGCCTGTAATCCCAGCTCTTCGAGAGGCCAAGGTGGGAGGATCACTTGAGCCCGGGAGTTCAAGGCCAGCCTGGACAACATAGACCCCGTCTCTACAAAAAAATGCAAAAATTAGCAGAGTGTGGTGATGTGCGCCTATAATCCCAGGTACTTGGGAGGCTGAGGCAGGAGCATCACTTGAACCCGAGAGGCAGAGGTTGCAGTGAGCCGAGATCATGCCACTGCACTCCAGCCTGGACAACATGGAGAAGTGCCGAAAAATGACTCGCTGCAAGGACTGTGGCTAGCATGCAGCCTCCTTTAGGGTCCACCTCATCTTCTGAGTTGTGGGCATCTCTTCTTATAGCACCCCAGCCAATGACTGAGCAAGCTGGCAGCCAAGACCACCCTCTTCTTGGGACGACCTCTGGCCAATGATAAAGGAAGGCAGAGGTACAGAGGCCTAGCCATTTCTGCCAGAGGATCCTTGTGCCTGCTCTGGAGCTCCCCATTGGCCTGGTGGGGACTCTGGCAGGTCTGCATCGTGATCTGACGGCTTCCACTCTTTTCCCTTCACGGATGTTACTCCCCAATAAAACTGCACTCCTGACTCCATCTAAGCATCTTCTTCCAGATATTGGCACAAATGGTACTTACCTTACTGGATTCTTGTAGCAAATAAACAAGATGATGGATGTAAACACTTTGCCCAGCACCTGGGACATGGCAGGCACTCAATAAATGGCAGTGATGATAACAATCATTCAAGAGTTTAAGATAATAGGGAGGCCAGGCACGGTGGCTCATACTTGTAATCCCAGCACTTTGGGAGGCCACCGTGGGCTCTGTAGCATTTAGTGGTGTGAGTTGTTAATCACCTGAGGTCAGGAGTTCAAGACCACCCTGACCAACATGGAGAAACCCTGTTTCTACTAAAAATACAAAATTAGAGGGCATGGTGGCGCATGCCTGTAATCCCAGCTACTTGGGAGGCTAAGGCAGGAGAATCGCTTGAACCCGGGAGGCAGAGGTTGCGGTGAGCCGAGATCATGCCATTGCACTTCACCCTGGGCAACAAGAGTGAAACTCCATCTCAAAAAAAAAAAAAAAAGACAATAGGGGATGGCACACGTGAAAATATTACAATAACTACAGAGTTCATAATAAGTTATTCCCATTTTGGCACCACAGAGAAAGTAGACAAGTACAAATGGAAACTGTGGCTGCTATTAGGTGTTGATGTAGGAATTAATTCTTACTAAAAACCTAATTCCAATCACTAGAACTGTATGCTCTAATTTAAAAAATCATATTGTTTATATGATGTTATAGTTTACATGTGAAAGTTATTATGGCTTTTGAAACAAGAAAATGGAAGTTCCATCTACCTTTCTTTGTTGGTGGGGGTGGTGGTTTGAATCTATTTCTAGTATTAAACAATTGAGGTTGTTAAGCTTTCCATAAGTTTAACATGGAATTTTACAAATAGGGTGAGGTTTGAGTTAAAAGTTGGTCTGAAGTGGAAGATCACGATAAACTGGTATTAAAAACTTACAGCCGGGAGCGGTGGCTCACGCCTGTAATCCCAACACTTTGGGAGGCCGAGACGGGTGGATCATCCGAGGTCAGGAGTTGGAGAACCAGCCTGGCCAACATGGCGAAACCCCATCTCTACTAAAAACAAAAAATTTGCTGGGCATGGTGGCACACGCCTGTAATCCCAGCTACTCGGGAGTCTGAGGTAGGAGAATCGCTTGAACCTGGGAGGTGGAGGTTGCAGTGAGCTGAGATGGTGCCATTGCACTCCCGTCTGGGCGACAAGAGCAAAACTCCATCTCAAAAAACAAACAAAGAAACAAAAAAACTTACATACCCCCAAATTACTCTCTAATATAAATACACACATTTGGCCTCTTATCATTTAAAAAAAAAGTTTTTTAACTAAACACATTACTAGGCTCAAGCTAGTATGAGTGTACAAGTAAAACAGGAAACAAATATTCCTTTATAAACACCAATTCCAGAAGACTTCACACCCACATTCTAAAATCAATTAGATTAATTTCCCAGGGCATTCATGTATTCTTAGTAGCTTTCAATTTTTAAGTGTCAAAATAAAGCCTTATTTTTAAATGTGGGTGGTGTTGATGAAACAAGTATGAGTAATACTTGCAGGAAACATAATATTAGCTTTAGGTGGTTAGTGGGTGATACTTGAATGGTCCTTCAAAGAAGTACTTTCCATGTCTCACCAACGTAAAGCATGAATTGTAATGTGTTCACATAGTAAGTACAGACACTTATAAAACTCTTTTACATGCTTAAAGTACAGTTTTGCCTACCAAAATGGCAACTTACACAAATTTTCAGGATTCTGTCTAATGTACAAAGTGAAGGCAACAAACTGATGTCTCAATATCAACTGCAAATTCTCTCCAGGCCTCCCACGGTTTGTTTTCTTTTAATATCTACTAAACAGAAAAGACATGTGCAAAGTTTGTTCTCATGGAGAAGTAAGGATGGCAAAACTAAGTTGATTTTGTTTATTTTCTGAAGCAGTTCTGCCCTACCCACCATGGTTCGGGGAGTATTATTGCCCCTGTTAGTCTTGCCACGTTTATCCCAAACAGAAATCTCTGAAGGGTTAAGAAAAAGGAGCAGTAGAGGCCAGGCATGGTGGCTCCACCTGTAATCCCAGCACTTTGGAAGGCAGAGGCAGGCAGATCACGTGAGGTTAGGAGTTTGAGACCAGCCTGGTCAACATGGTGAAACCCCATCTCTACTACGAAAAATACACAAACTGGCAGGGCATGGTGGTGGGGGCCTGCAGCTACTTGGGAGGCTGAGGCATGAGAATCACTTGAACCTGGGAGGCAGAGGTTGCAGTGAGCCAAGATGGCGCCACTGCATGCCAGCCTGGGAGACAGAGCAAAACTCCATCTCAAAAAAGAAAAAAGAAAAAAGAGCAGTAGAAGAGCTAGGGACTATTGTTAATACGGTTCTCCAATGTAGCATTCAAGGGCAGTAAGAAGAGGTAATACTTCTCCAATACCTGGAACTGTTAATAATTAGTTACTTTAACTACTTTTTTAAGATTAAAAAAAAACTAGTTTAAAATTTCGACACACTAGGAAAAAAAAATTCAACACACCATAAAGTGTTCTTACATAAACATATGTACACATATCATGCCTAAGTAGAATGAACAACAGAGAAGGGATAATTTTTCAAACCCTACTTTAAAGGCAAAACGGTCCCTAGACTGTGTGTATTTGCGGGGAGAAAGGATATGGAAAATCTCTGTACCTTCTCAATTGTGCTATGGACCGTAACTGCTCTAAAAAATAGAGTCTAGGCCGGGCACGGTGGCTCAAGCCTGTAATCCCAGCACTTTGGGAGGCCCAGACGGGCGGATCACGAGGTCAGGAGATCGAGACCATCCTGGCTAACACGGTGAAACCCCGTCTCTACTAAAAAACACAAAAAACTAGCCGGGCGAGGTGGCGGGCGCCTGTAGTCCCAGCTACTCGGGAGGCTGAGGCAGGAGAATGGCGTGAACCCGGGAGGCGGAGCTTGCAGTGAGCTGAGATCCGGCCACTGCACTCCAGCCCAGGCGGCAGAGACTCCGTCTCAAAAAAAAAAAAAAAAAAAAAAAAAAATAGAGTCTATTTTCCAAAAAGATACCTAAAATTATATATATTTTTTAAACTGCCAAAGTGCAGAAAGGTGTTATAATTATCTTCCCATTATTTTTAAAAAGCAAATGTTAAAACAAAAGGAAAAAAAGGGATTTATTCATTTATCCAATAAATATTTATTGAACTTCTACACGGAGTCAAGCATTGTTCCCACTACAGTCGGTAGACAATCCTCACACGGCTGCCTCTTGAAAGTGCAAATCCATGATCAGGGTCAACATATCCAACAGTCGAATGTACATTATATGCCTGGCATGGTTCTAAAAATCACAGGTAAAAAAAAAATTACATACAATCAACACAGGTGTTTTTTTTTTTTTTTTTTTTTTTTGAGACAGTCTTGCTCTGTCGCCCAGGAGGTAGTGCAATGGCGCCATCTTGGCTCACTGCAACCTCCACCTCCCAGGTTCAAAGGATTCTCTGCCTCAGCCTCCCGAGTAGCTGAGATTACCGGCGTGGACCACCATGCCCGGCTAATTTTTGTATTTTTAGTAGAGATGGGGTTTCCCCATCTTGGTCAGGCTGGTCTCAAACTCCTGACCTCGTGATCTGCCCGCCTCAGCCTCCCAAAATGCTGGGATTACAGGCGTGAGCCACCACGCCCAGCCCACAGGTGGCTTCTTACTATGCTAACCAATATGCATTATTCAGGTTTCTCTGTTCTCTTTCTTGTACATACTTCATTTCTCATTAGCACCAGAGCAAATAAATAAAGATGACAGAGAGGACACTAGAAGGCAGCAAAACCAGGTTCTGTCACTGAATAATTTGTTAGCTGCAAACAGAATAATTATGAGGAAGGCTTAACTTTCCAATGGATTTATTCATACTTCACACTAATGAGCAAGCTAATAAAAAGCTGAACTAACACTTCAGTAACCTGTCACTTCCCTCAGTAAGCAGGCAAGGAAAAAAAAACAACATTCAAATGTAAGCAACTCTTGCTTTGCCATTTCTCCAACAACCAGCCACAACTTCCACAAGTCAGTGAACATATTTACCTTACTTACACTGCCTTTTTAACAAGTCTTGAGTAAATGTATTTTGGTTGATTTTACATAAAAACATACTTTTTCTTTTGACTCTGATGTTACAGGCTAGAGGTAAAACCTACTTTCTATGCTTCCACGTAGATATCTTTCAATATATATAACGTGACTCACAACAGATTCAGGCTGGTGTCTTGCGCACACCGTAGTTGTTAAATAAAATTTTTGAAAATTGATTAAAAGGCAACGTTATGAAGAGCTGTACACTATTTTATTATAACCTAATCACTTCAAAATGGCCATTTAAGCCTGGGTGAGGTAGCTCATGCCTATAATCTGAGCACTTTGGGAGGCTGACGTGGGTGGATCACTTGAGGTCAGGAGTTCGAGGCCAGCCTGGCCAAAATGGTGAAACCCCATCTCTACAAAAAAACCAAAAACTTAGCCAGGTGTGGTAACGCACACCTGTAGTCCTAGCTACGCGGGAAGCTAAGGCAAGGGAATTGCTAGAACCTCGGAGATGGAAGCTGCAGTGAGCCGAGATCATGACATTGCACTCCAGCCTGGGCAACAAGAGCAAAGCTTTATCTCAAAAAAAAAAAAAAAAAAAAAAAAAAAAGAAAGTTTATTTCTATGAAGGAGTTGAAGAAAAAGTAAAAAAGAAAGAGGAAGAGAAAGGTTTTACTCCCTCTACAAAGCAGGATGTGGCTTAGAGTAGGCCTTCAGTGTAAAATGCACATTAGAAACCTGTAGTTTCTAAAAGCCTATATTGACTTTAACCTGAAGTCCTAAAATGTATGTAAAATCTGAGAGTATTTGTGAAGGTCCCTGAGAGCTGCAACCACCTGTTACAAATAACTCATGGCCACCCAAACCATAGCTCTTTCTCCATCTAGAAGAATAATTCTGCCAAGTTCGGCTTGAGCGCACCATCATTATCTCATTATACATGTGCATGATTCCAAAGCCACCATTCAAGGAAAACCCTTAATCACTGCCCTCCGCTCGGCTACCCAGTGTACCACACATCACCAAGTCTCTGACCGCCGGAGAAACGGGGTTTACTTTTCGTAATCCTTCATTATTCTAGTTTTTTTAAATATCAAAAGCTACTAAGCCTTATACATCTTTGCATTTCACCTGAAAACTTAGATTTTGCATTTCTCTTAGTAGCACAATCATGTGTTCATTCCTTTCCCTATATTAAACTGTAAGCTACTCAAAGGCAAATGCTAGTACTCATAAGAATGTCTTTTTTAAGGTCAGGTGTGGTGGCTCATGCCTGTAATCCCAGCACTTTGGGAGGCTGAGGCAGACGGATTATCTGAGGTCAGGAATTTGAGACCAGCCTGGCCAACATGGCGAAACCCCGTCTCTACTAAACACACAAAAAATTAGCTGGGCATGGAGGCAGGTGCCTATAATCCCAGCTACTCGGGAGGCTGAGGCAGGAGAATCGTATGAACCTGGGAGGCAGAGGCTGTAGTGAGCCGAGATCACGCCACTGCATGCCAGCCTGGGCAGGCAACAGAGCAAGACTCCGTCTCAGGTAAAAAAAAAAAAAAAAGAAGTTTTTAAAAACGTCTTTTTAAAAACTCCTCATTGCCATACACTTGCATATATAGAACTGTTAACTGATTCATTCTACCTCATAAAATTATCAAGTGAAAAAATTACAGATAGTTCATATCCTTCTCCTTTAAAAATATTTTCCAATTATTTTTATTGTAGAAAATGTCAAACATATATACTAGAAAGAATAATGTAATGAACACTTCTGTACTCAGCATCTGGCTTCAATAATGGCCAATTCTGTCTCACTATCTCTGATCCACTAACAACACAAATTATTGTGAAGCAAATCTAACATTTCATATCATTTATTTGTATATATTCCAGTTCCCATTTATTTTCTTTTTTATTTTTTTTTTAAGAGAAGACCTCTCCAGATATTCCCCAAGCTGTTCTTGAACTCCTGGGCCCAAAAGATCCTCCCAACTCGGCCTCCCAAGGTGCTGGGATTACAGGCCTGAGCCACTGTGCCCGGCCTCTCTCATTTATTTTCAACCACTCCTAACCCTGCCTTCCTTCCCACTCCTCCACCCTCAAAAATAAATGTACGGAATAATGCAGGCAATTGCTGCTGTTTTAGCAGTTTTGCTCATAGCCACTCCCTCTCTTTGGAATTATATTCTATCCCATTTACCAACATCACTGAACTGTCCACCAAGGTATTGTGTTCGGTCCTTATTTCACTCAGAAATATATTGTACCTTTTCCCTCCATAATTCCATCTGCTGTTTGAACAAGTGAAAAAAAAATTGTGCCACAATTTCTACTGTCTTGATAAAGATTTCTTCTGATTTGCTTCCCCACCCCAGATAAGCTAAAGAGAGTGGAAGGATTAGAAGAGGAAAGAAACTTCAATACAGCACTCAAAGTGGTAAATTTTGCCTAAACTGGTGTGTGCAAATATTTTAAACGATTTTATTTTCAAAATGGATACTTGTAAACATCAGTGGAAATTTTGTCATAAATCCCTTTTAGGCAGAAGATGTTTATAAAATGAATTATCTTAATGTAAGGGAGCTATTGCCCTCAGGATTTTGGTAATAACAACCGTAGCTGCTTCTGTACCTAACAGATGGTTATGTAAAAACAATTAAAGCAAAACAAAACAAAACAAAAAACAAGGGAGGATGCGCTCTGTTTCTGCAATTGCTCTGACCTTGTTTTATTTTGACAAGAGATTTCTCGGCCTCATCTCAGATAGCAACACCACCCTACACTTTCTCCTCCACACCCTTTGCAAATAGAATTCCAAAAGGTAGTTGCAGGCACTTCAGAGTTCATCCTGGGAAATGGCTCATCTTGAGGGCATTTCAGTGCAGTAACTGAGATTTCGTCTACTCCTTCCCCGGCCGCCGCGCTGCCCATCCCCTGCCCAGTGATTTCCCCAGGAATCCAGAGCTCCATCCACAGCCGGCCACTCGCCTTCCTGGGGACGGCCCTCAGCCCCGAGGGCTGCCCGTTTACCGTGCGCACCCCCCGGCCAAGCATCCCCGCCAGGCGTCCCTCACCGTCAACTTTCCCCACTGGAAACTCTTCTCCGAGCAACCGTTAAAGATTGACCCCGCGAAAGCCTCTTCCTGAGGGAGATCACGTAAGATGTCTCCCCAACTCCCACTTTCTCCTCCAGACCAGACGTCGCAGTGTCCACATCCACTCAGGATTGAGCTACCCCGAAAGAACAAGCGCGCCTGGTGCCGCCACGGGCCAGAAGTCCTCGCCTCCAGAGCGAAGACCGCACTGTAGCCCCGGCACCCCAAAACCCGACCCCCGGCGCTCGCCCCGGCCGCCCCGCCCCCGGGGAAGCGCCGGATCCGCCAGCGCCTCCACCGAGCCAGGACAAAACTCGCAGCCGGGGCGCCCAGAGACCCAACGCAGCGCCGCGCAGCCGGGGCCTCCACGCCCCCACGCCCGGTCCCGGCCCCCCGCCCCGGGCATCCGCGGCTCGCCCCGGGGGATTAGGGCTCGGCCCGACACACACCGCCCGCCCCGGGGCGCAGGGGACAGGGAGGCCCGCCTGTGCCGTTCCTCAGGCCGCTGGGAACCCGCACTAACTCCCCTCGCCTCCGAAGGACTAGCCGGTCCGCACCTCCTGCTCGGGCGAAGGCCGACGAGGGGCACGGGGACCCCGCCTCCTCCCCAGGCCGCGGCGACCCCGACGAGCGCGCCCTCGCCTCCGCCCGGCAGCGCGGCCCGCGCCCCCTCCCCAGGCCGCGGGGAAACGCAGCGCACGCCCCGCATCTGCCCGCGGGCCCAGACCCTCACTCACCCAGAGCTCGGTACCCCAGCTCATGGTGCTGGGGGCGCGAAGGGGCGCTCCGCGCGGCGGGCGCGGCTCTCTGGTCCCCCACCCCGGCGATCCCTTTGCCCCCCGAGATCCCCGCGACCGCGGAAAGCCCGGAGTTCGCGCGGCCTCCTCCGGCTCGCAGCTCCTTGCCCGGGGTCTCCTCGGCGGCTCCTCCTCCCCGCCGCTCCACAGCAAAATGGCCCGAGGAAGCAGCAGCCGCGGCCGCCGCAGCGCCCGCCCGCCCTACACCAGGAGAGCGGGGGAGGGGCGGCAGGGGCGGGGCGGGGTGCGGGGGCGGGGCCGGCCTGACAGCTCGCGCACGCGCGCCCGCCCCGCCCCGGCTCGACCCCCTCCCCCGGGCTCCCCCGGCCGGGTCCGCGTCGCCCCGGGGTCCGGAAGGACGTGGAGGGAGGTGTGAGGGACGGAGGGAACCGCATCCCGAGGACTCCCCCTGCCAATCTCCTAATGACTTCTTAGTGACCACTCTCTGCTCGCAGTACTAGCGCTTGCCTTGGAACGCGGCCGGCCCTGGGATCACCGATGCTCCGCGGAGGTCTGAGATCGCTCCCCTGCGCGCAGCGCCGCTCTGGATTTAAGGACAATACTTTCCCCTGGCAGCCATGCGCGCCGAGTAGAGTGAGCCCGGGAGGCTCTTTTCCCACCGCCTGAGGGAGGCCCGAGAGCCCCGCAGGCTGGCGCGGTGAGAGTGGGGCGGTAGTATCTGCGTGCTGTGCGAATAGAAACGTCGAAGCAAGCGCGACGGCCTCGAGTGGTTGGGGAAAAAATCCAGGGGCGTGCACCCAGTGATTTCCAATCTTTGAAACCAATGATTTCCAACTTGTTCAGCCAAGAAACTCTCAGGCGTGAAATCACGTTACCGCCTAGTGGGTAAAAGCAAAGGCGTGGGGTACACAGATAACTTGTTTGGTTCAAATCCAGCACGTGCTGACCCGGTGGAGGCAGACAATTCCTCCACCGCTGGAAGCGCAGAGCGCAGTCCACCAGATGGAGGCAATAACGCGACCATCTCACCGCCCGGCGGTGAGGATCAGGGTGAGCCAAAGCCTAGGGTTGGTAAACCCAGCGCTCATTTTATCAATAGACGGACTCCTTCTTTATATATCCAAAGATCTGCACAAATGTCGTTACTGACAAGCTATGGAAAATGTTTGGAATTCCAGCTCCTCTGACTCACTAGGCCTTTCCTCACAGCTTATCTTTCTCCCTCGGTTAATGCTACTACTGGATCCTTTTCTGAGTAACCGTGTGACTCCCAACATGGGCCCCCAGTTAAAAAATACTTTACGATGATGCATTTCTCCAATCCCACACCACCATTTTCAACCTGCTTATCATTCTCCTCCATTAAAAGGTGCAGCTAACCCGGGTCTAGTGGCTCACGCCTGTAATCCCAGCACATCAGGAGGCCCAGGCAGGAGGATGGCTGGAGGCCAGGAATTTGAGTCCAGCCTGGGCAACATCACAAGACCCTGTCTCTACAAAAAAAAAAAAAAAGTTAGCTGGGCATGGTGGCATGCACCTATGGTCCCAGCTACTTGGGAAGCTGAGACAGGAGGATAGCTTGAACCTAGAAGGCTGAAGTTGCAGTGAGCCATGATCATGCCATTGCCATCCAGCTTGAGCAAGAGAGCAAGACCCTGTCTCAAAAATATTAACAATAATGAATTAAAGCCGGACATTGTGGCTCACGCCTGAAATCCCAACACTTTGGGAGGCAGAAGAGTAGATCATCTGAGGTCAGGAGTTTGAGACTAGCATGGCCAACATGGAGAAACTCCCTCTCTACTAAAAACACAAAAGTTAGCCGGGCGTGGTGACAGGGCACCTGTAATCCCAGCTACTCAGGAGGTTGAGGCAGGAGAATCGCTTGAACCTGGGAGGCAGAGGTTGGAGTGAGCCAAGATTGTGCCACTGCACTCCAGCCTGGGTGACAGAGCGAGACTCTGTCTCAAAAAATAAAATAAAATGAATAATAATAATAAATTAAGAGGTGGAGCTACAAAAAACAAAACAAAACAAAACAAAAAACCTCTTGGAGATAAACCTCCAACTCTACTTCCTTTGTTGGGCAGTTACAATAAATTTAAGTTGTCAAAACTGTTTTGGTCTGCGTTTTTTCAGTTACAACCCTCCCTTCCTGCCCACCCCCATTCTTGTGTCTGTATAAATATTTTGCTCTCAGTTACTAGGTCTGAGTTCTCTTTCGTCCAGAGACTGCTAGATATATAACAATGAGAACAGCCAGCTACCTATCTCCTAAGGCAGATTAACAGCCAGAGTGAGTTGCAGGGGGAAATTGAAACAATGCTGCAGTGTTTAGTCTGCTAAAATTTGGAAATGGTACATGCAATGCAGGTTTATCTAACAAGACTTTGCCTCAGTAATCACCTTCCTGCCAGGGCTTGACTTAGTCAAATACAGTGATCTAATCTTGACCAAGTTCTTGGAGACTTCTCAAAAACAGTGACCACTTGTGAAAATACTCTAATCAAGAAGTAAAATAACCTGCTGCTTTAAAGAGGAGAAAGAGGAAGAGGAAGGGACAGCAGAAGAAAAAGAGACCACATGAAGATGAAACTTTTTAAGACGAGTAAGCAGGAAATTGTTAGTTATAGGAAGGAACCCAATAAAAGTTGCCGCAGAACTCTATGGAAATGAGTTAATTATACCACACTGCAAATATCTTTAATTTTATTAAGCTTTGGCAGTAACTGGAAAATGCTTGAAAGTGTCAAATCTTTCAAAAAATAAAGGAGAAAGACATCAATGATCATGAAGCAATGAGAACAGGGTTTGGGATAAAATGAAATAAGCCAGAAGAAAAAAAGGCTAAAATACAGCACAGCATGTTTTTAGGAAGAACTAAGTCCATTTCAGTTTCCCTTCAGAGCAGGAGGAAGTGATTCTAAGACAAGGAAGTATCCCCATTAATGAACTACTGTGACCTGACCTACTTAGGAGCCAGTTTTCACCAGGGGTACTCTAAACTCGATGTAAACGCTGATATTATCTAGGGGGTTAGTCTGGGTTGCATACACTGGTTTGACCTCTCAGTAAAATCTAGAGAACACTGATTTACAAAATTATGATCTTGGTGTGATATTACAAAATATATATTTGGTCTTCAACCTTGTTTCCTGAAGTACAGCTCCTAAAATCCTTAAAGACCCCAAAATGACGTATTTTTATATACTGAGATGACTGATGGCTGACAGTCCTTAAGTATTAGTAGCTTCAAGACGGGACTGGTCATCATAAAGACCAAGACAAGATTAGAGGCATGGGACTTTTATCTGCACCCACACTGTCACTCCAACCTCTGGGGACTGGGGAGAGGTGCTGAAAGTTAAGTTGCTCAGCAATGGTCAATAGTTTAATCAATCATGACTACATAAAATAAAGCCTCTATTAAAACTCCAAAAAACAAAGTTCTGAGAACTTCCAGATAGCTAAACACATAAAAGTCCCTACAGAGTTGGCTGGATGTAGTGGCTCACGCCTGTAATCCCAGCACTTTGGGAGGCAGAGGCAGGCAGATCACCTGAGGTCAGGAGTTTGAGACCAGCCTAGCCAACATAGTGAAACCCCATCTCTACTAAAAATACAAAAAATAAAATAAAATAGCCCAGTGTGGTGGTGACTGCCTGAATCCCAGCTGCTTGGGAGGCTGAGGCAAGAGATCACTTGAACCCAGGAGGCGGAGGTTGCAGTGAGCTGAGATCGTGCCACTGCACTCCATCCACTGTACTCTGGCAACAGAGTAAGACTCCACCTCAAAAAAAAAAAAA
The DNA here is from genome assembly GCF_037993035.2 of Macaca fascicularis. Lineage (NCBI taxonomy): Eukaryota > Metazoa > Chordata > Mammalia > Primates > Cercopithecidae > Macaca > Macaca fascicularis. The sequence continues at coordinate 13,853,551 of NC_088389.1, read as the reverse complement.
AAAAAAAAAAAGTTCCTAGAGGGTGGCATGCCCAGAGAGGGCACAGAAGTTCCACTCTCCGGCCGGGCATGGTGGCTCAGGCTTGTAATCCCAGCACTTTCGGAGGCCGAGGCAGGCGGATCACGAGGTCAGGAGATCTAGACCACGGTGAAACCCCATCTCTGCTAAAAATACAAAAAATTAACCAAGCATCATGGCGGGCGCCTGTAGTCCCAGCTACTCAGACAGGCTGAGGCAGGAGAATGGCGCGAACCCACGAGGCAGAGCTTTCAGTGAGCCGAGATCGCCCCACTGTGCTCCAGCCTGGGCGACAGAGCAAGACTCCATCTCCAAAAAAAAAAAAAAAAAATAGTTCCACCCTCCTTCCCCAGTACTCCATATATCTCTTCATCTATATCCTTCATAATAAACATGTTTCCCTAGGTTCTGAGAGGCACTGTAACAAATTAAACCCAAAAAGGATGACTTGAGATTTCTGATTTATAAACAGTTGGTCAAAAAGATCACATAACCTAAAACTTAAGATTGACACCTACTTGGGGTGGGGGGCAGTCTTGAGGACCAAGCCCTCAACCTGTGATATCTGACACTATCTCCAGGTAGATAGTGGCTGAGGCACGTGAAGTTCGAGGCTGCAGTGGGCCATGATCACACCATTACACTATGGCCAGGGTGACAGCAAGACCCTGTCTCTAAAAAAATAAAAATAAAAACAAAAAAAACACTAAATTAAAGGACACTCAGCTGATGTCCACTAAAAAATTACTTAGTTGGCTGTAGGAAGAAATACCAACACATTTTGTCACAAAAGTCCCCTATGTTAATTTTTTTTTTTTTTTGAGACGGAGTCTTGCTGTCACCCAGGCTGGAGTGCAGTGGCGGGATCTCAGCTCACTGCAAGCTCCGCCTCCCGGGTTTACGCCATTCTCCTGCCTCAGCCTCCCGAGTAGCTGGGACTACAGGCGCCCGCCACCTCGCCCGGCTATTTTTTTGTATTTTTTAGTAGAGACGGGGTTTCACCGTGTTAGCCGGGATCGTCTCTCGATCTCCTGACCTCGTGATCCGCCCATCTCGGCCTCCCAAAGTGCTGGGATTACAGGCTTGAGCCACCGCGCCCGGCCCAACCCTATGTTAATTATTAAGTAAAAAACAAAACAGCTGGGCGCAGTGGTTCACGCCTGTAATCCCAGCACTTTGGGAGGCCGAGGCGGATGGATCACGAGGTCAGGAGTTCTAGACCAGCCTGGCCGACATAGTACAACTCTGTCTCTACTAAAAATACAAAAATTAGCTGGGCATGGTGGCGCACGCCTGTAGTCCCAGCTACTCAGGAGGCTGAGGCAGGAGAATCGCTTGAACCTGGGAGGTGGAGGTTGTGGTGATCCAAGATTGCGCCACTGTACTCCAGCCTGGGCAACAGAGTGAGACTCCGTCTCAAAAACAACAACAAAACAAAACAAAACTCTGTAAATTTATGGTTTTTTTTTTTTCTACTCTCAGTGGTGGACTCAAACATGTTCCACTGAATAATCTGATCACATGGTCAGTATTAGCAATGAAATAAGGTATCCGGTCAAACAGAACAGAGACCCTGTGTAGTTAGAGGCAAACAATTGTATTAGGGCTTTTTGGCAATTCTAACCCTGCTTGCAACTAATAAACATCTAATTCAGGGGCTTAGATGGACAGATATTTATACAGCTGTAGATAGATATGAGATTTTAAAGCAGATAGGGTTTCAAAATTGTTAAATTGGGATCTGGTGTTCTACTACTTACTCGTTGTATGGCCTTCTGCAAGTTACTTACATTCTCTGAGCTTCAGTTTACTCATTCAGAAGACAGGGATCTTGGCCAGGTGCAGCGGCTCACGCCTGTAATCCTAGCATATTAGGAGGCTGAGGCAGGTGGATCGCTTGAGCCCAGGAGTTCAAGACCAGCCTGGGCAACATGGCAAAAACCCGTGTCTACTAAAAATACAAAAAAATTAGGCATGGTGGTGTGCCTGTAACCCCAGTTACTCGGGAGGCTGAGGCAGGAGAATTGCTTGAACCCAGGAGGTGGAGGTTGCAGTGAGCTGAGATCGCGCCACTTCACTCCAGCCTCGTGACAGAGACTCCGTCTCAAAAAAAAAAAAAAACAAAAAAACAAAACAACCAGGTATCTCATAGGTTGTCATTAGTCTGAAATTAAGGAATTGGGGTTGAGTACAGTCTTTGGTGTTAGCCAGATTTGGATAGCTCTGTCCAGACAGCTATAGAGACCTTTGGCTGAATTACTTTCCTTCTCTAAGCCTCAGTTTCCTTTTTGAGATGGAGTCTTGCTCTGTTGCCCAGGCTGTAGTGCAGTGGTGCAGTCTCGGCTCCCTGCAAGCTCCACCTCTTGGGTTCACGCCATTCTCCTGCCTCAGCCTCCCGAGTAGCTGGGACTACAGGTGCCCGCGACCATGCCTGGCTAATTTTTCGTATTTTTAGTAGAGACGGGTTTTCACCGTGTTAGCCAGGATGGTCTCAATCTCCTGAACTCGTGATCGGCTCGCCTTGGCCTCCCAAAGTGCTGGGATTACAGGCGTGAGTCACCACTCCCGATCAGTTTCCTCTTCTTTCAAATGGAAATATGGCCAGGCACAGTGGCTCACGCCTGTAATCCCAACACTTTGGGAGGCCAAGGCAGGCAGATCGCTTGAGACCAGGCATTCAAGGCCAGTTTGAGCAACATGGAAAAACCTTGTGTACACAAAAAATAAAAAAATTTGCCAAGCATGGTTGTACACAATTGTAATCCCAGCTACCCGGGAGGCTGAGGTGGGATAATTGCTTGAGCCTGGTAAATTGAGGCTGCAGTGAGCCTTGATCATGCCACTGCACTCCTGATAGTGAGACCCTGTCTCAAAAATCAAACAAATAAAATGGAAATAATGCTACTTCAAAGGTTATTGTAAAAGTGGAAAGGAAGGTGGTTTATGCCTATAATCCCAGCACTTTGGGAGGTGAAGGTGGGAGAATCGTTTGAGCCCAGGAGATTTAGACCAGCGTGGGCAACACGGCAAAACCGTCTCCACAAAAAAAAAAATACAAAAATTAGCCCGGCATGGTTGTGCTTGGCTACTTGGGTGCTTGAGGTAGTAGGATCGCTTGAGCCTGGGAGTTGGAAGCTGTAGTGAGCTGTGATCGTACCACTGCACTCCAGCCTGGGAAACAAAGTAAGACTCTGTCTCCAAAAAAAAAAAAAAAAAAAAAATTAAAATTAAAGAAAGAATATGTACAAAATGTTTACCACATAATATACACACAAGTATCGGTTACCTTTCCTTTCCTCCGATTTTCTGAAGGATTTTTACTTATTGTAGAAAATAAAGCAATCCTTTCAGCACTTTTTTTTTTTTTTGAAACGGAGTCTCGCTCTGTGGCCCAGGCTGGAGTGCAGTGGCCGGATCTCAGCTCACTGCAAGCTCCGCCTCCTGGGTTCACGCCATTCTCCTGCCTCAGCCTCCCGAGTAGCTGGGACTACAGGCGCCCGCCACCTCGCCTGGCTAGTTTTTTGTATTTTTTAGTAGAGACAGGGTTTCACCGTGTTAGCCAGGATGGTCTCGATCTCCTGACCTTGTGATCCGCCCATCTCGGCCTCCCAAAGTGCTGGGATTACAGGTTTGAGCCACCGCGCCCGGCCTCAACACTTTCTTTTTGTCTTTGTTCTTAGAGAGGTCTTGCTCTGTTGCCCAGACTGGAGTGCAGTGGCATTATCATAGCTCACTGCAGCCTTGAATTCCTGGGTTCAAATGATCCTCTGCAGTAGCTGGGAATACAGGCCTTTAAACATTTCTGATGCAGCAGGACCGCTTGCTTGAACTTACAGCTCATTGGTTGTCTACTGGTGAAGAACTACTTCTAATGAAATTCTCAGGATTTTTTCTTCTTCAAAATAACTTGTTTTTAGCTTAAAATTTCCAGTTTCTTTTGCATTCAAACTACTTACATGGGACCCAAGAAAGCGATCAACTGGCAAAAATGGAGTAGGATAAAACCAGGAACTCTATGGTGAATGAAATGCTAAAACTGCAATGAATTTTCACAACGAATAATCCAATTCCCCTGAAGGTCTGTAAAGATGTACATAAAATTAAGAAAAACTGCCTGTCCTGTGGCTGCGCAAGTTATGACTAGGGTCGACAGGTTGAGGAATAATTTTGAAGTTCCTCTCCAATCCACAGGACTCAAAGTGTGTCAGAGCCTGGCTTTTCCATGATCACTTTCTGCAGAAAGATGCACTTGGAGGCATTCCCGACACCCCAAGAAATGCATGAAAACTTTAGCTGCAATTGTGGAAGAAATGGTGTTTCAAGTCAAAGAACGTAAGTAGCATTTGACTTCTGAATGTATTGCTAGGCCCCAATTTGACCACCAGTTTCCTATACTGTCTTAACAGAGGTTTTTGATTTGCAATATCAACCAACTCTTTTTTTTTTTTTCTTTTTTTTTGACAGGGTCTTGCTCTGTCACTTTATCCAAGCTGGATAAAAGTGTCAAGGCTGGCCGGGCGCAGTGGCTCAAGCCTGTAATCCCAGCACTTTGGCAGGCCGAGACGGGCGGATCACAAGATCAGGAGATTGAGACCATCCTGGCTAACACAGTGAAACCCCGTCTCTACTAAAAAATACAAAAAACTAGCCGGGCGAGTTGGCGGGCGCCTGTAGTCCCAGCTACTCGGGAGGCTGAGGCAGGAGAATGGCGTGAACCCGGGAGGCGGAGCTTGCAGTGAGCTGAGATCGCGCGGCTGCACTCCAGCCCGGGCGACAGAGGGAGACTCTGTCTCAAAAAAAAAAAAAAAAAAAAGTGTCAAGGCTTACTCCAGTGTTGACTCCTAGGCTCAAGCGATCTTACCACCTCTGCCTCCTGAGTAGCTGGGACTACAGGTGCGTGTCACCACGCCCGCTAATTTTTGTATTATTATTATTTTTTTGAGACAGAGTCTCCCTCTGTGGCACAGGCTGGAGTAAATTGGTGCAATCATGCCCACTAATTTTTTTTTTTTTTTTTGAGATAGAATCTCGCTCTGTCACACAGGCTGGAGTGCAATGGTGCGATCTTGGCTCACTGTAACTTCTGCTTCCCAGGTTCAAGCGATTCTACTGTCTCAGCCTCCTGAGTAGCTGGGATTACAGGCATGCGCCACCATGCCTGGCTAATTTTTGTATTTTTAGTTAGAGACGGGTTTTGCCACGTTAGCCAGGCTGGTCTCAACCTCCTGGCCTCAGGTGATCCACTGACCTCAGCCTCCCAAAGTGTTGGGATTACAGGCATGAGCCACCGCACCTGGCCTAATTTTTGTATTTCTTGTAGAGAAAGTGTTTCACTATGTTGCCCAGGCTGGTCACAAACTCCTGGGCTCAAGTTATCCACCAGCTTTGGCCTCCCAAAGTGCTGGGATTACAGGCATGAGACACCAGCCAGGCCTATCAAGTCTTTTGATAGGAAAAACAAATGGCAATTGTACTTTATTAAACTGGAGAATATTAACCCCTTAATTACTTAAAAGAGTTCTGGAAATGTCTAAACCGATACCAAATAATTATTTAATAACAATAGCACTAGATTCAACACTACACATTCTAGTAGTAACCTTAAGCTGATCCTGAAAAGTTAGAGAAAATAGGTCGGATAGGGTGGCTTACGCCTGTAATCCAGCACTTTGGGAAGCCAAGGTGAGCAGATCACTTGAGGCCAGGAGTTCAAGACCAGCCTGGCCAACATGGTGAAACCCTGTCTCTAGCAAAAATACAAAAATTAGGTGAGCATACTGGTGCACATCTGTGGTCTCAGCTAGGGAGGCTGAGGCATGAGAATCCCTTAAACCTGGGAGGTGGAGACTGCAGTGAACAGACAGCACACCGCTGTACTCAGTCCTGGGCAACACAGTGTCTCTGTCTCAAAAATAAAAAAGAGAAAATAGAAAAATAAAATGTACTTGACCAAGAGAGTAAGGCTAAAAGCCACGCTTAGGAGATCAGTCTTTCCAGCCCCTGCAGGCTTTTTCACTCAATACCTTAAAGCGTAACGCCCCTTTGAAAATGTTGCCAGGAGAAGCAGGCATAACTTGTTCTGTCACTCAACCTGTCTGTTTCCAGTTACAGCATCATGATTATGCAAATAATCTTTTCTTGAAACTATGAAATTACATGGCTAAATGTAATTGTCAAGGTAGCAGTTTTCTCAGAATTTAAGAAGTAACTGTAGAGAAAATGCTCCACAATGTCTTTGTAGTCAGGTTTCCCTCATTCTTATTTCTCTCAATTCCAAAATAATGACTGGCACAATACAGCTTTCAAATATGTGAGAGAAGATATTACCCTTAAACCTCTGGACAGACAGCATTGGTATGACGCCATGTAGTTCACATCATAATACCCAAGTATAAAGAAGCAAGGAATCCTAAGAACCCAGTTTTAAGCCCTTATAAAACTGCTGTCCAGAAACTAAGACAAAAGTCTCCTATTTAAAACTATTTTAATGTTTCATCACTATTATATTATTAAATGGGATTAAGATTCTTACCTGATTTTTTTTTTTTTTTTTTTAATTGAGACTGGAGTGCAGTGGCGGGATCTTGGCTTACTGAAACCTCTGCCTTCCAGGTTCAAGTGATTCTCCTGCCTCAGCCTCCAGAGTAGCTGGGACTACAGGCGCATGCCTTGATGCCCGCTAATTTTTGTATTTTTAGTAGAGACCAGGTTTCACCATGTTGCTCAGGCTGGTTCCAAAGAACTGATTTTCAAGTGATCCACCCACCTCAGCCTTCCAAAGTGCTGGGATTCAGGCGTGAATCACCCCACCAGGACTCATTTTGTTTTTAGTACAGTATTATATTCAAATTTAAAACCAGAGATTCTCAAAGATGACACTTAACTTTAAAAGATAAAAAATACTCCAAAGCAGGCTGGGTGCGGTGGCTTTATGCCTGTAATACCAGCACTTTGGGAGGCCAAGGCCAGAGGATCACTTGAGGTCGGGAGTTCGAGACCAGCCTGGCCAACATAGTGAAACCCTGTCTCTACTAAAAATACAAAAATTAGCCAAGCGTGGTGGTGCAGGTCTGTAATTCTAGTTACTCTGGAGGCTGAGGCAGGAGAATCACTTGAACCCAGAAGGTGGAGATTGCAGTGAGCTGAGATCGTGGCGTTGCACTCCAGCCTGGGTGACAAGAGCTAGACTCCGTCTCAAAAAAAAGAAGTTCCCATAAGTTCTAAAAGCAAAGAAAGTTTCCATATAGAATTAAGAGAAAAATGTTAAGACCCAGACTCAGGGTTGGATGAAATAGCATGAGGCAACAGAACACAGGAGTTAAGAGCTTCCGCGTGATTCCCAGCTCAACCTGGAGCAAATGACTTATTTCTCAGAGCCTCAGTTTGCTTACCTGTAAAGTAGGAATAATAATACCTACCTCCTAGCTCATCAGATTGTTCCAAAAATTAAATACAACAAAAGGCCTAAAGAATTTCCTCATAAGGGCTCAATAAATCGTATTATTGCAACCATTTCACCTGATACTTGAGTATGAAGCGCTTATTAAAAAAAACCACAGGACCCCTACGGCAAGCCAGGAATTTTTAAATATTTCGCTCCAAGTTAACGCTCAGTGAAATCAGTTCAGTCAGTGAAATCAGTTCAATCAGTGGCCAGACACCGTGCGGCTGACACACCCTATCCTCCGACCCTGAGGTCAGGGGTCCCGAGCCCAAGGTCGCTTCCAAGGCTCTGAGAGGCGGAGGTGAGGCCCGGGCTGGTCGGTTCGGCCACCGTTGTTATGGCAACCGCCAAGCGGTTGGCTTCATCTCTTTGGGCTAAACTGAAAGTCTGCACGGGGGAGCCAATCGAAGGGCCCCGAGGTGGTCAGCATAGGCCCCTCGGCGACTTCCCAGGTTGCAATCTCCAGGAAAACCACCACAGGCTCAGCCGAGCTAGCCGCCGAGCTGCGCTCCCCGGGCCCTTCCGGCGGTTGCGCCCTTTAATCCCGGAAGTGGGCAGGAGAGGAAGCGGCTGGTGATGCTGGAACAAACATGGCCGCTCTGGCGCCCGTCGGCTCCTCCGCCTCCCGCCGTCCTAGGCTGGCCGCCGGCCTCCGGCTGCTCCCGATGCTGGCTTTGCTGCAGTTGCTGGCCGCGCCTGGCCTGGGCCGCGTCCATCACCTGGCACTCAAGGTAAAGCCTGGCAAGGCCGGGCCGGGGGGCGGAGGCCGAGGCCACTCCCCCGGGTTTTAGGGCAACTTTGGCCCATTGGGGACCTCTGAGCCACTGGACCATCTCTTTGTCCCTGGCCGCGGCCTTTCAAACTGACAGGTGGCAGGGTCTGTGGGGAAGGCGGGTCTGGGCGGCGCTGGGGTCCTGAGGCTGACCGGCAGGGGCGGGAAGACTCGAACTGAGGGAGGGGAAGGGGCTGAACTGTGGCGTAGCCCCCACGGACTCGGCAGGCTGCTCTAAAATCCCTGCTGGGTTGTCTGAATTCCTCACTCATGGAAGCCCGCTCGCCCTTCTCCTTTCTCCCCTCCAGCTTTTATGCTGGCTTTCCTTGTCCGCGGTCTCCGCTCTTCCGTGCCCTTGTACTGTACCGGCGGTTTGAAGGTATTTGGAACCTTAGCCTCAGTTTCCTATTTTGATTTAGGGCGCTCTCTGGAGCAAGACTCTTCGGAAGGAATTTCAAATCTTGCTTAAAACACGTGACTGAGAATTTAAAGCCAGCATTAAAATGTGTCTCTAATCAAAGGGCCTGCTTTTTCTTTCTCTATCCCGTCATTGTCTAGGGAAGAGAGATTTTTGATAAACCTAGAATGATCCCCTGGGTCTTGCTTTATAACTAGCAGAGAAGAGACCTCTAAGGCTGAAACGCACCCTAAGGTGGTTCAGCAGGTTACTATATCTGGGAAATTGTCCAGGCGCCCTGGCTCATGCCTGTAATCCCAACATTGAGAGGCCTATGCAGGAGGATTATTTGAGCCCAGGAATTCGAGACCAGCCTGGTCAACATGGTAAGGACCCCCTCCCCAAACCTGTCTCTACAAAAAATTAAAAATTAACCAGATGTGGTGGCACACGCCTGCAGCTTCTGGGGAGGCTGAGGCAGGAGGATCACTTGAGCCTAGGAGGTTGAGACTGCAGTGAGCCGTGATTACTCATTGCACTCCAGCCTGAGCCACAGAGCAAGACCCTCTCTCAAAAGATATAGAGAAACAGAAAATTAGAGACATAGAAAAGTAAATTGTTACGACCCAAACTCTTGTACATTATTTTTATACCATACAGTCTTCTAAGAAGTGGAACTGTAGGCCGGACGCCATGGCTCACGCCGGTAATCCCAGCACTTTGGGAGGCTGAGGCGGGCAAATCACGAGGTCAGGAGATCGAGACCATCCTGGCTAACACGGTGAAACCCTGTCTTTACTAAAAAAAAAAAAAAAAAAAAATTAGCCGGGCTTGGTGGTGGGCGCCTGTAGTCCCAGCTACTCAGGAGGCTGAGGCAGGAGAATGGCGTGAACCCGGGAGGCAGCGCTTGCAATGAGCCTAGATCCTGCCACTGTACTCCAGCCTGGGCAACAGAATGAGACTCTGTCTCAAAAAAAAAAAAAAAGAAGTGAAACTATAGAAAGTTTGTCTTGTAAAAACACATTGTTTTAGCAAACTATGAAGCATTATATTTTGTTAATGTAGAATTTAAAGAATACAGAATGAAATTAAAAACCTGACATGACTGGGCGCGGGGGCTCAGGCCTGTAATTCCAGCACTTTGGGAGGCCGAGGTGGGCGGATCACCCGAGGTCAGGAGTTTGAGACCAGCCTGGCCAACATGGCGAAACCTGTCTCTACTAAAAATAGAAATATTAGACGGGTATGGTGGTACATGCCCGTAGTCCCAGTTGCTACTTGGGAGGCTGAGACAGGATAATTGCTTGAACCCAGGAGACTGAGATTGCAGTGAGCAGAGATTGTTGTGCCATTGCACTCCAGTCTGGGTGAAAGAACGAGACTCTGTCAAGAAAATAAATAAATAAAAGCCTGACGAGATCCATACAACCATGCTTTTTGGTAACAACTTTTGTTGTTTGTAAATAAAAATTATCCTGATTAAAATGGTTCAATCACAGGGGTGAGGGTGGGGTAAGTGAATTTTGGCTCTTTTTGAGAATCAATTGAGAGCTATAGAACCTGTCTCCAGAAAAGTACGTGTAGAAATGTAGACAAAACTTGGCCAGGCGTGGTGGCTCATGCCTGTAATCCCAGTACTTTCGGAGGCCGAGGTGGGTGGATCACTTGAGGTCATGAGTTCGAGACCAGCCTGGCCAACATTGTGAAACCACGTCTCTACTAAAAATACAAAAATTAGCTGGGCGTGGTGGCGGGTGCCTGTAATCCCAGCTACTTGGGGGGCTGAGGCAGGAGAATCGCTTGAACCCAGAGGAGGAAGTTGCAGTGAGCCGAGATTGCGTCCCCGGACTCCAGCCTGGGCGACAGAGGAAGACTCCATCTCAAAAAAAAAAAAAAAAAAAGGCCGGGCGCGGTGGCTCAAGCCTGTAATCCCAGCACTTTGGGAGGCCGAGATGGGCGGATCACAGGGTCAGGAGATCGAGACCATCCTGGCTAACACGGTGAAACCCCGTCTCTACTAAAAAAATACAAAACACTAGCCGGGCGAGGTGGCGGGCGCCTGTAGTCCCAGCTACTTGGGAGGCTGAGGCAGGAGAATGGCGTGAACCCGGGAGGCGGAGCTTGCAGTGAGCTGAGATCCGGCCACTGCACTCCAGCCTGGGCGAGGGAGCGAGACTCCGTCTCAAAAAAAAAATAAAAAATAAAAAATAAAATAAAAAATAAATAAATAAAATAAAATAGACATCCTAAGTCAGGGGTGTCCAATCTTTTGGCTTCCCAGGGCCACATTGGAAGATGAAAAATTGTTTTGGGTCACATATAAAATAGACTAACAGTAACCATAGCTGATAAGCTTAAAAAAATTATGAAATAATCTCATAATGTTTTAAGAAAGTTCACAGGCCGGGCGCGGTGGCTCAAGCCTGTAATCCCAGCACTTTGGGAGGCCGAGGCTGGTGGATCACGAGGTCAGGAGATCGAGACTATCCTGGCTAACATGGTGAAACCCCGTCTCTACTAAAAATACAAAAAAAAAACTAGCCGGGCGTGGTGGCGGGCGCCTGTGGTCCCAGCTACTTGGGAGGCTGAGGCGGGAGAATGGCGTGAACCTGGGAGGCGGAGCTTGCAGTGAGCCGAGATCAGGCCACTGCACTCCAGCCTAGGAGACACAGCGAGACTCCGTCTCACCAAAAAAAAAAAAAAAAGAAAGAAAGTTCACAAATTTGTCCGGGCACAATGGCTGACACCTGTAATCCCAGCACTTTGGGAGGCCGAGGTGGGCGGATTACTAGGTCAGGAGATCGAGACCATCCTGGCTAACATGGTGAAACCCCGTCTCTACTAAAAATACAAAAAATTAGCTGGGCGTGGTGACAGGCCCCCGTAGTCCCAGCTACTTGGGAGGCTGAGGCAGGAGAATGGCGTGAACTCGGGAGGCGGAGCTTCCAGTGAGCCGAGATCGTGCCACTGCCCTCCAGCCTGGGCGACAGAGCGAGACTCCTTCTCAAAAAAAAAAGTTGGCCGGGCGCGGTGGCTCAAGCCTGTAATCCCAGCACTTTGGGAGGCCGAGGCGGGTGGATCACGAGGTCAGGAGATCGAGACTATCCTGGCTAACATGGTGAAACCCCCGTCTCTACTAAAAATACAAAAAATTAGCCGGGCGTGGTAGCGGGCGCCTGTAGTCCCAGCTACTTGGGAGGCTGAGGCGGGAGAATGGCGTGAACCAAGGGGGCGGAGCTTGCAGTGAGCCGAGATCGCGCCACTGCACTCCAGCCTGGGAGACACAGCGAGACTCCGTCTCAAAAAAAAAAAAAAAAAAAAAAAAAGTTCACAAATTTGTGTTGGGCCGCATTCAAAGCTGTCCTGGGCCGCAGGCATCCTGGGCAAGCTTGTTCTGAGTTCTTGCCCAAGGAAATGGAAATCATTTGAAGAGAGCCTGTCAGAGCAGCAACTTTAGATTGTCTGTTTTGCTTGAGACTGAGTGAAATAGGATACTTGATCAGATTAGAGACCCATAATGGCAAGGATAACATGAAGAGGTCACTGAGCACCAGGTATATGCATTGATCTCTTAAAACCTGGCTGGTGCTGGTGGCTCACGTCTATAATCCCAGCACTTAGGGAGGCTCATTTGAGGCCAAGATTTGGAGGCTGCAGTGAGCTATTATGGCGACACTACACTGCCGCCTAGGTGACAGGAAAGACCCCCATCTCAACAACAGCAACAAAATTAGCCAGACGTGGTGGTGCATACCTATAGTCCCAGCTACTAGAGAGGCTGAGGTGGCAGGATCCCTTGAGCCCAGGAGTCAGAAGCTGTAGTGAGCTATAATGGCATCACTGTATTCCAGCCTGGGGGACAGAGTGAAACCCTAGTTCTTAAAAAAAAAAAAAAAAAAAAAAAAGACAAAGCAAAACAAACTTTTTATTGTGGAGAATTTCCAATGTGCTAAAGTAGATAGAATAGTATGATGAACTCCCATTTGCCTGTCACCCTCAATAACCATCAACACATGGCTAATTCTGCCTCATCCCCACATACATCAATTTCTTGTTCTTATTTTTTATTATTTTTAAAATTAGAAATGAGTCCTCTTATATTTTTATTCTTACTCCATGCCACATTTTCCACCATTCTTCTGGCTTTCTCAATCTTCTCACATTCCGTCTCTTTTGACCTTTCCCTATATTCCTTGCCTTTTTATTTATTATTATTATTATTGTTATTATTATTATTATTTTTTGAGATGAGTTTTGCTCTTGTCACCCAGGCTGGAGTGCAATGGCGCGATCTCTGCTCACAGCAACCTCCACCTCCCGGGTTCAAGCAATTCTCCTGCCTCAACCTCCCAAGTAGCTGGGATTATAGGCATGCGCCATCACGTCTGGCTAATTTTTGTATTTTTAGTAGAGACAGGGTTTTGCCATGTTGATCAGGCTAGTCTCGATCTCCTAACCTCAGGTGATCCACCTGCCTTAACCTCCCAAAGTGCCGGGATTACAGGCGTGGGCCACCGCTCCTGGCTGTTTATTATTTTTGTTTATTTTTTTAAAGACCTGTCAGCAGGAAATACTCCTTGCCTTTTAAGAACAACTTTATTGAGGTATAATTTACATACCATAAGATCACCCATTTTTTTTTTTTTTTTTTTTTGAGACGGAGTCTGGCTCTGTCGCCCCGGCTGGAGTGCAGTGGCCGGATCTCAGCTCACTGCAAGCTCCGCCTCCTGGGTTCCCGCCATTCTCCTGCCTCAGCCTCTCGAGTAGCTGGGACCACAGGCGCCCGCCACCTCGCCCGGCTAGTTTTTTGTATTTTTAGTAGAGACGGGGTTTCACCGTATTAGCCAGGATGGTCTCGATCTCCTGACCTCGTGATCCGCCCGTCTCGGCCTCCCAAAGTGCTGGGATTACAGGCTTGAGCCACCGCGCCCGGCAAGATCACCCATTTTAACTGTATAATGCAATGATTGTCAGAAAGTTTACTGAGTTGTACAGCTATGACCACATTCTAGCCACAGAATGTTTCTGTCACCCCATAAGATCCCTTATGTTGGTTTAGAATCAATTCCCATTCCCACCACTAATCCCAGGAAGCCACTAATCTACTTTCTGTCTCTATAAACCTGCCCTTTCTAGATGTTTCATGTAAGTGGAATCACAGGATAGGTAGGCTTTTTTTTTGAGACGGAGTCTCAGACTGTTGCCCAGGCTGGAGTGCAATGGTGTTACCTTGGCTCCCTGCAACCTCTACCTTACAGGTTCAAGCTGTTCTCCTGCCTCAGCCTCCCGAGTAGCTGGGATTACGGGCACCCGCCACCACGCTCAGCTAATTTGTGTATTTTTAGTAGAGACAGGATTTTGCCGTTTCGGCCAGGCTGGCCTCGAATTCCTGGCCTCAAGCAGTCTGCCCGCCTCAGCCTCCCAAAGTTCAGGGATTACAGGTGTGAGCCACTGCGCCCAGCCGATAGGTAGGCTTTTGTGCCTATCTTTCTTTCTTTCTTTTTTGAGCTTCATTCGTTTTGTGCTGTGTGTCAGTAATTCATTCCTTTTTACTGTTGAATGGCCTTCCAGCGCGTGGATGTATCTTCTTTTGCTTAGCTGTTCACCAGTCGATGGATGTTTGGGGTGTTTCCACTGTTTGGCCTTTATGAATGATGGTGCCATAAACGTTCACATGCAAGGCTTTGTGGGGCCATATGTTTTCATTTCTCTTGGGTGATATCCAGGAGTGGAGTAGAATTGCTGGGTCATGTGGTTTATTTATGTTTAACTTTTTAAGAAACTGCCCAACTGTTTTCCAAAGTGGCTCTACCATTTTACATCCCACCAGCAATTTATGAGAGCTCCCTTTCTTCTCATTGCTATCAGCATTTGTCATTGTCTTCCTATATTATTTTAAAGAAAATTGGCTGGGTGTGGTGGCTTATGCCTGTAATCCCAACACTTTGGGAGGCAAAGGCAAGTGGATCACCTGAGGTCAGGAGTTCGAGACCAGCCTGGCCAACATGGTGAAACCCTGTCTCTACTAAAAATACAAAAATTAGTCAGTGCGGTGGTGGGCACCTGCATTCCCAGCTACTGTGGAGGCTAAGGCAGGGGAATCACTTTAACGCAGGAGGTGGAGGTTGCAGTGAGCTGAGATTGTGCCACTGCACTCAAGCCTGTGCGATAGAGTGAGACCCCCCTCTCAAAATAAATAAATAAATAAACAAATAAATAAGTAAATAAAGCAAATCAAAGGCATTGCATCATTTCATTGATACATATTTTGGTATTACCTATAAAAAATAAGAGCTCTTATAAAAACATGACTACAATGCCATTATAACAAAAATATCCTTAATATCATATAATGTCAAATCAGATTCAGATTTTCATTGGTCATAAATGGATTGAGAAAGTTTTGAAAAGTCAGTATCTAAATCACATCCTTGTACTGTGATCAGTTAATGCATTTTTTTTTTTTTTTTTTGAGATGGAGTTTGCTCTTGTTGCCCAGGCTGGAATGCCATGGCACAATCTTGGCTCACTGCAACCTCTGCCTCCCGGGTTCAAGTGATTCTCCTGCCTCGACCTCCCGAGTAGTTGGGATTACAGGCACCTGCCACCACACCCTGCTAATTTTTTGTATTTTTAGTAGAGGTAGAGTTTCACCATGTTGGTCAGTCTGGTCTCGAACTCCTGACCTCAGTTGATTTACCTGCCTTGGCCTCCCAAAGTGATAGGATTATAGGCGTGAGTCACCATGCCCAGCATGATCAGTTAATATGTTTTTTTTTTTTTTTTTTTTTTTTTGCGAGGGGGTCACGGAGTCTCACCCTGTCCCCCAGGCTGGAGTGCAATGGCGCGATCTCAGCAAACTGCAACCTTCGCTTCCTGAGTTCAAGCAATTCTCCTGCCTCAGCCTCCGGAGTAGCTGGGACTACAGGCACCTGCCACCACGCCTGGCTAATTTTTTGTATTTTTAGTAGAGACAGGGTTTCACTGTATTAGCCAGGATGGTCTCGATCTCCTGACCTTGTGATCTGCCTGTCTTGGCCTCCCAAAGTGCTGGGGTTACAGGCATGAGCCTCCACACCCAGCTATAAAATGCTTTTTTAATTATTTAAAAAATTTTTGAGTTTTTAATTACTTTTTCCTATTACTTGTTTTTCTTCTTTTTTTAAGTTTCCACACTTTACATCGAACATACCTTTTTTAGTGACTGCTGTTTGGTGGCATGTATGCCAGTGTGCTTCCTTCTGAAAATACCAGTGTAGTATAATAAAATATTTGATAAAACAGCCCTGGAAAATTCCAGTGATTGCTTTGTCTTTTTTTTTTTTCTTTCTCCTTTTTATTGCCTCCCTTTACTACTGCTGTATAGATTTTTTTCTTCCTGGAATTTATTCTTTCTTTTTTGGAGAGTCTTGCTCTGTCACCCAGGCTGGAATGCAGTGGCACGATCTCGGCTCACTGCAACCTCTGTCTCCCAGATTCAAAAGAATCTCTTGCCTCAGCCTCCCAACTAGCTGGGACTACAGGCGTGCGCCACCATGCTCAGCTAATTTTTTTATTTTTGGTAGAGAGAGGGTTTCACCATGTTGGCCATACTGGTCTCGAACCCCTGACCTCAGGTTATCCATCCACCTTGGCCTCCCAGAGTGTTGGGATTACAGACGTGAGCCACTGTGCCCAGCCAGGGTTTATTGTTTTTGTAACTAATAGGAAAAAAGTAGGTGTCAGTAAATTATATCTGAACTATAAAATAACTTTTCTTTATCCCTTTTTGCATCTGTTTAGTTGCAGAGTAACAAAAATATGGGTCACGTAATTAAGCACTAGAACATTTCAGTGTAAATGAGCAAGAGGATGGATTTGTTTGTGTTGGGTTGACTAGTGTCCCCCCAAGTTCAAGTCTGCTTGGAACCTCAGAATGTAACCTTATTTGGAATAGGGTCTTTGCAGTTAACATTAGGTCATATGGGGTTAGGGTGGGCCCTATTTTCAGTGTGCCAGGTGCCATTATAAAAAGAGGAGAGGGCGCAGAGACATACGCAGAGGGAAGAAGGCCATGTGATGGTGGAGGCAGAGCCTGGAGTGAGGTGCCTACAAACCAAGAATGTTAAGAATCCTGGTAGTCACCAGCAGCTTGAAAGAGGCAAGGAAGTATTCTTCCCCAGAGCCTTTAAAGGGACCGTGGCCCTGCTGATGCCTTGATTTTGGACTTGTAGCCTCCAGAACTGTGAGAGAACAAACTTCTGTGGTTGATTACAGCAGCCTTAGGAAGCGAATGCAATATATACCAATAATCTCACCCCAAAGCTCTACCTTCATAGGAATGTGTTATTACTTTATTTTTGAGTAATAACTTTCAGAGAACATGTTTAGCCATTAAGTGATGTTTGCAACCAGGCATGGTGGCTCACATCTATAATCCCAGCACTTTGGGAGGCTGAGGTGGGCAATCACTTGAGGTCTGGAGTTTGAGACCAGCCTGGCCAACATGGTGAAACCCCGTCTCTACTAAAAATACAAATAATTAGCCAGGCATGGATCCCAGCTTCTCAGGAGGCTGAGGCAGGAGATTCGCTTGAACCTAGGAGGCAGAGGTTACAGTGAGCTGAGATTGCGCCATTGCACTCCAGCCTGGACAACAAGAGTGAAACTCCATCTCAAAATAATAATAAAATAATAATAATAATAATTAATAAATAAACCATTAAGTGATATCTGTAGGCCTGGCACGGTGGCTTGTGCTGGTAATCCTAGCACTTAGGGAGGCCACGACGGGCAGATCACTTGACGTCAAAAGTTAAAGACCAACCTGGCCAGTGTGGTGAAACCCCATCTCTACCAGAAAATACAAGTATTAGCCCGAGGTGGTGTCAAGTGCCCGTAGTCCCAGCTACTTGGGAGGCTGAGGCAGGAGAATCACTTGAACTCGAGAGGTGGAGGTTTCAGTGAGCCAAGATGGTGCCCCTGCCCTCCAGCCTTGGCGACAGAGACCCTGTCTCAAAAAAATAAAATAAAATAAAATAAAATAAACAAAAAAAACCCCAGTGATGTGGCCGGGCGTGGTGGCTCACGCCTGTAATCCCAGCACTTTGGGAGGCTGAGGCGGGCGGATCACGAGGTCAGGAGATCGAGACCATCCTGGCAAACACGGTGAAACCCCGTCTCTATTAAAAATACAAAAAATTAGCCGGGCGTGGTGGCGGGCGCCTGTAGTCCCAGCTACTCGGGAGGCTGAGGCAGGAGAATGGTGTGAACCCAAGAGGTGGAGCTTCCAATGAGCCGAGATCGCGCCACTGCACTCCAGCCTGGGCAACAGAGTGAGACTCTGTCTCAAAAAAAAAAAAAAAAACAAACGGTGATGTTTGTAAGTAAGTAAGTAAGTAAAATCTTTCTTTGCGCAAATACTCTAGAATCCGTGCCAGTCGACCAGGACCCACCTGATTATACCAGCTTTATGCAGTGGATCTTTCCTAATTCATAGGCTGCAGCCTCACTTTATATACTGCTTTCTGAATTCTGAGTAGGGAGGGATGCATTTATTCACTCCCATCCAAAAGTATCTGGAAAGTTTTGGGAAATTAAAAGAGGATTTTCCTGGCTGGGCGTGGTGGCTCACGCCTGTAATCCCAGCACTTTGGGAGACCAAGGTGGGTGAATCACCTGAAGTTCAAGACCAGCCTGGCCAACATGGTGAAACCCCATCTCTACTAAAAATACAAAATTATCCAGGTGTGGTGGCGCATGTCTGTAATCCCAGCTACTTGGGAGGCTGAGGCAGGAGAATCGCTTGAACCTGGGAGGCGGAGGTTGCAGTGAGCTGAAATTGCGCCACTGCACTCCAGCCTGGGCAACAAGAGTGAAACTCTGTCTCAAGAAAAATAAAAATAAATTTAAAAAGAATAAAAGGATTTTCCTCATCTCATGCCCATTGATTATTATGATTGCCCATTGCGATGATGATGATGATGATGATGATGATGATGGTGATAATTGTGCCTCATCTGGGGCCCATTGATTATTAGCTGCTCCGTTCTGGTAAATCTCAAACCTTTCCTAGGCATGCCTCCAAAACTGATCAGTATGAAAAGTTAATGTTTGCCACAACTGGGCATGTGTCCATTCATAGGTTAGCCATGTCTGTCCAGAATTTTTAGTTGGCCATGTGGACCCAGTGGTGTAGAAAAGGAGACAGTGTACTGTCACAGCAGTGTGTGGTCAAGCCCAGCACCTTTGTCTCGGGAGTGAAGGAAAGAGCTTGGTTATGGCAGCCAGCAGCTTACTCAAGCTGACTTGGATGGAAGGACAGGAGGAGAACTGGGAGAGTGTGACACTGAGGGGGATGGTGTTGACATATTTAGTGTCCTTTTAAATCTTTCTTCCCTCTTAAGTATGCAGAGAGAGTTCTAGTATAATGAGACCGTGCTGTGTACGCAGAAAGGGTGAGACTACTGAGCTAATGATAACTGTTTTGAGCTCATTTGGGGAAAATGAAGTGTCCTATAGAATCGAAAATTTAAGTGATAGAAATAGCTGCTTGTTATTAAAGCATCTGTGATAAGTCAGAGACTGTGCTAAATATTTGATGCTTTTTATTCATCGACTCCTCATAGCAGCCCCTTAAGATAAATGTTATTATCCCTGCTTCATAAATTAAGAAAATGGAGCTCTGGTTAAATAAGTGGAGGAGTCAGAATTTGAACCCAGGTTAGCGCACCTTCCATTTTACCTGCACTGGGTAAGCTTCCGGTGGGTGCCTCAAGCCCTCAGTGACTGTCTGAGAGGACAGCCCATTTGCCAGCACCTCAGTCTTCTGTGTAGTTCTTCTCTCACTTCATGTGCTTAGCTGGTGGATTTTGGTTATATGAGTGAATTTGACCCCATTCCATTTGTGAATTGCTATGTATGTGCAATGAGCCAAGAATTATAGTATTAAACTTCTTAGGTTAATTTCTTCTACCACTAATAGAAGGCAGCTAATGACTGGTAGCTCCCCCGCCCCCCACCTTTTTTTTTTTTTTTTTTTTTGTTTGTTTGAGACAGTCACACTCTGTCATCCAGACTGGAGTGCGGTGGTCTGATCTTGGCTCACTGCAACCTTTATCTCCCAAGTTCAAGTGATCTTCCTGCTCCAGCCTCCCAAGTATTTGGGATTACAACGGGCGCCACCACGCCTGGCTAATTCTTGTATTTTCAGTAGAGATAGGGTTTTACCATATTGGCCAGGCTGAAACTCCTGACTTCAAGTGATCCTCCCGCCTCAGACCCCCAAAGTGCTGGGAATACAGATGTGAGCCATCGAGCCCAGCCATGATTGGTAGTCTTATTCTTGTTTTCTTTTTTCTGTATTAGTAGAGAAATTGCTTCTGGTGCCTGAAGGTACTTTTTGCTTACCTTTTGGATGTGATTTTTGTTTTGATCAGCGGTCACAAACTCAAGGTGCGGTGAGAAGCCAGCTTGGTTTTTTATGTCAGCTGGCTCAGTGAGACTGCGGCGGGAGGGGTAGCGGAAGAGCACAGGCTCCTGCCACAGCGGCCCGTGCTCCTTGCTCCAATGGGTTCTTATTGCACTGGAACGTGGCCTACAAGCGCTGAATCTTGTGGCTTTTTGGTTTTTTTTCCTCTTTTTTTAAATAAGAAAAGCTGGAAATTCATGTTTTTATGTGGAATCCGTTAGCAACTAATTCAAATTTAAAACAAAAGTAAAACATAACACTGTGTTGGCCATATATAACATGGTGTGGGTTAGTACAGTCTGTAGACCACCAGTTGGCGAGCCGAAGCTAGCTAAGTGTTACTGTATTTCTTACTTTCTAAAATTCAGTTTATAAGAAAAACTAAATTGAGGTATCATTGCTGTATTTTTTTTTATGACTGAAAGTTTAATATGAAGTCATTGCAGAAGTTCTGACATTTAGTTAAAATAACAGAATTGTCAGTAAAAAACAACTGGTTTTTAAGTGAGGAAGAAAAGAGCAAATACATCAAAATAGTATATCCTTTTTTTTTTTTTTTTTTGAGATGGGGTTTTGCTTTGTCACCCAGACTGGAGTGCTGTGGCGCAATCTCGGCTCACTGCAGCCTCTGCCTCCTGGGTAGGTTCAAGTGATCCTCAGCCTTCTGAGTAGCTGGGACCACAAGTGCACACTGCCACACCCAGCTAAGTTTTTGTATTTTTGGCAGAGATGGGGTTTCACCATGTTGCCCAGGCTGTTCTCAAACTCCTCAGCTCAAGTGATCTGCCTGCCTCAGCCTCCCGAAGTGCTGGGATTACCACGCCCAACCCTTTGATACACTTTTTATTTGGTTGTAAAAAGTATGTGGTAGTTAAAAGAATAGATTTGGGACTTAATTCTGAGTTAGGTTACTGGCCGTGCCATCTACTAGCCTTATGATTTTATGCAAGTTTTAACTCTGAGCCTCTGTTTCCTCGTCTACCAAATGGACATGTTTGAGGCTACCTGCCTCAGAGTTGTAAGAAGAACTTGAGGTGATATATGAAGCTCTTAGTGTAGTACTGGAGACAAGGTCAAGTGCTTGCAGTCTCTGAAATCCTTGGTGAAACAGGCAACCTTTACTGTGGTGTCAGTGCTAATAGAAATGGTAGGGTGGAGATTGAGAATATAGCTGAACCTCCATTGCCTGTGTCAGTGCTAATAGAAATGGTAGGGTGGAGGTGGAGACGGTAGCTGAATCTCCATTGCTTGCCTCTGGTATTATTGTGCTTATGCTGCTTTGTCACATCCTCGTCGCTTGTACTTTCTTCCAGTCTCAAGATATCTATGTGTCTATGATTTTTATAGTGAGGTATAGTTTGCAAAGTCACTTCCATACATACCTTATTTGACATGACACGATAGGTTAAAATGGAAGTGGGGAACAGGTTAGGTGAAGGTCTTGCAGATATTATTGGCAACAGTGCTTGCTTGCTTTTTATTTTATTTATTTTTTGAGACGGGGTCTCACTCTGTCACCCAGGCTGGAGTGCAGTGGCACAATCTCGGCTCACTGCCACCTCTACCTCCCGGGTTCAAGCGATTCTCCTGCCTCAGCCTCTCTAGTAGCTGGGATTACAGGCATACACCACCACATCCGGCAAATTTTTGTATTTTTAGTAGAGATGGGGTTTCATGTTGGCCAGGCTGGTCTTGAACTGACCTTAGGGGATCTGCCCACCTTGGCCTCACATAGTGCTGAGATTACAGGCATGAGCCACTATGCCTTATTTATTTATTTATTTATTTATTTATTTATTTATTTATTGAGACAGAGTCTCGCTCTGTCTCCCAGGCTGGAGTGCAGTGGCACGATCTTGGCTCACTGCAACCTTGGCCTTGTGGGCCCAAACTATCCTCCCACCTCAGCCTCTTGAGTAGCTGGGACCACAGGCTTGCGCCACCACAGGCCGCTAAATTTTTTTTTTTTTTGGTAGAGATGGGTTTTCACCGTGTTGCCCAGGCCGGTCTCAAACTACGGGGCTCAAGTGATCCTTCTGCGTTAGCCTCCTGAGTAGCTAGCATCATAGGCACCTGCTATTACTCCTGGCTATTTATTTATTTCCTCTGTTGCCCAGGCTAGAGTGCAGTGGCGTGATCTCAGCTCACTATAAGCTCCGCCTCCCAGGTTCAAGTGATTCTCCTGCGTCAGCCTCCCAAGTTTCTGGGATTACAGGCATGTGTCACCACGCTTGACTACTTTTTGTATTTTTAGTAGAGATGAGATTTCGCCCTGTTGGCCAGGCTGGCCTCAAACTCCAGACCTCAGGTGATCCGCCCACCTTGACACCCAAAGTGCTGGGATTACAGGCGTGAGCCACCACGCCCAGCCAAAAGAAAAAAAAAACAAAACACAAGTTGAAAGGGTATGTATTTGCCCTTACTTATGAAAGACTTGAAAGAAATTCACCAAAGTATTAAAAAGTTAGTGCCAGTGGGATTGTAGGTAAGTTTTGTTTTGTTTTGTTTTTCTTTTTTTTTGGAGATAATCTTGCTTTGTCTGCCAGGCTGGAGTGCAGTGGTGTAATCATAGCTCACAGTAGCCTCAAACATCTGGGCTCAAGGGATCCTCCCATCTCAGCGTCCCAAATAGCTGTGACTACAGTTGCATGCCACCACTCCTGGGCAAATTTTAAAATGTTTTATAGAGGTGGGGGGGGGGGTCTCTCTATGTTGCCCAGGCTGGTCTTGAACTCCTGGCCTCAAGTGACCCTCCCACCTTGGCCTCCCAAGGTGTTGGGATTATAAGTGAGAGCCACCGGGCCCAGTCTTTTCTTTTTTTTTTTTTTTTGAGACAGGGTCACACTCTGTGGCCCAGGCTGGAGTGCAGTGATGCAGTCCTAACCCGCTGCAGCCTCAACCTCCTGGGCTCAAGCAATCCTCCCACCTCAGCCTCCTGAATAGCTAGGAGTATAGGCACCTGCCACCATGCCTGGCTAATTTTTTTTTTTTTTGTAGAGATGGGGTTTCTCTGTTGCCTAGGGTGGTTTAAAACTCCTGGGCTCAAGCAATCTGCCAGCCTCGGTCTCCCAAAATGTTGGGATTATAGGCAAGAGCCACCTCGGCCAGCCCTTCACCCCCTTTTTTTTTTTCTATCAAATGTTACTGAATATAGCTCTTTACATTTAATGTTGTATCATGATTACTTTTCCTTGTTAGGAGACGATAATGTGAAAATGGCTCTCATGTCAGATCTAGGTTGAAGTCTCAGCTTTACTAGCTGTAGTCTGCTTGGCCTCAGGTAGTCATTTCTCCTCTGAACTGGTGTCTTTGTCGCTACCATGGGACTGCTTCTCTTAACCACACTAAACTGAACGAGGGTTAGAAATCATAGGTAAAGGCCGGGCGCGGTGGCTCACGCCTGTAATCCCAGCTCTCAGGGAGGCAGAGGCGGGAGGATAGCTTGAGCCCAGGAGTTCGAGACCTGCCTGGGTAATATAGCGAGACCCCGTTCTCCACAAAAAGGAAAAAAAAAAAAAAAAAAAAAAAAAAAGAAATCATAGGTAAAGCCCTTGGCACATAACCTAGTTCTTGGAAGGCTCTGAAAACTGGGAGTTGTGATGCTGTTATTATCATTATTATTATTACTATTTTTGTTTTGTTTTGCTTTTTGAGACAAAGTATCGCTCTTGTCCCCTAGGCTGGAGTGCAATGGCGAGATCTCGGCTCACTGCAACCTCCGCCTCCTGGGTTCAAGCGATTCTCCTGCCTCAGCCTCCCGAGTAGCTAGGATTACAGGCGTCCACCACCACGCCCGGCTAATTTTTGTATTTTTAGTAGAGATGGGGTTTCACCATTTTGGCCAGGCTGGTCTCGAACTCCTGACCTCAGGTGATCCGTCTGCCTCAGCCTCCCAAAATGCTGGGATTACAGGCGTGAGCCACCACACCCAGCCTTATTATTATTATTTTTGAGACAGAGTCTCACTTTGTTGCCCAGGCTGGAGTGCAGTGATACAACCTGGCTCCCTGCAACCTCCGCCTCCTGGGTTCAAGCAGTTCTGACTCAGCCTCCCAAGTAACTGGGATTACAGGCACGCGCCACCACACCCGGCTAATTTTTGTATTTATTAAAGGTGGCATTTCACCTCTATTTATTTAGTAGAGGTGGCGTTTCAGTGGCCAGGCTGATCTCGAACTCTTGATCTCAGGTTATCAGCCTGCCTTGGCTTCCCAAAGTGCTGGGATTACTGCCATGAGCCACCATGTCTGGCCAATGCTGTTATTGTTGTTTAAAATAGTCTTCAAAAACCTGTTTTTCATGGCATTGTATCATCAAATGAAATGATGCAAAGGTTAAAAAAAAAAATAGTAAAGGAATGTACTATTTATGTGGGGGGAAAACTGTTATCAGGTTGCAATTGAAACATTTTCTGAAAAATAAAAAATAGCTAGAAAACCTGTGTTGTGTTGAACTAAGTATAAGCGAAACGCTTAGCAGGTTTCCATTCTACTACAAAGCAGCTTCATACTGGATCAGTTAGAAAAAACATACTTTTAAAATTTAAACTTTATTGAAGTGTAATATACATGGCTAAAAATTACTCATTATAAGCAGACAACTCAGTGCATTTCCAGAATGTAGACACACTCATGCAGCCTGCAGGAAATGAGGCAGAACCATTACCAAGCCCCTCCAGAAGCACCGTCCCTAAGCCTCACCTTCCCTCAAGTCCCAGGAAAGCCCCTTTCTCCTGAGAGTAGTCACTGTCTTCACCTCCGTCACCACAGATGATTTCCCCTGCATTCCAGTTTGTTTTACATGAATATGGCTGTGATTCACATACGTCGTTTTATGTGGCAGGAACCGTGTGTTCATTTTCCCTCATCCTCTCCCTCTGCAGTCCTGCTCCACTGAGGATTCTGCCAGAGAATGAAACCCTAATGTGCTAAGGCATCCATTTATGTAATTGAGTTAATTTCTTATGTGCCTCTAGGATGGTGGTCATCATATACTGTCCTTGAGAGAATTGAGAAAATAGATAGTGAAGATATTTTCAGTGGATTTAATTCTCTCCCAGAATTCCAAGAAAGGCTGGGAGCCTTAGCTTTTCTGGCTTTTACCATTGACCCGCTCTTGTAGGTTCCAGGAGATGACCTCTGTTATCTTATCTGGCTTTTCTGATTGTTCTCTGTGAGAATGTTGGTTTGCTGCAAGCCACTCCAGTCCACCAGGAAGTGGAAATCCAGCAAACATGTTTTCACCACATAGCCAAGCTCCTAAGAAAATAAGGGAAATTCCCAGGGGCCCCAAAAAGGGAAGGAGCTGAAACTCCATTGGGCAAAGAACAGGGAAGCCAGGGCTGCCCTGTGGTGTTGCAGAAACTTGAAGCCCAGAGTCCTGGGCTTTTGTTCGTTTTTGTTATTTATTTATTTATTTATTTATTTATCTATTTTTGAGACAGAGTCTCACTCTGTCACCCAGGCTGGAGTGCCATGGCGCGATCTTGGCTCACTGCAACCTCTGCTTCCTGGGTTCAAGCGATTCTCCTGCCTCAGCCTCCTGAGTAGCTGGGATTACAGGCATATGCCACCACGCCCAGCTATTTTTTTTTGTATTTTTAGTAGAAACGGGGTTTCACCGTTTTGGCCAGGCTGGTCTTGAACCCCTGACCTCAAGTGATCCACCTGCCTCGGCCTCCCAGAGTGCTGGGATTACAGGTGTGAGCCACCACTCCCGGCCAAGTCCTGGGATTTTAACAGATGTTGAGGGGAAACAGGGACCGTAGCCTTAGGCCTGAGCAGGGAGGTGAGTTGGAACTGTGTCCCTCTGCTTCTCAGCCCATAGTCTAGGACTGTG
Organism: Macaca fascicularis; assembly: GCF_037993035.2. Lineage (NCBI taxonomy): Eukaryota > Metazoa > Chordata > Mammalia > Primates > Cercopithecidae > Macaca > Macaca fascicularis. The sequence goes on along the minus strand of NC_088389.1, from coordinate 13,827,633 downwards.
AAAAAGCTGTGTTCCTTGAATGCAAGAGTGGGCAGGAAACGACATCCTGCTGGTGATAGTACAGTGTGGTGTAGTTCTGTCGGGGAGGGTTTGGTTTATGCCGTTTCTGCCGAAGACCTGCTGCACAGCCCGTCCTCGCAGGCCTTTGGTGTTTGCCATTAGACTACCCGTGATGTCCAGGAAACCCCAAATCTGGAAATAAAAAGTTACCCTTCACTCAAAGAATCAAACTGCAAACTTATGGAAGGTGTTGCAATTTAGCCAAATCTCAATATAAAGCTCAGTTGTTGCATAGCGTAAAGTGTGTTTGTGGAAGCCCTGTTTTAGAAGTGTTCACTGACACCATTGTTCTGTTGGCCCTGCAGTGTACTGACTTAGTTGAGATTGGAGTCACGATGTTGAGACAGCATCAAGCAGGTGGGGTAGGCGTCTGCCCATGTGATTCAGTCTCACCAAACCTTAGGATTATCCTGTATCCAAAAGCCTCTGTCTCCATGTCACTAATTTCCTATTCCTGGGATTCCTCTTGCATAAGGCTTTGTTCCCTAAAAACCCATCATCTACTGTATCATTTTTAGGTGAAAATTCACCTTTTTAAATAATGGAATTATAGCTTAGCTTCATTATTTATCCTGCCAGTGGGAGGAGCCAGGTATACACAAATTAATAAGAGGATTTATATAAATGAGTGTGTTCTTGGAACAACTTCAGCCACTCCTTTTCTTCCTTCCCACCCCCCAGCATGTTTTGAGTGCCTACTAGATGCCAGGCATTGTACTATCAGGAAGGATATGGGGATGACGAAAACATGGTTCCTCCTGCCCTGGAATTCACATTTCAGCCAACTGAGTTTGCTCCCGGAACCCATCCCAATGCATTGGAGTGAATTTGAATCCATTGAATACTTCCTTCTGCAAAAACTGTTGATGTCTTTTGGATTTCCGATGAGTTGTCTTCAGCTTTTGGAGAAAGACATGTTACCACAGCTGTGTATGTTACTGAGCATATGGAAACATTGGCTGGCTAGCAGGAAATGAGATATCATAGTTTTTCTTTTCTTTCTTTCTTTTTTTTTTTTTTTTTTTTTCTGAGACAGAGTCTTGCTCTGTTGCTTAAGCTGGATTGCAGTGGCATGATCTCGGCTCACTGCAACCTCCTCCTCCCAGGTTCAAGCAATTCTCCTGGCTCAGCCTCCCAAGTAGCTGGGATTACAGGTGCCTGCCACCACGCCCGGCTAACTTCTTGTATTTTTAGTAGAGACAGGGTTTCACCATGTTGGCCAGTGTGGTCTCAAACTCCTGACCTCAGGTGATCCACCCACCTCAGTCTCCCAAAGTGCGGGGATTATAGGCTTGAGCCACTGCACCCAGCCTGATACCACAGTTTTTAAAGCAAATGAATAGGTTAAATAATCAAAAGCACTTTTCCATATAACTAATTCCACCACTACAAATTTCTTTAGGATGATGTGAGGCATAAAGTTCATCTGAACACCTTTGGCTTCTTCAAGGATGGGTACATGGTGGTGAATGTCAGTAGCCTCTCATTGAATGAGCCTGAAGACAAGGATGTGACTGTAAGTACCTGTTAATGAGATCCAGGGGTTTACTCTTTTTTTTTTCTTTTTTTTTTTTTGAGACTGAGCCTTGCTCTGTCACCCAGGCTGGAGTGCAGTGGTGCAATCTCAGCTCACTGCAACCTCTGCCTCCCGAGTTCAAGCAGTTCTGTGCCTCAGCCTCCCAAGTAGCTGGGATTACAGGTGCCCACCACTATGACCGACTAATTTTTGTATTTTTAGTAGAGACAGGGTTTCACCATCTTGGCCACACTGGTCTTGAACTCCTGACCTTGTGATCCACCCGCACTCGGCCTCACAAAGTGCTGGTGTTACAGATGTGAGCCACCACGCCCAGCCCAGGGGTTTACTCTTTTAGCTTAGGTGAGAGTCACCTTCCAACCTCAATGCTTAAATATAAAATACAAGAATATGGAGATAATTAAGCTTGTGAGTAGCAAATTATATATCAGGCATCAAATAATTTCTTTTAACACTTAAAATATAATTCTGTAATAATTCTAGTAATTAGTGACTTTACTTGAGTGATTTTACTTTGCCTCTTTACAAAATGAATGCTAAGAAAACTGAGAGGAATCCACGTTAGAAGTACCACTTTTTCTGCTTTTTGAGTACGAAAAGTATGGACAATTGTGTAGATATTTACTTCTACTCTTTTTACTCCCCATTAGATTGGATTTAGCCTAGACCGTACAAAGAATGATGGCTTTTCTTCTTACCTGGTGAGTATTAAATGTGTGACCTGATTCATCTCTTCACTTGAGCCCAGGCCATTGAACGGGAATACCCTACTTCTTGGAGTACCATTTTCATTTTTTTTTTTTTGGAGTACAGTGACACAATCATAGCTCACTGCAACCTTGACCTCCCAGGCTTAAGTGATCCTCCTGCCTCAGTCCCCTGAGTAGCTGGGACTACCAGCATGTGCCACCACGCCTGCCTAATTTTTGTATTTTTAATAGAGACAGGGTTTCACATTTTGTTGGCCGTGTCTTGAACTCCTGGACTCAAGTGATCCATCCACCACGGCCTCCCAAAGTGCTAGGATTGCAGGCGTGAACCACCACACCTGGCCACGGCATCATTTTCTTGAGGCGGTGGCTTTTTGACTTCCAAGCATTTTTGAGAACCCACAATTGGTTTACTTTTTTTTTTAGACAGAGTCTCACTCTTGTTGCCGAGGCTGGAGTGCAATGGTGCGATCTCGGCTCACTGCAACCTCCTCTTTCCTGGTTCAGGTGATTTTCCTGCCTCATGCTCCTAAGTAGCTGGGATTACAGGCACCTGCCACCATACCTGGCTAATTTTTGTATTTTTAGCAGAGATGGGGTTTCACCATGTTGGCCAGGATGGTCTTGATCTCCTGACCTCATGATCCACCCGCCTCGGCCTCCCAAAGTGCTGGGATTACAGGCGTGAGCCACTGCGCCCACTGGTTTACTACTTTGAATGGAGTTTGAGCCACTCATTTGCTATGTTCCTGAACACTTTCTGTTCTTGTTCTAGTGTGAATGAATAAGATGTACAATTGGCTCTTCCTTTCTCAGGATGAAGATGTGAATTACTGTATTTTAAAGAAACAGTCTGTCTCTGTCACCCTTCTAATCCTAGACATCTCCAGAAGTGAGTAAGTAATTCTAAAGTTCCTTCAGTTCAGTCCTAGAGTAGAATCGGGAAGAATTTAGTAGTATGCTAACATTCCTTGGGTGTCTGCCATGTGCCAAAGACTGTGCTGAGTGCCAGAGATTCAAGACAAGGCTAGGGAGACAGAGGGCCTGTCCTTGATGGGAGAGGCAGAACGGCAGTACACGTGATCACAGCCAAACAGAAGTGGAAGGGAAGAACTCATGAACTGTAGAAAGGAAGGAGAGGCTTCAGAAAAGTGTTGGCCCAAGCAGCTTTCTAGTGAGTAGCCTTTTACCAGATGAATAAGAAAAGCATTCTAGGCAGAGGGCATAGTCTATGCAAAGGCAGAGTGGAAACAAGACTGGGTCCAAATAATGGCTTCTGCCACTCATGAGCCCTGTGACTCCGGGCCTCAGTGTCCTTACCTACTTCATGATGATGGTATCTGCCTCATGAGATCGTTGGTGAGGATTTCTGGCAATTCAGCCTCTTTAAAAATGTTGAATTTTGATGAATTATCAGACTTTGTGTTTTGGTGTTTGGTTTTTTTTTTTTGAGACGGAGTCTCGCTCTGTCACCCAGGCTGGAGTGCAGTGGCGTGATCCCAGCTCACTGCAAGCTCCGCCTTCCGGGTTCACGCCATTCTCCTGCCTCAGCCTCCAGCGTAGCTGGGACTACAGGCGCCCGCCACCGCGCCCGGCTAATTTTTTTTTGTATTTTTAGTAGAGACGGGTTTTCACCATGTTTGCCAGGATGATCTCGATCTCCTGACCTCGTGATCCGACCGCCTCGGCCTCCCAAAGTGCTGGGATTACAGGCGTGAGCCACCGCGCCTGGCCAAACTGTGTATTTTCAAGTTCAGCATACTTCCACCTGCCTACTTTGTAATTGCTGAGGGAGCCTTTAAGGTAGGAATCGTGCTCAGACTTGCCTGTAAAGTAGACTCCTGGCAGCCCAGAAGAGGATGGATTTGAGATGAACAAGATTGGAGGTAAGAAGACGAATGAATAAGCTTCTAAAAAAAAAAATTGCATCGTAGACCCTAACTTTTAAAATATTCTCCGTGATAACCTCTGTTTTCATTTAATAAAATTGATCTGACAGTCTCCTGTGTTAGTTAGGCTACTTTTGGCAGCAAGCAACAAAAGATTTGACTTAGACTCTGGCATGAATAGTGAAGACATTGATTACCTCACCTATGTGCAGTGGGGCAGGCGAGAGACAGGCCTGCAGTGGCTTACTGATGTTAGGGACTCTGGTGCATTTCATCTCTCTGCTCTGCCATCCTGGGTGTTAGCTTCTTCCTCAGGCAGGTTTCCCAGCCATCACAAGGTGGCTCTGCTCTGTCATTCATATCCAGCCAAGGGACAGAGAGCAGACTCCTCCCCCAGTTAGAATGAGAAGTGCTTAAATGTGCCAGCTTAGGTTGGGCATCCACTCAGGCATGGGAACTGTCACTGGCCCCTCCTGGGTGGGATGGGGTAAACAAAAGTGGGTCTCATGAGAAGGCGGGAGGGTGGAAATGGATATTAGACAGGCAGCTAACATTGCCACTGCCCTCTTTTGCTTCCCTGGATTTCACTTTATTTATTTTTTGAGACGGGGTCTCGCTCTGTGGCCCAGGCTGAAGTGCAGTGGCACGATCTTGGCTCATTGCATCCTCCACCTCCCAGGTTCAAGCGATTCTCCTGCCTTAGCCTCCAGGTAGCTGGGATTACAGGTGCGTGCCAATAGGCCCGGCCAATTTTTTTTTGTAATTTTAGTAGAGACAGGGTTTTGCCATGTTGGCCAGGCTGTTCTTGAACTCCTGACCTCAAGTGACCCGCCTCAGCCTCCCAAAGTGCTGAGATTATAGATGTGAGCCACCATGCCCGGCCTGGATTTCACTCCAAAGTCTTACTGATGCTTTACGTTTTGTCTGTTTCCCTTGTGCACCAATTTGCTGAGCATTTTCACGATACTTAAGGAAAAAGATGTACCTCAGAATTGTGTGGTTGCTAAGATCTTAGGTTTAAGAGAGACTGCCTGGATCCTCGTCCAGCTACTTCCTAGCTTGGTGCCCTTGGGCAAGTTATTTGACTTTTCTGAGCCTCGGTTTCAGTATCTGTAGAATGTGGGTAATAGAATCTACATTGTAGAACATCATAAGGACTGCATGAGCTTGGCACAGGGCCTGCATGCAGCATGCTCAGTGGCCAGGAGCACTGCTTTGACCTTTTTTCCTTCTGTCTTATTTGAATGTAGGGTAAGAATAAAGTCTCCACCAGAAGCTGGTACGCAGTTACCAAAGATCATCTTCAGCAGGGATGAGAAAGTCCTTGGTCAGAGCCAGGAGCCTAATGTTAACCCTGTTTCAGCAGGCAGCCAGACTCAGAAGACACAAGGTAAACCGTAAGATGGAAACTGGCTTTCAGTTTTCACTACCTGCTTTGTAGAAGCTTTTTTGTTCCTAAGTAAAAGTGAAAGTAAAACATGATCTGTTGTCGTCTTAGCATTATATTTTGGAAGTTACACAAAAATGCATAAACGTTCAAGAAAAATGTGGAAAATCTGAAGCAGATGGAAAAACGACAGTCATTTCTCCTTATTCCCAGTGTTAGAATTTTAGCAATTTATGTTTTCTTTTAAGCTTGTTTCATAATTCTAGAACGTTTGATTTGTAAAATTCAGTCATGCTTATAATTGTATATGCATGCCTGATTACTTTTTAGCCCGTGTCATACCTATCATATATCCGTTAAGCGGATACTGTAATTTCCTCAACCTTTCCCCTTAAGGAGACACATTTCCATTTTTGTGTGCTTATGAATATTGTTGCAGTGGACTTCTTTACTCATAGACCTCTCTTCATATAGTCCTGTTCTTTATGATGGTTTTCAGAATTGCAGTTTCTGGTTCAAAGGATATGAATGCTTTTGAGAATATTGGTAGATATTTTTAAATTCCTTTCTAGGTGAGTTGTGTGGATTTATATTCTTATCAGAAATATGCAGGAATAGTGGGCACGTTATCATGTCCTAGCCTAGCCACTATGGGATATTTTCTTTTCTTTTTTTTTTTTTTTTTTTTTTGAGATGGAGTCTTGCTCTGTCGCCCAGGCTGGAGTGCAGTGGCCGGATCTCAGCTCACTGCAAGCTCCACCTCCCGGGTTCAGGCCATTCTCCTGCCTCAGCCTCCCGAGTAGCTGGGACTACAGGCGCCCGCCACCTTGCCCGGCTAATTTTTTTGTATTTTTTTAGTAGAGACGGGGTTTCACCTTGTTAGCCAGGATGGTCTCGATCTCCTGACCTCGTGATCCGCCCGTCTCGGCCTCCCAAAGTGCTGGGATTACAGGCTTGAGCCACCGCGCCCGGCCGGATATTTTCTTTTCAAAAAAAAAAAATCCTAAAGTGAAAGGCAAAAAAGGTATTCCTGTTTATTTATATTTACTCTTATTATAGCTGTACTTTTTCTCCATGTGTTGATTAACCAATTTATATTCACCTTTTTTTATTAACTGTCAGGTTCATCTGATGATTCATGTGAGCTCTTTAAAGATAATTTATGGACAGGTGCAGTGGCTCACGCCTGTAATCCCAGCACTTTGGGAGGCCTAAGTGGGAGGATCACTTGAGGCTAGGAGTTTGGTACCAGCCTGAGCAACATAGCGAGGCTCTGTCTCTGCAAAAATAAAAATAAAAAAATTAGCCATGTGTGGTGGCATGTCCTGTAGTCACAACTCCTCAGGAGACTGAGACAGGAGGATTGCTTGAACGTGACTGGTCTAGGAGACATTGAACCGTGATGCACTGCAGCCTGGATGACAGAACAAGACCCTGTCTCTGAAATAAATACATACATACTTACTGCTTATACAATGTTTTTCTCAAAAGAGGCTGGGCTTGGTGGCTCATGCCTGTAATCCCAGCACTTTGGGAGGCCAAGGCAGGCAGATTACTTGAGGTCAGGAGTTCAAGACCAGCCTGGCCAACATGGTGAAACCCCATCTCTACTAAAAATACAAAAATTAGGCTGGGCGTGGTGGCTCACGCCTGTAATCTCAGCACTTTGGGAGGCCGAAGTGGGCGGATCACAAGGTCAGGAAATCGAGACCATCCTGGCCAACATGATGAAACCCCGTCTCTACTAAAAATACAAAAAAAAATTAGCTGGGCATGGTGGCACGTGCCTGTTATCCCAGCTACTTGGGAGGCTGAAGCAGGAGAATCGCTTGGACCAGGGAGACGGAGGTTGCAGTGAGCCGAGATTGCGCCACTGCACTCCAGCCTGGCGACAGAGTAAGATTCTGTCTCAAAAAAAGAAAAGAAAAAAAAAAATTAGCCAGACGTGGTGGCATGCGCCTGTAGTCCCAACTATTGAGGAGGCTGAGGCAAGAGAATTTCTTGAACCCAGGAGACGGAGGCTGCAGTGAGCCAAGATTGTGCCACTGCACTCCAGCCTGGGTGACAGAATGAGAACCTGTCTCAAAAACAACCACCACCACCGAAAACAACAACAACAACAACAACAAAAGAAAAGGTTGAATTGTCTAATTGGCTCACAGTTCTGCAGGCTATACAAAGCATGGCGCCGGAATCTATTCCTGGTGAGGGCCTCAGGAAACTTCCAATAATGGCAGAAGGCAAGAGGGGGCAGGCAGGTCACATGGTGAGAACAGGAGCAAGAGGGAGTGGGGAGGTACCACACTTTTTTAAAACAACCAGATCATGCCTGAACTTGGAGCAAGAACTCACACATTACCACAAGGAGGGCACCAAGCCATTCATGAGGGATATGCCCTCGTGACTCAGTATCTCACACTAGGCCTCACATTCAACACTGGGGATTACCTTTCCACATGAGATTTGGAGGGGACAGACATCCAAACTATGTTACTCAGTCTGTCCAGCTTGACTGCAGTTAAAAACAGAAAGACTGCATTTGTGCGACGGTGTAGGTTAGTGCCTGTGCACCATCTCCTTCTTGTCTAGGTTCTTTGTGCTCATATCACCATTCTCTGGGAAGAAAATATTCTTTTCTTTCTTTTTATTCTCTTTCTTCCTGCGGGGAGCTTGAAGTCCAGTCTTTCCCACAAAGAATATCTTTTTTTGTTTTGTTTTGAGACGGAGTCTCACTCTGTCGCCCAGGCTGGAGTGCGGTGGCGCGATCTTGGCTCACCACAAGCTCCACCTCCTGGGTTCACGCGATTCTCCTGCCTCAGCCTCCTGAGTAACTGGGACTACAGGCGCCCGCCACCATGCAGATCTCCTGACCTCATGATCCACCCACCTCAGCCTCCCAAAGTGCTGGGATTACAGGCATGAGCCACTGCGCCCGGCCCAAGAATATCTTAAGTGAAAACAAGATAGATGCCCACTCTGTTCCATGAAAGAAGCCATTAGCAATCTTCTTGCTGTAGGGAAGAAAGTATCGTTATGCTAATATTACTTGCTATTAACTTTTTCAAGTGTGTAAATGTATCTCATGTTTTTCTTTTTGAGATGGAGTCTCGCTCTGTCACCCAGGCTGGAGTGCAGTGGTATGATCTCAGCTCACTGCAACCTACACCTTCTGGGTTCAAGGGATTCTCCTGTGTCAGCCTCCCAAGTAGCTGGAATTACAGGCATGCACCACCACATCTGGCTAATTTTTGTATTTTTAGTAGAGATGGGGGTTCACCATGTTGGCCAGGCTGGTCTCAAACTCCTGACCTCAGGTGATCCAACTGCCTCGGCCTCCCAAAGTGCTGGGATTACAGGCGTGAGCCACCGCTCCTGGCCTTTTTCTTAAAAATTATGTTTTCAAATGTGATTACTTAGAAAATTAGGAAGGGCATTCCATGTGGCCTCTCTGGCAATAACATATGCTAGAATATCCAGAAATGAATTCTGTTGTTACTATTATCAGTTAGTAGATACCATTTATAATATAACAAGGTCTGATTTGCTGCTTCAGCAGTACAAGAATTATGTTTTGGGACCTGAGGAAATGGCAGTCCCCAAGATTATTTTGTTTAATTATTTGATATTAGACAAGCTGGAGTCTCATAAAATGATACTGTAATATATATATGTATCCGTAAGTTGAGTCATGCAGTGTTTTTTGAATGTTTCTGCTTCTAGATGGTGGAAAGTCTAAAAGAAGTACAGTGGATTCAAAGGTAAGAACTAACCACCCTTTTGTGCTGAGCTTTCCTGGATATGTGTGTACATGTGTGTGTTGTATGCATGTGTGTGTGTGTATTGATATATATACATGCATGCATGCACAAACACATACATAAACAGTCGTCCCTTGGTGTCCACAGGGGATTGGTTACAGGAACCCTAGTGAATATCAAAATCAGTGGATGTTCATGTCTCTTATATGAAATGGTATAGTATGTACACATAACGTACACACATCCTCCTGTGTACTTTAAATCATCTCTGGAGTACTCATGATACCTAACACAATGTAAACGCTGTATAAATAGTTGTGACACTGTGTTGGTTTTTTATTTGTGTTATTTATTACTATTACTTTTTAATCTTACTGTAAAAAATACTTTTGGTTGGCAGTTGGTTCAATCTGCAGATGTAGAACCTGCAATACAGAGATCTTATATATGTGTGTGTGTGTATATATGTGTATATGTATGTATATATGTGTATATATGTGTGTATATTTGTGTATATGTGTATATATGTATATATGTATATGTACACACACATACACACACACGCACGTCTCATCTACAGGGGCCAGATGCGGTGGTTCATGCCGTAATCCCAGCACATTGGGAGGCTGAGGTCAGGGGATCACAGCACTTTGGGAGGCTGAGGTCAGGAGTTCAAGACCAGACTGGCCAACATGGTGAAACCCTATCTCTACTAAAAATACAAAAATTAGTTGGGCTTGGTGGTGCATTCTTGTAATCCCAGCTACTTGGGAGACTAAGGAAGGAGAATCACTTGAACCTGGGAGGCAGAGGCTGCAGTGAGCCAAGATCACGCTACTGCACTTCAGCCTGGGTGACAGAGTGAGACTGTCTCAAAAAAAGTTTAAAAAAATAAAAACAAAAAAAAAATCTACAGGGAATTGTCTCCCATTTTGGGGGAGAGCATTGACATACTGAAACAATTTCAAAGGAAAATTGATTCCTGGCTAGGCATGGTGGCTTGTGCCTGTAATCCCAGCACTTTGGGAGGCTGAGGTGGGTGGATTGATTGAGCCCGGGAGTTCAAGACCACCCTGGGTTACATGACGAAACCTTGTCTCTACAAAAAAATAGAGAATTAGTGGGTGTGGTGGTATGCGCCTGTGGTCCCAGCTGCTCTGGAGGCTGAGGTGGAAGGATCACCTGAACCTGGGAGGCTGAGGCTACAGTGAGCTATGATTGTGTGACTTCACCCTACTAGCCTGGGTGACAGAGTGAGACCCTGTCTCAAAAAAAAAAAAAAAAAAAAAAGGAAAGGAGGAAGGAAGGAGAAAATTGATTTCTAAGTTGCATATCTCTTACATGATATAGGATGAGGTAGTTAGGGAAGGAAGATACCAAACCATCAGAAAAGCCCTCTGGTAGGAACTGTCACCGGGGCTGAGTTTGGAGTTTGTTCAGGGAAGAGGAAGACAAGCAAGGGGAGGAAGAATGCCATACACAAAGACTGGATGATGACACATGCTGAACACTGGCTCGTTTGAAGTGAAACACACAGATTTGGGAGCAGAGAGAGATCTTAGATAATATAGGGCCAGGCAATAGAGGGAATTGATGGGCAGGCAATGGGAAGTCATCCTGAGTTCCTGATTGGGAAAGACTGTGTTTATTAAAGATCGTAATTCTGGAAGTGGTGTGAAGGGTAGCCTTGGGGAAGGAGAAAGGGTTGTGCGAAGGAACAGGAAGGACACGGTTGTGAGAATACCGTGTTTCGGTTGTTTCGGGTTGAGGATGTGGACTAGAGCAGAGCCTTGGACAGTAAATGACTGGGAAGCCAGTTAGGGTGATGGGAGGGAAAGAGAGGAGCAGAGGAGTGGGTGTAGAAATAGCAGAAGTGGAAAAACTGGGAAAGTCTTGGTTTGTGGTATCTTGATTTCTCCTTGAGGGGGACATCTAAATGGTGATGTTTTGTCTTAACAGCTTTGTTGAAGTATAATTGACCTAAAATAAACTGTACATATGTAAAGCAGCAATCTGATAACTCTGACTTATCAATCAAGATAGTGAAATATCCATCACCCCAAAAATTTCTTCTGCCTTTTTGTAAGCCCCCTGTCCCCAAGCAATCACTGATCTGTCACTATAGTATAGATTAGATTTATAGAACTTTATATAACTGAATTATGCAGCACTCTTTTCTGTTTTATATTCAACATAGTTACTTTGAGTTCATCCACATTGTTGCATGTATCATTTCTTTTCATTGCTCAGTTTTACTGTATATATGGCAATATTTTGATTTCTTTTCTTTTCTTTTTCCTTTTTTTTGCTTTGGGGAATGGAGTCTCGCTCTACCACCCAGGCTGGAGTGCAGTGGCACAGTCTCATCCTCTGCCTCCCCGGTTCAAGCAATTCTCCTGCTTCAGCCTCCTGAGTAGCTGGGATTATAGACACGTATCACCATGCCTGGCTGATTTTTGTATTTTTAGTAGAGATGGGATTTCACCTTGTTGGCCAGGCTAGTCTTGAACTCCTGACCTCAAGTGATCTGCCCATCTCGGCCTCCCAGCGTGTTGGGATTACAGGCTTGAGCCACTGCGCCTGGCCAATATTTTGATCATTTGATGTCAGGAGTGGAATTCAGGGAATGTGACAGGGCATGGCCTGGGTCAGCACCCTTAGTCTGGCTGAAGCTTCAAGGGTAGACACGCTGTCTAGCCGAAAGATTCAAGGCAGGGGGCAGAGGTAGGGGTTAGTGCAGAGGCAGAAGAAACAGGTGAAGAACTACTGCCATTCTCTGTGAAAGCAGATTTCAGACATCTTGAAAGGATAGTCATTTTTATTTTCAGAGAGCTTTTGAAGGTCGGCAAATTTAGAGTTTAAGAAACATGTTTTGTTTTGTTTAATAAATTACTTTTAATTAGCACACTTTCTTTGCCAGTGCCATCCTAAAACATACTATTATGTCTTTTTAGGCCATGGGAGAGAAATCCTTTTCTGTTCATAATAATGGTGGGGCAGTGTCATTTCAGGTATGTATGCTCTTTGTGTAAAGCCTCCTAGAATTTCTCTCTACCATGTAAAAGGGTGATTTTTTTTTTTTAGAGGAATTTTGAATTTAGGAATAACAACTTAGGTATGCCCTGTATCAGTCACTTAAATGTAATAGCTGTCTCTTTAACAAACCCACAAGGTGGATATTGTTACCCATCTACTTATCAAATCGTGAGTCTCTGAAAGTGAATAACTTTGTGACTATCTATTGTAGGTGATGAGGTACAGTTTCCAACCCAGTCCTACTTGGCTGTTCCCGTGACCCCTTTGCCCTGACCCCATGCTACCTCCCATTCAAAGTGTGCCAGAAGCATAGTACTGCATGCCTGAAAGGACCATTGGTGACGATTTACGGTGATGTTTTAATTTTAGAGATGATTTCACCCAGACTCAGAGGCTTTGAGTGACCTGCTCAACTGTCAGTTATTAATTGCCCATGAGTGTTTAGGGGCAGCAGAATAGCATACGTATGGGAACAAGATATTGGACTGGGCCTCAAAACCCACTTACTAGTTGGGTGATATTGGACAACTCACTTCATTTCTTTTTGTTTTGTTTTTGAGACAAGGTCTCACTCTGTTGCCCAGGCTGGAGTGCAATGGTATAATCACAGCTCACTGCAGCCTCAACCATCCAGGCTCAAGTGATCCTCCTGCCTCAGCCTCCCAAGTAGCTGAGACTACAGCTGGAGTGCAATGGTATAATCACAGCTCACTGCAGCCTCAACCATCCAGGCTCAAGTGATCCTCCTGCCTCAGCCTCCCAAGTAGCTGAGACTACAGGCATAGACCACCATGCCTGGCTAATTTTTAAATTTTTTGTAGAGATGAGGTCTTGCTCTGTTGCCCAGGCTGGTCTCAAACTCCTGGGATCAAGCAGTCCTCTTGCCTGGGCCTCCTACAGTGTTGAGATTACAGATGTGAGCCACCTTGCCTGGTCTTACTTTCTGAACCTCACTGTTAATCATCTAAAAATGAAAAATGGCAGGGCGTGGTGGCTCATGCCTGTTATCCCAGAACTTTGGGAGACTAAGGTAGGTGGATTGCTTGAGCCCAGGAGTTTTGAGACCAGCCTGGGCAACATGGTGAAACCTCATCTCTACAAAAAATGCAAAAATTAGCCAGGCATGGTGGTAGATGCTTATAGTCCCAGCTACTAGGGAGGCTGAGATGGGAGGATCACTTGAGCCCAGGAGTTAAAGACTCCTTGGAAATATGGTGAAACTTTATCTCTTAAAAAAAAAATACAAAAATTAGCCAGGTATGGTGGCATGTGCCTGTAGTCCCAGCTACTAGGGAGGCTGAGGGAGGAGGATTACTTGAGCCTGGGAGGTCTAGGTCACACAGTGAACCTCGAGCATGCCACTGCACTGTAGCCTGGGTGACAGCGTGAGACCCAGTCTCAAAAAAAAAACCAAAAAAAAAAATGCGTACAGTGAAATGCACAGGTCTTGTCTTAAGTGTACAGTTTGTTCAGTTCTGACAAATGCGTATATACCTATGGAATTCACTGTCTCAAGATTTCTGTGTTTCCATCTTCTGAGAAAGCCCCTCTGTCCCAAGTACTCTTCTGATTTCTTTTTCCATACATCATTTTGCCTGTTCAACAATTTTTGTATGTTCTTTAAGCTTAGTAACCATCGTTTTCGTCGCTATCCATATTAATAGCTAACAGTTATTGAGAACTTGCAGGATACTCGTTTGCTCAGAACCCTCCAACAGCTTTCCATCTGTCTTGGAGTAAAGCCCAAGTCTTCCCACTGGTCTGCAAGGCCCCTGTGGTCTAGCCCCTGTTGTCTCTCTGACCTCAGCTCCTGTTACTCACACTGTTCTCTCACACAAGCCGCCTTGCTCTTTCTCAGACAGACCGGGCTTCAGGCTCTGCTCTCGCTGTTCCCACAGGCAGGAATGCTGTCTCTCAGAATTCCCAAGTCTTTGCTGAAATGTCACCTTCTCAACAAAGCTTCTCTTGATTGCAGCTCACTCCTATTTCCCTCATTGTGCTCTGTCTTTCCTTAGCATTATCCCTTCCAACATGCTATATACTGTACTTAGTTATGTTTATTGCCTGTCTCCCCCTCTACAGAAGGTACCTTAAGGGCAGGGGTTTTCTCTCTCTTATTATTGATGTATATGAAACTCCTAATCTTGGCCTTGGCCTTGGCCTATATTTATAGAGACTAATAAACCAATGTCAGGCATTGTGCTAAGTGCTTCTATGTTATTATCTTAGTTAATCCTCTCAACAACTCTGTGAAGTCAATATTAATTTTTTCTCTTGTACTAATGAGGAACTGAGGCTCAGAGAGGTGATGTAACTTGCCCCAAGCAGGGGATTCAGGTCCACGTTTGTTTGAATCCAAGGCCCATGTGTTTAACCACTTTGCCTTTTACTGCCTCCTTGAGAAAATACAAAAGTTACTTTTCTCTCTTCCTTCTCTCACTTTAAAATGCTTATTAATAAAATGAGTTTTTAAAACGTTTTTCAGGCCAGGCATGGTGGCTCATGCCTGTAATCCCAGCACTTTGGGATCATGAGATCAGTAGTTTGAGACCAGCCTGGCCAACATAGTGAAACCCCGTCTCTACTAAAAATAAATACATACATACATACATACATACATACATACATACATACAAAAAATTAGCTGGGTGGTGGTGGTGGGCGCCCGTAATCCCAGCTACTTGGGAGGCTGAGGCAGGAGAATCGCTTGAACCTGGGAGGTGGAGGTTGCAGTGAGCCGAGGTCGTGCCACTGTATTCCAGCCCAGGTGACAGTCCGAGACTCCATCTCAAGACAAAACAACAAAAAAAAGTTTTTCAAATGCTCCCCCCTTTTTTAATAACAAAGGAAAGTGTTACAGGATGCACACGGATGTCCGGCACCAGTGCTTTGTGTCGGGCGAGCATCCAAGCACAGCAGTCTGCATGGTGATTAGCAGCTCGTGCTGAAACAGCCTGTCCGCAGGGTTCTTGGGATGCGTGGAGCAGGCAGTGCATGGGTACTTTGCTTTTCTCCGGCTTTCCCTACCTTGGAAAGAAGTCATCATGATTTCTCACTGTTCTGCCCAGTGTCTCCCGGTCTTGGATGGTGCAGTCCGCTCTGAGCTCTTCTGCTTCATTCATGGCATGGGGAGAGTGGTTTATCTACCTAAATACGGGAAGGGGACTCTCAGGGCTTATTCCAACCCTACAGTTGACATTTTTGTTTTGTTTTTGTCTCTAAGGGTCAGGTGCCTACTCTGATCAACCATGGTGATTCTATTGATTTTTAAAAATTATATCTTTTAAACTTTTATATCTTTTTTAGGCTTCCCCTGAATCTAAAAATAGAGGTTGTCCATGTGTTTAGAAAGGTTTTCTTATTGTGGCTGTAGCTCAGGGGATTAAAATACGCATTCACAATTGAGTTTGGCACATGGTTTAACAGATTAATAATTCCAGCTCATGTGTTCTTGGTCTTTTATTTTTATTTTTGCCAGATGTCTTTTTTTCCCCATTTTTTAAAGTTGTGAGGTACAGTATACATGCAGAAGAGTGTAAAGTACTTATATTGAGTTTAACATGTAACTATGAACTGTCACCTTTATGATCCAGCACCCAGGACAAGAAATAGAGCAGTTCCAGCCCCTGAGAAACCTTATGTCTCCCTCGCAGTCCTTCCCAACTCTAGAGTAGCCCCTGTCATGAAAAATGCTACCATAGTCACTTCCTAGCTTTTCTTTGTAGTTTAATGGTTATATATATGTAGCCCTAAAAATGTATTTCAGGGGTATTTCTTTTTATTGGTAGAACTCATGGCTGAAGTAAAATTTTCTTAGGCTTGACCAAGAAGTCATATTCTCTAAGTCTGTCTGTCTGTCTTTTGGTTTACATTAAACTTCATTTAAACTCATGAAATGTATGAAAAACAGAAAACTGTCTAAATCTACAAAATGTAGCCTTCATTATTGTTCTCTAAAACCATAGTTGTAAATTTTGATGAGGAAATATTGATTGGTTTTCAAGTATAAGATGAGCCTCCTTTTTAAAGAGTATTTTATACCTATAAAGAGCAAAATAATACATTAGCTTGAAGACGAGATAACTACATCTTAGGTTATCTTTGAAGACTTCTGCAAAGACCATCACAAATGGCTAGATCTGTGATAGAACAGGCATAGTAAAATGTTCATTGTAGAAGCGAGATTGTGGCTATGTAGCTTTCACTATACAATTGTCAGCTGTTCTGTGTGCTTGAAAACTGTTGTAACAAAATATTGGAAGGGAATCATAGAATAAGAAAATATCTCTTTAAACTCTGCCATGGGAGAGTTGATAATTTAAGCAGTCTGTCTTTATTTCCTTCCATCTATTAATATTCATAATTTACTTCTAAGGTTTAAAAATATAGCTGAGTAGAATTTGAAGAAAAAAGTAAACAACACTTTAAAAGAAAAAATAAAATAAAAAATATATATATATACACACAGCTGAGGATTTGGGTACCTTTAAATGTTTTCTTCTTCACTTTCAGTTTTTCTTTAACATCAGCACTGATGACCAAGAAGGCCTTTACAGTCTTTATTTTCACAAATGCCTTGGAAAAGAATTGCCAAGTGACAAGTTTTCATTCAGCCTTGATGTGAGTACTGTTTGGAGACTGTTCTACATGGATTTTGTCAGCATAAAATGCAAGATTTATTTCTGTATAAGGTTAGATTTTAAGAACACTTAAGAATGTGGACAGACACACATCTTTGCCACTGTGCGGGATACTTCAGTAGAGGATTCATAGGAAAATACACAGCAATTAGGATGTGTCTGCACTTCAAGCTGTGCATTAAGAATGTGGTTGTTTTGGCCGGGCATGGTGGCTCATGCCTGTAATCCCAGCACTTTGGGAGGCTGAAGTGGGCAGATCACCTGAGTCCAAGAGTTTGAGACCAGCGTGGGCAACATGGCAAAACCCTCTCTCTACAAAAAATATGAAAAATTAGCCAGGCGTGGTGGTGCACACCTCTAGTCCCAGCTACTCAGGAGGATGAGGTGGGAGGATCTCTTGAGCCCAGGAGGCAGAGGTTACAGTAAACCGAGATTGTATCACTGCACTCCAGCCTGGGCAAAAGGGTGCGATCCTGTCTCAAATTAAAAAAAAAATAAAAGGGCTGGTTGTTTGCTGGTACTCACTTTTTTTTTTTTTTTTTTTTTTGAGATGGAGTTTCATTCTTGTTGCCCAGGCTGGAGTGCAATGGCATGATCTTGCCTCACCGCAACCTCCACCTCCTGGGTTCAAGCGATTCTCCTTCCTCAGCTTCCCGAGTAGCCGGGATTACAGGCGCCTGTCACAATGCCTGGCTAATTTTTTTTCTTTTTGAGACAGAGTTTTGCTCTGTCACCCAGGTTAGAGTGCAGTGGTACAATCTTGGCTCACTGCAACCTCCGCCTCCTGGATTCAAGCAATTGTCCTTTCTCAGCCTCCCAAGTAGCTGGCGTGCCACCACACCCAGCTAATTTTTGTATTTTTAGTAGAGACGGGGTTTCACCATGTTGGCCAGGCTGGTCTTGAACTCCTAACCTTGTGATCCGCCTGCCTTGGCCTCCCAAAGTGCTGGGATTACAGGCGTGAGCCACTATGCCCAGCCCTAATTTTTTTTTGTATTTTTAATAGAGACGGGGTTTCACCATGTTGGCCAGGCTGGTGGTGAACTCCTGATCTCAGGTGATCCTGATCCACCTGCCTCAGCCTCCCAAAGTGCTGAGATTACGGGCGTAAGCCACCATGCCCAGCTGCTGGTACTTACTTTCTTAGGCTTAAGTGAAAGAGCTGAGATTCCAAATTGCTGAATAAGGGATGATATGTACCTGAAAAGTAAAAATTAATTTCATGCTGGTTTCAGATTGAGATCACAGAGAAGAATCCTGACAGCTACCTCTCAGCAGGAGAAATTCCTCTCCCCAAATTATACATCTCAATGGCCTTTTTCTTCTTTCTTTCTGGGACCATCTGGATTCATATCCTTCGAAAACGACGGTAAACTATTACTTCCTTGAGCGCTTCAACTTAAGAGTGTGTTGAGATTTGAATAATTTCACTGTTTGCTGGTTTCTGAACCTGGAGGCAGTTGGTGCTAAGCAGTGTTGTTCCTTTCAAAGGGCATCTACCCGGAAACAGTATGAAGATTGTGCGGTAGCATTGTGGTGTGGGAGCCCTTTGCATGCCTGCCTTGGTGTCTGTTCACTTCCTGTTGTTCTGTTTAAAAAGTAAATCTAATTTTTTTTTTTTTTTTTTTTTTGGAGACATAGTCTCGCTCTGTCTCCCAGGCTGGAGTGCAATGGCATGATCTCAGCTCACTCTACCTCCCGGGTTCATGCCATTCTCCCACCTAAGCATCCCGAGTAGCTGGGACTACAGGCGCCTGCCACCATGCCCGGCTAATTTTGTTTTTGTCTTTTTAGTAGAGGTGGGGTTTCACCGTGTTAGCCAGGATGGTCTCAATCTCCTGATCTCATGATCTGCCCACCTGGGCCTCCCAAAGTCTTGGGATTACAAGCATGAACCACCACGCACGGCCCTAAATATTTTTGATAGTATGCAAGCAGAATAGACTGTATGAGTTAAGTGTTTCCATGGTGGAGATCCCACAGTCCAGGACTGAGAGTAAACACATGGGTCTCATTCAGGGACTTTTGCTTCTGGAGAGTAAGTTAGTGACGATGAGCACTCCCTGGCGAGAGCATGGAGTTACTGCTTAGAACTGAAGGTCTTGGCTAAAAGCTGCGCCGGGATAGATTCTCTGCATTGACTTCCAGATGCTTGTCACTGGACAAAACTTCTTCAAAGCCCATCTGCCTGGGTTTTAGCCTTTTTTTCTGAAACCCCTGAGGCTTTAACTTCCTGTACTTGGTTCTTGAGGGGAGCAGCTACATGTGCGTGAATTCTTTCTCCCTCCAAGACAATTGAAAACAAAATATTCACTTAGGGAATTGTGTAAAGTGTTTATTATAATGCTCATAAACTGAGTAAATGATGGTATCTGAATATGCTATTATAATATGGATTGATTTAAATTCGTAGAATAATTAAACACCCTGAAATACCTCTTTCTCTGGAGCACTGGGGTGGAAATTGAGACTTCTTTAGTCCCTGGTAGCTTGATTGTCTTCTAATGAACATGCTCAGAGTCTGGTATATTAGACTCTGGCTGAGTTCACTTGCTGATACCCATTTGTTATGATATCCTGTACACCCACCAGATAGAAAGAGTTTCTTGTTTACTTGGGAAGGACATATATAATCATGTTTGGACTAGATTTTCAAGGAACAGTTACTAAGAAAGAATCCTATGGGCTGGGCGTGGTGGCTCACACCTATAATCCCAGTGCTTTGGGAAGCCAAGGCAGGAGGATCACTTGAGTCTGTGAGTTTGAGACCAGCTTGGGCAACATAGCAAGACCGCCCCCTTTGGTTTTTTTTTTTTCCGAGATGGAGTCTCACTCTCTCCTCTAGCCCCCAGGCTGGAGTGCAGTGCCTAATCTCAACTCACTGCAATCTCCACCTCTGGGTTCAAGTAATTATTGCGCTTCAGCCTCCAAAGTAGGTGGGATTACAGGCATGTGCCAACACACTCAGCCAATTGTTATATTTTTAGTAGAGATGGGGTTTCACCATGTTGACCAGGCTGGTCTTGAACTGCTGACCTCGGGTAATTCACCTGGCTCGGTCTCCCAAAGTGCTAGGATTATAGGCATGAGCCACCACACCTGGCCCAGCAAGACCCCATTTCTACAAACAAATTTTAAAATTATCCAGTCGTGGACTGGGAGCGGTGGCTAATGCCTGTAATCCCAGCACTTTGGGAGGCCGAGGCGGGCGGATCATGAGGTCAGGAGATTGAGACCATACTGGCTAACACAGTGAAACCCCATCTCTATTAAAAATACAAAAAATTAGCTGGGCATGGTGGTTGGTGCCTATAGTCCCAGCTACTCAGGAAGCTGAGGCAGGAGA
This sequence comes from Macaca fascicularis, assembly GCF_037993035.2. NCBI lineage: Eukaryota > Metazoa > Chordata > Mammalia > Primates > Cercopithecidae > Macaca > Macaca fascicularis. The sequence continues at coordinate 13,807,270 of NC_088389.1, read as the reverse complement.
ATGGTGTGAACCCGGGAGGCGGAGCTTGCAGTGAGCTGAGACTGTGCCACTGCATAAAATAAAAAAATAATAAAAAGTTATCCAGTTGGCTGGGCGCTGTGGCTCACACCTGTAATCCCAGCACTTTGGAACGCCGAGGCGGGTGGATCCCGAGGTCAGGAGATCGAGACCATCCTGGCTAATACAGTGAAACCCCGTCTCTACTAAAAATGCCAAAAATTAGCCGGGCGTGGCAGTGGGTGCCTGTAGTCCCAGCTACTTGGGAGGCTGAGGCAGGAGAATGGCGTGAACTCGGGAGGCGGAGCTTGCAGTGATTTGAGATCATGCCACTGCACTGCAGCCTGGGCAACTGAGTGAGACTCTGTCTCAAAAAAAAAAAAAAAAAAAAGTTATCCAGTTATGGTGGTGCACACCTGTAGTGCTCACTACTTGGGAGGCTGAGGTGGGAGGATTGCTTGAGCCCAAGGGTTGGAGGCTGCAGTGAGCTATGTTTGTGCCACTGCATTCCAGCTTGGGACACAGAGTAAGACTCTGTCTCAAAGAAAGAAAGAGAGAGACGCAGATGGAAGGAGGGAAGGTTATAAAACTTTAGGCCATAAAAGTTTTTGGGTGTGTTTTGTTTTGTTTTGTTTTGTTTTGTTTTTGAGACACAGTCTTTTTTTTTTTTTTTTTTTTTTTTGAGACAGAGTCTCGCTCTGCCGCTGGGGCTGGAGTGCAGTGGCCGGATCTCAGCTCACTGCAAGCTCGGCCTCCCGGGTTTACGCCATTCTCCTGCCTCAGCCTCCCGAGTAGCTGGGACTACAGGCGCCCGCCACCTCGCCCGGCTAGTTTTTTGTATTTTTAGTAGAGACGGGGTTTCACTGTGTTAGCCAGGATGGTCTCGATCTCTTGACCTCGTGATCCGCCCGTCTCAGCCTCCCAAAGTGCTGGGATTACAGGCTTGAGCCACCGCGCCCGGCCTGAGACACAGTCTTGACTGTCGCCCAGGCTGGAGTACAGTGGCGAGATCTCAGCTCACCGCAACCTCTGTCCCCCAGGTTCAAGCAATTCTCTTGCCTCAACCTCCCAAGTAGCTGGGATTACAGGTGCCCGCCACCATGCATGGCTAATTTTTGCATTTTTAGTAGAGATGGGGTTTTGCCATGTTGACCAGGCTGGTCTTGAACTCCTGACCTCAGGTGATCCACCTGCCTTGGCCTCCGAAAGTGCTGGGATTATAGGCGTGAGCCACTGTGCCCGACCTCAGTTTTTGTTTTTTGTTTTTTTTTAAAGAAAGTTCTACTTTTTTGCCTTTACTGGAAAAGTAAGAACTAGGAGTCAGACCTGATTTCAGGTGTGAACTTGGACAGTGACTGCCTGTGTGCCTTGCTTCACTCTATATCTCTTTTTTCTTGGCTATGAAACTGGGACAGTAATAGTTAAATACTCTGCCTTCCTGTAAGAGTCTTGGATTCTTAGACTTATTCCGTGATTCCCCCTAAGATAATGTATATGAGAGGGCTTTCCAAATCAGGGTGCCATCCAAATATGAGGAATTTTTTTTTTTTTTTGAAATGGAGTCTTGCCCTGTTGCCCAGGCTGGAGTGCAGTGGCCGGATCTCAGCTCACTGTAGGTTCTGCCTCCCGGGTTTATGCCATTCTCCTGCCTCAGCCTCCTGAGTAGCTGGGACTACAGGCACCCGCCACCTCACCCGGCTAGTTTTTTGTATTTTTTAGTAGAGACGGGGTTTCACCGTGTTAGCCAGGATGGTCTCGATCTCCTGACCTCATGATCCGCCCATCTCAGCCTCCCCAAATATGAGGTATTTATAAAATAGTTTAGTAGCCAGGGATTCAGTGGTGTTTTAATTTCCTTTAGTTATTGGTGGCAAAAGTCATTGTCACTGGTTCACTTATACCAAATTGTGGTAACAGTTTTATTTTTTATTTTATTTTTTTTCGAAACAGAGTCTCGCTCTGTCACCAGGCTGGAGTGCAGTGGCGCAATCTTGGCTCACTGCAACCTCTGCCTTCCAGGTTCAGGTGATTCTTCTGCCTCAGCCTCCCAAATAACTGGGACTACAGGCGTCTGCCACCATGCCCGGCTAATTTTTGTGTTTTTAGTAGAGACAGGGTTTCACCATGTTGACCAGGATGGTCTTGATCTCCTTGCCTCGTGATCCACCTGCCTCGACCTCCCAATATGTTGGGATTACCGGCATGAGCCTCCGCGCCCAGGCCATAGTAACAGTTTTCAATCTGTGGTTAAATGAGGCTGACCTGTTGTGTACAAGTCTCACCTATAATTTTTGTTGGAGTATAGTGTGGTCTCATTTAAGTCCTGCCCATGTTTTCCCGGGAGTCTTAGAGTCAGTTCTGGTAGGCTGGAAACCCACCTGACATAAAGGCATATGACCAAGGCCGCCAGGCACATTTCACTGGCCCCTGAAAGCTGGAAGCAACTGAGAGATCTTTGCCTAATTTATTGAGGGGAATAAACTGAGAGGGGAAACGAGAGCCAGCGTCACCCAACAGAGCTGGGACTGGAACCCGGGTCTGCCTGCTAGTATATATCAGGCCCCTCCCAACTTCGAGTGTAGGGAGAACTAGTATTTGAGCCGAGGTCAGTGAGGCTTGCTCTTTCCATCACATCTCTGCCCCGTCGTAGATGTTCTAACCATGGACTGCAAGTCAAGGTTGCCAGAGTGTGTGAATGAGCACAGCTCTTTGTGGTGGGTGGTTTTACACTCTGGGTAAATCTCATTGGCATTCAGTAGTTCCAGACTATTCTGGCCTTGACTTCCCTTTTGACCTTCAAATAGGTGGGCACTGGAACAGGAAAGTACCAAGGAGGAAATGAGCCCAGAAACTGACATCCCTTTGTGGCACACTCTCATTCTCACTCGGTGCCAGGCCCCTCTCCTGCTGTGTTGTTCCCCTTCATTTCCTGTTCCCTCTCCCACTCCTTCCTAGCCGTGAAGAACTGCTCAAATGTGTTACATATACATTTTTGGACCTTTTTTCTTTTTTTTTTTTTGAAACCTAGTCTCACTCTATGCCCCCAGCTAGAGTGCAGTGGCGCAGTCTCGGCTCACTGCAACCTCCGCCTCCTGGGTTCAAGCAATTCTCCTGCCTCAGCCTCCCGAGTAGCTGGGATTACAGGTGCATGCCACCACGTCTGGCTAATTTTTGTATTTTTAGTAGAGACGGGGTTTCGCCATCTTGGCCTGGCTGGTCTAGAACTCCTGACCTCAGGTGACCCGCCTCCCAAAGTGCTGGGATTACAGGCGTGAGCCACTGCGCCTGGCCTCATTTTTGGATAGTTCTATATTCTTATATTATTGGTGTTGCATTTATTTTACATAAATGTAAAATACATTTATATTTACATGAATGTAAAATACGTTTATATTTACATAAATACATTTGTGTATATGTAATGTATTTATGTAAATGTATTGTAAATACATAAAATACATTTATATTTACATAAAATATCTCTAGACATTGTTGTACATTTTTTATTCAGTAGTATCCTTTCTACGATCTAGCCATGTGACTGAGTGTGCGTCTCATTCATTGATTTTTACCTACTCCACGGCATCCCATGCTCTGTGTCCTCACGTTTGACTGCTTTGGTCCTTTAGTGATGGACACGTGGCTGGACTGCTACCCCAGCCAGTGCTGGCATGAACCTCCGAAGATCCCCTGTGGATCTCTGCAGCCTCCGAGCTACAGTCCCAGAAGGAAGCACACTGTGCCATGGGTAGTTAATTTCTTTTATTTTCTTTCTTTTTTTTTTTTTTTTTGAGAGACAGAGTCTTACTCTGTCACCCAAGCTGGAGTGCAGTGGCACCATCTTGGCTCACTGCAACCTCTGCCTCCTGAGTGCAAGTGATTCTCCTGCCTCACCCTCCTGAGTAGCTGGGACTACAGGCATGCACCACCATGCCGGGCTAATTTTTGTATTTTTAGTAGAGGCAGGTTATCACCATGTTGGCCAAGCTGGTCTTGAACTCCTGGCCTCAAGAGATCCTCCTGCCTCTGCCTCCCGAAGTGCTGGGACTACAGGCGTGAGCCACTGCACCCAGCCATCAGTTAATTTCATTAAGGGCCAGATTGCCTTCCAGTGTGGCATATAGGTTTATACATCTACTAGTGGTGCATACATAATAAGGTTTGCTGTTTCTCCACATTCTCACCAATACGGACATCTTAATTTTTGCCAATCTGATAGGTGTAAGCTGGTGTTTTATTTTGCATTTCTCAGAATATTGGCGATGTGGATTATCATTTTAGGGACTCATTAGCCATTTCAGTTTCCCCTCTTGTGGCTGCCTGTATTCTTTGCTTTTTTTTTTTTTTTTTTTTTTTTTGAGACAGGGTCTCACTATGTTGTCCAGGCTGGAGCAGTGGCGTAATCAAGGATTACTGCAGCCTCAAACTCCTGAGCTCAAGTGATCCTTCCACCTCAGCCTCCCGAATAGCTGAAACTATAGGGACACACCACCACTCCTGGCTTAATTTTTGTTTGTTTTGAGACTGTTTGTTTTGAGACAGGGGCTCACTCTATCACCCAGTCTGCAGAGCACTGGCACAGTCATGGCTCACTGCAGCCTTTGCCTCCTGGGCTCAAGTGATCCTCCCACCTTAGCCTCCCAAGTAGCTGGGACTACAGGTGTGCACTGCCACACCCAGCTAACTTTTTGTATTTTTGGTAGAGACAGAGTTTCATCATTTTGCCCAGGCTAATCCCAAACTCCTGGGCTCAAGTGATATTCCCACTTCAGCTTCCCTAAGTGCCGGGATTACAGGGATGAGCCACTGAACCCGGCCTCATAATAGTCTTAATGTGTTCTATGAGGTTAGTTCCTAAGGGGAAGTGGGAAGGAGTAGAGGAATTTAATGCCCGGCAGCCCAAAGGTGGACTCTAGTATCTATGACAGGGTGGGCCTGGGAATGCGTGCTTTGTCTCATTGGCCTGGGGTATTTGCAGACACCAGCCATGAAGGAGAGAGAAATGGGCACAACCCTGGCACTTTCCCCTCACACATCCCTGCTGCTGGCTCCCAGCCCCCCTACTCTGGGCTGCAGACTTCCCCTACAGCTGTTTTGTAGTCGCTTTCTGCTTTCCTGGGAGCTCTGTGCTGTTTTCTCAGGTCCATCTACCTCATTCTTGCCTCTGGCTTTCCCAGGGTGGTTTCCGGGAACAAGCTGGCAGCCTGTGTTAGATTTCCATTTACTCAAGAGTTGGAATCCATCATGTCTGGCTTTAGTGCATAACTTTCAGGTTCATTCACAACATTAAATTGTGTATTAGAGATTACTTTAGGACTCCAATCAAGGCCTTTTTTACCAGTAAAAAGTACCTTATAAAAAAAAGTGGCCGGGCGCGGTGGCTCACCCCTGTAATCCCAGCACTTTGGGAGGCTGAGGTGGGTAGATTACTTGAGGTCAGAGTTCAAGATCAGCCTGGCCAATGTGGTGAAACCCTGTCTCTACTAAAAATATAAAAATTAGCTGGACATCGTGGTGCACGCCTGTAATCCCGGCTACTCAGGAGGTTGAGGCAGTGGGGGGCATCACTTGATCCCGGGAGTTGGAGTTTGTGGTGAGTGAAGTTCATGCCACTACACTCCAGCCTGGGTGACAGAGCAATACTCTGTCTCAAAAAAAAAAAGTTTTTGCTGGGTACAGTGGCTCATGCCTGTAATATCGACACTTTGAGAGGCCAAGGTGGGTGGATTGTTTGGCCAGGGGTTCAAGACCAGCCTGGAAAACTTAGCAAAACCCTTTCTGTATAAAAAATACAAAACCAATTAGTTGGGCATGGTGGCATACACCTAAAGCCATCCTCCCACCTCAGCTTCCTGAGAGCTGCTTGATCGCTTGAGCCCGAGTTCAAGGCTGTAGTGAGCCGTGATGACACCACTGTCCTCTAGCCTGGGCGACAGAATAAGACCCTGTCTCAAAAAAAAAAAAAAAAAGTTTCATGTTTGTGGTTTGCACATATTTCCTGTCTCCTTGTAAATATAGCTGATGTCTGGAGCTTTGACTGTCCTTTGGGAGAATGGAATCGTCCTTTAATTCTTTTTTTCTCTGTTTTTATAGGAATGATGTATTTAAAATCCACTGGCTGATGGCGGCCCTTCCTTTCACCAAGTCCCTTTCCTTGGTGTTCCACGCAGTATGTATTAGCATTTTGGGGATCATTCATGAAATTACGTATAATGCCTGTGTGAGCAGGCAAAAGACATTTGAAGAAAGGGGGTAGATGGGTGGGAAACAGAGAATATGTTTCACATAAAGCCTCCTCTTGTCTGGGAGGGCCTGGCCATGCGGGTAAATGATTACCACCTCCCCTCATATTAGACTTCAGACATCTTCTGATGCTGCTTACAGACCTACGATTTGTCTAGAACACTTATTATTGTTTTCATTTCTTTGTTTTTTGTTTTGTTTTGTTTTTACCATTTCTAGAGATGAGAGTGCCACCTGCTGACTTGTTTCCATGACTTTTTTTTTTTTTTTTTTTTTTGAGACGGGGTCTCGCTCTGTCGCCCAGGCTGGAGTGCAGTGGTGCGATCTATGCTCACTCAAGCTCCGCCCGCCAGGTTCATGCCATTCTCCTGCCTCAGCCTCCCGAGTAGCTGGGACTACAGGTGCCCGCCAGCAAGCCCGGCTAATTTTTTTGTATTTTTAGTAGAGACCGGGTTTCACTGTGTTCGCCAGGATGGTCTCGATCTCCTGAGCCCGTGATCTGCCCGCCTTGGTCTCCCAAAATGCTGGGATTACGGGCATGAGGCACCGCGCCCGGCCTCCACGACTTTTTTATGTTTCCAAGTATTCCCTCATGTTCCTATGTGATTTGAAGTTCAATTCAGTATTAGCATATTTATCTGAGAGAAAATTGATGCTATAAAGCTGGAGGCATGAGAATTGAGCTTCAGCTTTGAGTATTTGGAACTTACACAAATTAAAATGAACTTGCCCAAGGGGGTAAGATCACAACTTCTCCTGTCTGTGGGCCTCCAAGTGCCCATGGAGCACACTTGCAAGGGTGACAGTCTCTAGACATGTTCTCTTTGCTATACTTGAAAGTGCAAAAAGGCAATAATATATCCCGTGACAGCATCACAAAATGATGATGATTTGGATAATTTCCCATCTGGGTCCAAGTTAAAAGATTCTTTGTGGAGCCATGTAGATAATGAGTGATTCTGAAATGCATTTGTTTGATTTCAGATTGACTACCACTACATCTCCTCCCAGGGCTTCCCTATCGAAGGCTGGGCTGTTGTGTACTACATAACTCACCTGTAAGTATGCAGGTCCATGTGAAATACACCGTGAAATGACATACAAGACAAGTGGGGGTGGGCAACAACCTGCCCCGAGTTAACCAGCCCTGCCCTCTCGTGGCAGCCTATCTGCTCTAGCTACACTAGAGGAGTGTAGCTGATGGGTGGCTGTCCAGACTTGGGAACTCGGGCTTAGCGGCATGCTCCTGCCTCCCTGTGGCCATTGGCTGTTCAGGCTGTGGGGTGCAGAGCTAACTTTGTGTGCCCTGAAGGAAGTGGTGCTCATGTATGATGTATTTCCTAAATTTGGCTGCCCGTCTTTTGTAATAAGCTTGTGAACTCATAGAATGAGCTATGCAATCTAACTGGCAGTGAGAGTCTAAAGAGACCTGCTGGTGTCTGTTCCTTGTTTTCTCTTCCAGTTTGAAAGGGGCGCTACTCTTCATCACCATTGCACTCATTGGCACTGGCTGGGCTTTCATTAAGCACATCCTTTCTGATAAAGACAAAAAGATCTTCATGATTGTCATCCCACTCCAGGTAATTTCTCTCTTGGCACTTAGCAGGGCTCAGCTCCAAGCCTGTATGGCAAGAGGGAGTCAGCTCACCCTGAAACCCCAGCTTCTGCTAGTGGAGGTTGAAGACTGGGATTCTCTTTCTGAATTCTGAATAGACTTCAGATCATTGCACTGGGAGATGCTTGGCCATCAGTCAGCCACTGGCCTTTGGGTGCCTAGGTTTTGAGTAGAGAGCTGCTGACAGTGTAGGGAGACACACAGTAACACACAGGACTGTTTTCTCTTCTGCATCATTTGCTTCATAACTAAATGGTGCTGTTGGCGAGGAAGCTCAGAGATGTAGTGATTTTATTAATAAAGCATTTTAAAACCGTGAACTACACCAGTGAGTTTCCACAGGTAGAATATGGTAGTAGACTTGAGGGGCAAACATTTCCTAAATCCTTACCATGTTTGGGGCTGAGGGCTGAGGGCTGAGGCCAGCCTTACAAGGCTGTGAGTCTACTGGGGGAGGAGCCTTGTCTTACTGGAAGCAGAACTTGGATGTAAAGAACTTACAGTGAACAGAGGTTTTAGCAGGAATGCACAACTACCCTGCTGTGCTTGACCAGACAGCATTTGCTTGACAGAGTTGTCCCCGTCAGCTGTTCTCACATTTTGGAGCGCAAAGTAAATGTGGAAGGTTGGGGGTAGAAGGGGACAACTCCTGAGGCTCCCAGCTCTGGCAGAGTTTGCAGCAAAGCTCCTCTCCGAGTTCTGACAGACCTCATCCACCCTCACGTTCAATAATGAGGAACGTGTGTTGACATCTAATGAATAGGACAGGCCAGTTGCTCTGGGTTTCCAAGGAGAGAGTAAGCACTCAAGTTGGAAGGATCAAGGAGGGCTTTCTTTGTGACAGAGATGGGGCTGGCCGGAGTGTTGAAAGAAAAGGATGTGACAGGGGCAGTGGCATAGCAGTAGATACACATGACCCTGCTGCCTGCTGAGCAAAACATGCTGCGGGACTGTGCCGGTCTTTCAGCTGTCGAGCCACCAGGGCCACTTCTTTAGCCAGACTGAGTCCTACAGCCTGGTGAGGTCTTGGAGTTGTGAATGACAGAGCCTGGGTTGTCACCTGGCTGCGTGCTCCCCTTCCCTTTAGTAGATTCCCTCATCCCTCTAGAGTCTCCCCCCACCAGCCTCAACTGTGCTGTTGTGGGGCACAGCCTTCCAGGAAGCCGATCCTAGGCTTCCCTGAAAGACAGACACACACAGTTCCATGGAATACCACTCTGAGAAAATAAGGACATTTAACAAATTAAGAAAGTTATGAGCATTTAGACAATGGAACTAGTCTGGGAGGGGCCTTGAATGTCAGCCTGAAAAGTTAAAACTGCTTCCTTTTGGCCATGGGCAGTGACAGAATGTTTCTAAGTAAGGAGTAGATGATGTCCATGCAAAATGGTGTTTGAAGAACACTCTTGGCACGTTGTTCAACATTGGGAACATTCTGTCTCTCATGTAGTGTGTACTGTCTCTCATTCATCTACATTTTGAATTTAAGATGTAAAAGCCTTTGTTTTCTACTTTGTCTTTTTATTTTTAGACAGTGTCTCACTCTGTCGCCCGGGCTGGAGTGCAGTGGTGATCATGGCTCACTGCAGCCTTGAACTCCTGGGCTCAGGCAATCCTCCTGCTCCTGCCTCAGTCTCCCGAGTAGCTGGGACCACAGGCGCGCACCATCACGCCTGACTAATTTTTGAATTTTTTTTTTTTTTTTAGTAGAGGCATGGTCTCACTGTTTTGCCCAGGCTGGTGTCAAACTCCTGGGCTCAAGCAATCCTTCTGCCTTGGCTCCCCAAAGTTCTGGGATTATGGGTGTGAGCCACCACACCCAGCCCTACTTTGTCTTTTTAGATAGAGCCACAGATGCTAATGTTTTGGATAGACAGGGAAGAACCCAGAAGCTGGGTATCAGTGGAGAGGCTGAAATTTCAGATATTTTTTGCGTTAGTATTAAATGAAGTTTTAGGTAATTTGATTTCTAAGTCCTGTGTAGAAAGAGAAATTACACTGAGAGACTTGCTGAATAATAGTACTACAGATTTTACATGCAAAGTGTGGAGGATTCCCTTTACAGCAAGTCAGGCAGAGTATTTGGGACCAGGGACTTCTCATGGGGTGTTCAGGTGGAATGATCATCTCTGCATCCATTCCCAGTGGTAATCTTCAAAAGGATGTATTATAAGTGGTAAATTTCCCTCATGCTCTGAGGCATCTCAGTTTAGCCAGCGGAAGGACTTTTTATAAAGACTTATGCTAAGAGCCTAATAATGGGCCTGAGTACATGAGGCAGAGCCTTACCTTTGGAGGGAGAAGCAGTGCGCAGACACTGGTGAATCTCAGTGGACGCACTCGCCATGTCCTGTGTGGGGAGGACCTGGACTTGAATGATCCCATGAGCAGCAGTGTGGCCACTCAGCTGTGGGGCTGGAATCAGCCATTCTCACCGCTCTAGTCTCTGAAAACACAGTTCCATTGTCTGGCACTTAGATGAGTTATTGTCACTGAGCACCAGGGCCTGAAAAGTGTGGGCATTGTGGCTAAATAGGGCGTTAAGTGCCACCTGTCCAGCAGTCCAGCACCTGAGTGACTCCACTGGGTTAGGGGTACCTGAAAAGCAAAGTGTCCCTGTTATCTACTGCTGCATAACAAATCACCCCGAAACCCAGCGACTTAAAACAACAGTAACCCTTCATTCTCTCTCTCAGTTTCTGTGGGTTAGGAATTCAAGAGTGGCTAGCTGGGTGGGTCTGACTTGGGTCTTGTGGTCATAGTCACACCGTGACTGGGAGCATCTTGAAGTCTCCACTCACATCTGTCTTCTGGGCTGAGAGGCTTGCTCAGGTGGGGACTGGGACAGCTGGCGCTCCTGGGGGGGTCTTTCCGTCTCTGCATGGTCTGTACAGCAGGGTAGTTTCAGGGTAGCCAAACTTCTTACAAGAAGGCTTAGGGCTCCAAAGGTCCCAAGAGAGCTGGGTGGAAGCTTTACCTACCTTGGAAATCACACAGCAGCCTTCCATCTTACTGTATTAGAGCAATTACAGGCCTGTCCAGATACAGGGGGATGGCACGGAGACTCTCCTTGATAGCAGAGCGGCAGAGTTCTGAAAAAGCATGTGGAACTGGAAAGAATGCTGTGGTCGCACAGTGCGGGTCTAGAGGCCAAGGTGTACACCCCTCATTGGGGCTGCTAGCGTCGTAACAGTGCACCCATGCTTTGGGGCCTCAACAAATTCTCATGTCTGTAGGTCCTGGCAAATGTAGCCTACATCATCATAGAGTCCACCGAGGAGGGCACGACTGAATATGGCTTGTGGAAGGACTCTCTCTTTCTGGTCGACCTGTTGTGTTGTGGTGCCATCCTCTTCCCAGTGGTGTGGTGAGTAGCTCACAGGGAGGGAGGCCACATGAAAGCTTGGCTGTCAAGCCCGACAGCCGAACTGGCCATTCCCAAATTGATCTCAGTCACATGTGATGTGTGTTTAAAAGTACAGCTTTCTGAGTCCCAGACTGACCTGAATCAGCCTCCAGGGGCAGAACCCTGTGTCTTTTCCCAGTTACTCAGGGGATTCTGGTAGAGCTAATCCATCACCATGAGCGGGCTTTTAACAGAGCTCTAGGATGATAGAGAGGAACTGGGAAATGAGAACTTGGTAGTAACTTAAAGTAGCAGCCTGAATTTGTGGTGGTGATAGGGAGTTGGCGAAATCCCATAGTCAGTCAGTTCTTGCCAACTTAGGTGGAAAATGAGGAAGTTCATTAACATAAAACTAGTGATAGTTCTCAGCACACAACCATTTTTGATATTTTCAGAATGGATTGCTCCATTCCTGGAAATGGCAGTGTTTAGATGCATAGATTGTGCTTTGGGTCTGTGTAAAGAAGTGTTAGTGTCAAGTCAGTGGTTGATGAGAAAATATCCTTATTAAATCACATGCAAAGTGGTAGAAATTCAGAAGGCTAGCAGCAATAAAACACTTCACCCTTGGTGATGTAATTCCATGGCTATTGGAATGCAATTCTTTTGAAACAAATTTTAAAGAAAATAGATTTACCCCTGCCTTCAATTAGAAGTGAAGTGCTTCTTTTTTTTTTTTTTAAACCCGAGATGGAGTCTCGCTCTTGTTGCCCAGGCTGGAGTGCAATGGCTCAATCTCGGTTCACTGCAACCTCTGCCTCCCAGGTTCAAATGATTCTCCTGCCTCAGCCTCCTGAGTAGCTGGGATTACAGGTGCGTGCCACATGCCTCGCTAATTTTTTTTTTTGTATTTTTAGTAGAGACAGGGTTTCGCCATTTTGGCCAGGCTGGTCTCAAACTCCTGACCTCAGGTGATCTGCCCGCCTTGTCCTCCCAAAGTGCTGGGACTACAGGCGTGAGCCACCACACCTGGCTGAGGTACTTCTTATTGCAGTGCTCCATCCAATAAATTAATATTTTTGAGGATCCAGGGGTTTGTCAGTTACTCTCATTATTTATAACATGGTGCCAGTGGAGAGTACTTCTCATTCCAGCCAGTTAGATTCACTCTTCACCCTAATTCCGTCATACATTACACATGATCTAGTATCAGTTCACCAGACAGCTACCAGCATAGAAGAGAGTATGAATGATGCTCCTACCTCAGCCTCCTGGGTAACTGGGACCACAGGCACACACTACCATACCCAGCCAATTTTTTGGAGACAGGGTTTTGCCATGTTGCCCAGGCTGGTCTCAAACTCCTGAGTTCAAGTGATCTTCCCACCCCAGCCTCCCAAAGTGTTGGGATTAGAGGCATGAGCCACCGCATCCGGTGGAGTATGAATGACTCTTCCTCCTCACTGCAGCCTCCTGCCGTCCTGCACAGGAATTAGGCACTCGGGTATCTATAACATAGGATGTCCAGCATTGTTTCCAGATCGAAAAGAGCGCCTCATTAGGGAACAGAGGTTCACGCCCTACTTTTTTTTTTTTTTTTTTTAAACAGAGTCTTGCTCTGTTGCCCAGGCTGGAGTGCAGTGGCGCGATTTTGGCTCACTGAAAGCTCCACCTCCCGGGTTCACGCCATTCTTCTGCCTCAGCCTCCTGAGTAGCTGGAACTGCAGGAGCCCGCCACCACGCCCGGCTAATTTTTGGTATTTTTTTTAGTAGAGACGGGGTTTCACTGTGTTAGCCAGGATGGTCTTGATCGCCTGACCTTGTGATCCGCCTGCCTACGCCTCCCAAAGTGCTGGGATTATAGGCGTGAGCCACTGCGCCCGGCCCACGCCCTACTTTTTACACATGCCACTATCAGAACGGTCAAATGTAAGGGATACCAACAAGCTGTCGAGGTGTAAGCAGCCATTTCCTGCCCCTTGTTAATTACGACGCTAATGAGCAGATTCCAAATGGCAAAATTCCTTAAGGTAAATATCCTAAAAATTACTGTAAAATGAAAAAAAGTAAGTACTGGAGAGGTGATTCAAGATTAGTAATATTTTTTAGGCCGGGCGGATCATGAGGTCAAGAGATCAAGACCATCCTGGCCAACATGGTGAAACTCCGTCTCAACTAAAAATACAAAAATTAGCTGGGGATGGTGGCGTGCGCCTGTAGTCCCAACTGCTCCGGAGACTGAGGCAGGAGAATCGCTTGAACCCAGGAGGCGGAGGTTGCAGTGAGCCAAGATCATGCCACTGCACCTCAGCCTGGCAGCAGAGCAAGACTGTGTCTCAAAAATAAATAAATAAAATAATAACAATAATAATAATACTTGTAAATATCCCGATTCAGCCAGCATTGCTTCAGGGCCAGCAGTGTACTGGTTAGCTTTCGTGTGGTGGTCCATTCAGTTCTCAAGCAGATAGCCCCTCTCACAGGTGCGCAAATTACGGAGGATTTAAAGATTTGCTGACAAGAGTGAGTGACAGTGTCAGACCCCAGCTGCCTTCCCTCACACAGCCTGTCTGCCTGTGCCCTGCTTAGCCCTCAGGGTAGTCTCTCCGTTGGTGGCTTTTCATGGTGCCTCCACCTCTCACCTGCGGCTTCTGTAATGATGTTAATGTTCCTCTGCCTGAACCGTAATGATGGTCGTTAATTACCAGCACATCACAGCCCGAAACAGTGTCCCTGGAGGCTGGCATTTTCCAGCAATGTTAAAAATCTCCACTCAATGAGTTTGTATGGAGCTGTACGTTCACAGCTCTTAGACCTAGACTCTAGAAGTCAGCTGGTGACTTTCTTCTTTGGTTTATTCTCTCCTGGTGGCAGGTGAGTTCAGTGATGCTCCGTTGTCATGGGAGTGTTGGGTGGGGGGTGGTTGTGGGAGTGAGAGATTAACAGGAGCATTAAATGATGGAGTTTTGTTTTTTCCTCACACTCTGGTCCCTGCTAGACTTACTGCCACAGATTTGGCCAGCAGAGGGCGACTTTACCTCAGGCGTGTTGATTATCAACCATCCCCTATTTTAGGGAGAGTGCTCTAAAATGATGTAGTCCAGCCTTTCAGCATATAATTGAGGAATTCAGTCTCAAGTTACTAGAGCTGCAAATAGAGAGGAGTGCAGATTTGCCAGCTAACTTTTTGTTCTCTAAATGTTTATTTTTAGGTCAATCAGACATTTACAAGAAGCATCAGCAACAGATGGAAAAGGCAAGTTCCCTCGTGCTCATTTTGTGTTGCTCAGCTTGCTCTGAACCCACGTGCTGGGGCACTGCAGAGGAGTGGAGGCAGCCTGTGGCCTCAAGATGCTGTCTTCCTGGGAGGCGAGCTAGGGGAGGCCTGGGGCCCACTTCGTGAGAGCAGCCGGGGTGGTTTGGAGAAGGAGGTGTTGAGTCAGTTGTATAAGGAGGAGGTTGGGGGTGACTGCTGCTTATTAAGATGATTCATTTCATTTCCACTTGTGATTGTGATTTTCACCTTCTCAAAACTGAGTCAGGAAGAGAAAATCTTGTCTTGGAAGGTCCAGATAACACTTCACTGTGAGAACAGGAGGGATAATGGATTGGAGATGGCTATGTGTAAAGCAGCCCTGCCTGCTGATTTCACACACTTTCAAAATAGATGTGTCGGTATTCATTTAAAGCGAGACTCTGATGGCAGAAGGAACCTTGAAAACTACCTGATATTGAAATGGTTGTGCCCTTTATAGCCCTTTTACATCTCCTTGATTTTCCAGTTATGCCTCCTAAATCAGAAGAGAAGCTGCAAAGAAAATGTTTTGTGTGGTTCTGGGCTGATTTGAATAATGTTCATGACCACAGGCTGCCATGGCACAAGTGGGAATTTCAGACCACAAGGGTTTAAGGAGCACTGCTGTCTCTGAAAGCTCAGAACGGTCTCTGGATCCATGGTATCATACACTCAGTGTGGATATTAACATTCTTTAAGGCAGGCTATGAATAATAAATAAAACAGGTTTTTGTTATTAATAAAATTTTGTTGCTGACCCTATTTCTGATTATAAAGCCAATGTAGCTTCATTTTAGAAAATTTGGAAAATGCATAGTAGCTGTAAATCTTATTTCATCAACCTGGTATACAGCTAATAACACATTATTTATTTAAGTTGAATTAAACATGACTTTGAGGCTTCAAGCCAGGGTCAGCCCTAGGTTGTTATTTAGGGCACAGTATTCTGGAGGATCTCGCCAGTTTGGGCCTGGAACAGATAGTGCGGCATTCCTGCTGTCCAGGCTCAAGTAACTTTTGCTCCTGGGAAGCCTGTGTGCAAGTCTCACCCAGGCTAGGAGCCTTGGTCAGTGCTCAGAGGCCAGCAAGGCCCACTCAGCTTCTACGACCTGCACCAGCCTTTGTTTTCTTTCTAGCCCTGGGAATAGCCCTTCTCTCATTTTTCTCATTTTTTTCCCTCAAAGATACCAGGTTCCCTTCTTTTACCTCTGGAGTGTCCTCTTGTGATAGGTTCTTTTCAGTGGCTTTAAGCAGGAGTCACAGAGCTTTTACTTTAGCCTGGCTACATAGCCTTTCTTGGAGCCCAGTAAAGCACCCTGCCATCAGTAGAAGAACCCAAGGTAGGAAGTACAAATCCACCTCTGGGAATAACTGGGGATTTTTTTTTTTTTTTTTTTTTTTTTTTTGAGATGGAATTTTGCTCTTGTTGCCCAGGCTGGAGTGCAATGGTGCGATCTCTGCTCACTGGAGCCTCTGCCTTCTGGGTTCAAGCGATTCTCCCTCCTCAACCTCCCAAGTAGCTGGGATTACAGGTGCCTGCTACCACACTCGGCTAATTTTTGTGTTTTTAGGACAGATGGGGTTTCACCACATTGGCCAGGCTGGTCTCGAACTCCTGACCTCAAGAGATCCACCTGCCTCGGCCTCCCAAAGTGCTAGGATTACAAGTGTGAACCACCACGCCCAGCCTGTTTGGAGATATTCTTGTCCTTATTTTTCTTTTATCCATGTTATATAAGAAGATAGTTTTATTGTATTTGTAACTTGGTGAACAGGTAGGCTTTTTCTTATTTTAATATATCGCGATGAGACCATTTAACTTTATTATCTTGTACACTTCTGTATTTCTCATTGGTTCTTCCGGCTGTTTGGCTAAAAATGTGTAAAAATCCCAAGGGCAATGTTTTTTGTTGGCGAGGCTTACCTGTGTGTTTCTCCTTGCTCGATCCTGCCCCTTGATGAATTCCTCCCTTCTTCGCGTCCTCCCCGGCCCCTGCTTTGTCCTCCTGACTCACCTGCCTCTTCAATCCTCCATCTCGCTTTAGCAAGTGTGGGGTGGCTGTAGTGACTGCCGCTGGGACAATTTATTCCACCTGAGGTTGGTTGGTAGCTGAGGATCTTAGTAAGGTGCTCTGTCTGGAGTAGATGGCACAGCAGGTGAGGCAGCGCAGGGTCAGCGTTGTCCCCCAGCATCTGTAGTAAAGGGTAACTTCCTTTAACAGGAATGCTTTTGTCATGGCCTGAGCACACAAGGCAGTTTCTCATTTTTTCCACCAGGTGACAGCATGGGACCTCTTCAGCAGAGAGCGAAATCTAAGAGC
This sequence comes from Macaca fascicularis, assembly GCF_037993035.2. Taxonomy (NCBI): domain Eukaryota; kingdom Metazoa; phylum Chordata; class Mammalia; order Primates; family Cercopithecidae; genus Macaca; species Macaca fascicularis. The sequence goes on along the minus strand of NC_088389.1, from coordinate 13,790,453 downwards.
AGAAGTCGCATAGGTAAACCAGGGTTCACATTCCCCATTCTTAGGAAGATATCTGCTAAGGAAGCACCCATTTCTCATCAGCAAATATTACAAATCCTCTGAAAGAGGGACAGAGCAGATTAGAATGAGATTGTCATTTTGGTTCATGGTCTTTTCCCTGAATTGATTGAGGCTGTGAAATGCTTTTGGGCATCACTCTGTACCCTGAAAAATGGTTATGCTTGTGACACTGCCAGAGCCAGAGCAGCCATGTTCCCAACTGAAGCCTCCCCTGCAGAGAGGTCTCAGGAATGGCCTTCTGTGCTGGAGCCGACCTCGGGTGTGACTGCAGGGTGGCTATGTGCTATGGAGCTTGCGGGAAAGTGGGAGTGAGCATGCTGCTAGTCGCTGGTTCTGAGATCTGTGGCCCCATCGGCCTCTGTGCCCCCACGGTTCACTTCTCCTGAGATCTGGAGGCGACTGGGAGCACAAAGGCCATGGGCAGTAATGTCTCCTATTAGATTTGGAAGCTTTGCTGGGTAGAGCCTGACATTCTGTTTCCTGTTCTCAGGCTCATTATTCCAGTGACTCATTTCATGGCCTTGACAGTAACTTGAGCTTTTATTTTTTTTAATTTAAAGTTTAGTAGAGATGAGGTCTCACTGTGTTGCCCACGCTGGTCTTGAACTCCTAACCTCAAGCCATCCTCCTACCTCATGGGGCCTCCCAAAATGCTGTCATTACAGGTGTGAGCCACTTCATCTGGCCACTTTGGGCTTAAGAATCTCATTTTTAGACCAGGCATGGTGGCTCATGCCTATAATCCTAGTACTTTGGGAGGCCGAGGCAGGAGGATTGCTTGAGGCCAGGAGTTTGAGACCAGCATGGGTGACATAGCAACATCCCATCTCTACCAAAAACCATACAAAAAACTATGGCAGACCAGCCTGGGCAACATGGCAAAACCCCACGTCTACAAAAAAATACAAAAATTAGCCGGACTTGATGGCACACACCTGTAGTCCCAGCTACTTGGGAGAGTGAGGTGAGAAGATCACTTGAGCCCAGGAGATCAAGGCTACAGTGAGCTGAGATTGTACCACTGCACTCCAGCTTGGGCAACAGAGCCAGACCCTATCTCAAAGCAGCAACAACAAAAGCCACTATGGCAAAGAATCTCATTTTTAGTTTAGATGCAGTCCAGGCCCAGTAATTGCAAGTGAGAGAAATGCTATTTGTAGTTTTTCTTCCTGCATTTGGGGTGAATATAGCTTTCAGAGAGTGTTTTTTTTTTTGGCTTTTATTTCTTTGTCTCTGGATTCCTTTTGACCAAACCTGAGGGAAATCTAAAGGAAAGCGTTGAGGCCGAAGCTGCCCACTGTCCTTTAGCCATACCTTTGTCTCTCCTGTCACATGCTGTTGCTTCTCTCAGGTCTTCGGTCACTGAGACTCACAGCTGCACTGCATCCTCCGAGGGGGAGCTTAATTGAGTCTCGCACAGACACACCTAGCGCTGGCTCCACTCTGTCTTGCCTGCCAAGATTTACTGGCTCTGACTGCCCTTGAGCTCGCATCCCCATTGCCTTCTCTTTCTCCAGTGTCATTACCTTATAGGACTGGTGTCGAGATACACACTGTAAATTTAATTAACAGTCTCTGCTGCTGACCATCCTTTTTTTGGCCTTGTGTTTCGGAGGAAAAGTCAGAAGATATATTCTTAAGAGCCTTAGCTTTCATGTGAGCTTCAGAAGTATTTAAATAATCCCGGTTGGCTGGCTGCAGAGTTGAGGGAGGAATGGCTGCGTTCCGAGGTGCCGCTGTGCTCTGAAAGGAGCCGCGGCCATGCGAGGCATTTGTTAGGGCAGCGGTTCTCGAGGGGGTCCTCAGGATCTAAACTATTTTCATAATCATACAGTATGAGTCTCTTGTACTGTTGACATTGCCTGATGGTGAAAAGCAATGATGGGTAAAATTGCCGGCACCCTCACGTGATTCCAGGCTGTGGCACCAGACTCTACTAGTAGCCACTGCATTCTTGACTGTCACCTACTCACAGGGGGCGAAAAAGGCTCATATCACTTAAGAATGGTCTTGAAATAATAAAACTGTTCACGTGATTAAAATCTCAACCCTTGCCTTTTAATGTTCTGTGAGACAGCATGGGAGGGGTGCACACAGCACTGCTGCTGGGCCTGAAGTGTGATGGGTGTGGCCTTGAGGGATAGTACATGTGCACTTGTTTGAATTGCAAGCTGAACTAGCTGCTTTTATTTTTTTTTGTTGTTGTTTTTTATTTATTTATTTGAGACAGGGTCTTGCACTGTTGCCCAGGCTGGAGTCCAGTGGTATAATCTTGGCTCACTGCAGCCGCAGTCTCAGCCTCCTGGGCTCAGCTGATCTTCTCACCTTACCCCTCACAGTAGCTGGGACTACAGGCGTGTGCTGCCATGCCTGGCTAATTTTTGTATTTTTTGTAGAGATAGGATTTTGTCATATTGCCCAGGCTGGTCTCAAACTCCTGAGCTCAAGTGATCCATCCACCTAGGCCTCCCAGAGTACTTGGATTACAGGCATGAGCCACTGTGCCTGGCCAAGCTGCTTTTATCTGGAAGAATGACTGTTATGGTGACACAGACTTGGGTTTTTGGTGGACATTCTCTTGAAAATGAACAAAGTGAACATATTACTTCAACAAAAATAACTAACAGTATTTGTTGCTAGTGATAAAGGAAAACTTGTATTTATCCCTGTAAGCCTGACAGTTTCCTAACTGACAGTTTCCCAGTTTTTTTTTTTTTCCTTGAGTCAGGCTGGAGTGCAGTGGCACAATCTCAGCTCACTGCAGCCTTGACCTGGGCTCAAGTGAGCCTCCCACTGCAGCCTCCTGAGTAGGTGGGACTTCAGGTCTTTGCCACCATGCCCGGCTAATTCTTGTATTTTTTGTAGAGATAGGGTCTCACTTTGTTGCCCAAGCTGGTCTCAAACTCTGACCTCAAGTGATCCGCTCACCTTGGCCTCCCAAAATGCTGGGATTATAGATGTGAGCCACCACGCCCAGCCAGTTTCCCAGTTCTTATAAGACTTCTGATGTAAGCAGAGGTGATATTAACAATGTGATTTTTTAGGAATTCTGTAATAAAATGTTTCTGTATCTGGGAGATCTACATAACACACTGAAATGGTGTCTTCCACCTGGCCAGTGCAGGATGTTCCAGTCATGCACTGGGGTAAAAGCTCTCCTGAAACTGCAAGATGGACCAGGGGAGTTTTTTGGTTTGTTGTTTTTTTTTTTTTTTTTTGAGACGGAGTCTCGCTCTGTCACCCAGGCTGGAGTGCAGTGGCTGGATCTCAGCTCACTGCAAGGTACGCCTCCCGGGTTCACGCCATTCTCCTGCCTCAGCCTCCCGCGTAGCTGGGACTACAGGCACCCGCCACCTCGCCCGGCTAGTTTTTTGTATTTTTTAGTAGAGACGGGGTTTCACTGTGTTAGCCAGGATGGTCTCGATCTCTTGACCTCGTGATCCGCCCGTCTCAGCCTCCCAAATTGCTGGGATTACAGGCTTGAGCCACCGCGCCTGGCCCAGAGGAGTTTATTAATGTGAGAGTGTGGAACGTTCATTGATACATTTCAGATTCCCCACCTCCCTCATCTTTAGAAGCAACCTCTTGTCAGGCTTTAATGTAGAATCACAGACTATTCACAGTAATCTGAAAAGGCCTATATCTATCTGTATAGGGCCAGATTTTCTTCATATATTTTAACCGAATACTCCCTCACAGCAAGTTGAATGCTGATTGAATCAAATATGAGGACCCAGCTGCATCTTATTAAGCTAGACATTAAAGAGAATTACAAAAATAATTCCACTCTTCTCATTCTTCTTCTTCTTTTTTTTTTAGAAAAGAGGTTTTTTATTTTGGGGCCAGGCAAAGTAGCTTATGCCTGTAATCCCAGCACTTTGGGAGGAGGAGGCAAACGGATCAGTTGAGGTCAGGAGTTCGAGACCAGCCTGGCCAACATGGTAAAACCCTGTCTCTACTAAAAATACAAAAATTAGCTGGGCATGGTAGCACACACCTGTAGTCCCACCTACCCAGGAAGCTGAGGCAGAAGGATTGCTTGAACCTGGGAGGTGGAGGTTGCAGTGAATTGATATCATGCCACTGCACTCCAGCCTGGGCCACAGAATAGGACTCTGTCTCAAATATATATATATATATATAAAATATATATATAAAATATATATATATAATATATATATAATATATATATATATATAATATATATATATAATATATATATATATGTTAATTTTAGAGACAGGGTCCTGTGTCATGCAGGCTGGAGTGCAGTGGTGTGATCATAGTTCATTGTAACCTCGAACTTCTAGGCTCATGTGGTCTTCTCATCTTAGCTTCCCACGTAGCTGGAATTACAGGCATGCACTACCATGCCTCACTAATTAAAAACATTTTTTTCGCGGAGATGGAGTCTCACCATATTGCCCAGGCTGATCTTGAACTTCTGGCCTCTAGCTGTCCTCCTGCCTCAGTCTCCCAAAGGGCTGGGATTACAGGTATGAGCCACTGGACCCATCCTGTTTTACTTTCTTATCCATATTTGTAGATGTAATCATATTAACAAAAATCTTGGGGTCTTAGGGAATTTTTAAAAGTGTGAAAAGGTCTTCAGACCAAAAGATGGAGAACTGTTGTGTTAGAGATGAGGCTTGTTGAGTCTCTCATGGACATGGGGATGTGAAGTTGAGTGAAGGTCTGTCTGGTTCTTCTCTTCCTTTGCCTATTGAGCTTATTCCAGACTTAGTTGGCCAGATGCTTGTGGTTATTTAAGATGTCTGTTAGCCCAGGGCAGCTTATGCCAAAGAACTCTGTTGTATTTGGGTATGTTCATATAAACAGACCTAACAAGAAACCTACTAGGGAAGACAAGAAGAGAAATAATCACTGCGTGTATCATGGCTGCAACTCATCTTTATATATTTAATTCTTATTTTTCATCCTTGCTTTCCTTTTCCTATTGGTGGTTTTTATCCCTTTGGGGAATAATAGACCTATTTGAGAATCTAGTGAGAGATACAGACTTTCCCATGTCTATATAAAATTTTCCATGTAATATCATAAGATTCATGGACCCCAGATTTAATAACCTCTTCTTTAGATTAATTTAAATCATCTTATTACCCTTCTGCAGTGATTTGGATAGGGACACACCAGCCTCATTATGATGTGAGACTTACCCGGAAGGACTCATTACCAGGAGAGACGCTCTCCCCTTTTTCTGCTTTTTTTTTTTCTTGCTTTCTCTTTTCTATCACTTCCACTGGAATGAACCTCAAAGAGCAGTTCTGCTCTGTTCTTTTTTGTTTTCTTTTTTTTTTTTTTTGAGACGGAGTCTCGCTCTGTCGCCCAGCCTGGAGTGCAGTGGCCGGATCTCGGCTCACTGCAAGCTCCGCCTCCCGGGTTTACGCCATTCTCCTGCCTCAGCCTCCCGAGTAGCTGGGACTACAGACACTCGCCACCTCGCCTGGCTATTTTTTTGTATTTTTTTACTAGAGACGGGGTTTCACCGGGTTAGCCAGGATGGTCTCGATCTCCTGACCTCGTGATCCACCCGTCTCGGCCTCCCAAAGTGCTGGGATTACAGGCTTGAGCCACCGCGCCCGGCCTGTTTTCTTTTAAAAAAGAAAAATAGGCCAGGCATGGTGGCTCTCACCTGTAATCCCAGCATTTCAGGAAGGCGAGGTGGGTGGATTGCTTGAGGCCAGGAGATTGAGACTATCCTGGCTAACAGGGTGAAACCCCGTCTCTACTAAAAATACAAAAAATTAGCCGGGCGTGGTGGCGGGCGCCTGTAGTTCCAGCTACTCGGGAGGCTGAGGTAGGAGAATGGCGTGAACCTGGGAGGCGGAGCTTGCAGTGAGCTGAGATCGCGCCACTGGACTCCAGACTGGGCAACAGTGAGACTCCGTCTCAAAAAAAAAAAAAATTAGCCAGGCGTACGTAGTGGTGCACACCTGTAACCCCAGCTATTTGGGAGGCTCAGGTGATCTGCCTGCCTCGGCCTCTCAAAGTGCTGGGATTACAGGCATGAGCCACTGTGCCTGGCCAATGTGTGTTTTTTATTAAGCTGGTTTAATACAGTGATTTTAAATTTCTTTAATCACCAAAACCCTCTTGTCATTACTTTTCGTTAGCAGATTGCACTCTATTCCTGTAATGCCATCAACCGAGTCACAGCTTCTGATCAACATTATGAAATAATCCATTAACCAGTGGTACCACTCTCAGTTCATTTAAACTATACCCAAGAGCAGAGGCCTCTCATATCATCCTGCTGAGAGGCAGTCTTGTCTTGGACACATTGTCAGGCTTTTTTTAGGCCTTTAAAGTGTTGGGAATCTAGTACTTCAGGGGGCCCACAGCCTGCCAGAGGACCTGGTTAATGGTCTGTGGTGCTAGACCCTCCTTGGACCTGCCTGGGCCTGGTTCTTCTGCCTACTGGTGTTAACATGCATGTGCTTTCCGTGTGTCTTGAGACATTGTTGAGAACCACCAGCTCTTCTCAATTGATGACTGCAGTATTTAGGGAAGGTCTGAGTCTCTTGCTGAGAAGGTTCTGCCTGCTATTAACCAGCCTTTGTCATCAAGCATTGGGAAGTCTGACCTTCATTCTTGCCTAGCTCGCTGCTGTGATTGTGTGCAGTGGACAGGAGGGGTGGGCGGTAGTGTGCGCCTCAGCCCAGCTGCAGCATTGTGTCCCAAGTCTCACTGGCATAGCTCACAGCATTGCGGCTGCAGGTTGCGACTGGCAGAGAAACAGGAGACACTGACGGGAACTGAGTCTGAAATCAGCATGGCCCTTTGTACAGCATCCTCTCGCAGGGCCTTTGGTGCACTGTGGTTCTAGAATGGAAGGTAAATAGGAGCTGGAAACCTAACAGGCTTGGCAGCAGAGGTCTTTGTCAGAGCTAACTCTCCTCGTGTTGTGTGTGGTCTTTAGTGCTCTCAGGAGCTGTTTCTGCTGCTTTCATTGATGCTTTTTATCATTTAAGATATAATTTTGTTTACAATAATATGCACAGTCCTTAACTATTCAGTTTGATGACTTTTCATATCTCCTGGGTCATTGCTTCAAATGTATATTGCAAATGCTTTTTGTTTGTTTGTTTGTTTTTTGAGACAGACTTCTGCTCTTGTTGCCTAGGCTGGAGTGCAATGGTGCGATCTCAGCTCACTGCAACCTCTGCCTCCTGGTTTCAAGCAATTCTGCCTCAGTCTCCCGAGTAGCTGGGATTACAGGCATGTGCCACCGTGCCTGGCTAATTTTTGTATTTTTAGTAGAGACGGGGTTTCACCATGTTGGCCAGGCTGATCTTGAATTCCTGACCTCAGGTGATCCGCCCACAGTGCTGAGATTACAGGTGTGAGCCACCATGCCCGGCCAGAAATGTATTTTTGATTCATTTTCACATGACTCAACATTTTGAAGATCAAAGAATTTCATTCTCTGTGTAGTTGTTCTTGGCCACTCGCAGCCTTTCCCATACTTGCTCCTGATATGGTCTTTGAGTGGGATTAGTGGGATCTTTTCCTAGTGGAGGCCAGAGGACAGCTCGTGAACTAAACCCTCCCCAGAAGGGACATTTCAAGCCAGTGTGGTCCCAGGTCAGCACGTGGCCTGCGTCCTTTGATGATTGAGAGAAGCTGTTCAGCCAGACTTTCAGGCCTGTGCCTGACCACAAACGGGGGATGCTCCTCTGTCCCCCATGCTGAGCGAGCTGAATGGAGCCCAGGACGTAAGCAGATTGTGGAAATGCTGAGACTCAGAGTAAATCTGAGGTACTCTTAACGCCAGCCGGGCTGTCCGTCATCTTTATGTCTTTAATTTTTGTGTTTGACTCAAAATTCCCTCTGAAGCACAGCAGAGAGGAAGCAGACAATGAGGATGAAGAGTAGGTGGGGGTGTTTCTAGGCTCTGAGGCTGTCTTGCACTCAGGGAAGGATTGTTTTAGAAATTTTTCACCCTTTAAGTGGCTGTTGTGGGCCTTTGCTTCTGTGTGTCCCATAAATCATGTGGTATAAACTCCTTAGAAAGGATTACTGCCTGCTCTTGGGCATTGCCCAGCCTTTTGAGTCATGACTGCCTCGTCCTGAAGTAATCGTCCTGAACTGTGTCATCCTAAAGTCGCTAGTGGACTTTAAGGTTATGAACTGCCTGTCACTTAGCATGAAGCGTAGGTGTTAAGAGCTTGGTCCTTGGAGGGAGGTGGACTTGAGTTTGCGTATTGGCTTCTCCACTTACAAGCTGGGTGACTTTGATCATTTACTAAACTTCTCCAGGCCTGAATGTGTCAGGCCTGCTTCCCCCACAGAGGCCATTGTGAGATGAAGCATGAGAGGTGCCCACCCCAGCCCCTGGCACATGGTGATGACTCAGTTGATGGCAATGACCAGTGCTGTTGTTTTTGTCCTTGTCACAGTTCCAGGATCCTCCTGGGAAGTCAGCTGGGAAGGAGGGGATAATCTGTCTCCTTGCTGGCCTTCTTAGTTCCTCTTTCACTTAGAGGGGAGAGGGGACCACCTAGGGCAGGGGCAGCGCCTCCTGTGCACTGTGGGGGGCGTTGCTTTTCTGTTGCTGAGTCAGGGAGAGTATTGACTTGTTGGGCATTTGCAGGGGCTGTGGTATTTCCTGCCTCAGTGGGCACATGTCCTGTTCTCATCAGTAAGAAGGACTTACCAGAATGGAGTGTCATGGTCATTTTCCTGAGAGTGAGTTGGAGGTAGAGGAACCCACAGGACAGGAGGCCAGCCTTACAGGACCCCCAGGACCAGGTGGACATGACACCCTCCCCCATCCCCGTCTCCTCCTTCCCTCTCCCCTGCAGAAGTTTCAGAATGTTCATAGCTGGGCCTGATTCCATAAGATGAACGGGGGTGGCCTGGGCATCTATACTTAAAGCTCTTTGGGTGATTCTGTTGTTCACCCCCATTAAGAACCATTGCTACAAAGGAATTCTCCTACATATGAGGAGTTCGATGCCTGGAGACGGAGGCGGCAGGCCAAGGGCAGGCACACCAAGCTGGGATGGGGCAGGGCTGGAAGGCAGGCCTCCTACCTGGGGCCTTGTTTCTCTTCCTACACTCATTCTTCACCATATTTACTGCTCCTAATGGTGAGGTCAGAAATAGCCCGCCCAGCCTTGGTGAGCCTTCACTCCCACAGAAGCCCAACACCCAGCCTGCCACAGTCCGGTGAGCAGCAGGCTGTCAGTGTTCCTAAGTCAGGGAAATCTTTGGAAGAACAGTGGAGGGAGGCGTGGGACCCCAGGCTGCAACCTGCCGCCTGGCTGCTCACTGCATCATGCCGGTTTCACCCTGCTCGAAGCGGGCTCAGCCCCTGCTCGGCATCCTGACTCATCCTGTGCATATGGCAGCGCTGCTTGCAGGAGAGCCCAGGCGCCCTGGCAGCCCCCAGGTCCCCATTTGTTCCAGTTTTACTTACTGGATTCTTGCCAGAGGTGGCAGCCGCTGTGACTGTATATGCTACATTTGGTATTGGGCTAATCCTATATGATACAAACACTGTCATGGCAAGTAGCCAACTGCTCACTGCGAGCCAATTGCTTTCTGTGTACTACCCCATTAATTCCCCCAGCAACCCCAAGGGTGGGTATCATTACTCCTTAACAGGTGAAGAAACCGAGGCCCAGAGAGGGTTAGCTGACTTATCGGAGGCCACACAGGCAGTGAGCAGCAGAGTTGGAATTTGAACCCAGGATGTTCAATTGTACAGGGCCCAGACTCTTAACCCCCCTGCTCTCCTTTTTCTTACTCCACGAGTAAGCTCAGTCCCTGCCTCTGCTGCTTCAGCTGTGACTGGAGCTCCAGTGCAAGGCTTGGGAGCCTCACCCCTGCCAACTGCTATCCGATAAAGGAATGTCTTACGCGTGACTGGAAATGATGGCATCACAACTGGTGGGTTTTTATTTTTAATCTGTTTGTTTGTTTTACTGAGACAGGGTCTCACTCGGTCACCCAAGCTGGAGTGCAGTGGCACAGTCAGGGCTCACTTTGGCCTCTGCTTCCCCTCCTACCTCAGCCTCTCAAGTAGCTGGGACTATAGGCATGTGTCACCATGTCCAGCTGATTTATGTTTATTTTTAGTAGAGACAAGGTCTCCCTATGTTGCCCAAGCTGGTCTCTCCCTCCTGGGCTCAAGTGATCCTCTCGCCTCAGCCTCCCAAAGTACTGGGATTATAGGCGTGAGCCAGCCTGCTGGGTTTTGGAAACAACGGTGAGCTCCACTTATTCTAACTACATTTCTCAAAGATAGCCCTTGTCCCCAAGGTCCATTTGTCAGTCTTAGCACCTACATGGCCTGGCATCTGCACCGTGGTGATGTTTCTTCATCAGTCCCCATGTGGGGTGCACAGGCTCATTTATGGAGTGGCTCATAGCCTACCTCCCTTCAGAGGGTGTCTTGCCTGAGCCTGGAGGATGTGACGTGGTGACGCATGATGCCAGGGAGGTGCCAGGTGGAGCACCTTCCTCTCCTTTGCTCTCACCCCACCCTGGGCCTTACTTGGTTAAGACCTGCAGTGCCTTAACCTCTTTGCTTTCTCTCGGTCCCCTCCCCATCCTCATTTCCTTCCCTGTGAAAGGACAGACCCATCAGACTTTACCTTAAAGATTCTCTCTGCTGTCTTCAACTTCATTACCTTGTTGCTCTTCCTTCTTTCCTAGCAACCACTGAGGTGGGATCAGCCTGCTGTTCACTGCCCCATCCACTCTTTGATTGCTCTACATCGATGGACATCTCACTGCCTCTTAGAGGGGCCTCTGCAGACTCAAGGTCTTTGACCTCATTTGGGCTCTTCCTCTTTTTTCTCTCCATCCTTCCTCCACGGAGGGATTGGTCTCAACATCTGATCATGGTGTTGTCTAAAGCCTTTGGGGGGCTGGTTCGAAGGTGGTTGTGGCTCCTCTCCATTGGTTTTTCATAGTTACAGATCGAACTCCTTGTTCTGCTCTTTCCCTTCTTCTCACTGCTGCAGTTGACTAGTTTAAAAAACAAAAATGGGCTGGCAGGGTGCCTCATGCCCGCAGTCCTAGCAGTTTGGAAAACAGATGGGAGGATTGCTTGAGCTCCAGAATTCGAGACCAGCCTGGGCAACGTAGTGAGACCCTGTCGCCATAAAAAGTTAGCTGGACGCGATGGTGTGCGCCTATAGTCCCAGCTGTTTGAGATCATGTAAGCCCAGCAGGTTGAGCCTTCAGTGAACCACGATCACGCCACTGCACTCCAGCCTGGGAGATAGAGTGAGCCCCTATCGCAAAACAAAACAAAACCCTTCAGAGCAGGAGTGTCCAATCTTTTGGCTTCCCTGGGCCACATTGGAAGAATTGTCTTGGGCCACACTTAAAACACACTAACACTAACGATAGCTGATGAGCTAAAAAAGAAAAATAAATAATTGCAAAAAAAATCTCCTAATGTTTTAAGAAAGTTTACGAATTTGTGTTGGACCGCATTCAAAGCTGTCCTGGGGTGCAGGTTGGACAATCTTGCTTTAGAGGTTCCCTGGGACCCCCAAAACCAACGAGGAGAACAAGTTCAGTCTTCTGTGTGTTACTGAATTTTTGGCTTTACTCTTAGCCCTGCCCTGTTTCCTAGGCTGTGCACAGGCCAGCTGCTTTGAGCTACTTTTCCTTCCCCGATATGTGCAGCTCTCTCACCTGTGAGCCTCCACACCTGCTGTTCTCCAGCACTCTCCGCATTGCCTTCTCCCACTCTGGCTCATGGCTGAGCTGTGTTCAGGCCCTTTGAGAAACCCTCTCTTTCACCCCTTTTCCCTGGTCTGGCTTGGGAGCCCGTGCTTACGCCTGCCGGGGCACCCTGAAACCCAGGAATGAAAACATGACACCTCTGTTTGTCTGATTTTCTTAGTGAAGCAAGGTAGGAGTTTCCTTTGTCAGGACCTCAGCAAGCAAAATTCAGGAGAGACTTTTAAAGCATTTTTTAATCATTTAAACCGTCTAATTGTTGGTGCTGTGAAGAATCGAGTGTTCCTGTTGAAGAGGTGTTTGGCTGGTTTGGGAGGGCCACAGTTCCGGTCGTGTCGCTGGTTCTGTTAGGCAGAGTACAGTATGAACTGGTCATTTCATTGTCCCCTGCCGATGGGAGCAGCAGGTTTGCGTCCAGAGAGGAACACAAAAAGTTCATCCCAGAGGGTGAAGGTTAAAATCCCTGGGAACACTTCATTATCCATATCTGATGCTTCTCAGTTCTCATGTCTTGTCCTCTGTGAAGGCCTTTCCATCCCCCAGGGGAGGAGGAGTACCTGATCGCACGCCCATCGGCAGTGGCTGTGTGTACATGTCACTCAGTGAGTGCATAATTTGTGCTTCAGTGCCCTTCTCTCCTCACAGGATGGCAGCTGCCCCAGGGGTAAAGGCTGCAGCTGTCGTGTATACTGCTGTATCCCAGGGCCTGGCTCAGAGTCAGGGCTTGGTGAGTTTGTATTGACTGAATAAAAAAGAGATGAGGCCAGACACGGTGTCTCACACCTGAATCCCAGCACTTTGGGAGACTGAGGCAGGCTGTTGCCTGCCTGAGCAACATAGTGAAACCACGTCTCTACTAAAAATACAAAAATTAGTCGGGCATGGTGGCGCACACCTGTGGTCCCAGCTACTCAGGATTCTGAGGATCACTTGAGTCTAGGAGGTCGAGGCTGCAGCGAGCTGATTGTGCCACTGTGCTACAGCCTGGGTGACGGCAAGACCTCTCAAAAAAAAAAAAAAAAAAAGAAAAAAGAAAAAAAGAAATGATGAGAACCAGAGAGATTTAATTTTTAAATGTACTTTTTGTGTTGTTTTTTGAACTGGGTTCCTTATATTCACCCAGCCTGGAGTGCAGTAGCATGATCTTGGCTCACTGCAACTGCCACCTCCCAGATTCAAGCAATTCTCCATCTCAGCCTCCCGAATAGCTGGGATTACAGGCATCTGCCACCATGTCTGGCTAAGTTTTGTATTTTTAGTTGAGATGGGGTTTCACCATCTTTGCCAGGCTGGTCTTGAACTCCTGGCCTCATGATCCACCTGCCTTGGCCTCCCAAAGTGCTGGGATTACAGGCGTGAGCCGCCACCATACCTGGTCTTTCTTTTTTTTTTTTTTTTTGGAGACAGAGTCTTGCTCTGTCACCCATGCTGGAGAGTGCAGTGGCGTGATCTTGGCTCAGTGCAACCTCTGCCTCCTGGGTTCAAGCAGTTCCCCTGCCTCAGCCTCCCAAGTAGCTGGGATTACAGGCACCCACCCGGCTAATTTTTGTATTTTTAGTAGAGACGAGATTTTGCCAAGTTGGCCAGGCTAGTCTTGAACTCCTGACCTCAGATGATCTGCCCTCCTCAGCCTCCCAAAGTGCTGGGATTACAGGCGTGCGCCCGGCCTATTTCTCTTTTCTTTTCTTCCTTCCTTTTTTTTTTTTTTTTTTTGAAACGGGGTTCTACTGTGTTGCCCAGGTTGGTCTCAAACTCCTGGACTCAAGCAGTCCACCTGCCTCAGCCCCCAAGTAGGCAGCATACCTGGCTAATTTTTAAATTTTTTTTTAAAGAGACAGGGGTCTCACCCTCTGTATCCAGGCTGGTCTCAAACTCCTGGGCTCAAGGGATCCTCCCATCTTGGCTTCCCAAAGTGTTGGATTCCAAACAGATATGAGCCACTGCACCTGGCTGAGATTTAATTTTTTCAAAATAACAAGACTGCCAGAGAGGTTGCCAGATAACAGATAAGAAAGCTGCTGTGATTTTGCGTCTTCGGGTGTTGTGTGCGTGCCTGCGTGAATCCACTGCAGCCCCAGAGGCAGGTGTTCTATCTTCTCAACTGTGAGACTTTCTGAGTGTCCCTCATTAATGCACTGGGTTTCTCAGAGGAGGTTCTTGTAGATTCTGTTAGTTGATACTCATCTTGAAGATAATTTAGGATTACAGGAATTTCTTTTGGAATCCTAAGCCTGATTGCTCCTCCCTGCCCGTCAACTCATCATGAGCCCAAAGGAGGAAGAAGAGGAAATTTGAACCTTCACCACCCACGGTCCCATTCTTAAACTGAATCAGTAATTGAATGCTATTAAGCAAAATTAATTTGCCTCCTGCAGGAAGGTTTATGATGAATGAAAGGATTGCTGATCTGGGAGGGAGCCAGGCTTCCCTCTACTCATCAATATTTCAGAGCCATAGGCAGTGTCAGGAAGGTAGCTGTCCTGGCTCAGCTGACCTTGAGCATGCATGAAGGTAGGATCCAGCCAGGAAGGTACTGAAAGGGCTTATTACAAGTAGCTTAATAATAACTTCAGTGAAATTTGCAAAATGCACCTGTGGGTATTGAATTTACACCCTCAACTAGTGGGAAGCTCCCCCAGATGGTTCTCTGGGACCAACCTGAGACTAGTCCCAGTGGAGGTCACAGCTCTGTGCAGAGCTGGAATGTTTAATGCTGGCTCTCTGGGGGGAAAAATTCCTGATTTGTAGCATCTTCCAATTCCTGTGATGTCAGTATACTCCCACCATAGCCAGGTTACAGCTGCTGACCCTTGGGCGGGAATCGCTGGTGCAAGCCAACTCCAGCTCACGCCTGTGGCTGTGCTGCTCCCACATTTTTTTCCTGGTGACTGGAGGAGAGCCTGCCCAGCAGACTTGATTCCAGATAGATGGATGTGCCTCTGAGTGGTCCTCATCTGCATTAGAGGTGGCCTCTTGACTGAGAGGGTGTCTGAATGAGGCTTGCTTTTTAAAATGAGAAGTTAACGAGCTCTTCATTTTGTTCTTTCTTCTCTCTAGCTGCTATTAACTTAGCAAAGCTGAAACTTTTCAGACATTATTACGTCTTGGTAAGTAAAAAAAAAAAAAAAATCCTTAATCTATAAATAAAATCAATTCAAGGAGTAGAGCAAATGAACTTCCAAAGAATTGGTGGAAGCACAAGATGTGCCACCTAGAGCTGAGCAGTGTGGCTTGCTTTTTTTTTTTCTTATATTTTTATTTTTTTCTTTTTTGAGATGAAGTCTAGCTCTGTCACCCAGGCTGGAGTGCAGTGGTGCAGAGATCTTGGCTCACTGCAATCTCCACTTCCCGGGTTCAAGCAATTCTCCCTGCCTCAGCTTTCCCGAGTAGCTGGGATTATGGGCACCTGCCATTACACCCAGCTTATTTTTGTATTTTTAGTAGAGACGGGGTTTCACCAAGTTGGCCAGGCTAGTCTCGAACTCCTGACCTCAGGTGATCCACCTGCCTCGGTCTCCCAGAGTGCGAGGATTACAGCGTGAGTCACTGCACCTGGCCAGTGTGACTTGCTTTTTTGATTTTTTTTTTTTTTTTTTTTAAAGACTGGGTCTCTCTATGCTGCCTTAAGATGGACTCCAACTCCTGGGCTCAAAAAGATCCTCCCACCTTAGTCACCTGAGTAGCTGGGACTGCAGGTGCACGCCACCACGCCTGGCTTTCATTTTATAAAATCTAGTTGTGTCTTTTAAAATAGGAAATTAAATATCTGAGTTACATTTTTTAAATTTTTTTTTATATTTTATTTTTAAGATGGAGTCTCACTGTGTCGCCCAGGCTGGAGTGCAGTGGTGCAATCCCGACCACTATTTTTACTCATTTAGAAAACTGGGATCGCACTATCATGTTCTTCTGCAGCCATTTTTGTTTTATTCATTTAAAAAATTATTGGAGTATCAGCCGGGTGCGATGGCTCACGCCTATAATCCCAGCACTTTGGGAGACCGAGGTGGGCGGATCACAAGGTCAGGAGATCGAGACCATCCTGGCCAACATGGTGAAACCCCGTCTCTACTAAAAATAAAAAATAAAAACAAAATTAGCTGGGCGGGGTGGCTCCTGCCTGTCCAACATGGTGAAACTCCATCTCTACTAAAAATACAAAAAAAAAAAAAAAAATTAGCTGGACATGCTGGTGCATGCCTGTAGTCCCAGCTACTTGGGAGGCTGAGGCAGGAGAATTGCTTGAACCCGGGAGGCAGAGATTGCAGTGAGATGAGATAGAGTGCCACTGCACTCCAGCCTGGGCAACAGAGCGAGACTTCGTCTCAAAAAAAAAATTATTGGAGTATCTACCTTTCTCTTCTTTCAGATTTCCCTGCAGAAAACTAGTTACATGTTGTGGTAATAAATTTTCCTTAAGAAGAAAAAAATAAGAGTTTTTTTAAAACCTAAAAACAGGACTCTGATGGACATGAAAAGTTCTATCAGCTAGCACCAAAAGACAGAGCTTGCTAGGAATTGTTAGGATCATAATTTCTTAGACTGTATAAGGTACATGCCTCCCAGAGTTAGTTTGCTTCCTGAGTCTTGAAAGAACATTGCTAAGTCTTTCATCTGTGAGTTTGGCATTGTCACTTAGGACAGTTCCTTTGCTCAAGCAAACATCAGACTTCAGTGGTAGAGAGAGATGCAAGAGCAGACACTCCACTTAGGGTGGATTTTTTTTTCTTTCTTTCTTTTGTTTTTTCTTTCCCATGGATTTTATATCATCCACCAAACAGGCACAGGTCATCACAGAACCTCTCTTGTTGCGTGCAGTGATAATGAGTGGTCCTTGGCCAGCTGAGCTTAGTCCCCGTGCACAGGCCATGCTCTGGTGGCCAGCACATTGAGTCCTTGTCACTGCAGGGAGAAATTAAGGCATCCTGTCTTGCTAGAGAACTTGGTAGTATTTGTACTTCTGTGAGTGTGGACCTTGAATGCTTGCAGCATCTGCCAGAGAAGAGGACAGAAGCCAGTAATTTCCCTGTGTGGTTTTATTTTGCTCTCACTACTGGTAAATATTCCTCAAAGCCTGAGAATAAGCAATACAGCCTGTGGAGATTGAAATCAAGGGCTTCTGTCTGTGGATAGGGTGAGGAAGGGTTAAGAACAGCCCTACTGAAGTGTCCTGTGCTCCCCGTGGGTGTGGCTGTTAGCAATATCTTGGTCACCTGGAGAGTGAAGACATTCAAGTGTAACTGGCAGAGTAGCCGTGTCTCTCCGCTGCATGTATTAATTCACACTGTAAGTGTCACATACTTTTCTTTGAGTGATTCTGTTTTCTGTTTCCTAGTTCATTTGTGAAAGCAAATTGTTAAAGTGGTGTCCTGATTTTCCTGTTGATTTGATTTCCTGTTTCTTTCCTCCTCATACAGATTGTGTGTTACATATACTTCACTAGGATCATTGCATTTCTCCTCAAACTCGCTGTTCCATTCCAGTGGAAGTGGCTCTACCAGGTATGCTGCTCACAGGGCGGAATGCCAGAGAATTTATGCCTGAGGATAAAGTCTTGAAGTGTAACTTAACAGTTGTTACTAATTTGTCTGGGAATGACCACGAAGACCTTCCATCTCTTCTTTTTGTTAATTAAAAAATTGTTTTTTTTAGTTTTTGAGACAGGGTCTCTGTTGCCCAGGCTGGAGTGCAGTGGTGTGATCTCAGCTCACTGCAACCTCCACCTCCCGGGTTCAAGCGATTCTCCTGCCTCAGCCTCCCGAGTAGCTGGGATTATAGGGATGAACCACCATGCCCGGTTAATTTTTGTTTTTTTAGTAGAGATGGGGCTTCGCCATGTTGGCCAGGCTGGTCTCAAACTCCTGATCTCAAGTGATCCGCCCACCTCGGCCTCCCAGTGTTCTGGGATTACAGGTGGGAGCCACCATGCCCAGCCTCCTTCCATCCTTCTGGCCTATAATTGAGATGATCTGTTTGTCCAGAAATGCTGCTGGATTCCATGAGGAATCTGAAAATAATTGCAATCTTGATTTTAGTTTTCAGTCTTAAAAGTCTGAAGAGAAAAGCCTAAGGCAGAGAAAGATTTGCCCTGAATAATTAGAACTTAGATGAGATGTGGTCTTTTCCTTTAGTTACAGGGCTTAGAGTAGTTAGAAATCAAGACTGCCCTTCTTTGCCCATTTTATTATTTCGGTAATAAAGTATCTTTGCAATAAACTAGAACCAGTTTACTAGAGTAGCCACCAAATGACTTTTTTCTTGAATAACTCACTTTGTGCTGTAGGCGCTGTAGGAGGAAGTGGGTGTGTAAGGAGCTCTTAAAAGCTCCCCACGAAGACTGGTTAAAGCAGAGCAGAGCGCGGCCTCTGAAAGGTCATCCCTGGGCAGGACGCTCCTCGTTTAGGCCTCGGCAAGTCTAAGGAAAATGCTCTTTAGCAGGAAGTGGCATTTGAGTGAAGAACCAGCAAGTGGTGGGTTGTGGGGGATATGTCAGTTCGTTGAGTTGCGCTGCTTTCTGAAGAACAGTTTTGCTAATCTCTTTATTTTGGGGTGGTTTTTAAACTTGCAGCTCCTGGACGAAACGGCCACACTGGTCTTCTTTGTTCTAACGGGGTATAAATTCCGTCCAGCTTCGGATAACCCCTACCTACAACTCTCTCAGGAAGAAGATGACTTGGAAATGGAGTCTGTGTAAGAAATCTTTCTTCCCTCTTCCTTAGCCCTGACCCCTTTGCCTAACTCAAAGCAGCACAGTGTGAATCGGGCCAGCTGCTCTCAGCATTTCGTGGCTCCAGGGGTGGTTCCTCTATTTTTAGCAGAAGGAATGGACACTGGAAACGGACAGGCTGTCTGATTTGGTTTGAAGTACAGTATCTGCCAAGCCTTGCTGGGTCTTGTCAGGGAAGATGGAACTTGCCATTCCACTAAGCATCATTGGAGCCTGCTTTCAAGAACTCAGTGGCAAGAACTTAGGAATATCCATGGCCAGTTCACGAGGGAGAATAAGGAGCCCACTTTCTGTCAGGCCCACCATCAGGCGCTTATGTCTGAAAATGGAATCTTCTGAGTCATCTCTTAAGTCTGCTAATGATCCTCAGACATCCTCTATCGTCAGATAACTACGCGGCTTTTCACAGCACAATGACTTTGACCTATATCTGAGCACTAATAGGGGCTTTTCTGAGTCACAGAGTGAATGACTCTAGGGTCCTATTTTCTGGGAAAGGGCGATCATTGTCTAGAAAAATGAATAGTGATTAAGCATATTTGCTTGTTAGCTCTGAAATTTGATAAGCCAGGTCAATTGCTGTGTTTGATGATTAGCCTAAGGCAGAGTTTTCCCTTCTTGGTTCACTGGTATTAAGTGTTCTGCCCCCAGCCCTGGCAGTCTTTGAATTCTTCCCAGTTCAGAGGCTGAGACTCGGCCCATGCTAGGCTCTGCTTGGCTGTCAGCGGGTCAGGCAGCATGAGACAGCTCTCTGTGCTCAGCTCCACGGCAACAGTAAAGGAAGGCAGGTCCTGCCAGTGGGCTCCAAACAGCATCTCCCATGCAGAGGAAGAAACTCCTCCTTCTAAACAGTGGAGTGGAGTGCAGGAGGACCATCAGCTGTGCCTTTCCTAGAAGTAGCAGGGTCTGAGCAAGCGTCTGTTGGTTGAAGAGGCACACATGTGTCAGGCTGGTAACCAGCAGCATCAGGAAATAACCTAAAACATGGTGTGTTTATCATTCCCCTGCTGGGAGGCTTTAGCTTCGTCCAGCCCCATAACACGGGGTCTTTGGGTGAGAGTGGCTGGGTCACGGCATCGTCTCCTTTACTGCATTGTACTCTACAGTGGTAATGGGGGCTTCCCGCTTCCCACATCCTTTCCCTCAGCCATTACATCTTGGAGTCTGGATGCATTATGAAGGTATTTTTGTTTCATAGCAACAGTTTTTTGAAAATTTTGTTTTGGTGCTTGTTTTCTCTCTGACAGTGCGGCCCACGCGGCTGCTCTCTGTGCAGCCATTACCCCACCAGGCCTGACACAGCTTCTCTCTCTGGGCCTGGGAATGAGGGCACTGTCCAAAGTAACACTGACTTTCTCTCTGTTTCCCCGTCTGTTTCTTTGACCGTCTCTCTTTAGGCCTACCAATTTTGGCACAAGAAGTTATCGGTAAATAATCAGCAAGTTAAAAAGTATTGGGTGCAGTTTCAATTATCAGACTTGGTAGCTGCCTCCTAGGCTGTGGGTCTCCTTAATAATCTGAACTACTTCTGTCATCTTGAGGAGTGAGAGTGGAAAGAAGTGTTTGGTGTGGGTTTCTGGGCCAGGAGGTTTTCTCCCTGGGGTTCCCATTCCAGAGCGCTGTCCTCATTCATGGCTGCTGTTCACCTTTTACCACTCCCTGCATTCTTTCATGTGGGCAGAAAACGAACGTGGAAATGGGAACTGGAGACTAATAGAATTGTCTCTTCACCAGGTCTCCCCGCATTTCCAGTCCAGAAAACACTTTTTATAGAAATGGATGTATCAGCTGGGTGTGGTGGCTCAGCCTGTAATCCCAGCACTTTAGGAGGCTGAGGCAGGCAGATCACGAGGTCAGGAGTGCACCCTGGCCAACATGGTGAAACCCCATCTGTACTAAAAATACAAAAATTAACTGGGCTTGGTGGTAGGCGCCTGTAATCCCAGCTACTTGGGAGGCTGAGGCAGGAGAATCTCTTGAAATCAGAAGGCAGAAGTTGCAGTGAGCTGAGATCTCGCCACTGCACTAGAGCCTGGGCGATGAGAGTGAAACTCCATCTCAAAAAAGAAAAAAAAAGAAAGAAAGAAATGGATGTATCCATGGACCACTTAGACCCAAGCCACATTCGATTGCAGTCTTGTGTGGCAGAAGGAACCTGTGTCTCATTCGGCACTTTGGTGGCAACTACAGAGACTTGGGGCTTTGTGAGGAAAGGGGGTTACTGTTTAAATGTCAAGGAAAGAACGCTTATCTGCGGTGTAGATTGCTGCTCGGATGTTGGCCCTTCAGCTGTTCGGCCCCTTAAGTGTTGGCACCAAAATTAGGACACCTAGCGAGGTGCCTGTGATGCTGCTGAAGCCCCACCACGGCATGTTCCTGCCAGCGAGGCTTTTGGGTGTTCACCGGACCCAGCTCTCTCTTCTCACTGCTGCAGAGCCTGAGCTGCCAGGAGCGTTGCGGGCGCCCTGTCTGCGGGGGACTAGCCAGGTTTCCTCACGCCGTGGGGGCCCCAGGTGTCCCTTCAGCCTCCCGGAGGTTTGCTGGGAGAACAGGATGTAGCGCCCACCCCACCCTGGGCATCTGCCATCAGGTTTCTTCCTCTCCTTGAGTTCACTTCTGCCACTCCCAGTCCTGGCCACACACTGAAGCTCCCTGTCACCCGCCCTGCCTGTGACAACCTCCCGCACTCCCACACGGCCTTGCTCCCATTTTCCCTCTTCTCCCAGGACTCACCCAAGCCCAGGGTTGCCTCTGCTACCCCCTCACTGCCCCCGGCCCCTCCTGAACGCCAGGTCCCCGTCCTCCTGCTCCGCGTCGCCTCGGACTTGAAGCTGCACTCTTACTGCGTCACACCAAGCTGGCCCCTCCCAAGCGTTCCCTACCGGCCTTGGTGACACGGACATCTGCCCAGTCTCCCATAGCCATGGCTGAAACACCTCCCTCCTGCTCAGCCCGTGCGGAGCGTCCTGTAGGCCTCACTTTGTGCCTCTCACCCATAGCCCCACCCTGCCTCTTTCTCTGTGCCTGGGCTTTGTGGTGGCTGACCTCTTCACTCCCGATCCTCTCCCCTTCCTGTCCATTCTTTTATTCCCCTGGAGACAGGGTCTCACTCTGTCACCCAGGCTGGAGTGCAGTGGCACTATCACGGCTCACTGCAGCCTAGACCTCCCTGGGCTTAGGCAGTCCTTTCACCTCAGCCTCCTTAGCTGGGACCACAGATGAACGCCACCATGCCCAGCTAATGTTTTTGTATTTTTTTGTAGAGATAGGGTTTTGCCATGTTGCCCAGGCTGGTCTCCAATTCCTGGGCTTAAGCGATCCTCCTGTCTCCACTGCCCAACGTGCTGGGAATGCAGGCATGAGCTGCCCTGGGAATACATGTGTGCCCGGCCCTTCCTGTCTGTTCTCCCAGGCTCTAGAATCACCTGTAGAGTGTTTTTGCAGTGCCAGTTTCCTGGCCACGTCCCTGGAGACACTGATTCTCACCTCCTTGTGCTCAGGATTTGTGCTTTTCTCACTCCCTAGGGCAGCCTGAGCAGGAGGCAGAACTGAGAACCGCTGGAGTAAGAATCAGGGCCATCCTTGGGTGACCAGGCAGACTGGCCCTGGACAGCCCTGCCGTCCTGTGTCCGCCCCGGCTCTCTCCCTGCCTCTCTCCTTCGCAGACTGACTGGAGGTATTAAATATATATACTGTAGGCCGGGTGCAGTGGCTCAAGCCTGTAATCCCAGCACTTTGGGAGACCGAGGCAGGTGGATCACCTGAGGTCAGGAGTTTGAGACCAGCCTGGCCAACATGGTGAAACCCCATCTCTACCAAAAATAGAAAAATTAGCTGGGCATAGTGGCATGTACCTGTAATCCCAGCTACTTGGGAGGTTGAGGCACAAGAATCACTTGAACCCAGGAGACGGAGGTTGCAGTGAGTCGAGATGGTGCCACTGCACTCCAGCCTGGGTGACAGAGCGAGACTTCATCTCAAAAACTAAAATCAATATATATATATACCCTGTGAGTACTTAGCACTCTCTGACTGCCCCAGGAAATGTCCTGGGTTTTTCCTTCATGCTTTTTGCCTATTTCTTCTTCTTGGAAACTCCTCTGACTTCCTCCCACCCAGCTCCTCCACGTCTCATGACAGGCTTCCTGGCTTCCCCGGTTCCCCAGCAGAGGGGATTCTTCTCAGCCGGAGCCATCACCGAACCCGGTTCCCAGCACTCCCGTCTCTGCTGGAAGTGGCTTTGCAGTGTTGCTCTGGAAGACCATCTCTTCTCCTGGGCTGTGGGCCCGCTGAGAGCAATAAGTCCATTTCTTTTTCCTCTGTGACCTAGCATGAGGCCTGTCTTGAAGAGTAAAAGTTGTTTTCTCTCTTGGCCCACCATGTGGAAAGGAGTATTTTCTTAGAGAAAGAGACGGAGAAAATGTTTTTCCCAAGTCTGCTGTCAGGCCCATACCCAGGTCACAGTGAATGCGCTTTGCCTCTTAGAGTCAACGTGCATTGAACTCCTTGTCGTTTTTTAACAAGATGCAGTAACCATAGGACAGCTGTGTGATTACTGGAATGTTTCTGGAAGACATGGGGTCGCATTTCTTTGTAGTCTCAGTCGCTGTGGAGAGGCACAGGGGCTGCTGTGTGGCTCGGGACAGGGGCTTCTCTGGCTCATGCAGAGGCCCTACCTCCTGTGTCCCCGTCTAAAGAAGGTCCCTTCAGGAGCAGCCCTGTGCACATGGATCCCCCCTGGGGCAGGTGTCTTCCTAACGAGGCCAGGCCTGAGACACAAGCCAGCTGGCAGGAAGTGACGCTGGGCGGCTTCAGCTGAGGCATTTTCGTCTTAGGGGATGCTTTTAGACTCACTTATAGCATCTATGGGATCTGGCCATATACCTTGTCCCAACTTTGCCATAAGTACAAATAACCTGTGAGTCTAAAGGACTTGTTTGAGAAAGGTCCGGGCTGGGAGCGATTCTTTGAGCCTGGGCATGGTAGCAGCATGATGGCAAAGAATGAAGAGACAAAGAAGAAGGGAAGTTTTCTTCCCTTACCCCATACAAACATTTATTTACCATGAGGTCCAGCTGCATGCACTCTAGATGGGTCACATACACAGCCACTGTGTCACCACTGTGTCACCATTTGTAGGGGAAGGGGTGAGGTAGTTGGCAGAGGGATGGTATGGGTCCTTGGAAAGAGTCTGTTGAGTTGATTGATTGAATTTATTTTACTGATGAGGAAATTTCTTTTGGTCCACAATGGGGCAGCATAAATCTTCACTGTTTCCTAGTGTGCAGGGAAGATGCTGGACCAAGTGGCTTTTGACACCCAGTATCTCTGCCTAGTTCTCCCGCTACTCACAGAGCCGCCCACTTCCCTCATAGACCAGCTCACCTTCTGTGAGGCAAGAGATTATCCTCTTGAGATGGTGGGGCCTGTGCATGCGATTCCTTCTAATGGAAAGGACTGCCTTGCTCAGCTCCTCATGCCCCATGAGACCAGCGATCTTCCATTTTTAATTCTCGAATTCAACGAATGGCTCCATGGGGCCTCCTCAGAACCAGGCACCAATAGACAGAGCCCCGGGAGCTCACAGAGTGGAGGCAGAGGCCACGCGCTGAGGCACAGCCACATGGCCCAGCCCCCGCCTGCAGAAAGCAGCCAGTTCTCTGTCCGTAGCGGCCAAAGAATCTTTGATCCTGGAAGGTTCCTCTAAACCTGTGTTCTGTCCCCTGGCTCAGAAATGATCCATTATGACTGGTTATTAAAAATGTCTGGTTGGCTAATTAGCTTTCTTTTCTGAATGTCCATTACGATTCAGATTTCAGTCTCATAACCATCACTGTCACCTATCTATGCACTACAAAAATTCCGCAAGCTGTGACAAAAAGATTCATGACGATTGTAATAATGATAGCTGGTGTTTATTGATTAGGCACTCTGGAGAATCTCATTTTTCCTCATGACAGTTCTGGAAAGTGAGAATTAAGCACAGAGAGGTCAAGTGACTTGGCCAAGGTTACACAGCTAGTAAGGAATGGGCCAGGAATCAAACTTAGATTCGCCTGTTTCGAAAACCAACGCCCATCATCAGTCCTAACCACCGTGCTGTGGCAGACATGGCCTTTTACTAAGAGACTCTGAGATGTTCCTAATTGTTTCTTCTTTCCTTGTTCAGTGTGACAACATCTGGGGTGATGGAAAGTATGAAGAAAGTCAAGAAGGTGACCAACGGCTCCGTGGAGCCCCAGGGCGAGTGGGAAGGCGCCGTGTGACAGAGCCGACCCTGAGGATGGCACTGTCCAAGGAAACTGTTAACTTATTCATAGTCCTATTGGAGAGCAGGAGCAGCTCCTCCAGTGAACTATTGGCACCTCCGACAGTGACACCAGGGCACATGGCTGGAGCACAGTGCTGCAGAAACCTGACTTTGTACTCTCTTTTATGGAAACGATCTGTGGCTGGTTCAAGGCAGCTGGATCCTCCTTCAGGCGGGAATGGGAGGGCGGGCACAGAGAGGAGGAGAGGAAGAGGAAAGGAAGAATTCATTTTTTATTTAGGTTTATTTTTTTCTTCTTCATTTGGGAGCTCTAAGGGGTATGCAGTTGTGACCCCACGTGTGGGGCAGCGTAGCAAGGACGGCTGGTGGAGGGGGAAGGAGGGTGCGAGGTATCTGTCTGAGGCTTTAGGAAATGTCTACTGAGGACCCCGGACTAACGAAGAGGGGTGGGGAGAGTGCCGTTGCCTGTTCAGGAGACAAAAATGAATGAAAACAGGTGACTTTGGAAAGCAAAGTCAAAACCCAGTTGAGGATGTAGCATCTGCCCCAGGATTCCTGCCCTCAGCATTGCCCCAGACCCTTATTCCGGATGCTTAGAGTGACCAGGACAGCAGCTCCTGCGGCCCAGTGGTCTTCTTTCCAACAGGAAAAGAAGGCTGTGATGTCACTGTCAGGGTCATGCCCTGTGGCACAGCCCAGGTGGTGGGAGGTGGTTTTCTGATTGAGATGTTGCCTGATGGATGGAAAGAAATGTATTTTTAAGTTGAAAAAGCATTAGCCTGTGGCATTCCCTGGACATCCACTCCCTGACAGCCCAGAGCAGCACCGTCTTGGCTTCCCTTCATGTTCGTGGCTTTGTGGTGTGTGATCAGAATTTTGGGGGAAATGGAAAGGAGTTTTCTTTAAGGAGCAGCTGGGGGCAGAATAGGTAGTCTTTAAGCAAATACTTAAGTCCAAGCAAATCATCCCCATTAAAAAGCTTTTCCTGTAGGCTAGTAGGATTTCTAAATAGATGAATTCAACAGACTTGTTCCCCATAGTCCAAGAGTATGTATGTGAAGAAAGTGAGCACGATTCAACAGTTTCACTCTCAGGGATTTTAGGATGGCGAAATCTTTCACAGAAACTCAGTGATTAAGTTCCCTTCCACACTTGCAGAGCTTGGCAGTGAACACAGGTAGCCACCTAAAGTGAGCAGTATTGCAACTCAGAAAATCATCTGAATAGTGGGACAAGCTCAGAAGGTCCATTGTGACTGAGGACTTAAAAGGAGACCAAACCATGGCCCCATCAGGAAAGCTTCTTAATGCTTGGGGGCCAGCTAGGTGGGGCTGCTTCCAAAAGCTGGAGCCCACCCCTGCCTGGGGCTTGTCAGAGAGCCACCCCTACAGGGGATCAGGGACCTCCCGGGGGTGATAGTCGTGGTCTCTGGGGGTTGTTTTCTCACCTCTGGCTTAGAAGGGTCAGGCAGAAACCACAGGATGTGGGATCACACTCACTAGCCCAGGTTTGGGAACCCGAAAAAGTCTCCATTCAGAACATGGTTGTTTTCCCTGTCCCGTGCCATTTTATCTTCCTAAATGACTAACGAGGAAGCGGGTGTTCTTTTTCTGCACTTTGATTCGCCATCTGGGTTCTGTACGGTGCTCTGAAAGTGCGACCTGCCTTCTGGCTCCTGTGGAGGAAGAGCAAGCGCCTTCCCAGGCCACAGCTGCTCACCTCTCGGCAGATATTTTAGGCGAGCATCCGTGTGTCTTCCCATCTTCAGGAGAAGGGTGAATGCGCCCTAAGAATTCACTCCTGGACCTTTGTAAAATTCACTCGGGACTGTGTGACAGAAGGGAGTTGGGGGGAGGATGGGAATATTTTTAACACTTTGTTTTCCTGTGCAGAAACACAATACCAGTTTTTGCAGAAATGTGTCTCAATCTGTGACTACCGAAGCCCTCCTTAGTCCTTCCCTCAGAGGGACACATTTGCTGTTTCTCCCGCAAGCAGATGTTGTGGATGAGGCGACAGACTCCTTGGCAAGAACGAAAGGTGTGATGAAACCTCCCTGCTCGGAAGGGTCTCCGTGGAGGTGTCCTCATTTCACATGCTGGGTTTTGCAAGCAAGGAAGCCAGGGAGGGAAGGAGCTAGAGAGAGGCAGGCATGTGTGTGGACAATCGCTGGAGCCGCAGCTGTCAGACTGGCACGGGAACGCCAGTGTTGAGTGTTCAGATTCCACGCGTACGTCTGGGCTCACTCACGGCATGGCCAAGTGTCTGCAGTGCTGGTCCTGACCCTTCCAGAGCAGCCGTGGACAGATGAGATAAGACTGTTCAGAAACAAAGATGGCCACAGCCTTCCTAACAAGGCGGTCATCTGGCCATGTCTGTATTGTAACTGGTAAAAGGCTTCAAGTCAGATCAAGAAAAGTCAAAACCCCAGCCCCCAAGATTGAGAAAGCAGGTGGTGGTTCCAAGCTTTTAAGAAATTATTGAAGCTCTCCATCCTGTTCTGTGAGCGTGTCTTCTCTTTCTCCTTCACGTCATAGCTATAACCCACCGTTCATCTCTGCTCTTGCGTAAAGATGACCGATGGCATCCAAAGCCAAGTGGCTTCACCAGCTGACAAGCCACCCTCCTGCAGCCTGAGTTTCACACTCCACTAGGTTCGTTGTCATGTGGTGTTTGAACGGTTAAGCCCTTGCAGTATTTCAGGGATCGGGCAGAAAATATCGGATGCACATAGCAGAGCCATTGGTGGTATTTACAGCTTCGCTTGGTACTCCTCACTGTTTCTGCCTATACAAAAGATCCATGTTTCCTTTGAGAAATCTGTTGTGGACTGAAAGTGCTGCTGGCTGTGAAATTTAATAAAATGTGTATGTTTTGCTAGAAAATTATTTCTTGGACAATAGGAATAGTCATTGATCTCTAAATCCTGGCTCCTAACGGTGGCTGAGGACTTAGCAGCCCATTTCTTGGCCCCTCAGTGCTTTAAAGTGTAAGGAGCACTGCATTTGATGATGTTGAATATGACTCTGGTGAATCGTAGGAAGCACTTGTGAGGAGATGCTTGCTTCAGTGTAAAAGATGCTCATGGCCTGAGTCAGTTGAGTTTTCTTTAAAGAAACCACTTTAGAGTGAAATATCCAGGGTTTCCCCGCCCCTGACATGTCCAGCCTACCAAGGCAGCACACGGCCCCGTAAGTCCACTTCGTGTGGGTGAGATTTCCTCCTGCATGATGACCTCATCACCGTCTCTGCAGCCTCCCTCCCTCTTCCCTCCTCCTCTGCCCTCGCCCTTCCCCCTCCCCCTTGCCCTCTTCCTCCCCCTCCTCCTCCCTCCTCCACTTCCTCCTTCTCTTCCATCCCTCCTCCTCCCTCTTCTTCCCTTCTCTGCCCTCTTTCTCCCCGTGCCTATTGATCCCACGTAGGCTCATTCTGGGCACGGGCTAAAGGCTTTGGTGCATTGCAGCATTTTCTCCCAGCAGCTGTGTGAAAGATGCATTTTTCTAAGCGAAGGAGAATTTTCTCAAGAGCGTGCA
Organism: Macaca fascicularis; assembly: GCF_037993035.2. NCBI lineage: Eukaryota > Metazoa > Chordata > Mammalia > Primates > Cercopithecidae > Macaca > Macaca fascicularis. Next base: position 13,762,138 of record NC_088389.1, on the reverse strand, counting down.
TACTCGTGCCATATATTACTGCTTTGGGTCATACAGGATGGTCTTCCTCCACACTAAAATGGGTGTCTTGTTTTGGTACTTACAACAGTCTACTCCAGGCACCCAGTCCTTACAGACCAAGGAAGAGCATAGCGATGCCTGTTGGAGTTGCAGATGCATTCTGGCCTCCTCCGCCGTCCTGAAGCATTTTCTTCAAGGAAGGCTCTTAGAACACTAGGTAGTCTGCTGAGGTTGTTGGCCCAGCTCCATACACCCAGTAGAAGAGCGGAACAACTCATGCTTCATGCTGCCAAGCTGCTGTACTTCAAAGGAAACAGATCCTAGCCCATTCCCGCAGCCCTGCTTCCACACTCCACGCTTCACCCCTCTGCTTTTCTCTGACCCGCCCCTGGCCTTGCAAGACTCACCGTAAGCTAAGTCCAGGGTGCCTCTGGCCTGCGGCTTGATTCTTCCCTTTAGGATTCAGCAAGTTAATGACTTCCCCGCTACAGAAGTTAGACTTGGACTTGATACCTCTTGGTATATCAAAAAGGTATTCATCCAGAACGTACCAAATGTTCTGAAAGACCCGCTCTTCACTCCAGTTTTCCCTAGGGTGTTTCTGGCAGGGCGTCTTTAAAAGGCATCTACCTGAGTGGACGCTAATACTTGTCACCACCTGGAAGGTAGTTATTGGCCGGCAGGCTGAACATACTCCACATTCCCCAGAGGCCACTTCTGTAGCCCAGCGATGCATCTGAGCCTCTCTGCGTGGTTTATGCTTGAAAAATAGATAATGCTTTTAGATGGCTCACTGCCAGGCCATGGGCCCCGCACATCTCAGGCCCCGTGTGAGGCAGCACACTGAGATGGTGCGGGAGTGAGTGGGCATGGCTTGGCCTCGCTGCCTCAGGGGCCTGTTGGGGTTCTGGCAGCAGGGCGTCTGCAGGTGGGACGGCGTTCTGGGCAGAGTCAGAACGGTCAGAATGAAACAGAACAGCGAACTCACCCAGAGGGCAGCTTATTTTGAGGCAGGGTTTTGGATTTTGGAGGGGGCAGCCAGATGAGGCAGTGAGCCTCCAGAAGGTCAGCCTTTGGAGCACGTAAGATTAACTGTTAACAGAGTCCAGAAGTTGTGTCCACACGGGGGCTTTGACTCTTCAAACAGCTTTTGCAGATCGTAAATTGCATTTGCCTAGTCATGTGACCTCAAAAGAAGTCAGACATATTTAATCCAGAAATAGTTTCGTTTGAGGGAGGGCTTGCAGGTCTGTAAATAGCATTTGCTTTCCTGGTTAGAGATTGGGATGCAGAAGGAGTTTTCAGTATTTTTTTTTTTTAAAACACTAATCATTGAAGAGTATTTATGTAAACATATAATGTATAATGGGTGGGGGATCCAATCAGGGTGATGTACGGGGTGAATTCTCTTGCCGTGTTGCAAAATGTGTAAAATAAAGATTATCTGGCAGAACCGTGTGTGTATGAGATCCAGGGAGTCGCCAGCTCCTGGTGCTTTCTCTCCTCCACCTTCCTCTCATAATTTTTTTTTTTTTTTTTTGTGATTTTTGTTCATTAAATTAGTTAACTGCCTCCCACCAGTTCCTACTGACAATAGTGACACCTACTAGAGAAGTTCCAGGCATCTTAGCAGATCTGTGGCAGCGCAATGAAGACCCAGATGCCTGAAAACCGGTTGTGGGTTACTGATGTCCTGCTTATGCTGGAGGCAGGTGATGCCTTGTGAACCAGTGTCAGGGCACTGCTGCCATTTGAGGGGAGATGACGGGCCTGGCGCAGAGCCCGCACTGTGACAGGCGCAAGCGCACCTCCTCCTGCATCAGTTAGCAATAACTCTGGGTTACCCCAGTTGGAAGCAGAGAAATCCAGGATTTTAGACTCAAAGCATTTTTAGAAGTCATTCAGTTCCAAAGCCCATATTTTACTAAGAATGTTTTAAATTGAGGCCTATTTTACCTGCAGTAGAATCCTTTTTTTTTTTTTTTTAGACGGAGTTTTGCTCTTGTTGCCCAGGCTGGAGTGCAATGGCGTGATCTCAGCTCACCGCAACCTCCGCCTCCCAGGTTCAAGCAATTCTCCTGCCTCAGCCTCCTGAGTAGCTGGGATTACAGGCATGCACCACCATGTCTGGTTAATTTTGTATTTTTAGTAGAGACAGGGTTTCTCCATGTTGAGGCTGGTCTCGAACTCCTGACCTTAGGTGATCTGCCCGCCTTGGCCTCCCAAAGTGCTGGGATTACGGGCGTGAGCCACTGCACCTGGCCAGAATCCATCCTTTTTAAATGTAGAGTTTGTTGCGTTTTGACAGATGCATGTATAGTCCTGTGGCCTCCACCACAATCAAGATGGAACATGCCTGTCACCCCATCCAGCCCCTTTTGCCCCTTCCCGGTCCCGACTGCCCCCTTTCTGAAACTACCACAGCCCCGGCTCTGATCCCACCATAGTCTCATTTGCCTCGTCTAGAACTTCATGTGAATGAAACTGCGCCGGGTGCCCTCTTTCGTGTCTGGCTGCTTTCACACAGCATACTGATTTGTGATTCATCCCTCCAAAGCCCTGCCTTCAAAACTGCAAAAATGGGCCTAAAGAAGGTTCTGCCGCTGCCCACCCACATCCTTCCCCTTTTTCCCCCAGCTATTAAGTGTCGGAGCTGAGACAAGAACCCAGGCCTGCTGACTCCAACCTTGTTGGGATAATAAGGATTAAGTCAAGGACTTGGCCCAGTTCCTGGCACAGGAAGGCCTCAGAGAAGTGACTGTGTTGGTTACTGCCGTTGTGCTTATAAAAATGTGAGCATGGGCCAGGTGCAGTGGCTCACGCCTGGAATCCCAACACTTTGGGAGGCCGAGGCAGGCGATCACCTGAGGTCAAGAGTTCAAGATCAGCCTGAGCAATACGGCAAAACCCTGTCTGTACTAAAAACTACAAAAATTAGCCAGGCGTGGTGGCGCGCGCCTGTAGTCCCAGCTACTCGGGAGGCTGAGGCAGGAGAATTGCTTGAACCCTGGAGGTGGAGGTTGCAGTGAACCAAGATCCTACCACTGCACTCCAGCCCGGGCGACAGTGAGACTCCATCTCAAAAAAAAAAAAAAAAAAAAAAAAAAAAAAAAAATTTGAGCATGAACCTCAGTTCACCGATGATAGAACTTCAGAATGAAGAGGAGAGAGAATCCCTGTCCGTGGCCAAGGTTTCCCAGTTAGTGGCCATGCCCCACCCACAGCTGTTTCCGCCAAGCACCAGCAGGAGGCATGGGGTATCCTGAGAATGGAGAGCCCAGGATTCAGAACCCAGGATGAGAGACGCCAAGGCAACTCGGGAAGGGGACAGCTGAGAAAGACTCGGGAAGGACCTTGCTGATCATCTAATCTAGTGGTCCTCAAACTTAGCGAGCACCTGAATCCCTGATAGGGTTCCTGGGGCGCCTGAGACTCAGCATTGCTAACACACTCCCGGCTGGTGCCAACATGGCAGATCGGGACCACACTGAGAACAGATCCAACCCAGTTTTGTTCCCGAGTCTTGGGTCAGTCTCCAGCTGGCGACACAGACAAGGGCCCACCTTGCACACAGCTCTTGTGGGACAGAAGTCAGCGGCTCTGTCCTGCCAGGGGGCACTGCAGTGGGGACCAGGTAAGAGACGGCAGGCAGGTGCTAGCAGGGGCCTAGCTGTCCTGCTGCTCCCCTGAACCATCCAACGTGGAGCCCCCTTGCTGTTCAGGTCTCTCTGGCTCCTTCTTCCCCTACCGCTCGCGTGGAGCTTTGCCAGTTAGAAATTCAGGGGCTGACTGAGGAGGGGCTTGAGAAGCCTCGGCGCCCGTGGGTTTGGCGTTAGGAAAGCCCACGCCCGCGAATCTGACCCCGGCTTCAGTAGTTGTGCCTTGCACCCTCCTTTGATCAGTGTCAGCAGAGGAAGAGCCACCTGGCACAAAGCAAGGGCTTAGCAAATGAGAGCCCTTCAGTGCCTGTGGCGGGCTGGACTTCATCCAGCAAGACCACCTCAAGAGGGCGATAGGTCGTTTCAAGGTCATTTCAGAACATCCCCTCTGCTTCCTCTGTTTGCTGAGCTTCCCATCACTAGGACCCTGACTGCACAGACACCAGCTAGCCAGGAGCTCCAGTGTGAGGCCGAGGAGACCAACCTGCTCTGCTGGCCCCAAAGACGCAGGTCGTGCCAAGCTGGTGTATTGACTTACTCTGAATATAAGCACCCACAAGCACTTACTGTCTGCAGCACTGGAACAGGCCTGGGCATCGCAGTTGCTTGGTAAATACTGACTGGACTTGAACCTACACCAGCGTCCTGGGAGGAACAGTTCTGTCCCAGGAAGTCTGGAAGCCAGCTTGGTGGTCGGTGGGTATTGTCAGGGGAGCCAGATGCCTCCCAGGTTGGCCGCCCTTGTCGGCTGCAGCATCTCATTTCTTCCCATTGTGCAGGAGTCTTGTCATGTCATTGGTCATCTCCGGCTGGTCCATTCTGATTGGCAGCTGCCACTGCTGGAAAAACATAACAGTCAACAACTCTAGTCTGATAAGCAAACTGTTTTGAAGTCAGAGAAATAACTGGGTCCTGATCATCGCGAGGCCGGGGGCTTTCTGGTTGTTCTGATAAAACAGGCAGTGCAGGCTAAGTCTGGAGCAGATATTGGCCCCAACATGTGTTTCTGAGAACAGCCTACCGCTCCCGGGCCCCAGGACCCTGGGTAGACCCTCCCTGCCCCTACGCGGGCTCCTCATCACAGCTGCCCTTGGGTGGCCTGCCCTTCACCAGGAATCTGTCAGGTGGGCAGATCGGTAGCTGTAGACTCCCTCAGGCTAAGTTACAAGGAGGCTGGGTAAGTACTCACCCTGAGGAAAGAAAGCGCAGACTTCCTTCCTGGCTGGCATCAGCTTTGCCCTCCTGTAAGCCACCCGCATGGTGGGGCGTTTCTGAGAATCCGTCCTGAGCCCCTTGGCACTGGCCTGCCCACCCCCACGAAGAGAAGCACGCTCAGCAGTTGGGAACTGGATGTTGGGGGGTCGGTGTGACCCACTTGGGAGCTGCACCTTAAACTGCTCCTTCCCAGTTTGCCAAAGGAACGCTGACCTCTGCAGAAATGAGGAAGCTGCTCATTAACACACGTCCGCAGGAATCGAGCTTGCGCCCTGCATCAGCCATTCTAGTGTATGTCCTTAGACATAACTGCGTCTCCGTCACTCAGAGCCCTGGTTCCAGTTGGCCCCCGCCGCCTGAGGCTGAACATCATTCAGCACATGCTGGTAGGGGCAGGGCCGCAGATGAAATGAGGAGTAAGTCTGGCTGTTCCATACGGGAGAACAGTCCTGGGGAGGGGAGCAAGCCACGGGGCGAAGCCATGGGGCACAGCTGAGCGGCGGCACCGCGTCTCCTCCCTTCCCGCTCCCTGCTTCCTTCTACCTTTGCAGCCATCTCGCTGTCCATCAGTCCCCTCACTCTGCATCTTCCCCCTTTCCATGTCACCTGGCCCCTTCTATCAAGCAATCAAGCTTGTTCAAGTTTTTCCTTTAACAAAAAGCAGCTAACAACAACAACAAAAAAAAACAGCTGCAGGCCCCCGTCCCCCTTCAGAGCTGTCTGGGGTCCACTGCTTCACCTTCCAGACACCCCGGCACACTGCGGGCTGGTTTCAACCCTGCCACAGTCTGGCTAGAGTGACTCACAACCTCTGGGGGCTTGGCTATTGTCTTCCTTGACTTTAGCAGCTTTTAACACAGTGGGACAGTCTTCCCCTGTTGAGATGCCTGCCACCACCCCTCATACGCTCCATCGACCAAATTCAACTTCCTGTGGTTTTCCAGGCTCTCCAGCTGCGTGGCCATGGTCAGCTCATGTCCACCCTTTAGTGCCGGGTCCTGGGCTCTGTCCCAGCTCTGGCCCTGCCCAGTCTCTCCCACTCTGGCTTCCTGACACCCAGGAGTTTATTTCAGCCTAACCCTGTCCTGAGATCCCCATGGCTCATTCTGCTGCCTCCTGGGCTGGTCCCTTTTTTTTTTTTTTTTTTTTTTGAGACAGAGTCTCGCTTTGTCACCCAGGCTGGAGTGCAGTGGCACAATCTCAGCTCACTGCAACCCCCGCGTCCCATGTTCACGCCATTCTCCTGCCTCAGCCTCCCAGGTAGCTGGGATTGCAGGCACCTGCCACCATGCCCAGCTATTTTTTTGTATTTTTAGTAGAGATGGGGTTTCACCGTGTTGGCCAGGGTGGTCTCAAACTCTCACCTCAAGCGATCCACCTGCCTCAGGGCGCTGGGATTACAGGTGTGAACCACCGCGCCCTCCTGGGCTGTTTTAAAGGGACATCAAAAGCCATACTTTCTCTTTTTTCCCTTCTTTTTTTTTTTTTTTTTTTTTTGAGATGGAGTCTCGCTCTGTCGTCCAGGCTGGAGTGCAGTGGCCGGATCTCAGCTCACTGCAAGCTCCGCCTCCCAGATATACGCCATTCTCCTGCCTCAGCCTCCCAAGTAGCTGGGACTACAGGCGCCCGCCACCACGCCCGGCTAATTCTTTGCATTTTTCGTAGAGACGGGGTTTCACCGTGTTAGCCAGGATGATCTTGATCTCCTGACCTCATGATCTGCCCACCTTGGCCTCCCAAAGTGCTGGGATTACAGGCGTGAGCCACTGCACCTGGCCTATACTTTCAAAATGGAATGACCACGCCCCTCCCTGATCCTGGTTAAAAAAAAAAAAAAACAGGCCGGGCGCGGTGGCTCAAGCCTGTAATCCCAGCACTTTGGGAGGCCGAGACGGGCGGATCACGAGGTCAGAAGATCGAGACCATTCTGGCTAACACGGTGAAACCCCCGTCTCTACTAAAAAATACAAAACACTAACCGGGCGAGGTGGCGGGCGCCTGTAGTCCCAGCTACGCGGGAGGCTGAGGCAGGAGAATGGCATAAACCTGGGAGGCGGAGCTTGCAGTGAGCTGAGATCCGGCCACTGCACTCCAGCCTGGGCGACAGAGCGAGATTCCGCTTCAAATAAAAAAAACAAAAAAACCAGACACCCACCTGGCCCTTATCCTGGATGCTTCCCTCTCCCCACCGCCGCCTCGTCCTGTGGTTAAAGTCCACCCGCTTCTGTCCCCACTGCTACTGCCCAGGCAGCCACCCTCATCTAGATGACAGCACCAGCCACCTGCCAGCTGGCAGCCAGGCCTCTAATCTTGCCCTGCTTCCAGCCTGTTTGCCATGCATTAGCCAGGGTGACTCTTCAAAAGTGCTTGCCCTCTGTGTTAAGCATAGAGATTACAGAAGTGAACCAGGAGGGTACAAGATCAAGATTAAAAAATATATATTTCTATACACAATAAACAGTTCAAAAATAAAATTAAGGAAAGAACTTCATTTACAATAGCATCGACACAATGAAATACTTAGTAATAAATGTAACAGCTACAAAACTTGTACTCTGAAAACTATAAAATGTTGAAAGAAATTAAAACCTAAATAAATGGAAAGACATCCCATATTTGTGGATTAAAAGACAATATTGTTGCCGGGTGCGGTGGCTCAAGCCTGTAATCCCAGCACTTTGGGAGGCCGAGATGGGCGGATCACGAGGTCAGGAGATCGAGACCATCCTGGCTAACACGGTGAAACCCTGTCTCTACTAAAAAATACAAAAAACTAGCTGGGCAAGGTGGCGGGCATCTGTAGTCCCAGCTACTTGGGAGGCTGAGGCAGGAGAATGGCGTGAACCCGGGAGGCGGAGGTTGCAATGAGCTGAGATCCGGCCACTGCACTCCAGCCTGGGCGACAGAGCGAGACTCTGTCTCAAAAAAAAAAAAAAAAAAAAAAAAGACAATATTGTTAAGATGATAATACTCCCCAAATTGATGTACAAATTCAATGTCATTTCTATCAAAATCTCAGATGGCTTCTTTGCACAAATTCACAAGCTGAAGCTCATATGCAAATACAAGGAATCAAGAATAGCAAAAACAATGTTGGGGAAAGAAAGGATAGAGTTAATGAACTCATTTCTCAGTGAGTTTTTTTGTTTGTTTGTTTTGAGACAGAGTCTTGCTCTGTTGCTCAGGCTGGAGTGCAGTGGCGCAATCTTGGCTCACTGCAACTTCTGCCTCCTAGGTTCAAGTGATTCTCCTGCCTCAGCCTCCCAAGTAGCTGGGATTACAGGCATGTGCCACCATGCCTGGCTAATTTTTGTATTTTTAGTAGAGACGGGGTTTCACCATGTTGGCTAGGCTGGTCTCGAACTCCTGACCTCAGGTTATCTGCCCTCCCAAAGTGCTGGGATTACTGGTATGAGCCGCCACGCCTGGCCACTTCTCAGTGTTAAAATTTACTGCAAAGCTACAGTAATCAAGAGAGTGTAGTACTGGCAGAAGTATAGCTATGTAGATCAATAAAACATAACTGAGAGTATGAAAGAGTTGCCCAGGCTGGAGTGCAGTGGCTATTTACAGGCATGAGCATAGCTCATTGCGGCCTCAAACTTCTGGGCTCAAGCCATCCTCCTGTTTCCTGAGTAGCCAGGACTACAGGCTCGTGCCACCACACACAGCTCGTTTTTTTGTTTGTTTTGTTTTTTTTTGTTGTTGTTTTTGTTGAGACTACCCTGGACTGGTCTCAAACTCCTGGCCTCAAATGTTTTTGTTTTTTTGAGATGGAGTCTCGCTCTGTCGCCAGGCTGGAGTGCAGTGGCACAGTCTTGGCTCACTGCAACCTCTGACTCCCTGGTTCAAGTGATTCTCCTGCCTCAGCCTCCCAAGTAGCTGGGACTACAGGCATGTGCCACCATGCCTGGCTAATTTTTGTATTTTTAGTAAAGGTTGGCCAGGCTGGTCTCGAACTCCTGACCTCAGGTGATCCACCCGCCTCAGCCTCCCAGAGTGCTGACATTTACAGGTATGAGCCACTGCGCCTGGCCAAAATTTACCGTCTTTCACATGTATAGTCCAGTCATGTTAAGTACATTCACCGATCTCCAGAATTCTTCATCTTGCAAAAATGGATACTCTATACCTATTCCACAACTCGCTATTTCTTCCAGCTCCTTACCTCCACCCCTTGCCAACCACAGTTCTGCTGTCTTTGTGAATCTGACTACTCTAGAGATTTCTATATCTGGAATCATATAGTATTTACCTTTTTGTGACTGACTTATTTCTCTTAGCATAATGTCCTCAAGGTTGCTCTTTGCTTATTTCTGTTTTTTGTTTTTTTTGAGACAAGGTCTCCCCCTGTCACCCAGGTTGGAGTCAGTGGCATAGTCAAGGCTCACAGCAGCCTCGACCTCCTGGGCTCAAGCAATCCTCCCACCTCAGCCTCCCTAGTAGCTGGGACTACAGGCATGCACCACCATGCCTGGCTAATCATTTTATTTTGTGCAGAGATAGGGTCTCACTATATTGACCAGGCTGGTCTGGAACTCCTGGACTTAAATGATCCTCTCACCTCAGCCTCCCAGAAATTCTTTATATCTTCTATTAATCCATTTTCAAATATATGGTTTACAAATAATTTCTTTCATTCTGTGGGTGTCTTGTCACATTTTTTTATAGCGTCCTTTGATGCACAAACATTTTTAATTTTGATGAAGTCCAGTTTATTTGTTGCCTATGCTTTCAGCATCCAACGATATCCAAGAAATAACTGGCAGCCGGGCGCGGTGGCTCAAGCCTGTAATCCCAGCACTTTGGGAGGCTGAGACGGGCGGATCACGAGGTCAGGAGATGGAGACCATCCTGGCTAACATGGTGAAACCCCGTCTCTACTAAAAAATACAAAAAACTAGCCGGGCGAGGTGGCAGGCGCCTGTAGTCCCAGCTACGCGGGAGGCTGAGGCAGGAGAATGGCGTGAACCCGGGAGGCGGAGCTTGCAGTGAGCTGAGATCCGGCCACTGTACTCCAGCCCGGGCAACAGAGCGAGACTCCGTCTCAAAAAAACCAAAAAAACAAAAAAAACTGGCAAATCCAATATCACGAAGATTTCCTCTATGTTTTCTTCTAAGAGTTTTATATTTTTAGCTTTTCTATTAGAGCTTTGATCTATTTTATTTTTGTGTATAGTGTAAGACAAAGGTCCAACGTCATTCTTGTGCATGCAGATACCCAGTTTTCCCAGAAACCACTGTTTGAAAAAACTGTCCTTTTTCCATTTCTGCAAAGAAGGTACACAGCCAGCCAGCATGCGAACAGATGCTCAGCATCATTAGCCATCCAGGGAGTGTAAATGAAAATCACAGTGAGATTCACTTCACACCTACCAGGGTGACTGTAATCAGAAAGACAGATGATGACAAGTGTTGGTGAGGACATGGAGAAACTGGCACCCACATACACCGCTGGTGGGAATGGAAAAGGGGGCACCTGCCCTGGAAAAGTTTGACAGTTCCTCAAAAGAGTAAGTGTAGAGCTACCATATGACCCAATAATTCTACCCCGAGAGACAAAGGGTAAAATGTTTTTCTTTTTTTCTTTTTTTTTTTTTGAGACGGAGTCTCGCTCTGTCGCCCAGGCTGGAGTGCAGTGGCCGGATCTCAGCTCACTGCAAGCTCCGCCTCCCGGGTTCACGCCATTCTCCTGCCTCAGCCTCCCGCGTAGCTGGGACTACAGGCGCCCACCACCTCGCCCGGCTAGTTTTTTTTTTTTTTGTATTTTTTAGTAGAGACGGGGTTTCACCCTGTTAGCCAGGATGGTCTCGATCTCCTGACCTCGATCCGCCCATCTCGGCCTCCCAAAGTGCTGGGATTACAGGCTTGAGCCACCGCGCCCGGCCCATGTTTTTCTTTTTTTTTATTTTTGAGACAAAAGAAATAAAAACCAGGCTGGGCGCAGTGGCTCACACACATAATCCCAGCACTTTGGGAGCCCAAGGTGGGTGGATCACGTGAGGTCAGGAGTTCGAGATCAGCCTGGCCAATATGGTGAAACCCCGTCTCTACTAATCATACAAAAATTAGTCAGGCGTGGTGGTGTGCACCTGTAATCCCAGCTACTCAGGAGGCTGAGGCAGGGGAATCACTTGAACCGTGATGTGGAGGTTGGAGTGAACCAAGATTGCGCCACTGAACTCCAGCCTGGGTGAGAGAGAGACAGAGACTCTGTCTCAAAAATAAGAAAGAAAGAAAGAAAGAAAGAAAGAAAGAAAGAAAGAAAGAAAGAAAGAAAGAAAGAAAGAAAGAGAGAGAGAGAGAGAGAGAGAGAGAGAGAGAGAGAGAGAGAGAGAGAGAGAGAGAGAGAGAGAGAGAGAGAGAAGAAGAAGAAGAAGAAGAAGAAGAAGAAGAAGAAGAAGAAGAAGAAGAAGAAGAAGAAGAAGAAGAAGAAGAAGAAGAAGAAGAAGAAGAAGAAGGGAGGGAGGGAGGGAGGGAGGGAGGGAGGGAGGGAGGGAGGGGCCGGGCACGGTGGCTCAAGCCTGTAATCCCAGCACTTTGGGAGGCCGAGACGGGCGGATCACGAGGTTAGGAGATCGAGACCATCCTGGCTAACCCGGTGAAACCCCGTCTCTACTAAAAATACAAAAAAACTAGCCAGGCGAGGTGGCGGGCGCCTGTAGTCCCAGCTACTCGGGAGGCTGAGGCAGGAGAATGGCGTAAACCTGGGAGGCGGAGCTTGCAGTGAGCTGAGATCCGGCCACTGCACTCCAGCCTGGGCGACAGAGCGAGACTCCGTCTCAAGGAAAAAAAAAAAAAAAAAAAAAAGGAAGGAAGGAAGAAAGGAAGGGAAAAAAAAGAAAAGAAAACCAATCTCCATACGAAAACTTGTCTACAAATGTCCATAGCAGCATTACTCATAATAGTCAAAAAGTGGAAACACCTCAGCTGTCCGTCAGCTGATAAATGGATCAATGAAATGCGGTACAGCCACCCCATGGGATATTATTCATCAGTGAAAAGGAAAAAAGTCCTTATCCATGCTGCAGCATGGAGGAAACTTGAGAACGCAATGCTCAGAGAAAGACACAAAGGCCACAGGTTGTGTGACTGTTTCCATACAGGGTCCAATTTCCACTTTCCATACAAAATCCAATTTTAGATGTGTCCAGAATAGGCAAGTCTATAGCAAGTGGATTCGTGGTTGCTTAGGGGTAGGGGAAGGAAGATTGTGGGGAGTGAATGCTACTGGGCAGGAGGTTCTTTTGGGGGGGTGATGAAATGTGGTGTGTGGTGCTGGTTGCACAGCTCTGCGAATAGACTAAAAGTCACTACAATGTACACTTTTTTTCTTTTGAGAGAGAGGGTCTTGCTCTGTCACCCAGGTTGGAGTGCAGTGGTACCATCAAGGCTCACTGCAGCCTCCATCTCCTGGGCTCAAGCAATCTTCCCCTCTCAGCTCCCCAAGCAGCTAGGACAACAGGTGCAAGCCACCATGACCAGCTAATGTTTGTATTGTTTATAGGCAGGAGGTCTCCCTATGTTGCCCAAGCTGGTGTCAAACTCCTGGGGTCAAGTGATCCTCCCTTGGCCTCCCAAAGTGCTGGGATTACAGACATGAGCCACCATGCTCTGCCAGAACCGTACAGTTTCAATAGGCAAATTATATGGTATGTGAATTATATCTCTTTAAAGTTGTTTAAAAAATAAACAAGATAGGGCCTGGAGTGGTGGCTCACGCCGAGTATCACTCTGTTGCCCAGGCTGGAGTGCAATGGCACGATCTTGGCTCACTGCAACCTCCACCTCCCAGGTTTAAGCAATTCTCCTGCCTCAGCCTCCCGAGTACCTGGGATTATAAGCACCCACCACCACCTCTGGCTAATTTTTGTAATCCCAGCACTTTGGGAGGCCGAGGCAGGCAGATCACCTGAGGTCGGGAGTTCAAGACCAGCCTGACCAACATGGAGAAACCCTGTCTCTACTAAAAATACAAAATTAGCCATGCCTGGTGGCTTATGCCTGTAATCTCAGCTACTCTGGAGGCTGAGGCAGGAGAATCGCTTGAGCCTGGGAGGCGGAGTTTGCGGTGAGCCGACATCGCGTCACTGCACCCAGTCTGGGCAACAAAAGTGAAACTCTATCTCAAAAAAAAAAAAAAAAAAAGACAAGATATACCATTATTTGAGTTGAGAGGTGCCTGTGGGGGCACAGCGTCATGTACTCAGCCCTGGCTAGGTGTGTTCAAGGAGGGCTGCCTGGAGGAGGTACTAGCCAAACTCTCCCGTGTAGGATGAATTAGCTTGATAAAGTGGATGGTGGTGGGGAGGTGTTCACACAGGGGGAACAGCATGTGCTAGGGCTGGTCGTGAGAGGGTGCTGTGGGGGACCTTTCCTGGCTGCCTCTCTGGCCTTTATCCCTTATTTTTTATTTATTTATTTTATGAGACAGAGTCTCACTCTATCACCCAGGCTAGAGTGCAATGGTGTGATCTCGGGTCACTGCAACCTCTGCCTCCTAGGTTCAAGTGATTCTTGTGCCTCAGCCTCCTGAGTAGCTGGGATTACAGGTGTGCATCACCATGCCTGGCTTTTTTTTTTTTTTTTTTTTTTAATTTTTGTAGAGGTGGGGTTTCACCATGTTGCCCAGACTGGTCTTGAACTCCTAACCTCAAGTGATCCACAGCCTCGGCCTCCCAACGTGCTGGGATTACAGGTGTGAGCCACTGCGCCCAGCCCTTTCTTCCCTGTTCTAGACTGGACCTCAGATTCTTCAGGCTTGTGGTTTAGGTGGGACTGACCCCTACTCCTAGCCCTAAGCTTGGGCCTTGATTAGCTGACGCTTAACACACCCCTTTTCTCTCCTCCCTGCCCCTTGTGTTAATTGGTTCAAGAATAGACAAACGACCCCCTTCAGGCCAATCTGGGCCAGTGAGACCCAGTTCCTAAGACTTGATTGGCAGGGTCGGGGTGGGGAAGAAGTGGGTTTTTTTCAGCAAGATAGGAACACTGAGTAGAAGCCCTAAGCTGCTGCCTTCAGCCAAGCAGAGTGCCTTCCTGGGAATGGCTCCACTACCAAGGAAGCAGAGCCAGACACGCAGAAAGGAAAACCAGATTCTCTTTACAGCCTGTGAGCCCTGGATCAAGCCTTACCTGAAGGCATTGTTGCTGGACTCAAGTTTCATGAGTCAAAAAGTTCCCTTTTTGCTTTAGCCAGTTTGGGTCAGGTTTTCTGTCACTGTAAAGTACTTTTGCAGGTGACTGTTACTGGAAAGGGGTCCAGATCCAGACCCCTAGAGGGGGTTCTTGGATCTTGCACAAGAAAGAATTCGGGGTGAGTCCAAAAAGTGAAAGCAGGTTTATTAAGTAGGTAAAGGAATAAAGAAAGGCTACTCCATAGACAGAACAGCCCCAAGGGGGCACCTGGTTGCTTTTTTTTTTTTTTTTTTTTTGAGACGGAGTCTTGCTCTGTTGCTCAGGCTGAAGTGCAATGGCGTGATCTTGGCTCACTGCAACCTCCACCTCCCAGGTTCAAGCGATTCTCCTGCCTCAGCAGTAGTGGGGACTACAGGCATGTGCCACCACGCCCAGCTAATTTTTGTAGTTTTAGTAGAGGCAGGGTTTCACCATGTTGGCCAGGCTGGTCTCGATCTCCTGACCTCAGTTGATCTGCGCACCTTGACCTCCCAAAGCTCTGGGATTACAGGAGTGAACCATGGCGCCCAGTCTGGTTGCCCATTTTTATGGTTATTCCTTGATGATATGTCAAACAAACGGTGGATTATTCATGCCTCCCCCTTTTAAACCCTACAGGATAACTTCCTGACGTTGCCATGGCATTTGTAAACTGCCATGGTGCTGGTAGGAGTGTAGCAGTGAGGATGGCCAGAGGTCACTCTCGTCGCCATCTTGGTTTTGGTGGGTTTTGGCTGCCTTCTTTACTGCAACCTGTTTTATCAGCAAGGTCTTTATGACCTGTATCTTGTGCTGACCTCCTATGTCATCTTGTGACTCAGAATGCCTTCACCGTCTGGGAATGCAGCCCAGTAGGTCTCAGTCTTACTTTACCCAGCCCCTATTCAAAATGGAGTTGCTCTGGTTCAAACGCCCTGACAGAAGGAACACACGAGGCATTGGGGAGCCTGAGGTTCTTTACAGTCTCTCTGGAGCATCTGGGAGGGCTCCCCAGATAATGTTGGGGCAGAATTCTGAAAGAGGAGTAGGGAGTAATCAGGGAAGGAAGGGCAGCGCTGTCACAGGGAGGATTGAGACAAAGTGTCCCTCCTGCGAATCTGCAGAGGAATTCATTCATCAGCAGCGGCCTAAGAGAGCCCTGCAGGCAGGCAGGCAGCCAGGTGGGACGCATTAGCGAGGGCCCCAACCCCAAGCCAACACCGAGGGCGTAAGAGGGGGCTGAGTTGGCTCTGCCCCCAGATGAGCTCATCCTCCCATCTTGCTCTTTTTTATTCTGAGATGGAGTCTCGCTCTGTCATTGCTGGAGTGCAGTGGCACGATCTCGGCTCACTGCAGTCTCTGCCTCCTGCGTTCAAGCGATTCTCCTGCCTCACCCTCCTGAGTAGCTGGGACTACAGGCACACACCACCATGCCTGGCTAATTTTTGTATTTTTAGTAGAGACCGGGTTTCACCATGTTGGCCAGGCTGCTCTCGAACTCCTAACCTCAGGTGATCTGCCTGCCTTGGCCTCCCAAAGTGCCGGGATTACAAGCGTGAGCCACCGTACCCAGCACTTCTTGTCTTATTCTAAGGTGAGGTCCGAGGGGATCACCCAGGAACCCTGGCTGGGGAGTCTGGGTGTGCTGTTTCCTGGGCCAAGTCCTTTCCAGCTACCACTCTGGGTTTTGGCCGGAAGCAAACCTTCCAGGCCTGAGCCCGGGATAAGGCTGATTTTGTTGTTTTTGGGGAAAAGCTCCTTTGCCTCATCTACAGTTCCCATTCTAGAGGGCTCCTTTGCCCTCCCTGTTTTTCGGTGAGTTTGCCTCTTTTTCCTGCCTTTTTACTGTCCAGGCCTCATAAAATCCATCAGTGGGTGGCTGCATTGATTTTTAATCATGTTTTACCTCTGTAGAATGAGTCTCTCTGGACCCTTTGGAACTGCTTTGAGCATCAGGCATCCAGAGCATCTTGCACTGGGCGATTCAGACAGAATTATGAACAACGCTGCATTACTCCCCTGGAGGGGCCTGCTGGGAGCCCTGTCCATGCGGCAAAGCAGGCAAGTGTCTAGGGCCACTCAGGAGGCAAAGGGCCCAATTGATGCAGGACCTTCCAGGCTAAGGGCTGAACCTCACCCTGTAGATGATCAGAGACAGTTGGTAACGACTGGCGCTTAAGTCACCCCCAAGCCACGAGCCCATGTGGAAGATGCTTAAATCTACATATTCCCTTCTCTCTAGTCTATTTTCATTCTGTCCACCCAGTGGCCAGCAAGACCCTGTCACCAGCTTGGTGTTGACTGGTATCTTAGTCTGTGTGGTCTGCTATGGTAAAATACCATAGACTGAGTGGCTTATAAACAACAGAAACTTATTACTCACGGTTCTGGAGGCTGGGAAGTCCAAGACCAACGTGTCTGCAGATTCCATGTCTGGTGAGGACCTCTTCCTCATTGCCATCTTCCCACTGTAATCTCACATGGCAAGATTTCCTTGGGGCCTCTTATTTGTTTTTTGGGACAGAGTCTCACTCTGTTACCCAGGCTACAGTACAGTGGCATGATCTCAGCTCACTGCAACCTCTGCCTCCTGGGTTCAAGTAATTTTCCTGTCTCAGCCTCCTGAGTAGCTAGGACTACAGGCACATGCCACCACGTCTATTTTTTGTATTTTTAGTAGAGACAGGGTTTTACCATATTGATCAGGCTGGTCTCGAACTCCTGACCTCAGATGATCCACCCACCTCAGCCTTCCAAAGTGCTGGGATTACAGGTATGAGCACCCGGCTGGGACCTCTTTTTAAGGGCACAAATCCCATTCATGACAGCTCCATCCTCATGACCTGATCACTTCCCAAAGGCCCCAACTCCTCACAGCATCATCTTGGGAGTCAGTATTTCAACAAAGGAATTTAGGGGAGGCCAGTGTGGTGGCTCATGCCTGTAATCCCAACACTTGGGAGGAAGAGGTGGGATGATAGCTTGAGCCCAGGAGTTCAAGACCAGCATGGACAACATAATGAGACCCTGTCTCTATATGTTTAAAAAAAAAAAAAGAGTCTGGGCACGGTGGCTCACGCCTACCCAGCCCTTTGGGAGGCCGAGGCGGGCAGATCACAAGGTAAAGAGATTGAAACCAGGCTGGCCAACATGGTGAAACCCCTTCTCTACTAAAAATACAAAAAATTAGCTGGGCGTGGTGGCACACGCCTGTAGTCCCAGCTACTCAGGAGGCTGAGGCAGAAGAATCGCTTGAACCTGGGAGGTGGAGGTTGCAGCGAGCCAAGATTGTGCCACTGTACTCCAGCCTGGGTGACAGAGAGTGAGACTCAGTCTCAAATGAAAAAAAAAAGAAAAGGAATTTTAGGGGAACACAAATATTCAGTCCATCACAGCATATTTCCTTCCAGTGGAGCAGGGCTGAGGACCACGAGGAGTGGGAGAAGCTGGGTGGTCAGGAGGTAGAGAAAGGTCAACCTCCATGGACTGCCCCGCATTTTTACCTCTTCTTCCACTTCCTGCCCCTGACCTGGAACCCAGCTCTGGGCAAAGGCAATTGGGTATTGCTGTTGTTGCTGGACAGGAATGAGGGCTGAGGAGCTGCTCCACTCCCCTGTCTCCATATTTCACCTGTTGGGAGAACAGGAGGAGCGGCTAGGTCACTAAGTTAGGTGCATTTCAGAGCCCAGGGAGCAGATACCATTGTTTTGCAAATGAAGCCCATGGAGGTAGGGGGCTGTCCCAGACCTCCTGCCTTGCTGCAAGTCCTAGAGAGTGTTCCAGAACTTCACCTAGGCCTCTCAACTCTCAGCCCTGTGCCCTCACCTGAGGGGCTTTTCCTACATCCTTTTTTTTTTGAGACAGAGTCTCGCTCTGTTGCCCAGGCTGGAGTGCAGTGGCATGATCTCGGCTCACTGCAACCCCACCTCCCAGGTTCAAGTGATTCTCCTGCCTCAGTCTCCTGAGTAGCTGGGATTATAGGCACCACTATGCCTTATTTTTTTTTATTTTATTTTTTGAGACGGAGTCTCGCTGTGTCACCAAGTTGGAGTGCGGTGGTGTGATCTCGGCTCACCGCAACCTCTGCCTCCTGGATTCAAGCGATTCCCCTGCCTCAGCCTCCCGAGTAGCTGGGACTACAGACACATGCCAACATGCCTGACTAATTTTTTTTTTTATTTTAGTAGAGACGGGGTTTTACCATGTTGGCCAGGATGATCTTGATCTCCTGACCTCGTGATCACCCGCCTTGGCCTCCCAAAGTACGGGGATTACAGGCATGAGCCACCGGCTAATTTTTGTATTTTTAGTAGAGACAGGGTTTCACCATGGTGGCCAGGCTGCTCTTGAACTCCTGACCTCAGATGATCTGCCCACCTCAGCCTCCCAAAGTGCTGGGATTACAGGTGTAAGTCAACGTGCTCGGCCTTTTTTTTTTTTTTTTTTGGAGACAGGGTCTCACTCTGGTTGCTCAGGCTGGAGTGCAGTGGCGTGATCTCAGCTCACTACAGCCTTGACCTCCTGGACTTGGGTGATTCCCCCACCTCAGCCTCCTGAGTAGCTGAGACTACAGGCATGTGCCACCATGCCTGGCTAATTTTTTTGTATTTTTAGTAGAGACGGGTTTTGCTATGTTGCCCAGGCTGGTCTTGAACTCCTGGACTCAAGCAATCTACCTGCCTTGGCCTGAGTGCTGGGATTACAGGCATGAGGCCTAATTTGAAACATTCTTCCTCTCTGTTCCTCGAAATCCACACAAAGTCCTGTCTGACCACCTGCAGAGGGTCAGTCTTCAAAGGCCAGTCAGGAATCCTGGGCTGAACGTGGAGTCTCAGGCAGGGCGGGCGGGAGCCAGGCACCACCATCGGCACAGCAGCCAATGAATGAGGTCTCGAGGCAATTGAGGATGAAGGGCACCTGCAAATGACAGGTGTTCACCGGTGTCTGGACCCCAGGAAGGGGATGTCAAGCTCCATCTGTGGAACCTCAGGAGCCTTGCTGGTGGGGTCCCCCCAGGCCCTCCTACAGCTGCTTGAAGGAAGAGGCTATGGGGGTGGAGGGCTGGTAAAGGGAGGCTGACTTACCCACACAGCAAGCGCTTGGTAGCCCTAAACACTGGGACCCCTCTGCCTTCTGCCAACCCCAGCAAGGTGCTCACAAAACTGGGCAGAGTAACATGGTGGGTCACAGCAGAACACACTTCTCTTTGTAGCTAGATTTTGTTTGTTTGTTTGTTTTTTGAGACTGAGTCTCACTCTGTTGCCCAGGCTAGAGTACCATGGTACGATCTCGGCTTACTGCAACCTCCACCTCCCAGGTTCAAGCAATTCTCCTGCCTCAGCCTCCTGAGTAGCTGGGATTATAGGTGCCCACAACCACCTCTGGCTAATTTTTGTATTTTTAGTGGAGACGGGATTTTGCCATGTTGGCCAGGCTGGTCCCGAACTCCTGACCTCAGGTGATCCATGCACCTTGGCCTCCCAGAGTGCTGGGATTACAGGCGTGAGTCACTGTGCTCAGCAATTACAGGCTTTTTGTACCACATAGTGAGCCCAGCATGCACAGAGAGGGGCTCAGATATAAGCCTGACCTGAATCCTTTATGGCTGGTTACCAGCTGTGTGACCTGGTCGCCAGCTCCTCAACCTCTCTGGGCCTCGCTGCCTAACCCACAGGATCCTGCAAAGGCTCAGCGAGCTGATGCACAGAAGGACCTGGTGCCCTGTCTGGCACACAACCAGGCGCAGTAAGCGGTAGCTGCCATTTTTGCCACTGGACTTACTAATTACCAAGGCTACGCCAAGTTCAAGTCTAAAAGCAAGAGCCACTAAAGGACTCCAGAGAAGGCAGCATGTCCTGCTTTCTCCCCTGGTCAATTCTGATGCCTCAAGACTGGCCCCCAACTTAGAACTGTTTTGTTTGTTTTGAGATGGAGTCTCACCCTGTTGCCCAGGCTGGAGTGCAGTGGTGTAATCTCGGTTTACTGCAACCTCCGCCTCCCGGGTTCAAGCGGTTCTCCTGCCTCTGCCTCCTGCGTAGCTGGGATTACAGGTGCCCGCCACCACGCCCAGTTAATTTTTGTATTTGTAGTAGAGATGGGATTTCCCCATGTTGGTCAGGCTGGAACTTAGAACTGTTAAATAGCACACAGAGGCCGGGCGCGGTGGCTCAAGCCTGTAATCCCAGCACTTTGGGAGGCCGAGGCGGGCGGATCACAAGGTCAGGAGATCGAGACCACAGTGAAACCCCGTCTCTACTAAAAATACAAAAAATTAGCCGGGCGCGGTGGCGGGCGCCTGTAGTCCCAGCTACTCAGGAGGCTGAGGCAGGAGAATGGCAGGAACCCGGGAGGCGGAGCTTGCAGTGAGCCGAGATCGCGCCACTGCACTCCAGCCTGGGCAACAGCGTGAGACTCTGTCTCAAAAAAAAACAAACAAACAATAAATAGCACACAGCGTCTCATCTGGAAAGAACCTTAAAGCCCCTCATTGTACAGACAGGGAAACCGAGGCCCAGAGAGTGACAGCGATGGTCTCAGTGTGCACCAGAGGTTTGTGGGCTTGGAGCCCAGACAGTCGCCTGGGCATTATTGGATTCCATGTGTGGCTGACCTTGAGGATGGACTTCATGTCATTGCCAAAGGGCAGCTAGGGGTAGGGGACCTAAGAGGCCACGTCCACCCATTCAGCAGTGTTGTTGTGGCTTCACTCTCAGTTGGGCATGGGGCAGGCAGCAGTGACAAGACACACACAGCCCTGCCCTCATGGGGTGGGGCTCCTGGATTGGCCCACATACAACTCATGTATGGGGGCTGAGACCCTGGGAGGGCTGGGCCAGGACCTGTCCCTTGGATCTGTCTCAGGGAGTCCATATCTCAGCCCTGGCTTGGGAAACCAGCAGGTGTCACCCTAATGAGCGGTGCTGGGATAGGCCAGATGGTGGGGAGCTCCCTGGCACCAGAGTGCAGAGGGGCTGCGGTGCCTGGCTTCTCCTCCCAGCTCATGGTCTGAGCGTCTCTGAGCTTGGCCCTGGGAGAGCCCGCTGCTTGGAGGCTCAACTATGAACCTGGTCAAATCATCCACCCCACACCAGGAGAAGCAAAGCCCCGGGTCACCTTCTCCCATCTGAAACATGAGCACATTGGACCTGGTGGTCTTTGAAGTGTCCCTCACAGCTTTGAAGGTTCTCAAATCCTGTAATAGATGGTATTTGGGGTGTCTGCCCAGCAGCCCCTTTCCTGAGGGTAGACCTCTGGAGCCATAGTGACATGATCCCACCCTCATTGGCCACAGCTGATTAGACTGTGCCAAACACCTGGCTCATGTGGGCCATTCAGATCCTCCCTCCCAGATTCGGGTGCTGTGACTCAGCCATCAGTCTGTTGGGCAGGTGAGCTGGGGGGAAGGTGAGATCCAGGCGGGGGCAGAGGCTCAGGGAAAGCTGTCTACAGAGACAGAAACTGCCCTGATAGCTGGGCTCCTGGAACTTTTCCTTTAGCCTCTCCCCACCGTTCATTCCCCATACTTGCAGACAAAGCACCTAAGTTACTTTGAGGCACCTCTCCAGCCACACCCCTGCCTACTGGGAGCAGCCTTGGCGAAACTGTCCAGCAAGCTACCCTGCTTACTTCCTGTCCGGTGTGGTCCTGTGACCCCTGCATAGCTTCTCCTGGGACTTATTTATTTATTTATTTTGAGATGGAGTCTCGCTTTGTCGCCCAGGCTGGAGTGCAGTGGTGGGATCTTGGCTCACTGCAACCTCTGCCTCCTGGGTTCAAGCGATTCTCGTGCCTCAGCCTCCCGAGTAGCTGGGATTACAGGCGTGCACCACCATGCCCGGCTAATTTTTGTGTTTTTAGTAGAGATGGGATTTCACCACGTTGGCCAGGCTGGTCTCAAACTCCCAACCTCAAGTGATCCACCCGCCTCGGCCTCCTAAAGTGTTGGGATTACAGGTGTGAGCCACTGTGCCTGGCCTCCTAGGATTGAATTTTGAGCAAACGGCTCCACAGAGGGAGGAGAACGGCCAGGGCTGATGGCTGCGTCCAGGGCTGATGGCTGCGTCCAGGGCTGATGGCTGTGTCCTGGGCTGATGGCTGTGTCCTGAACTGGCAGCCTGGAGATCCCGTGCTGCCCGTTCCTGCTGTGTCCACCTCAGATCCTGCAGATTCCCAGGCCCTGCCCCTCCTCCTCCCCTGAGCACTTCCACACGCATGTTGCCAATTCTGCTGCCACCTTTGGTCTCTGTTGCAGGCCACCCTAGAGCCCGGGTGGTTGGAAAGAGGAACCAGCTCCCTCCCAGTGGCTGTCGTCACTGTGGGTGCCCTGGCTGGCTCTCCTGCCTTTCTGTAAGGTCCCCTTTTTGCTTCACTGGCTTGGGAGCTTCTAGCCTTGCAAACAAAGATTCCCTGACCTTCCTTCAGACACAGATGAAAGCCGTGAGTGAGAAAATGGCAGGCACTGGGGAACGCAGCCAGCTCCCCTGGCCCCCAGGAGAGGCTGTACAGTTCAGCCCACCATTGCCCCATACTGGGATACCAGGAGGCCATGGCCAGCTGCCCAGAGTGAGAAAAGCGTCACTTGGATCCTCACCAAAGCCTCGATACTCACTGGGGAAGGTGAAGTTCAGAGAGGGCACGTCTTCCCCAGGCAGCAAGAGGCTTCGAGGACCGGAACACACTGCCTGATGGCCTGATGGCTCCCTGGAAAGAGAGCGAACAGGTCCCTTCTCACATGCAAGGCACCTAAGAAAACCGAGGAGGGGCTGGGCACGGTGGCTCACGCCTGTAATCCCAACACGTTGGGAGGCTGAAGTGGGCAAATCACCTGAGGTCAGGAGTTCAAGTCCAGCCTGGCCAACATGGCAAAACCCTGTCTCTACTAAAAATACAAAAATTAGCCAGGCATGGTGGTGCACCTCTGTAATCCCAGCTACTCCAGAGGGGCCATGCCGGGCGCAGAGGGTCGAGGGCTGTGGTCAGCCTGCTGCAGCAGGAGGACACGAGCCAGGCTTGTCCAGGGGCCTTCTGCATCCTCTTCTGGAATAAGGACCCGGGAGGTACCTGTTTCATGCCCAGGAGGTCATGATAGCGCCTATCAGCGTTAAATGCCATCTGGTCCTCACCTGGCAAGGAGCCCCATCCCCTGGTTCACTGGCTTAGGGGTGCCCCCAGGTCAGGGTTTCCCCAGCGTGGGGTGGGCACCCCTGGTGACCTAGGAGACAGTGACATCAGGGATCACATAGCCTCATACCACACAAGTTTGCACCATTGTACTCCAGCCTGGTGACAGAACAAGACACTGTCTAAAAAAAGAAAGAAAAAAGAAAGAAAGAAGGAAGGAAGGAAGGAAGGAAGGAAGGAAGGAAAAGAAAGAAAGAAAGAGAGGGAGGGAGGGAGAGACAGAGAGAGAGAGACAGAGAAAGAAAGAAAGAAAGAAAGAAAGAAGGAAAGAAAGAAAGAAAGAAAGAAAGAAAGAAAGAAAGAAAGAAAGAAAGAAAGAAAGAAAGAAAGAAAGAAAGAAAGAAAGAAAGAACTGAGGAGGGAGGCCTTTGTCCCCACCCAGGTGGGCTTTGCATCTGTCTCTCAACAAGCAGGCTGCGTGTTCATTCACAAATGCACTCGGCTCAGTGGCTCCATGTAATGACTGCTTCTCCCATGCAGGAGAGGCCAGCTTCAAGGTCCACAAACAGCCTGTGAGGCAGCCGGCACCCGGGACACCTCCATCCCCACTTCCCACGGAGGAAACTGAGGCTCAGAGGCCACATGCCCGGCCCCAGCCCCCACAGCCGGGACTATAGCACTCAGACTGCTGGTGTGGGGACCTTTCCACAGGAAGTTTAGTGACATGATTATCTTTCTTTTTTTCTTTGTCAATAATAAGTATTATAATAATATTGCTAAAACAAATATATTATTGTCAGTAATAATAATAGCCAGGTTTTACTGAACAGTGCTAAGCATTCTACACACATCAGTTAATTCTCATAACAACCCTGAGGGGAGGTGGTATTTTTTATTATCCCCACTTTCCAGATGAGAAAACTGAGGCTTAAGGAGTTTAAGCGACTTACCTAAGACCACACAACCTGTAAGTGCAGTCCGGCTCCAGGGCCTGCGCTAACTAACCAGTGTTCCACCCTGTTTTTCTCTTGCACAGGAAAAAAAAAAAAAAAAAAACAAGGACTGGCCAGGGGGCCCAGTAAGAGTGTGACCACCGTGGTAGACAGCTCTGATGTGCAGGGATGCCCATCTCCTGGTCCTGTCTGAATACAGCCTTGCAAATTGCCATTTGGCCTGAGTGGGGAGTGATGTACTCCAGGTGAAGTCAGCCTGCCACTGGGCAGGGGAGGTGGGAGAGACTGTAGAATTCTTCCTAAGGGAGCACAGAGATACCTGTGCCCCAGCGGACTCCTCCTCCCCAGTGACTATGATTGACAGCATAAGGGATCAAGCCTCTCCCTCCAGCTGAGTCTGTCCTGCCTCCCATTCCTCCCGACATAATGGTCCAGCAGCCGCTATCCATGGGCTGGAGTTGGCAAGCCTGCTGAAGAGGATGGTGGGGTCAAGTGAGAACCAGCTCAGCTGGAGCCAGTGCGTGGTAACTGAGCTCCTGCTATGGGCTGGCCACCTGCTGATGTGACGTCAGATGCTGAAGGAGCTGGCGGCTGGGTGGGCTGCCTCCAGCACTGTCCATCCTGTGAATTTCAGCACTGTATTAGTCTGTTCTTGTGCTGCTGATAAAGACATACCCGAGACTGGGTAATTTATAAAGGAAAGAGGTATAATGGATTCACAGTTTCACGTGGCTGGGGAGGCCTCACAATCATGGTAGACAGCGAAAGGCACGTTTTACACGGTGTCAGGGAAGAGAGAATGAGCTAAGCGAAAAGGGAAACCCCTTATAAAAACATCAGATCTCGTGAGACTTACTACCACAGGAACAGTATGGGGGGAACCACCTCCATGATTAAATTATCTCCCACCGGGTCCCTCCCACAACACATGGGAATTGTGGGAACTACAATTCAAGGTGAGATTTGGGTGGGGACACAGCCAAACCATATCAGGTACATTCCATAGCACCTACTCGGGAGGCTGAGTGTTTGACTCCCTTCACCTGAGCCTCCCGCCAGGGTTTAATGTCGCTCCACTCACCTGCAGGAAATACGCTCCTCACTCCACAATGTCTTCTCCCAGGGGAGCAGGGACTCATACAACAACGGGCTCCTCATGGTTCTTCTTATTTTTTTAGAGTTGGGATCTCTGTCACCCAGGCTGGAGTGCAGCGGTGTGATCGCGGCTCACAGCAGCCTCTTTGAACTCCCAAGGTCAAGCAACCCTCCTGCCTCAGCCTCCTGAATAGCTGGGACTACAGGCACACCACCAAACCCGGCTAATTGTTTTTTTTTGAGACAGAGTCTCTCTCTGTCACCCAGGCTGGAGTGCAGTGGCACGATCTCAGCTCACTGCCAGCTCTGCCTCCCGGGTTCACACCATTCTCCTGCCTCAGCCTCCCGAGTAGCTGGAACTACAGGTGCCCACCACTACGCCCAGCTAATTTTTTTTTGTATTTTTAGTAGAGATGGGGTTTCACTGTGTTAGCCAGGATGGTCTCGATCTCCTGACCTTGTGATCTGCCTGTCTCGGCCTCCCAAAGTGCTGGGATTACAGGCGTGAGCCACCATGCCCAGCCAAAACCTGGCTAATTTTTAAAAACTATTGAGAGATAAGGTCTTGTGCTGTGGCCCAGGCTGGAGGCCAGTGGTGCAATCATGGCTTATGATTCTTTGGCCTTAAACTTCTGGCCTCAGTGATCCTCCTGACTCAGCCTCCTGAGTCACTGGGATGATAGGTGTGAGCCACTGAGCCTGGCTCTCCTCATGGTTATTTATTCCATAGGATGTTGGGGTTCTTCGGTATGCTAAAAGGAGTTTTAAAAGAATGTCCTACCCAAGTAAGTGTGGAAAATACTTCATTAAATAATACAGATTTCTTTCCTGCAGGACTTCTCAGAGCATTTACTATGCTAATGTGCATTGTGACTGGTCAAGAGGGTGCTTATAGTATGGGATGGTCCCTAAAAACATTTGACAAGGGAATTTGTGGAAACTTGAATGTATACCACAGAAACTGGTTTTTCTTCGGAAGATACTGGATTATATACTTTTGACAATCTTTCTTTTAAATTTGGAGAACAAAATATGATCTAAAACAACTTAATTATTAATAAAATACAGTGTTGGCCAGGTGCAGTGGCTCATGCCTGTCATCCCAGCACTTTGGGAGGCTGAGTTGGGTGGATTGCTTGAGTTTAGGTCAAGACGAGCCTGGGCAACATAGTGAGACCCTGACTCTTAAAAAACAAAATAAAGGCCAGGCACGGTGGCTCACACCTGTAATCCCAGCACTTTGGGAGGCCAAGGTGGGCAGATCACGAGGTCAGGAGATAGAGACCATTCTGGCTAACACGGTGAAACCCCGTCTCTACTAAAAATACAAAAAAATTATCCAGGCGTGGTGGTGGGCGCCTGTAGTCCCAGCTGCTAGGGAGGCTGAGGCAGGAGAATGGCCAGAACCTGGGAGGCGGAGCTTGCAGTGAGCCGAGATCACGCCACTGCACTCCAGCCTGGGCGACAGAGCCAGACTCCATCTCAAAAAAAAAAAAAAAAGAAGTATGATGTGACAAACACGGTGGCAGGTGTCTGTAAATCCCATCTACTCGGGAGGCTGAGACAGGAAGATTGCTTGAGCCTAGGAGTTTGAGACCATCCTGGACAACATAGAGAGACCCTGCCTCAATTTTAAAAAAGGACAGAAAGGCTGGACGAGGTGGCTCATGCCTGTAATCCTAACACATTGGGAGGCCAAGGTGGGAGGATTGCTTGAGCCTAGGAGTTTGAGACCAGCCTGGATAAGATGGCGAAACCCCATCTCTACTAAAAATACAAAAAATTAGCCGGGCAGGGTGGCATGTGTCTGTAGTCCCAGTTACTCAGGAGGCTGAGGCGGGAGAATCACTTGAGCCTGGGAAGTCAAGGCTGCAGTGAACTGTGATTGTACTGCACCATAGCCTGGGCAACAAGAGTGAGATCATATCTCAAAAAAAAAAAAAAAAAAAAAAAAAAAAAGAAAGAGGAAAGAAACATAATCTAAGCACATCTGAAGTTTTTCAACTCGGTCACCCGGGCAGGAGTGTAGTGGTGCATTCTGGCTCACTGCAGCCTCCATCTCCCAGGTTCAAGTGATTTTCATGACTCAGCCTCCCGAGTAGCTGGGATTGTAGGCGTGAGCCACTGAGCCTGGCCGTTTTTTATTTGTTTGTTCGTTTGTTTTTGTTTTCTGAGATGGAGCTTCGCTCCTTTGGCCCAGGCTGGAGTGAATGGCGCGATCTCGGCTCACTGCAACCTCCGCCTCCTGGGTTCAAGCGATTCTCCTGCCTTAGCCTCCTGAGTAGCTGGGATTACAGGCTCGCGCCACCACACCTGGCTAATTTTGTATTTTTTTGTAGAGAAGGGATTTCACCATGTTGGCCAGGCTGGTCTCAAACTCCTGACCTCAGGTGATCTACCTGCCTTGGCCTCCCAAAGTGTTAGGATTACAGGCATAAGCCACTGTGCCTGGTATTTTTTTTTTTTAATTCTTTTTTTTTTGAGACAGGGTTTCACTCTGTCACCCAGACTGGAGTGCAGTGGTGAGATCTTGGCTCACTGCAACCTCTGCCTCCCAGGCTCAAGCCATTCTTCTGCCTCAGCCTCCTGAGTACCTGGGATTACAGGCATGTGCCACTACCACCTGGCTAATATTTTGTAGTTTTAGTAGGGATGGGGTTTCTCCATGTTGGCCAGGCTGGTCTTGAACTCCTGACCTCAGGTTGATCCACCCGCCTCAGCCTCCCAAAGTGCACATCTGAAACTTTAAACTTCCTAGTTGGCACATTAACAAAACATTTTAAAAGGTGAAATTAATTTTAATACTATATATTTAGCCCATTACATCTGAAACATTTATCAATTCAATATATAATGAAAATAAAAATATGTTAATTAGGTGGTTTATATTCTTTTCCTTGTACGTGAACCTTTGGAATCGGTGTGTATTCTGTGCTCATGGAGCATCTCAATTTGGACTGCCCACATTTCAGGTACCCAGTGGCCACATGTAGCTGGGGGGCCTCCCTGTTGGACATCACAGGTCTTCTAGGCGTTTGCTGTGATAGGGGAGTAGACATCTGTGAGGGTTTGGATGCCATGGTTTGGTTTGTTAGAGGAACAGAGATGAGGCAGGCAGGGCCTCGTAAGCCTTGTAGAGGCTTTCCCCTGAGAGCAAAGAGAAACTTCGCTGGGGGGATGGATGTGGAAGACTCATACTAGGAAGTCTCACTCTGGCTGTGATATGGGGATTTGAGAAGGAGCAAGAAAGATGCTGTGGAAATCGCTTTGATGGCTTGGAGAGAGAGTGGTGGTGGGATACCACTGACTGTGGTGGAGGTGCAGAAAATTGTCCAGCCTTAAGGGCTTTTTTTTTTTTTTTTTTTGAGGTTGAGTTTCCCTCTTGTTGCCAAGGTTGGAGTGCAATGGCCCGATCTCGGCTCACCGCAACCTCTGCTTCCTGGGTTCAAGTGATTCTCCTGCCTCAGCCTCCTGAGTAGCTGGGATTAGAGGCATGTGCCACCACACCCGGCTAATTTTTGTATTTCTAGTAGAGACGGGGTTTCTCCATGTTGGTCAGGCTGGTCTCAAACTCCTGACCTCAGATGATCCGCCCACCTTGGCCTCCCAAAGTGTTGGGATTACAGGCGTGAGCCACTGTGCTCAGCCTCATCTGTGAGCCTCATCTGTGAGCCACCGTGCTCAGCCTCTCAACTTGGGAGGTTGAGGCAAGAGAATCACTTGAACCCTGGAGGCTGAGGTTGCAGTGAGCCGAGATCGCGCCATTGCACTCCAGCCTGGGCAACAGAGTGAGACTCCATCTCAAAGCAAAAACAAATAAATACAATAAAATACAGATGAGATTCTGAAATTAGTGGTGATGGTTACACAACATAGCAAATATACTAAAATGGCTGAATTGTGTGCTAATTTAAAATGATGAAATTTATGTGAATTATATCACAAGAAAAAAGTGCAAGGAAAAAATGCAGATGAGAGAAAAAATAAAAGAGACATGTAATCTACCTATACTAACAACTGATAGAACCCCCTGGCAGTCTGTCCTTCAGACGACTTCCTACACGGGGGCAGTTATTTTCATTATTCTATACACAGTGGTTTATAACCTGGGTTTTTAAAATTATTTACTTTTATTTATTTATTTATTTTGATACAGAGTCTCACTCTGTTGCCCCAGCTAGAATGCAGGTGCAATCTTGGCTTACTGCAACCTCTGCCTTCCGGGTTCAAGCGATTCTCATGTCTCAGCCTCCCGAGTAGCTGGGACTACAGGCAGTGCACCACCACGCCCGGCTAATTTTTGTATTTCTAGTACAGACGGCGTTTCACCACGTTGACCAGGCTGGTCTCGAACTCCTGACCTCAGGTGATCTGCCCACCTCGGCCTCCCAAAGTGCTGGGATTACAGGCGTGAGTCACCGCACCTGGCCCGGTTTTGTTTTTTTGAACACAGACCTCAACATCCTCCTTGGGTGTTTCACAGACATCTCAGGTCCATCTCTGAGATCATCACCCCCTCTTTGAACCTGGTCCTCCTCTGGTGACCCCATTTTGAGAAATGCATCTGTCCCTCAGGTGCTCCTGGACACCACCAGGGGGCCACCCTGATGCCCCTCTCTCCTGTGGGGCTTCTCTCCCCAACCCAGAGATCCATGGTCATGCCTTCCTCTCTTGTCCCTCCAACCCACATCTAATCAATGGCCACTCAATTTCCCAGGTCCTCAATGGCGCGTCTCTGCCTTTACCCTGCCTGCTCCAATCTGCACAGCAGCCAGAAGGATCCCTTAACCTGTGAATTGGCCATGACACCCCAACTGGAAGATGGGCTGCACATTTTTCATTTGGTTATCATTATTATTATTTTTTGAGATGGAGTTTCACTCTCGTTCTCCAGGCTGGAGTGCAGTGGTGCGATCTTGGCTCACCGCAACCTCCACCTCCCAGGTTAAGCAATTCTCCTGCCTCAGCCTCCCGAGTAGCTGGGATTACAGGCACGTGCCACCGTGCCCGGCTAATTTTTGTATTTTTAGTAAAGACAGGGTTTCACCATGTTGGCCAGGCTGGTCTCGATCTCCCGACCTCAGGTGATCTGCCCGTCTCGGCCTCCAAAAGTGCTGGGATTACAGGCATGAGCCACTGTGCCCAGCCTGGGCTGCATGTTTTTTTCACTTAAACATCAAAGTCCCGTAGCAGAAAGACCTGGAACCTCTGCTTCTTGGATTGTGACCAGGGCATCAGAGAGCCGATCTGAGTCCTTCATCTGGTGGCTCAGGCTCAGCATTTTCAGCTGATGTGGGCAGGGACCTTTTCAGCTGAAAACCAGATCAGGAAGAGGGACGGCTGGTCCCAAGGCCCAGCACTTTCCTACATGCTGTCCCCGCACCACAGGGGTCCGAAACACTCCCCCCACCCTTCCCCAAGCAGTTCCCATGCTTCTCCCTCCTTCCTAAAACACATTCTTCCCCGGCTTCCAGGACTACCTCCTGGTGGTCTTCCTACCTCCCTGCCGACACCCCTGCTGTCTCCCTGACCTGACCTTCTCAGCCTACACTCCCTCCCTCGGTGACCTCATACTGTCTCAAGACTTTAAAGGGCATCTCTGCCAGGATGGCTCCCAATGCCTACCTGCAGCCTGGACCTGTCCCTGAACTCCAGACGCCTGTGCCACCTGCTTTCTCCCGTCACCACTTGGACATCTAGTAAGCATTTCACACTTCACCTGTCTGCAGTAAGATTCCAGCTCTTCCTGTCCAAACCTATCTACTCCCCATCTTAGCAAATAGAAACCCCACTCTTCCATATGCTCAGCTCAGAAACCCCGGCCTTGTCCTTGAGTCTCCTCTGTCCGTCTCACACCTTCCAGCCCCAAATCTCTCTCCTGCCTCTAAGCATACTCCATCCACTCCTGCTTTCCCCTGAAGCCCCTGCCCAGGCTGAGCCCCGGGCCCCGGGAAGTCTTCAGATGGGGATGGACTTGCTGGTCTGGAGGAGCCCATTCTGCAGAGGAGGTGGGATGGGCCCCAGCTGAAGGGATCTGGTGTAGACTTGGGGGCAGAATGTCTCCCAACCTTGAGGACCAACTCAGAGTAGACAGCAGTGAGGGAATCCTGCTCTCACTACCCTCGAAATGTCACCAAGTCTAGCCAGTTCTCTCCATGTCCTCCACGGCCACACTACACCTGGCCACCACCACTTCCTGGCTGATGATACAGTGACCTCTGGCAGGCCCTCATTCCTACCCGTCTGTGCCTGGAGCAGCCCAGGGACTGGCTAAGCACATCAGGTCCCTTGAATTGGGATTCTGACCTCACCTCCCCACTCTGCGCCTTGCCCTTTAAAACCCGCCTTACTGCACCCCTGCAAGGCCACACACAAGGCTGCACATGGGCCCGCTGGGCTCCACCTGGGCTCTGCCACAGGGCCCGGGCGATGCTCCTCTCCACTCTCAATGAGGCTCCTTCTCCAACAAAAACCACATACCTCCTGCCCTCAGCCCTTCCCATTTTCCTCCCTGCCTCATTTTTCTTCTTTCACCTGTGAGATACATTCTACTCATGCAGCGTATTTATGGTTTTTCTTTTTCTTTTTTTTTTTCCTGCATTCAGGCTGGAATACAATGGTGCGATCTCAGGTCACCACAATCCCTGTCTCCCAGGTTCAAGTGATTCTCCTGCCTCAGCCTCCCAAGTAGCTGGGACTACACAGGCCCACCACCACGCCCAGCTAATTTTTGTATTTTCAATAGAGATGGGGTTTCACTACGTTGGCCAGGGTGGTCTTGAACTCCTGACCTCATGATCTGCCCACCTTGGCCTCCCAAAGTGCTGGGATTACAGGCATAAGCCTCTGCACCCCTGTGTTTCTGGTTTCTATGCTGCATTTATGCATATTGTTTATTGATTATACCACTCTCCCCTCACTAAAGTGTAAGGTCCCCGATGACAGGGATCTGGTGTATGTCCCCAGGGCCCTGGCACATAGTAGGTGCTTAGTAAACATGTCCCAAATGATGGGATGAGTCTATGAAGTCCCTGAGTTCCCTGGCAGGTGTTCCCATGTATGTTCCCCCACCCTCTCCATTCCTTGCACGGTGTTTGTTGCCAGCGTGATTTTGTGATCACTGTGCAGCAGGTCGGATCAGATCCGTAAGCTCCCGTGTTGGTCTCAGTGTCCAGCACGGCACCTGACACAGGGGCAGTGAGCAAGAAATACTCACAGGATGAGCACCCAGGTTTCTTTTGTGTGCGTGTGTGAATGCGTGTGTGTGTGAGTGTGTGTGTGTGTTGAGACAGGGTCTCATCACCTAGGGTGGAGTGCAATGGTGCAAACAGGGCTTCCTTCAGCCTCCACCTCCTAGGCTCAAGCAATCCTCCTGCCTCAGCCTCCCGAGTAGCTGAGACTACAGGCATGTGCCACCATGCACAGTTAATTTTTTTTTTTTTTTTTTTTTTTTGTATTTTTTGTAGGAATGGGGTTTTGCCATGTTGTCCAGGCTGGTCTTGAACTCCTGAGCTCGAACCATCCACCTGCCTTGTCCTCCCAAAGTGCTGCGATTACAGGTATAAGCCACCATGCCTGGCCCTTCCTTCCTTCCTTTTTTCTGTTCTCTTTTCTCAGGTGTGTGTGTGTGACAGAGAGAGAGTCAGGGTCTCTCTCTGTCACCCAGGCTGGAATGCAGTGGCACAATGATGCTCACTGCAGCCTGGACCTGCTGGGTTCAAGCGATCCTTCCACCTCAGCCACCCGAGTAACAGGGACTTAGGTATGTGTCACCAAGCCCAGCTAACATTTAACATTTTTTGTAGAGATGAGGTCTCCCTATGTTACCCAGGCTGGTCTTGAACTCCTGAGCTCAAGTAATCCTTCCACCTCAGCCTCTCAAAGTGCTGGGATTACCGGCATGAGCCACTGCACCCAGCCTGAGCACCTGGGTTTCTGTAGGGCTTTAACTACTACCGCTGTCATCCAGCCAGGCCCTGGTCCCTGCGCTGGCTCTCCCTCCTCCCAAGCAGGATGCTCAGCACAGTCTGGTCAACTCTGAGCCGCCCACTATGGGCCCCTCACTGCTGTCCACTCTGAATTGGTCCTCAAGGTTGGGACATTCTGCTCCCAAGTCTACACAAGTTCCCTGCAACTGTGCCCACCTCCTCTGCAGAATGAGCTCCCCAAGCCAGCAAGTCCATCCTCATCTGAAGACTTCCTGGGGCCCGGGGCTCAGCCTGGGCAGGGGCTTCAGGAGAAAGCAGGAGTGGATGGAGTATGCTTAGAGGCAAGAGAGAGATTTGGGAGCTGGAAGGCACTCGGCCCTGCTCAGGGTTCCTCTGAGCTTTCTGGGCCCTCCGAGGTTAGAACACTGTGGAAAGAAAGAAGAAAAAGAGACCCCACTCCTGCCTCATCCCTGCTGGCCCCGGGGGGAGGGCTGCCTCATCCTCCCTGCTCTTTCCTCTACCCCAGGGCCCCAGCACCGCGTGTCATTCCTTCCTCCATCCTTCACTCATTCACAGAGATTTGCTGGGTAACTACCACACCTCAGGCGGTCTTGTAGGTTATGGAGACGCCTCTGCCCTCTGGGAGGGTGTTCTCCCATGGAAGAGACAAACAGGAGGCAGAAAACATAGGTGACGTTTGTGACGGATGCGAAGGAGAGAAACTAAAGCTGGAAAGGAGGATGGGAGAGGTCTCAAGAGGTGGTGATACGTTGGATGAGGTGGCCCGGGAAGGCCGTGCTGGACTTACCCTCTGGACCACCCCCCAACGCTAACCCACGGGCCTCTGTCCATTCAGGTGGAGCCTGTCACTCCAGCCTTGGCTCAGAGAAACAGCTCCGAGCAGCTCTGACCTGTCACTCCAGCAGCTCTGACCCATCACTCTGCTGAAGTCCCTTCATGGGCGCTGGTGGGCAGGGGCCCAGCTCCTCGGCGAGGGGCCTTTCCGGGCCTGCCCCGTGGGCCCTGCCCTTCTCCCAGGTCCCCTGTGCCCGCATTGGTGCGCAAGCCCATAAGCCGGGGAGCTGTCCCTCGGGCGTGCAGGCCTCCCCGCCTCTCCAGGTTGCCTGGGCCAGAACGCTTCTCCATCCCCCCTCCCTTCCTGACCCTGGGCTTGGAGGTCACCTGCCCCAGGCCGAGAGTAGGTGCCCCCACCGCTACCTGCGGCACCCTGCACAGCCCTGCCCGCCCTGCGAGAGCTGAGGCGCTCCTGTCCCGTGGGCCGCCGTGTCCTCGGCACCCCATGAATCCGTGTGGAATGAATGAATGTCTCCGGGCCGGGACTTGGCCTCATCCACATCCAATCTTCCGGGCCCTCCCCGCCGCGGCGGGGGCCGGAGCGCCAGGGCTGGATTCGGGGAGGGGGTGGCTGCCCCTCCCTGGGGCCGCGTTGAGCTGAGGGGACGCCCCTCCGGCGGGCTGGCGGGGCCGGGGTCCCGCTGGCGGAGGCCGCGGCCAGGTGGGTGCGGGGCGGGAGGTGGCGCCGGGCGCTGAGTGGCGGCTCCGGGTCCACCCCTGGCGCGCGGGTGCGGGCGGGAGGCGGGAGGCGGGAGGCGGGGAGCGCAGGGGCGGCGGCTGGCGGGAGGCAGCAGCGAGCATGTGCCGCGGAGCCCAGTAACCAGGGACGACCGCGGCCACACCGCGCCGGCGCCGGCGCCCAGCCCAGGCAGCCCCGCGCCGCGGCGCCCGGACCGCCCGGGCCTGCCCAGCGGCCGCCCCACGCCCCGAGCGCCCCGGCGCCGACAGCCGCGCAGCGCAGCGCGGGCGCCGCAGACAAAGGCGCGGCCCCGGCCCGGCCCGCCCGGCCCAGCCGCTCCCGCTGGGCGCCCCAACCGGGTCCGGCCCGGGGGGGCGGGGGCCGCGGCCGCCGAGGATGGGGAAATCCAACAGCAAGTTGAAGCCCGAAGTTGTGGAGGAGCTGACCAGGAAGACCTACTGTGAGTGCTCCGGGTCCCTGGCCCGTGCCCCGCGCCTCCCGGTCACCCCCACGCCCGCCGCCCCCGCCCCCCGGACCCGCGCGCTACCCGCTCCGCGCCGCCGCCTCCGCTCGGTCCTCCCAGCCCGGCCTCCGCCGTGGGCCTCTCGGAGGCTCCCGGGCCGCGCCCCTGCCCCCCGCCCGGCCCCATTGTTCTGGCACCCCCAGCCCGGGGAGTGCGCGCCGGTCGGCGTGCGCGGCGCCACCCCCAGGTCCGGAGGGGCAACCCCAGCCTCCTGGCGGCCCCCTCTCCGCAGAGCTGTCCCAACAGGCAGGGGCTGTTGTGAGGGCGGGGCGGTGGTCCCGGGAGGGGGCGCCCGGCTGCGCGGAGCCGACTGGCACTAGTGCGCGGGGCTGGTGATTCATGCATCACGATGCCGCCGCCGCTGCTGCTGCGAGATTGGCCTGTCGCCCCCTCCCTGGCCCCGTTCGTGTGTGGGGGGTGGCGAGACTTGGCACAGCGCCTGTCGCGCGGTGACGGCGGCGAAGGGTCCCCGGCACCCTGTGGGTTGCAGCACTTACAGGCTGGATTCTCCCTGGCTCCATCTCTGTCTGCCAGACCGGGAAATGGGTTTCTACAGCCCGGGCGATCTGGGCCGTGTGTGATCATTAGCTGTCGCGGGCTGCCCGGAGGAGGAGGGCCTGTCCTTTCTGGACGTCTCCAGATCAGTCTCAGTGTGTCTCCCTCCACTTGCCCAACTTCACAACTCTGCAGTCCCCTTGCAGCCCCAATTTCTCCATATCAGGCTTCCCCCTTCCCTGCAGCATCTCCGGAGGTGCCCTGGCATACCAGGGGTTAATGGCAATGGGTCCAGACCACCCAGGGGATGCTGAGAGGGAAGGCTTCCGCATCGGGGCCTGGAAGGACCTCTGCCTGGGTGTTTGACTTGGAAGGGGACAGTGGCTCTGGGCTTGGGTTGGAATTCAGAACCCATCCCCGGGCAGCTGCGTGGGCCCAGGCCCTCTGCACCACCCCTGGAGGCAGCAGCTTGACGGCCAGCCCCATGTGTTGATGGAGGCTGGGGAGGCAGCTCCTGGTGGTGCATTGCACAACCTCTGCTCCCCGCTTCCCCCCAACTCCATCGGTCTTCTGGGCACGTTTGCAGGTCTGTCCAAGCCCACGCTTCAGCTCCATGCCCCTCACCCCTCGTGCTTGGAACAAAGGGGGCTTTCCAGAACTGGTGCTAGTCTGCTGCGAGGTGCTGGCCCTTCTCCTGTGGAATGCTGCAGCATGGAGCTCACATCCCAGGAGCTGCTACCTGGAAGGGGTGAAGCCCCTGGGCACAGGGGCTGCTGTCACCCTCTCTCCAAGGTGGGCAGGTGGGTGGCCCATTCCAGTCTGGCTGCTGTTTTGTGATATTCGCTGGGGCCTCCTTCAAGCTAAGTCCAGATGTGGCCCACAGCTGCCAGCAGGTGGACTTCCTGGGTCCCTGTGCCGGGGGAGAGTGAGGACACAGTGGGTTTCATCGGGAGTGGTGGGCATGGGCTGCATGGGATGCCTCCATCATGGTGGGACAGGGGAGTGAAGCCAGGTTTCCTGCTCATGGAGCATGTCACTTGCCAAGCTCTTGGCATCGTTAGCACCTCGACTCCGCCACAACTGCTCTACCAGGCTGGGTGCTGCTGCGATCTCTATTTACAGATGGGGAAACTAAGGCTCAGAGGGGCAAAGTGGCATTCCCATGATCCCACAGCTAGTGACCAGACAGTGCCAGGACTCAAATTCCGGTCTGTCCTGCTCCAAGGCTAGTGAGAGACCTCAGAGCTCATGCCAAGAGCTCTTCTGGGCCAGGCACAGTGGCTCACGCCTGTAATCCCAGCACTTTGGGAGGCTGAGGCGAGTGGACCAGCCTGAACAACAAGGGGAAACCCCTGACTCTACTAAAAATACACAATTAGCTGGGCATGGTGGCGCATGCCTGTAATCCCAGCTACTCGGGAGGCTGAGGCAGGAGAATCACTTGAACCCGGGAGGCGGAGGTTGTGGTGAGGCGAGATTGCTCCAAGAGGGAACCTCCATCTCCAAAAAAAAAAAAAAAAAAAAAGCTCTTCTGGATGTGTCTTTTTCTGGCTTTTGTTAGAAGCCCATGATGGTGGATTCTAAATGAGAAGGGCCTGGGGTGATCATTCTGTCCGGCCCCCTCCTCTGGGCAGATCTGTCAACTTTGAGAGAAGTTGAGTCAACAAAGCTTTGTTAGGAACTGGCCCTTGCGGTGCTAGGCTGGGCTATTTTTAAAGGCCTTCGGAGACGTGGAACAGTTTTGGGCAGGGAGAGAGTTGGCCTGGGGACTTTTCCTCTGTAGAAGCCCTTATTAGGGGTGGGCTGTTGGAGGTGGCGGTGGGTTCGTTGGCCTCCGGTCTGCCTCCTGCGCTGACGTCAGCTCCCTGGTGCAGGCCCTTGTGTGTGGAGCTCACAGCTGTGTTCTCCCCGTGTGTTGGGCTTTAGTAGGTCCACAGAATGAAAAGTCTCCCAACACAGCAAGCAGAGAAAGCCTCCAGCTTGTTCTCCGGCCCCAGATGGGCTTCCTTCTAATGGGGAGTGGAGCCATCTGCTCTTTGTTCTGGGGGATTCTGTGTATGAGGTCAAGAGAAGCGCCCCAGGAAGGACTCTCAAATGTCAGAATTTCCTGGTTGATTAATAAACATGAAGGTACCTGGGCTGTCCTCCCAGATTTCCGATTCTTTGGGTCTGGCTGGGGCCCAGGAATTTGCATCCTTGATGTGTGTTTGTGTTGCAAACTGTGGTCCTGGGGAGCCCCGATTGAAGACCACAGTTCTGGTGTATGCTGGGGGTCCTAGCCCACCTCGTGCATAGCTGGCCACAGTGCCGGGGGGCCTAGAGGGGAGCCATGGGTCCACGTCCGAGTCGGTGCTCAGCGGTGTCCTTGGTGGGCGTCTCTGACTCTGTCTGTGGTGGTCTGTGTGTGTGAGGAAGCAGGAGTGTCTAAAGGCCCCAACAGTGTGGCCCTCACTGGACACACTGGGATTCCACCTGGCTCAAATCGTAACCCAAACCCTAACCCAATCCTCAGCCTTCCACCAGCAATAGGTTAGGGAGAGGTGGACGGGGGTCACCCTGCAGCCAAGACAGACAGTGGCAGTCAGCATTGTGGGCGGCCCACTTCCTCTGAGGTCTGGCCCACTCTCTTCCAATCTGCTGATGAGGCTGTTGGCATCCCTGTGTGTCCTGGCTGTGGGATGGGCCGGTCCCCTCACCTACCTGAGCCTCAGTTTCCTCATCTGCAAAATAGATGTGCTCATGGTACCTGAACTGAGAGGATGTGAGAAGTCAACGGGGTCATGTGCAGCGTGGGACCTGATATGTGGCGTGGGGTATGTGGTCAGTAAATGCCAGTAAATGCCAGTGATCGTATTAATGCTTATTTGTTGTTGTTTTGGAGACAGGGTCTGGCTGTGTTGACCTGACTGGAGTGCAATGGTGCAATCATGGCTCACTTAAACCTTGACCTCCTGGGCCCAAGCAATCCTCCTGCCTCAGTCTCCCCAGTAGCTGGGACCACGGCCATGATATTTATACCACACCTGGCTAATTAAAAATTTTCTTTTTGTAGAGTTAGGGTCTTGCCCTGTTGCCTGGGCTGGCTCAAACTCTTGGCCTCAAGCAATCCTCCTGCCTTGGCCAGCCAAAGTTCTGAGATCACAGGCCTGAGCCTCTGCACCCGGCCTTAATATATATCATTTTGACCGTACAATACAGCTTCCTTTTGAACTGGGCTTATGGGCTTATTTTGTGGGCAAATTTCTTCTCTCCACAGAGAAATCTTCCTACGACCCTGTTTTTTGTGCCTGGCACGCAGAAGATGACATCTAGGACTGCTGGGCCCGAATCCCAGCAGGGGCCTGCTCTTACATGTAGCGGCCTCCCCAGCCCCACTTGTGAATTGTGAAGCCGCCCTGGCCTGTTGATTTAGTGCTCACTGTGTGCCAGGCGTGGAGGCAGAGGAGTGGACGAGAGACATAGAATCCCTGGCCTCAGGAGGAAAGCAGCTGGGTTATCTGAAAACTCGGGCGTGGGGGTGTAAGCCATTTGTGGTGGTCTGAGCTGCATCCCCTTAAAGACTTCTAAGGCCGCTGCAGGCCCAAGCCAGCCAGGCCCAAGAGACAGAACCTCTACCCTCCCCCCCTTCTCCTTCTCCTTCTCCCCATGATGTTTGCCGGCACTTCCCAGGGACCCTCGGTCTGGGACTCAGGGGTGGCCAGCTCCTCCCTGTTCCTCTTGGTCAGCCTAGGCTCTGCCTTGACCTTGCCTGTTAACCTTGACTCTCTTCTGCCTTTTCCCTGATGCCCAGAATGGTGCCGGGCACACAGGAGCCTGTGGAGGGCAGGAGCCCGCGGCTGACGCCTCTTGACCCCGAGCAGAGGATGGGTCCCTGGCTCCAGGTTGGGGTCAGCAGTTGGGCTCTTGGGTGTCTCTGGCTGTGGACTGTCCTGGGGCCCATGAGGGTCCCTTCCTCTAGGGTGAGGAATATTCTCCGATCATCACCCCCCACCCGACTCTGCTCAACTAGGGTGGGGCAAGCTGCTGCCTTTGGGAGGCCGTCACTGGAGCCCATCTTGGGACAGGGCTGGGAGTTGTGTGATGGCTGTGTGGGGACACAGAGGGCCCACAGCCAGGCACAGGGTGAGCCACAAGGAGAGGAAAGGACCGACACAAGCGCTTCTGCAGTCCCTGTACATCCCGTGTGCGTGGGCGTGAACCAAGGAGGCCTTTCCTTTCTCTGACAGTTGAGCAGAGCAGCAGCAGGGAAGACTGAAGTGGACTCTCAGCATCGGGATGGGCATCTGGGCAAGAACCATCACCTGTGTTATTAGGAGAGGACTCGATCCCCTGGGGTGCGGGGCTGGGTCCTCACTCGGGCTTGGTGACCTTGGGGAAGTCCCTTGGCCTCTCTGAGCACCAGTTTGCTCATCCGTCAGACCCGCCTACCAACTCCATGGATCTAAACAGAAGCTTTGCAGTCTGGGGAGCGGGCCCTAAAGACGAAGGGGTTGTTTGGTAGGAGAGTCCCTGGAAGGGAAGGAGAGCTCAGGGACGAGTGCCGCGGTTCTGGCCCCTTCCTCGGGCAAACCTCCTCTCACGGGCTTTACTTTCACCCTCTGGAAAATGGGTGGTTTTGGAAGGCCTCACCGCTGGGAAGGATTTGGGGCATATATGAAGGATTTAACCTGGTGCTGGTTCTGAGGGGAACCTTTATTTATTTAAATTTTTATTTTTATAGAGATGGGGTCTCGCTGTGCTGGCCAGGCTAGTCTCGAACTTCTGGCCTCAAGCAATCTCCTCCCATCTCTGCCTCCCGAAATGCTGGGATTACAGGCATGAGCCGCTGTGCCCGGCCATGAGAGGAACCTTTTAAAGCTCTCCTGGCAGCAGCTGGTCCTGGGGGTGCAAGTCTTCCGCGTCCAGGGCAGGACGGCCGAGGGGGCCTGTGGCTGCCCCCTTGTACAGAGAGGGAAGGGGCAGCTGGTGAATGGCAGGGACTCACCCAGGCCCCAGCGCCCAGCCTCCTCCTCACAGCCTCTTTTTGCCCTTTCTGTCTCCTTGGGTTCCAGGTTAAATGGGACACGGCTTCTCCCTTCCCTACATCACCCCGCAGGGTTCTCCCATCTCCCCGTGTCAGGGGAAAGCCCTTTCCCCCGGCAGAGGCCTTGGGATCGGACCCAGCTCCTGCCGCTCCCTAGGCCTGTCTTGAGCCCCTTTGGGGCAAGGCATGGGCAGTGGGGGACTGTCCTGTCGAGTGGTCCGGGTCTGTGTCACCCTCTGGGAGGCCACAGGAAGGAATTTGGACATTATCCCAGATCCGTAGGGAGCTGTGGAAGGGAGGTGATGGAGACACATTAGATTTGGGTTTAGAAAGATTGTTGTTGGCTGTAGTCCACAGAATGGACTGGTGGGGAAGAGGGGTGGTAATGAGACCGAAGGTGATCATGGTGATGAACTGGGGTATCGGTGGGGATGACTTGAAAGACGGATTCCAGATATATTTAGGAGGAAGACTCAGTAGGACTTGGTCCCCTCCCCTCCCCTTCCCTCCCCTCCCATGCCCTGCCCTACCCTCCCCTGCTCTCCCCTCCCCTGCTCTCCCCTCCCCTCCCTTCCCCTGCTCTCCCCTCCCCTCCCTTCCCCTGCTCTCCCCTCCTCTCCCTTCCCCTGCTCTCCCCTCCCCTCCCTTCCCCTGCTCTCCCCTCCCCTCCCCTCCTCTTTTTTTTGAGAGGGAGTCTTACTCTGTCACCCAGGCTGGAGTGCAGTGGCATGATCTTGGCTCACTGCAACTTCCGCTTCCCGGGTTCAAGCAATTCTTCTGTATCAGCCTCCCAAGTAGTTGGGATTACAGGCACCCGCCACCACACCCAGCTAATTTTTGTATTTTTAGTAGAGACGGGGTTTCACCATATTGGTCAGGCTGGTCTCGAACTCCTGACCTCAGGTGATCGACCCGCCTTGGTCTCTCAAAGTGCTGGGATTTACAGGCGTGAGCCACTGTCCCTGACCTCATAGTTTTCATTACCTTGTAAATTTGGGATTATCTACTAAAAAGTAGATAACTTTCTGACTTAAAAAAACCTGATAGTTCTGAATGTTTGCCCGTGTCATGAACTATGCTTTTAGAGCATGATTTTTTTTTTCATGGTGTATCATATGAACAGAACATATTTTATTTAATCCCCTGTCATTGGACAGTTAGGTTCCTCCTCCCATATTAAAAATGCTGTCATGAACCTCTTTGCACTAAATCTTTGTAGGAATGTCTTTGTACCAAATCTTTGCATGAGTGTCTTTGCACTAAATCTTTGCACTTATCTTTACTTGAAGATAAATAACCCAGAATGGGGTTATGGAGTTAAAAGGCTGGGGAAGTTTTGAAAGGCTTTTGATTAAAAATTGCTGAATTGCTCTCCAGAAAGGCTGTTCCAATTTACGTTTTCAGCAAAAGTAGATGAGAGAGTGCCTATTTCTCTGCATTCTTGCCAGCACTGGGTATTACTGTTTTCCTTAATTCTTGCCAATTTTATGGGGAGGAAAAGAGGTGGCTCACTGTCTCAATGTTTATTTCTTTGATTACTATGAAATATAATCCTAGAATCTTTCAGCTGGAGGAGACTCATGGGGCCAAGTAGTTCAATGCCCTCATTTTACGAGTAGGCAAATTAAGTGCCAGCAAGGTGAAGTGTCTTCCCCAAGGTCACACAGCAAATATGTGGCAGGAACCGATTTGTTCCTGTCAGGGCACCTCCCACTGTGCCCAGGTGGGTTGGCTGTTGGGGTTTAGAATAGGGATGTCTTGCCTTCTTTCTATTTATTTATTTATTTATTTACTTACTTACTTATCTGTTTATTGAGATGGAGTCTCACTTCTGTCACCCAGGCTGGAGTGCAGTGGTGCGATCTCGGCTCACTGCAACTGCCACCTACTGGGTTCGAGCTGTCCTGCCTCAGCCTCCTGAGTAGCTGGTATTACAACATGCACCACCACACCCGGCTAATTTTTGTATTTTTAGTAGAGACAGGGTTTTGACATTTTGGCCAGGTTGGTCTCAAACTCCGGGCCTCAAGTGGTCCACCCACCTTGGCCTCCCAAAGTGCTGGGATTACAGGCCTGAGCCACCGCGCCTGGCCTAGGGATGTCTTGACTTCTTCATTGAAGTCTTCTGCTGGGGTTCATCTTGCCCCAAATATCTCTAGCACTCTGGTAAGAAAAAAAAAAGCCAATATAAATTAAAAAGCACATCGTCATTATGGTCATAACAAGATGAATCCATTTTCACATTCCGTGTATGATCTGTTTTCCAGGGCAGAGAGTGTCAGAGATTACCTTGCAGCGTTTCTAGGTAACTTGAGATTGGGGTCATATTCTGACCGAGGGCAGAACAGCAGGTGCTGAGGGCTTGAAGGTCAGTTCTGTTTCCTGGCTGGGCGACCCTGGCCAGCTCCTTATGTCTCTGAGCTCTGAGGTCCCTTGTGCATGAGACAGGGATGGACGCACAGGGATCTGCACATAGTAAGTGCTCAGTAAATGCTCTCCCAGGGAGGAGGCTGCTGGACCGGCCGTGTCAGGGACAGCTGTTCTTGGCCACTCCGCTGGGCAGTCACAGAGTGAGCTGTCACAGGCTCTTGGCTGAATTGGGATTGAGTGGCAAACGTGGAGGGCCTCTGTGGTGGTCCGGCTGTGTTGGTGGCTGGATTGTTCTGTGTCCGGCTCCTGGCTTGGTGACTTGGGGAGGGAGAGGTGGTTGTGGCAGACTGACTTGTAGGCTCCTTTGTGCCCAGGGGCTCAGAGGATGGACAGCAGCCTGCCTGGGCTTCAGTCCCAGGACCATCATGGCCTGGACAGTGGCTTTGGAGTCACTGGTTCCCTCTGGGACTCAGTTTCCCTTTCTGTACAATGTTCAAATTGCCAGCTAGTGAGACCCAGTGGAGAAGGTATGTCAGGGCCCCAGGGATGGAGTGTGCTTGGGCTCTGGTGTTCAAGACCCAGGCCCCTGGATCTTCTCAGCCTCAGGCATGGTTCTTAGTCTCTCGATGCCTTAGTTTTCTTATCTGGGAGTTGGGGATGGGGGCTTCTACTACGGAGAGCTGTGTGTGGGGTTAGGAATAACAGACGTTGAACTTGGTGGCTCATCTCGGCACTCCCTTTGCTCATGGTGGTGGTGGAGGATCTGCCAGCCACAGCGCGGGACGGTCAGGGGCTGTCGCTATGGTGAGAGTCTGGTATTAGGCACGTTCTATGTGACCCAGGCCCGTCCTTGGTGTTCATGTGTGTTCCTCACCAACTCCACCCAGGAGCCCTGTGGGGTTCCCGTTTTGCAGATGAGGAAATAGAGGCTCAGAGTGGACGAGAGCTGGCTCATGGTCCCACGGCTGGAGAGTGGTGCCATTGGGGTCTGACCCCCGTCCCCTCTCAGCCTGGAGTCCTCACACTGAAGCCCTGGGCCGCGGTGAGGGGTCCCTGCTTGGTGGAGGTGCCAGGGAGCCGCCACAGAGGTGTGCAGGTGAGCGTGAGCAGGCCTGGGTGCCTGGTGTGGGTGTTGCAGGCAGGGCGGGTGCTGCGGGGCACGTGGGCAAGTCCCAATTCACGTGGGCACGCTCCGAGCGTGAGTGACGGGGTCACGGCGTGTGTCAGGAGTGGGTGAGCCGGGCACGCCTGTGCGCACGCGTGTGGTGGTGTGTGAGGGCAGTGCTGTACAGGTTGTAAATGTAGGTGTGCCTGGAGGTGGGGGGCGCTGGGGAGGGAGGCACAGACAGGCCGGGAGCTGCACCAAAGGCTGGGTGCTCAGCTGCCAGGTCTGGGACCAGGTGATAAGCTGCCACTCCCTGAGGTAGTGGGGGAGTATTGTGGTTGGGGG
Organism: Macaca fascicularis; assembly: GCF_037993035.2. NCBI lineage: Eukaryota > Metazoa > Chordata > Mammalia > Primates > Cercopithecidae > Macaca > Macaca fascicularis. Next base: position 13,717,617 of record NC_088389.1, on the reverse strand, counting down.
GAAATGACAGCAATGACAACCCAATGGGCACTCGGGGCCAGGAGTGCTGAGTGCTGCCCTCTCACCAAAGCCCTGGGAGTAAGGACTCTTATACCCATTTTACAGATGAAGAAAGGGAGCCCCAGGCAAGTTCAGGGACACGCCCAAGTCCCCCCAGCCAGCCAGTGGATGGCCAGTCGGGGTTCAGGCTTAGATCTTTATGTTGCCAGAGCCACGCCCTTCCCACCAGGCGCCCGCCTGCCGCCGTCTCTGTGAGTCTCAAAACCTTAGAGTTCCCTGCCAAGGGGAGGGAGCGCCCCGTCCCTGGGAGCATCCAAGCCGCTGCTGGAGCATCAGACACTGGCCAGGCATCCTGGACTCCTGGGCTGGGTGTGACGTTTGTGGTGAATGGGATGCTTCCCACTGGTTCCAGAGGTTCTGCCTCCTGCGGGGGATTTGGAGCAGCCTCGGCCTTGGCATCCTCCAGGAAGAAGGCAGAGCTGAGGCCTTGTGGAAAGGCAGCGGGAGGAGAGGTGCTGATAGGAGTGTGTGGTGCAGCGGTGCCCTGGCCTCAACGCCTTCCTCAGCCTCCACGCATCCTAGTGGAGGTTCAGGTGCTGACCATGTGTGGGCGCTGGGCTGGTCTCAACGGTGATCCTCCCGCCCTGGGAACTCAGGAGCAACGTACCCCCATCTTACGGCACTGGCACCATCCCTGCTCCTGGGAAGCCTTGTCCCGGACAAGGTGGTGAGGACTGAGTGCCCCTGGCCGTCCTGCCCTGCCCTGTGCCTGGCTCAACCCAGGTGCCTTCGGAGGTATCTGTCCGACAGAGAAAGAGGCCAAGTCCTCACGGGTGCAGTGTGGGCTTGGGGGCATGGTGGCCAAGGGGACCCCTGTGACTTGTAGCTCCTTGAGGTCTGGGCCACATCTTGTGGTCTTTGGTGTCCGTGGGGTGTGTGGCCCAGGGTGTCCTCGCCTCTGCAGAAGGCTGGGATCTTCCCGAAGAGTTTTTCCCTACAGTGCTGTGGTTTGCTCTCCCTGGTGACCAGGATAGGACCTGCCTGTGCTCCTGTCCTGCAGTCTGTTGGGGAAGGGGGACAACCAGGGAGTTGAGAGTCGGGTCCTGGTTCCAGCCTGGCTTGATGTGGCCTCTGGCTGCCCCTCTCAGGGCTGCAGTCTCCCCATCTGTTCCACTCTCTGTGAGATGTGATGTCACCATTTCTCAGCTCCAGGTGCCCTGACCATGCGGCCGGGGGGAGGAACTCCTTGCCCAGGAGGGGGTGCGGGGCAGCTGCTGGCTTTGGCACTTCTGAGCCACCGAGGGGGCCCCAGGAAGCTGGGGAGGCGTCCAGGCCACTGTGCTCTGAATTCCCTGGCAGGGGAGCAGGGGGAGGGCGGGAGGAATGTGGCTTTGAGGAATGTTTAACCCAAGGCAGAAATAGCACACTCTGCCTTTTGATTTCAGGCTGGAGTTTTCAGCAGGGAAGTGGGTTCAGCGTGCCTTTCTCTCTCCCCAGCTGTGGGGCCATGGCCACCCTGGCTCCCCCACAGCCCTGGCCTTTGGGGATGGAAAGTCCTTCCTTCCTTCCTTCTTTCCTTCCTTCCCTCCTTCCTTTTCTTTTCTCTTTTCTTTTCTTTTCTTTTCTTTTCTTTTCTTTTCTTTTCTTTTCTTTTCTTTTCTTTCTTTCTTTCTTTCTTTCTTTCTTTCTTTCTTTCTTTTTCTTTCTTTTCTTTCTTTCTTTTCTTCTCCTTTCCTTTTCTTTTTACCTTCCTTCTTCTTCTTCTTCTTTTTTTTTTTTTTTGAGACAGAGTCTCGCTCTGTCACCCAGGCTGGAGTGCAGTGGCTCAATCTTGGCTCACTGCAAGCTCTGCCTCCTGGGTTCACGCCATTCTCCTGCCTCAGCCTCCTGAGTAGCTGGGACTACAGGTGCCCACCACCTCGCCCGGCTAATTTTTTTTGTTTTTTTTTTGTTTTTTTTTTTTTGAGACGGAGTCTCGCCCTGTCGCCCAGGCTGGAGTGCAGTGGCGCAATCTCGGCTCACTGCAAGCTCCGCCTCCCGGGTTCACGCCATTCTCCGGCCTCAGCCTCCCGAGTAGCTGGGACTACAGGCACCCGCCACTGCGCCCGGCTAATTTTTTTCTATTTTTAGTAGAGACGGGGTTTCACCATGGTCTCGATCTCCTGACCTTGTGATCCGCCCGCCTCGGCCTTCCAAAGTGCTGGGATTACAGGCGTGAGCCACCGCGCCCGGCCTTTTTTTGTATTTTTTAGTAGAGACAGGGTTTCACCGTGTTAGCCAGGATGGTCTCCTGACCTCGTGATCCTCCCGCCTCAGCCTCCCAAAGTGCTAGGATTACAGGTGTGAGCCACCATGCCCGGCCTCTTTTCTTTTCTTTCTTCTGCTATGGGAAACAGAAAGAGCCCTAGACCTGGAACCAAACAGAGTTGGGTTCAAATCTTTCGATCTCCACTTCTAGCCCTGTGACCACTTCCTTCGCTGAATCTCTGCAGAATTGGGAGAGGGATGCTGAGCCAAGATGGCTTTTCTGGTGGTCTGGTGTCCGGAGCTCCTCTCAGGGAATCCACGGGCCTGGATTCAAATCCCATCTCCTCTACTCGTTAGCTCTGGGACCTTGGTCCGGCCTTTCCCACTGAGCCCTCAGACTTCATCTGTGAAATGGGCAGATGTCTGCCAGGATTATGGGTGGGATTCATGCGAAAACATTGGTGACAGGGCCTGGCACGGCACATCCCAGGCTTTTAATCCCTCCTGATGCGTCCCAGTGCCTTCACCTATAAAACAGGAAGACAATGCCTTTGCCACGTTGGATAAGGGAGCCATGCAGGGTGCTGCGGCAGCCCAGAGGCACCTTTTCTTTCTTTTTCTTTTTTTATTTTGAGACAGAGTCTCACTCTGTCACCCAGGCTGGAGTGCAATGGCGCGATCTCAGCTCACTACAACCTCTGCCTCCCAGGTTCAAGCAATTCTCTTGCCTCAGCCTCCCGAGTAGCTGGGATTCCAGACGCCTGCCACCTCACCCGGCTGATTTTTTTTTTTTGTATTTCAGTAGAGATGGGGTTTCACCATGTTGGCCAGGGTGGTCTTGATCTCCTGACCTTGATCCGCCTGCCTCGGCCTCCTAAAGTGCTGGGATTACAGGCGTGAGCCACTGCACCCGGCCATCCCAGAGGCAGGCACCTTTTCATCGGACCCAGCCCTCTGCCTCCTCCCATTGGCCATGGGTGGGACCCATCCTTGTCCACACTCCTACCAAAGCCCAAGGTTACTTCCAGGGGAGGTGTCCCTGGGCCCGGCCTCCTCCTCAGTCCTGGCGGTGAGGACATGCTTCACCGTCCCCCTTGATTCAGCTGGGAGCTGTGAGGACCGACTGCATCTTATTGCATGACTGCATCTCATTGCGTGGTTGCCGGAGTAGCCCCCGCTCCTAGAACGGAGCCTGCGCATATTGTTGGAATGAATGAGAAAACAAGTACAGAAACGAGCAAAAGCCAATGAATGAAGTTCCTTCTGATCCATCTTGGGCTTTGCTTTCTGTTTCTGTCCAGCCCCCTCCTACCTCCTGGGCTGGGGGAGGGGGGTTTTCCTTCGCAGCTGGGGGATCCTGAGAAGTGGGGTGTGGGGAGGCTGGGCCCCAGCTGGCCAGACCTCGTGAAGACCCCAAACCCCTCTCACCTGCTGGGCTTGGGGAGTTGAGGAGGGGTCCAAGCCGCCAGCCAGCCAGCAAGGCCCCTCCTCCCGGCCCTGCTCCTGCCTCTTTGTAGGAACCGAAAGATTCCTGTTCAAAGGCAGGAGCTGGGGCTATTTTTGGCACTGTGGGGGAAAGAGCGAATGCTTTCCTTCTGTTCAAAAATATATGGTGTGTGTGCTGGGCACAGGAGGAGCTCCAGAGCTCAAAGCCTGCACTGGCCGGGTTTCTGCCCCTCAGCCGGTGGTCCCACCACCCCCTGCGCGCCCAGCAGCCCACACGGCCTTGCCGGGCTGTTATTGCCTTCAGGCTTCCTGTGATGAGGCCTTTGCTGCGCCGGAGCAGAACATGATCTCAATTAAAACAAAGAGCAGCTGTCAGGATTGCTGAGCGGAGCCTGCCTAGGTGCCCCAGCTATGACTCCCCGGCTCCGGTTCTGTGGAGCTGGGGACGGCCTTGAGAAGAGATCTAGGTGCCTCTCAGGGAAGGAGACCCAGCCAGCAGGGAGCAGAGGGGAGGCCCTGGGTCCTGTAGGGGGTGTGTCTGGCCAAAGCGGTTCCTGGGCCACCTTGCCAGCCCTGACTCCTTGATTCAGAGAGTGTTTCTGGAGCAGCTGCCTCGTGTTAGGCCCTGTGGATGCTGGGGACACAGGGCAGGCTGGCTGGCTGGATTTCTGGCCCTGCTGGCATTCACAGTTTGGCGGGGAGGCAGATGTCAGGCTAGGATAAGCGTCAAGACAGGGCTTTGCACAATGGACTGGGAATCTCCCTGGTCTGGGGTGCATCTGGGAGGGCTTCCTGGAGGAGGTAATATTGTAGTTGAGACCCAGGGCTAGGGTTGCCAGACATACTAAAAAATGATTTCCTGTTTATCTGATATGTGAACTTAACAGGGTACCTGTGTTTTTGTTTGTTGAATTTGACAGTACTGCTTTAGGGAGATGAGAAGTTTGCAGGGAGGGTTTTTGTGGGGGACAATGAGAGTGCTTCAGGCAGCAGGAACAGCATGTTTCAGGTCAGTCCTCACCTTCCAGGACTCCCCAACCCCCAGCCCAGGAAGGGGTGGGGGACACAGAGCTGTTCTCCATCACAGCTCAGGCAGAAGCCAAACTGGTCACAGAAACCACCTAATGTCACAGCCAGTAGAGCAGGGAGCCCTCTGGATGGAAACTCTGAGAGGGTCCCAAGGAGCTGTCAAGGTTTGGCAACTCTGGGAACGTGAAATTGCACGGTGACTGCAGCATAGAGGGCCTGAGGCCGTGAGGCGCTGATGGCAAGAGTGCCCTGATGGCGGGAGGGCCCATGCTATGCTTAGGCTGGCTCCAAGCATGAGGGGCACTCAAGCGATTGGGCAGCTCAGAGATGAGCTTATGTGGCTAGGAGCAGATCCGTGGAAGTCCCTTGGCCTCTCCAAGCTGTGGTTTCCTCGTTGTGGAGGGGGGTTGCTGGTGGCCCCTGCTTTAGGAGGTACCTGGAGAGGCGGAGAGGTGGGGCAGGCAGTGGGTTGGCCCCTCAGAGCTGTTGGCTGACCCAGCAGGGCAGGGGCTCCGCAGGAGGGGTGTCTCGGAAAGCAGGGGAGCAATGTGAGGCCACATGGCACACCCAGGAGACGAGGGGCCTTGCCCAGGGACGCACCGGCAGGCATCCCAGTCAAGGTCACGGTCCGGCCTCCAGTGAGCTCCGGCCAGGCTGATGGGCCCACGTCTGCACCTCTCTGTGCCCCATCGCCGCCATCCCCGAGTCCTCCTGCTCTCTGAGCACCGTGACAAGGACCCTGATGAGTCACTCTGTGCCTCCTCCAGGAGGGCAGGTCAGGGCCGAGCCTCCGCCCTCCGCTCTTAAAGGGCCAGAGCTGGAGTCAGGGCTGCTGTCTGCTGCTGGCTGGGGCTGCCTGGGCTCCAGCAGCAGCCCTCGCCAACCCTCCCGGCCAGTCGCCCTGGAACGCATGCCCTAGAACCTCCCGTGGTCCCTGCAGGAGCCGCTCTGCCCCAGCGCAGCTCAGGGGCCAGACCTCGGTGGTGTTCCAGGAGCAGATCCACAGCATTCTGGGAGGGGAGGTGCGGCGGTCGCCGACACGCTGGTGCCACCCCTGTGTGCCACCGCCGCCCAGTCTCTGCGTCCCTGCCATCCCTGCTACTGCCGTCTCCATCTCTCCCTGTGTGGGGGGCTTGCACCTTCCCTGGGGTCTCTCTTCACCTCTCACCTCTGTTCCATCTTGGGAGCCTCTCAGTGCTTCCATCCAGAGGGCTCCCTGCTCTACTGGCTGTGACATTAGGTGTGACCGTGTGGCTTCTGTGACCCATTTGGCTTCTGCCTGACATGTGATGGAGACCACCTGTGTGTCTCCCACCCCTTCCTGGGGCTGGGGTGGGGAGCCCTGGAGGGCTAGGACTGAAGCAGGAATGTGGGGACTAGGATCGGGGAGGCAGATGCCACGTGATCCTAAGTGGGGGGATGGGGGGTGATGGCCCGCTCGGCTTCTTGCAGGCCCTGCCCCTGCGGGGTGCCCCTGTTATTGGCCCTGGCCATCTGGCCTTGTCTTTGGGTGCTGTGACACCTGTATTTATGAGAGTGGCAATTGTTAACATTTTGGGATACTTGCTGTGTTCTCTCCTCCTGGACCACACCACGCTGCCCTCTGGATAAGGCTTTGTTCTAGTGCGACGTGGCTTCTTGTGGTTCCTGAACTCACCAGGCTCTGGATGGCCTCTGAGCCTTGGACCTGCAGCCTCTCCTGGAAAGTGCTGCTTTTCCTCTTTGCCTGGCTAAGGCCTACACACCAGCCCTTTCCTCGGGGAGCACGCCTGACCCCCTAGGCTAGCTTGGGTTCCTGCTTCACATTTTCATTAACCCTGAACTTTCCTTTTTTTTTTTTTTTTTTTTTTTTTAAGACGGAGTTTTGCTGTTGTTGCCCCGGCTGGAGTGCCATGGCTCGATCTCAGCTCACTGCAACCTCTGTCTCCCGGGTTCAAGTGATTCTCCTGCCTCAGCCCCCTGAGTAGCTGGAATTACAGGCATGTACCACCATGCCCTAATTTTGTATTTTTAGTAGAGACGGGGTTTCTCCATGTTGGTCAGGCTGGTCTCGAACTCCCAACCTCAGGTGATTCGCCCGCCTTCTTGGCCTCCCAAAGTGCTGGGATTACAGGGGTGAGCCACTGTACCTGGCCTCTTTCCTTTTTAATTTTTTTTGAGACAGGGTCTCACTTTGTCACCCAAGCTGGAGCATGGTGGTGCAATCTTGGCTCACTGCAACCTCCACCTCCCGGGTTCGAGCGATCCTCCTGCCTCAGCCTCCCGAGTAGCTGGGATTACAGGCGCCCACCACCGTGCCTGGTTTTGCCATGTTGACCAGGCTGGTCTCAAACTCCTGACCTCTGGTGATCCGCCCTTCTTGGTCTCCCAAAGTACTGGAATTACAGGCATGAGCCACTGGGCCTAGCTGAGCTTTCCTTTCTTATTATGACAGATAGACAGCTGTGTGGGTGTGTGCTAACAGGGTGTGTCTCCCCTGTTGTATCAGGGACTCAGAGGACAGGAACCTGTGTCTAGGTCATTGCTGTGTCCCTGGAGCCTGTCTCAGGTTCTGACCCATTGAGAATGCTCAGAAATTAATTGCTGGATGAAGGAAGGGGTGAAAATCCTGTTTGTTCCTTTAACCACCCTGCAAGAAAGGTATTGTGACCACCACTATTCCCATTTTACAGCTAAGGAAACTGAGGCTCAGAGAGGTGAATTTAGCTGCCCAAGGTCACACAGGGGCTAAAGAATGAGTCAGTTTAGACAGAGACCCTTTCTGTTGAGTAGGTCAGTTGCGTCAGTGCCTTCCATAATGTCTGACCTTGGCAGTGTTTGGGAAATGCTTGTAGAATGGGACTGATCGGAATCCCTGAGTGCTGGACTCAGCTCTGAAATGTTTGAGAGGGTCCCCACCAGGAATCTTGAGAAAACTCCACACACAAAGATTTCCCCAGGGTCTTGGCCAGCCACAGTGGCTCACGCCTATAATCCCAGGATTTTGAGAGACCGAGGTGGGCGGATCACTTGAGGTCAGTAGTTCGAGACCAGCCTAGTCAACATGGTGAAACCCCGTCTCTACTAAAAATACAAAAATTAGCCGGGTGTGGTGGTACGTGCCTGTAATTCCAGCTACTCGGGAGGCTGAGGCAGGATAATTCATTGAACCTGCTTGAACCCAGAAGGTGGAGGTTGCTGTGACCTGAGATCGTGCCACTGCGCTCCAGCCTGGGTGACAGAGTTAGAAGATAGACTGTGTCTCAAAAAAAAAAAAAAAAAAAAAAAAAAAAAAGACCTTCCCAAGGTCTCGAAGACCCCGAAGAGGCAGAAGATGTGGCTGACTCCGTTTTGGAAGATTCTGAGCTGACTCTGGCGGGAAAGATGGCTTGAGCCAAGGGGCAGTTCTTGTATGTTTATGCAAAAGAGAAAGAGAGAGAATATGTGTGGTCACTGGAACAAGTTCCTTTACTAGCCAGGAATCACTTTGGGTTTTAGAAAATAAAAGTAGCCCTGTCTACTTTCCAACTTACCCACCTAAAACAAGAACATGCATTCTGTGAGAACACACATACACTGAGCACCTACTACATGCCAGATGCTACCATTTGGCTGCAACTTAGGCAGACATAGATCCTGCCCCGTGGAGCACCCAGCCGTTGGGGAAGGTCAAAATCGGACAAAAGCAGGCACTCACAGAGAGAGAACAAAACCGTTTCTGATACAGCTTCTCTGAGGCCACCGTGTGCATTTTCACCTGGTTCTTTTCCATTTTTTTCTACGTATGTAACTATGGTAGGTTTTATCGCCCTTAGTTTTCTGATGGGAAAACCAAGGCTCAGAGAGGTTAACCGACTTGTCCAATGTCACACAGCTGGAATGTGGTGGAACTGGGATTTGAACCTATGTCAGTGTGACTTGATCTGCGTCCCTCAGCTGGTCAAAGCAAGTTAACAGATCAGCAGGTACTGAGGACCTTTGCCTGGCAGCACCAACGGCACTTTGTTGGGGCGTCAGAGATGCCAAAGATTCAGTAACTCTTTGAGATCGGGCGGGAGGTGGGCAGGATCATCCTTTGAGAGCGTGTTGGGGGATGGGCAGGATCATCCTTGGGGATGGTGTCTCCCGGCTAAAGCCTTCCTGAGCCCGGACTCTGGACTCTATAAACCTGGCCTCCATCTCCACTCCTCCACCCCTGACTGTGTGATCTCGGTCAAGTGCTTTGCCTCTCTGTGAAACCTCAGTTTCTTCGAAGTGGGCTGGCAGGGACCCCCACCTGTCAGCACAGGGCCTCGGGGAGGATCCCGAGGGACTGAGAGGGAAACGGGGCTTTGATTTTGAATCTGAGCGGCTCTCAGCAGCCTCCTGCCTGGCTCCCCTTCCTGCAGTAGTGGCAACAGTTTCCCATCTTGGTGTCTGGCCCAAAGCCTGGCCCTCTGACTTTTTATTTATTATTATTATATTTTTTTGAGACGGAGTCTCGCTCTGTCGCCCAAGCTGGAGTGCAGTGGTGCGATCTGGGCTCACTGCAAGCTCCGCCTCCCAGGTTCACGCCATTCTCCTGCCTCAGCCTCCCGAGTAGCTGGGACTACAGGCGCCCGCCACCTCGCCCAGCTAATTTTTTGTATTTTTTAGTAGAGATGGGGTTTCACCGTGTTAGCCAGAATGGTCTTGATCTCCTGACCTCGTGATCTGCCCTCCTCGGCCTCCCAAAGTGCTGGGATTACAGGCGTGAGCCACCGCGCCTGGCTGCCCTCTGACTTTTTATTCAGACCCCACGACTCCTCATCAGCACATCCCTAGGGCGCCCACCATGTGCTGGGCTTGGTGCTTGTGACCTGTATCCTCTCTTTGGCCCCTGACAGCGGGGTAGGGAGCATGCTGACCCAGGCCACGCAGCGACTGGATAGACCCGTCTGTGCAAAGGCTCTGGGTGATCCCTGCTGAACTGTGTGTCCCAAGCCGAGAGCCTGGCTTTAGGGGTCCTCGGGCAGGGGAGCCAGGCCTGGGCACAGAGCGGTGAAGAGCAAGTCCCGGGAGCTGGGCCAGAAGGTCACCTGGCCCTGGCCCAAGTCTGCCCTCTGGGGCCAGGGACCTGCCATCTACTCGCCATTCCTGAAGACAGGCCTTGTGGGCCGGGAGATCCCCCAGCAGGTGAAATACCCCCCACTCGAGTGCTCAGCCTTCCTCCCGCCAGCCCGGAGGCTCCGGCCTCTCTTACGTGGAGGCGAGGCAGCCGTGGGGATGTAAGGTAGGGAGGTGGGGGCCAGTGGGGGGTGGTCAGAGCCTGGTCATCTGGATGGCTGTGGGCATGGGGCTCCCCTGATGAACCCAGGTGCCTCATCCTGAGACAGACACAGCAACAGCCTGTGGCCCCCTGGGCTGTGTGAGACTTTAATGAAATGAGGGTTCGGGCTGGTGCCGGGCAGATCACAGTCAGCACCCGATGGCGACAGCGGCCGTCACAGCTGCTCACCGCCGCGCATGGCAGTCTGATGGCCCTGGCGGGCGGCCTGCTCAGAAGGGGCAGCAGAGTAGACAGGGCCTGCCTACCTTTCCTGCCGGCCGCTGTGTGCCCCAGCCCAGTGCTGGACCAGTCCTGGCCGGCACTCGGTGAACTGGGGTGGAGACAGTGACTGCCAAGGAGGCTGAATCGCCACTCCCACAGTGGGGACACAGGATAGGGGGCTGGAGCCCAGAGGGGAGGGCAGAAGGGCTGGGGAATGTGCGGCGAGTGGGTCAGGGCGAGGGGCTGCAGCAGTGGCTTTGCTCAGCCAGGAGTGCCCGGGAGCTCTGGGCAGCAGGCCAGGCCTCCTTTCTGGGGTAGCTCAGGCCCGGTGCTGGGGCCCAGCCGCCCGTTAGCCAGGCAGTGGTGGCAAACAGGTATGGGATTGGGAGTAGGGGGTGGTCTCTCTTCTCACCCTGGCAGGGGCATCGAGCAATAAGTACAACAGCAGTGATGATCATGCTGACTGCCTCGTGCCAGGCAGCTCCTGCGTCTGCTGTCACGTTACTCTGAGCTTGGAGGCAGCGCTGCCGAGCACTCCATTTTAGAAGAGAGGCTGCCGCCCTTGTCCAAGGTCCAGGGTTAATGAGTCTGGGACCCGACCACGTTGTCTGGCCCAGAGCCTGTGCCCACCTTCCTGTTCTCACTCCAGCCCTCTCGGGGGCTGCTGTTCCTGGACACGGTGCCTGTCATCCGTGGGAGATGAGGCGCTCTAGCCCCTCATTTACTTGTTGCCTGAAGGTCACTTTGAGGAGCGTGGGAGCTGGGGGGCCTGGAGGTCTCAGGAGTTGAGCTCTTTCATGGGACAGAGAGGGGAGGGTGCGTGGCCACGTTCACGCATTGGGTCAGGAGCAAAGTTGGGCAGCCAGGGCTCCCTGCCTGTCCCAGGAACACCAGCATATATCCCCGATGCTGCCGTGTGACTCCGGGGAGGTGCTGTGACCCCCGGGAGCCGGTGCTGCAGCGGGAGCGGGGAGTGACCTGAGGCTTTGGGTGCTTGGGGTACCTGGAAGATTGGAGCAGCAGGTGGCTGCTCCTCAGCCCTTGAGTGTAGCAGGACCCCGGGTGGGAACCCCACAGGTAAGTGTTTCACTCCCTTTTCTGTCCTCCCCCACTCCGAGTGTGTAGAACTCCATGGTTGACACAGCCAGTAATGTCCCCTTTCACAGATGGGGAAACTGAGGCCCAAACTGGGGGAAAAAACGGTCATACAGCAAGGGAGTGTCAGATCCCTGGAGTCCAGGTCCCACAAGAGACCACCACCGTCTTCGCTATGAGGAACTGCCCCCTCCCCAGGGGTGGGCCCAGCTCCGGGGCAGGAGGGTGCGGCCGGCGGCACACTCCCTCCGCTGTCTTACTTAGCTGTGCTGTTGCTGCCCTGGGAGGGCTTGGGGCAGAGCCCCCCATTCTCAGGAGATGGTACCGAGGGGCTTCTCAGGTGCTGCTGGGAGAACACAGCTTCAGGGTGCTGTGAGGAGGGGCAGGGGTGAGGCTGGAGAGGCTGGAGACGCACTGGGGGCTCTGGAGGAGGGTTCTAGGAGGGGAGGGATGTGACCACATTAGGGATGCTGGCAGCTGTGGGTGGGGACTGGATGGGAGAATGGGATGGGGTGGGGACTGAGAAGAGGCTGGCGCAGCAGCTGGGGTGGTGTAGGGGCAACATCCAGCCAGCCCTGGACAGTGGAGGCTTTCTCGTGTTTTTGAGGCAGCCAGGTTGGGTGGGACTTGTCTGCAGTTGGTGCGGGACTGCCTGTAGGGAAATCTTAGGATGGATACCTGGGAGGAGGCCCAGGGGATCCCTTTGGGCCACGTGGAGCCTGAGGGGCCCCTGGGCCCCATCGGTGAGGAGCTCGGACGGGGGGCTGAGCTGCAGGAGGGGCCAGCTGGGAGGAGACTGGGAGTGAGGGGTGCGGGGAGCAGAGCTGCCCCCAGAGAGCGTGTGAGCTGGGCGCTTGGAGGGGCCCTGGTGCTGGGAGGTTGAGCACAGGAGAGGCGTGGGCCTGGGAGGAGCTTCTGAGGCCAGCTGCACTTCTGGAAGGAGGACAGTCAGTGATCAAAGCTGTCAGGACCGAGGGGACTGTCTGATTTAGTAAGATGGGTCATTCGTGGCCAGGCCCTGCTTTCGGCTTTTGTGCTGCTCAAACCCAGAGTCCCCCTTGCTGATGTGGTTTTTCCCTCAGCCGTGGTGGAGGGCTGGGGGGCAGGTACAGAGACACGCGGGAAGCCCTTGTCCCTGGAGATGGATCCAGGGCCAGGTCCGCCCCAGGAGGGATGGCGGAAGAGGCTGGATTGGCTGGCCGGCTGCCCTCCATGCCTCTAGCTGCAGCCGGTGCCGGGAGGGGGCTGCCAGCCCCTGCCTTTTGCTCCCACCATGTTTGAGCTGAGCTTCAATCAGGAGAGAGGTGTTTTGCTTTAGGGAAATCAAAATCAGACTCAACATCCTCCTGGGCTCCTGGGACTGGCTCTCGTGTTCGTTCCTGGCAGATGAGAGCTGTGTGGAAGGGAGGAGGAGCTGGAGTAGGGGAGCTGGGGACCTCAGGAGCGCTGCTGGGGTGGAAAGGAGGCTGTGGGCGCTGAGGGTGCTTCCTGGCTGTGGGGTATGGGCCTGGAGTCTGCGAGCGTGGGGATGGGGCGAAGGCTAAGAGCCACTCCCTGCTCTGAGCCTGCAGCTGCCCTCCCCTTCTGCAGCCCTGGCTCTCTGGGGGGTCAGTGAAGGGGAGCAGAGTGGATGCCCAGCTCCCCCTCTCCCAGGGCCCTGTGTCGGCTGTGACTTCTCCATCCACTCCTCGACAACCTTGACAATGGCTCTGCCTGGTAGGAGTTTATACCCCATCCTACAGGTGAGGACTTGGAGGTTCGGAGGGGTTAAGAAACTTGTTTGGAATCACCCAGCCTTCAAGTGGCCCCGACAGGATGCCAGCCCAGAGCGTCTCACTGTCTGGCCCCGTGGTGAGCATGGCGCGTTGCCAGTTTCAAATCCTGGTTTTGGTATGAGCCTGGGCCTGCAGGCCTGGAGGCAGAGTGTGATGGAGAAAGTTCGTTTTAAAAACTGGCCAAAATCAGATGACATTGTGAAGGTCCGCGCGTGAGAAACACGTTTGAGGACGTGTTCTAAACCCAGCCCAGTGGCTGGATGACAATGGAGGAATCAGCAGGGGTTATTCTCTGTCCCCTGCGTGCAGGGTGCTGGGCTGGGCTCTGAGGGTGACGCTAGAATAGGCCAGGAGAAGTGCCCGGGCCTCTGCGGGCTCAGCGTCCAGCTGGGAAGATGAGGGGGAGAAGTGCTTCTATCTCACACACACTGGGCCGAGCACAAGTTCCTCCTCTTCCTCCTAGACGCTTGAGTCCCATTTTACAGATGAGCAAACCAAGGCTCAGAGATGCGGGGTCACTCATCCAAGACCACAGATCAGAGGGAACCCTGGCCTGAAGTGCTCGCCGGGCTGGCCAAGGCCCTCTCTGGACCACTCTACTTCACCACTGCCCCCCCAGCCCAGCCGGTACCCCCTTAGTCAGACCCCCGTTGGCCCTCTGTTGTGGAACCCATGAGAAGATAGACCTCATGTGAACGGGGCTCTCAAGGGGCCAAGGCAGGGTCAGGAGGGCCTCCTAGAAGAGGGGCACCCCAGCTGGGCTTTTTTTTTTTTTTTGAGACAGTCTCTGTCACCCAGGCTGGAGTGCAGTGCAGTGGTGATCTCAGCTCACTACAACCTCTACCTCCTGGGTTCCAGCAATTCTCATGCTTCAGCCTCCTTAGTGGCTGGGATTATAGGCGTGCGCCACCACACCCTTCTAATTTTTGTATTTTTAGTAGAGACGGGGTTTCGCCGTGTTGGCCAGGCTGGTCTCAAACTCCTGGCCTCGAGTAATCTGCCCACCTTGGCCTCCCAAAGTGCTGGGTTTACAGGCATAAGCCACCGCGCTCCGGCCCAGCTAGGCTTTGAAAGATGGATAGGGGTTCCCTGGGCAGAAGAGGTGAGGTGAGGAAGTGTCCCAGGCAGAGCACGAAGGCCTGGAGACCGGAACAGTCAGAGGAACCCCAGTGGGGTCAGGATGCGGGCCAGGGACCCAGGGAATAAGCTGTGCAAGGACTGCCTGTGTTCCTACCCTGCCCTGAGCCCTGAGCCTTGAGCCTGGAGCCTGGAGCCCAGACCCACCGAGGGAGGCAGAGGCAGAGGCCCTGTTTATTTCACATGCGGTTGGAGGCTCTGGGAGGAGGGGAAAATGGGCCAGACTGGGAGCCGGAGCCTGGGAAGGTCACTCTGGCATCTGGGTGGAGGATGAGGCAAAGGGAAGCTGAACCCCCAAACTGTCCCCCATCTCCTTCCCTCCCAGTGCCTGTCTTGGTCGGAACTGCTGGGGGCACAGGACTTTGGGCAGGCCCCCCCCCAACTCCTGGCATTGTGCAGTGGGGAGGGGAGGCAGGCACAGTGGTTGTGGGGTGAAGAGGACAAACATTTCCCTCAACTTTTTATTTTGAAAAGTCAAGAGGAACATTGATGTGGTGGTGTAGGAATGCCTCTGTGTCCTCGAGTCCCCAGCTCTGCTGCCTCTGTCCCCTCTCTTTCTATATATGTGAGTGTGTATATTTCTAAACCATGTCACAAGAGGCTGCAGGCGTCCTGACCCTCACCCCTGAATAGCTCAGGGCACATCTCCACAGCTGGGCGCAGTGTCTCATGCCTGTAATCCCAGCACTTTGGGAGGCCGAGGCGGATGGATCACTTGAGGTCAGGAGTTTGGGACCAGCCTGACCAACATGGTGAAACCCCGTCCCTACCAAAAATACAAAAATTAGCCAGGCATGGTGACAGGTGCCTGTAATCTTAGCTACTCGGGAGGCTGAGGCAGGAGAATCACTTGAACCCTGGAGGTGGAGGTTGCAGTGAACCAAGATCAACCATTGCACTCCAGCCTGGGTGACAGAGGGAGACTCCTCAAAAAAAAAAAAAAAAAAAAAAAAGAAAAGAGAAAGGGCATTAGTCTCAGTGCTGTTACCACCCCTCGCCTCATCCCCATGGCAGCACCTAATTGCCAGTCCGCCAGTCCACAGTGCGGTGGCTTCCCAGATGGCCCAGTGACAGCCATGATAACTGTTTTTTCCTGCCCATCTGGACCTGATCCAGGCATCTTGAGTTACATTTGGTTGCCTCGTCTGTTTAGACTCTCTCTGGAACAATCCTCCGACTTGCTTTGCCTTTCCTGGCCCTGACTCGAAGTGTCCTGGTCAGTTGTCTTGTAGAACGTCCCACAGCCTGGATTTGTCTGATTATGTCCTTGTGGTTAGACTCAGGTTAATTGTTTTTGGCGGGAGACCGCCACGGATAACGTGCCCTTCCACTGCATCAAATTAAGGGGTACACGATATTGGGCTGTTTCTCAATCGAAGGAGGCAGGGCAGGTTTGATCAAGGACGGTGGCTTTTTATTTGAATTTGATATATATATATAATTTTTATTTTATTTTATTTATTTATTTATTTTTTGAGATGGAGTCTCGCTCTGTCACCCAGGCTGGAGTGCAGTGGCTCGATCTCGGCTCACTGCAAGCTCCGCCTCCCGGGTTCACGCCATTCTCCTGCCTCAGCCTCCAGAGTAGCTGGAACTACAGGCGCCCGCCACCACACCCGGCTAATTTTTTGTATTTTTAGTAGAGACGGGGTTTCACCGTGTTAGCCAGGATGGTCGCGATCTCCTGACCTCGTGATCCGCCCGCCTCGGCTTCCCAAAGTGCTGGGATTACAGGCATGAGCCACCGTGCCTGGCCAATGAATTTGTTATATTTTTTTTGTTGTGTATTAGAAAAGGTATGACCAGCAGAGTTACTGGTAACTTTGTGGATATTATTGCTTAGGCTGAAGCTAGATTAAGCAGCTAAGTAAAAGCAAATTGAGATGATTTCAAGAAAAATCCTGAGTGAATCACTGGATAGCTGGACAGAGAAAGATCTCGAAGGTGATCTTGGAAGAGTCGAGCTTCTGGAAGCCCAGACAGAATGGTTGAGAACACAGGCCTTAGTGATGGGCAAACCCAGACTGAGGGCGTGACCATGGGCGCATTCCTCCAGTCACCTCCCCCAGCTCAGCTTCCTCTCCAGGTTGGGGTGGTAGCTGCTCAGTAGCGGGCTGGGGTTTGGACAAAGGACAGCCTGACCCGTGCCAGAACTCCCTGGCTGGCGGGAGGGCTGGGGGCAGGTGGCCAGGACCCCAGAGACGTGCCCCTGCCTGCTGTCCTTCAAGACCCTCCACGGCTGGGCGCGGTGGCTCATGCCTGTCATCCCAGCACTTTGGGAGGCCAAGGCAGATTGATCACTTGAGATCAGGAGTTTGAGACCAGCCTGGCCAACATGTGAAACGCTGCCTCTACTAAAAATACAAAACTTAGCTGGGCATGATGCTGTGTGTGCCTGTAGTTCCAGCTGCTTGGGAGGCTGAGGCACGAGGATCACTTGAACCCAGGAGGCGGAGGTTGCAGTGAGCCAAGATTGCGCCATTGCACTCCAGCCTGGGTGACAGAGCAATACTTTGTCTCAAGGAAAAAAAAAAAAAAAAAAGACCCTCCAAGGCCCCAGGCAGTGAAGCAGTTAGGATTGCTGGGCCCTGGCTGGGTGCCAGGGGACACCTGCCAGCCTCAACTGTTTCCTGAAGGTCAATTCGCTGCTTAAACCATGGGCAGGGCTTCTCTTCCCCACCCTAGCTCCGGTTCCCTGGGGCTCGGCCGCCTGCTGATCACCCAGGGTTCTGTGAGGGGACCTTTCTAATGGGGGGAGCCCAAGTCATGTGCCCTCCTCCCACCTCCCTGCCGCTTCCTGGGAGCGTAGTTGGGGGTGAGGAAGGACGCGGAGGCTGAGGCAGAACCCTGGGGGAGGGCTGCTGGGAGACATGGGTGGGGGGTGTCAAGGGAGAGTGGGACTTCTGAGCTGGGGGTCCAGGGAAGCCCCTCTCTGGCGCTGTGAGGGCTGCCTGAGGTCAGCAGTGGCCATGCCACCCAGCTCCTGCTCTTTATGTCGAATGCTGCCACCCCTTGCCAAGGTCACACAAGGTCATGCAGACTCAAGGGGGTTTACCCAATTGGGCCTCCATCCTGATCTCTAGGGGCATAGTCCCGGCTCTGCTGTTTCCTGCAAAGGGACCTCAGGTGATCCCAGACAAATAAGCAGACCCGTCGAAACTTCCATTCCTCATTGGGAAAACGGGGTCACACCTCCCTGTGGGGTTTTTGTGAAGCTGAGGAGTGGCAAGCACTTCAATTTCCCCAACAGCCGCTTTCACAGATGAGAAAACTGAGGCTCAGAGAGGGGAAGCAATTTGCCCAAGGACACACAGTGCCCTGTGGGGCCGGATTTGAACCCAGGCGGTCTGGTCTGGCTTCAGCACCTGTGGCCCTGAGCTCCTGGTGGTACTGTGATGGGTTGCCTGTATATCCAGGTTTGAGCTTCCAGCATCCGCCCCACGGCCACAGCTGCCATCACAGCGGATGTGGGGGGAGGTCCAGGCAACCAGCCTGGATCAGACCAAGGACACCTTCCCTCTCCACCCCCATGCTGAATCCTGAACCCCTTTCTGCCCCATACCCTTTGCCAAAACTTTATCTCAGAAAATTGCTTTCTTTGAGTCCAGGCCCTCTGGGTAACCGGCATCTCCCACTGTTGCCTTCTCTCTCTCTCTCTCTTTTTTGAGACAGTCTCGCTCTGTCACCCAGGCTGGAGTGCAATGGAGCGATCTTGGCTCGCTGCAAGCTCTGCCTCCTGGATTCAAGCGATTCTTCTGCCTCAGCCTCTCGAGTAGCTGGGACTATAGGCACATGCCACCATGCCCGGCTAATGTTTTTTATTTTTAGTAGAGACGGGCTTTCACCGTGTTAGCCAGGATGGTCTCGATCTCCTGACCTTGTGATCTGCCTGCCTTGGCCTCCCAAAGTGCTGGGATTACAGGCGTGAGCCACCACGCCCAGCCTGCCTCTTCTCTTGTTATCCGGGGCCTGCTTGCAGACAGGTCTCTTCCTCCATCTCTGATTTGGGCTTGTGGGAGGAGAGGGCTGACCAGCATGGGGGTGGAGGCGTCTAACCTGCCCAGGAACCTGGCTGCCAGGTTCTGAGCCACAGACCTAAGGTCAGACCCTTGCCTTGCCACTTCCTGATCTCTTTGTGCCTCAGTTTCTACATTTGGAGCCAGGGCAGAGTCGCGCCATCCTCCCTCCATGCTGTCATAAGAGCCGCTGAGCCAAAGCACAGAGGCCCGCCCTGGGCGCAGATTCGGGCTTGCGGCAGGCTCTTGGTATTTGGCAGCTGTTGCGAGCTTGCTTTGAGTGGTTTTTGAAAAGCGGCTTCCTCAAGTCTGGTCAGGCACAAACAATTCAGAGACACCTCTTTGGGCTTCCTTCCCACTTCCCTGGGAATAGATTCCAGTTCCTTTACTCATCTGAACTCCACCTGACACCCCTTTCCTGTCTGTTCATGTGTTCATTCATTCATTCATTCATTCATTCATTCATTCATTTCACAAGTCAGTATCGAGCACATTTGAGGGCCCTACCCCATACCCTGTGCCAAAACTTTCTCTTGGAAAATTGCATTCTTTGATGCCAGGCCTGGCTTTTCCAGGTGTCTGGCATCCCCAGGGATCCAGTAGCTTCCGTGCCTTTATGAGCGAGTCCCCACAAGAAGTCTGTGTGGGGCAGGCGCTGATACTATGATGCCCACTTTACAGATGAGGCGCCCGAGGCAGGGAGTGCAGGAGGAGCCGTCCCGCGCTCACACAGGCGGGGAGCAAGGGTGGCCTTGGTGGTGGTTTGATGTTCTTGTTCGGTGACTTTAGAGAGAACATTGATTTGGTTCCAACTTGAAACGATTCTGTGCTTTTCAGAAAAACCATTTTTGTTTGTTTCACGGCTCAGTAAAGAATGGGTACGTGGGCTTGGTTCCAGGCTCAGCCGCTCTCTGTGACCTCTTTCAGCTTTTGCTTCACGTCTCTGTTCATGTCTTGCCAGGGAAAGAGCCCGGGCTGACCACGGAGAGGGAATGTAGGGGAGGGTGGTCCACCGTTCTGCTGAGAGCTGCCCGTTTTCAGCCCCTCCCCGCCCCCCCCCCCCACATACAGGCGGGGCAGCTGAGTGCCTGGGGA
Organism: Macaca fascicularis; assembly: GCF_037993035.2. Taxonomy (NCBI): domain Eukaryota; kingdom Metazoa; phylum Chordata; class Mammalia; order Primates; family Cercopithecidae; genus Macaca; species Macaca fascicularis. The sequence goes on along the minus strand of NC_088389.1, from coordinate 13,698,289 downwards.
AGCCGGGGCCTTCCCTGACATCCCGTCCCCAGGGATTGAGAGATGGGAAAGAGTAAGTCTTAGATATTGGCCTGGAAGCAAGGGCTGTGGGAGAAGCGAACCCTTGAATGCCACAGGGCGTTCCTGGGGGCTCTCCCAGCAGTGGCAGTGGCAGGCAGCACGTGGGCACTGGGAAGGGGTGGCGCCAGTGTCCCCTGCTGGGGTGGTGGGTGCAGAGCCCCTGGCTGGGACTGCTCACCAAGGGAGCATTTTTTCATCCAGAGCAGGCCGGTGCCCAGGGACATGGCCCATGGGGAAGGGAGGGCTGGAGGGGAGGCCCCCCAGTGAATGTGTGCCCATCTCCTGGGACACCTTCCCTGAGCTAAAAGCCTGCTTTTCTCTTTTCTCTTGCAGTTACCGAGAAGGAGGTCCAGCAGTGGTGAGTAGCTGCTTTTTCTCAAACCGTGGAGGGGCTGGGGGTGTGGGCTTTGTGCTGATGGGGACATCAGTCCAGCTGCCCAGGACGGGGGCACTTGGAGGGGCCCCTGAGCATGGGATCTGGACAGCCTTTGTTCAGTGGCCCTTGTCCTTGCGGGACTGACGTGGTTTCAGTGGAACTGGGTTGGGGGTGGCGCTGGGGTGTTTGTTGGTGGTGGTCCTTACTTTGAGTTGCGTCTTTAGGGACCACCAAGGCCTGAAGGATTGATTCCAGGCCCTGCTCACCAAAGAGAAGGGTTTGGATAGGAAAGTCCTTCTGTGACCTTGAGAGGTCCTTTCCCCTCGCTGGGGCTCCATCGCCCCTTCTATGAAATGATCGATTCGATTGGATCAGGTATGGCAAATGGGTTTGCTCTTGGATGCCAGCTCTCATCAGTCGTAGCTGCCTGGAGGGCCGTGATAAGGATTCCGAGGCCGTACGTCATGAAGCAAATGGAAAAGTGGCAGTGAGGGATCAGTGGGGCCTGTAATGGATGAGTGGTGCCTGGGCTGGGCCTGGGGGAGGAGGGCGGCGTAGTCTGTTGTTGTGGAATGTGGAGCTGACAGGAGGCTCACCCTGTAAGGTGGCTGAGCTGCAGGGGCGGCACGTAGGGACATGAGGCGGTGAGCCTGGAGACCTTCCAGTCAAGGCTGGCAGGGCCAGGCACCCCCAGGAGCCTCCAGGGCCACTCCCTACACCTCCCTGCCTCAAGTCCAAGCTGCAGATGGGGCAGAGCTATGCTGGCTCGCCTGGCTCTGCTGAGCCCTCGATGGGAGGTGCCCCATCCTGCGGCTGAGTTTCCGCTCTCACTTTCCACTTCTACACTTCCCTGGGTGAGTGTCCCAGAAACGCCCTCCTTCTAGGTCTTCACCCCTGTGGCTCTGCTTCCTGGAATGCCTGCCTTCCTTGCTGGGCCATCTGAACTCTGCCCCTCCCAAGGCTCAGCCCAAGTCACCTCCTCCATGAAGCCTCCCTAGATTCCCCATCCGTACATGTTCTCCCTGCCTTCACACACGCTAGCCAAAGGGATCTTTGTTGAACAAAAACCTGACCATGCCAGGCGTCAGCTAAACCCCCCCTGGACCTTGGGGTGAAGTCCTCATCCTTGATATAGTTATGTGCTTACGAGGCCTGGTTCAGTCTGGCCCTGCTGACCCCTGCAGTCTGGCGTCGTCTGCCCTTTGACCTTTGGCCTTTACCCTCTGGCCAGCCTGAACTGCTGTTTGTTCCTTGAACTCACCTTTGTCTCGGGGTCTTCCTGATGTTTGCCCAGGCTGCTCCCCCTGCCTGCTGGGCTGTTATCTCCTCGCCCCTCCCCCTCCCCCACTGAAACCCACCCCCCCCCATCTGGGTTCCCCTGCCCTGTGCCTCCCTGGGACAGCCAATGATGGATGAAATGCAGCAGGTAAGCATTTCGTCCCTCTCTGTGTCCCACCGGGGCTCTGAGGACTCGCTGGCTTGGCCTTGTTCATGGCCGTGTCCCTAGGGCCTGGCCACGGTGGGTGCTCGGCCCCCAACAGGCTCGCCCTTGGTGCTTCAAATCCATGTGTTTTTTTTGTTTTTTTGTTTTTTTTTTTTTTGAGACAGAGCCTCCCTCTGTCACCCAGGCTGGAGTACAGTGGCATGATCTCAGCTCACTGCAACCTCTGCCTCCTGGAGTCAAGTGATTCTCTTGTCTCGGCCTCCCGAGTAGCTGGGATTACAGGTGTGCTCTACCACGCCCCGCTAATTTTTGTATTTTTAGTAGAGCTGGGGTTTCACCATGTTGGCTAGGCTGGTCTTGAGCTCCTGACCTCAGTGATCCACCTGCCTCAGCCTCCCAAAGTGGTGGGATTAAACAGGAGTGAGCCACTGCACCCGGCCTGCCATTGACTTCTGGGAGCAGTACTGGGGATTGACAGAGCTCATCACTCCATGTGGCAGATGAGGAAACTGAGGCTCAGAGAAAGTCCATTTGGGAGGTGGCAGGGTTGGGATGAACCATAGGCATCTAGACTCCAGAAACTGAACTCTTGCCTCCAGGGTAAATATGTGTGTGTATATATACATACACACACACACACGCACATATATATATATATATATTTTTTTTTTTTTCCCTTGAGACAGAGTCTCTCTGCTCTGTTGCTCAGGCTGGAGTGCAGTGGTGCCATCTCAGCTCAGTTACAGCGATTCTCCTGCCTCAGCCTCTCAAGTAGCTGGAACTACAGGTGCCCACCTGCTACCTGGCTAATTTTTCTCTGTTTTATAGAGACGGGGTTTCACCATGTTGGCCAGGCTGGTCTCGAGCTCCTGGGCTCAAGCCTTGGCCTCCCAAAATGCTGGCATTACAGGCGTGAGCCACTGTGCCCAGCCTCCAGTGTGAATATCTGGATGAGGGATGAGTGAGTGGGTAACAAGGAGTCTTCTGGGGACCATGAGAAAACTCAGCATCTCCCAAGGAGGGCGAGGGCAGGGGAGGGCAGTGGTTAGAGTTGCTGGTTGGCCGATAAGGGACAGACGTGAGCAGCTGTCCGCCCCCCCTCCCATTGCCCTGGCCCCAGTTGTGGCAGCTCATAACCAAGGCACCTCCCCAGGGGTCTCAGGGGCCTGGGAGCTGAGGAGGGGACACCAGGAGCTGTCTGCTTGGGCCTCTTCCAGGCAGGGAAGAGGACGAGATTTGTCTTTGAGAGATGGGGATGCTTCCCAAGCACCGCTGGGAGCCAGGCAGGCTCTCAGATACAGCCTCGTTCATTTCATTCTCACAATGACCCAGAGGAGACGACTCCATCGTGGCCCCTCGGCGTATCATAGATGAAGACACGGAGACCTGCCTGAGATTCCCCGGCGTCCTCCCCTGCCCACACCTGGGCCTTCTCCTGGAGCCGCAGGCGGCAGAGTGGCTGAGATCTTGGGCTCCAGAACCGGGCAGGCTGAACTTGAATCCTTTTTTTTTTTTTTTTTTTTGAGACGGAGTCTCACTCTGCCGCCCAGGCTGGAGTGCAGTGGCCGGATCTCAGCTCACTGCAAGCTCCGCCTCCCGGGTTTACGCCATTCTCCTGCCTCAGCCTCCCGAGTAGCTGGGACTACAGGCGCCCGCCACCTCGCCCGGCTAGTTTTTTGTATTTTTTAGTAGAGACGGAGTTTCAACATGTTAGCCAGGATGGTCTCGATCTCCCGACCTCGTGATCCGCCCGTCTCGGCCTCCCAAAGTGCTGGGATTACAGGCTTGAGCCACCGCGCCCGGCCGAATCCTTTTTTTTTAATTAAAAAATTTTTTTTTTCTTTAATTTTTTTTGAGACAGAGTATTGCCCTGTTGCTCAGGCTGGAGTGCAGTGGTGTCATCTCAGCTCACTGCAACCTCTGCCTCCCGGATTCAAGCAAATCTCCTGCCTTAGCCTCTCAAGTATCTGGGATTACAGGTGCCCAGCCTGGCTAATATTTTTGTATTTTTAAAGGGGAGATGGGGTTTCACCCTGTTGGACCGGCTGGTCTTGAACTCCTGACCTCAAGTGATCTGCCCTCCTCGGCCTCCCAAAGTGCTGGGATTACATATATTTAAATTATTATTAATATTATTCTGTCAGAGACAGGGTGTTGCCCTGTCGCCCAGGCTGGAGTGTGGTGGTGCTATCAAAGCTCACTGCAGCCTTGACCTCCTGGGCTCAAGAGATCCTCCTAACTCAGCCTCCTGATTAACTGGGACTACAGGCACTTACCACCATGGCTGGCTAATTATTAAAAAAAAAAATTTGTAGAGCTGGGGGCCTCACTATATTGCCCAAGCTTATCTTGAGTTTCTGGCCTCAAGCAATCCTCCTGACTCAGCCTCCCGAGTAGCTGAGACCGCAGGTGCGAGCCACTGCAACCGGCTGTGGGCTTGACTCCTGCCTTGCCCACTTCCTGGCTGAGTGACCTTGGACAAATGACTAGACTTCTTAGGACCTCAGTTTCCCCATCTGGAAAAGGAGGGTGATCATAGTAAAGCTTTCTAGGAGTAGTGTGAAGAATAAATATGCTAATTCATAGAAGACGTTTGGAACAGAGCCTAGGAAACATTCTCTCTGCTGGTGTCAGTAATGGTAGTAATCATGGTCCTGAGATCATCAGTGAAACCCACTGAGCCCTGAGATTGAGGACTTTCTCCGCATTAGGTGGATGAGGAAACTGAGGTCCAGGGCGGTGAGTGACTTTTGTTTACTCATCAAGCATCAATAGAGTGTGCTCCCTGTGCCACACACTGTCCCACACCCTGGGGACATACCACGAACTGGATAAAACCCCAGGCCCCGATATACACATGAGTATAGAACAGGGTCACTGTGGGCTGAGAAATGTCCTGTGGGGAATTGAAGATTTGAGCGCGGCGGGGTAGGGGCCTCGTTAGGAGGGAGAGGTCAGGTGAGGCTGCTCTGGGATTCTGACATTTGAGCTGCAACCTAGACAATAAGGACTCGGTGGTGGAACCTGGGTCATATCCACCCAGGCATAGAAAACAGCGAGGACAAGGGCTGGGAGGGGGACATGAGCCTGGCGAATTAGAGGACCAGCAGGGAGCCAAGGAGGCTGGCCTGAGGGGGCAGTGTGGAGGCTCTCACAGCAAAACAGGGACCCTCAGCTGTGTGAGGCCCAGTCCTCACTGTGGGGGCACTTCCCCTAAAGAGCTCACAAAGAAAAAAGCAACCTGCTTTAGGGATGCACCTGTAGTCCCAGCTATGCAGGAGGCCGAGGTAGGAGGATGGCTTGAGCCCAGGAGGTCGAGGCTGCAGTGAGCTATGATTGCCCCACTGCAGGCAATAGAGTGAGACCTCGTCTCTTAAAAACAAAACAAAACAGTTGGGCGCAGTGGCTCATGCCTGTAATCCCAGCACTTTGGGAGGCCGAGGTGGGCGGATCACGAGGTCAGGAGATCGAGACCATCCTGGCTAATACGGTGAAACCCCATCTCTACTAAAAATACAAAAAATTAGCCGGGCGTGGTGGCGAGCGCCTGTGGTCCCAGCTACTCAGGAGGCTGAGGCAGGAGAACGGCGTGAACCCAGGAGGAGGAGCTTGCAGTGAGCTGGGATCGCGCCACTGCACTCCAGCCTGGGTGAGAGCGAGACTCTGTCTCAAAAAACAAACAAACAAACTAAAAGCCTGGGCACGGTGGCCCACACGTTTAATCCCAACACTTTGGGAGGCCAAGGCAGGAGGATCATTTGAGTCCAGGAGTTTGAGACCAGCCTGGGCATATAAGGTGGCCTTGTCTCTACAAAAAAAAAAAAAAAAAAAAAGCTGTACATGGTGGCGCATGCCTATGGTCCCGGCTACTTGGCTGAGGTGGGAAGATCGCTTGGGCCCCAGAGATCAAGGCTGCAGTGAGCTCTGATTGTGCTACTATACTCCAGCTTGGGTGAGAGAGTGAGACCCTGTCCTAAAAAAGAAAAAAAAAAAAAAAAAGAAAATAGGTGGTATTTTCTCTGCCTTCTGGCAGAGAAAATTTCTGTGTGTCTCGAGTAAATATCCTATGGTTCATTTTGGCAGTACCTTCAAGGCTAGGAAATGGTTGAACCAATGCTTTTCTCTGGCTCTCCTAAGTCAGCCCACCACCCACCTCACTGTTGTATTCCAGAATGGTCCCATCCCCTTGGGGCGATGCTAGACCGGGGATGGTTAGACAGTGACACTCTGCCCTCCTGTGCCCATGGCAGACATCAGTAATGGATCACAGAGTATGTTGCTCTGTGCTCTGGGAGCCAGCGGAACTGCTGTTACCGCACAAAATAAACCAATTTGCTATTCTTCGATTGTCCTAAACCTTACTGGTGAACCCGGGACCGAAGCATGAGCCTGCCTACTCACAGGCTAGATCCACTGGGCCCACTGTCCCCTCTGTCCTTTGCACAGAAGGCAAATGAGGTGACCACCTGCATCCTAAACACCCTGGCCCATTTTCAGAGGGCCCTTTTTCAGCTGGCACCATTCTTGTTCTTGTTTTCTTTCTTTTTTTTTGAGATGGAGTCTCATTCGGTTGCCCAGGCTGGAGTGCAGCGGCATGATCTCGGCTCACTGCAATCTCTGCCTCCTGGGTTCAAGTTATTCTCTTGCCTCAGCCTCCCGAGTAGTTGGGATTATAGGCCCCCACCACCATGCCCAACTAATTTTTGTATTTTTAATAGAGATAGGGGTTTCACCATGTTGGCCAGGCTGGTCTTGAACTCCTGACCTCAGGTGATCTACCCGCCTCAGCCTCCCAAAGTGCTGGGATTACAGGTGTGAGCCACCACGCCCGGCCCCATTCTTGTTCTGAACAACTCTCAGGACACCCGACAGCCAGAGACTCTCTACCCATGCCTGCCTCTCTTTTGGGAAAACTCGGGATTCCTGAGCCCAGGCTTTCAGGGCAACAAGCAGTGCAGGGCCCAGCCATCTGGGGTGGGAGCGGCAGCAGGAGGGAGGGACATTTAGGGAGCAGTGGGCCACAGTGGACATGGTTTTCCTCTCCCACCTGAAGCGCTGGGGCAGCTTCAGCCGGGGAAGCGGCTTCGATGGCCTCCTGTCTCTCTTCCTTCATCACTTGTGTGTGGCTCCCTTTTTCTCTGCACACGTTACTAGCCCTCTTGTTCCCTTGCCTCATGTCCAACTCCTTAGCCCGGCCAGCCTGCCTCCCCTAGACAGCAGATCCTGAATCTGATCCCAGCCCCTGGCCACACGGGTCTGAGCCCCTGGTCTGCAGTGGTGCCACGGCCTTGGCCTCGCGGGGCTGCTGCCTGCCTATGGTGGCTCTGCTGTTCTTGGCCCCGTACAGCCTCTGCTAGAGCTTTGGAAACTGGGACCGCCCCTTTGTGACTTCCCACTGCACTTGGAATAAAGCCCCAGCATGTTGCGTGGCCCACAAGGCTCCCTGAGGTCTCTGACCTCAACTTTTCCCCTGGGTCGCCGTGCACTGACCACACTTGCTGTCCCTCACCTGTGCCAAGCTCATCCCGCCTCAGAGCCTCTGTCCCTACCGTTTCTTTTGCTAAGGAGACTGGCCTCCAGTCTCAGCATGGCTCATTCTGTCTTGATAGTCATACCTTCACCCCTAGTCAGCTGCTCAGAGAGGAGGTCCCTGTCTTTCCTGTACGATCTAGGGTCATCTGGGTTTGTGCTGACATATAGCAGCTGCCATACAGGGCCTTTTTTTTTTTTTGAGACGTAGTCTCGCTCTGTCGCCCAGGCTGGACTGCAGTGGCCGGATCTCAGCTCACTGCAAGCTCCGCCTCCTGGGTTCACGCCATTCTCCTGCCTCAGCCTCCCGAGTAGCTGGGACTACAGGCGCCGCCACCTCGCCCGGCTAGTTTTTTTTTTTTGTGTTATTTTTAGTAGACACGGGGTTTCACCGTGTTAGCCAGGATGGTCTCGATCTCCTGACCTCGTGATCCGCCCGTCTCGGCCTCCCAAAGTGCTGGGATTACAGGCTTGAGCCACCGTGCCCGGCCCCATACAGAGCCTTAAGTGATTCTGTGATTTGTCCTGGGCTGCGAAGTCAGTAGAAGCAGAGCCTGGACTAGAACTCGGGGTCCAGTGCCAGTCGGCTCACAAGTCCCCCAGGAGAGCACAGGCCAGGGCACAGCAATAGGAGGCCCGGGCCAGGCCAACTGGGCACGCTTACCCTGCACCAGGCTCTGCACTGGGCGTCCCACGGTGCCAGCTCCTCGGTGCCTCCCAGCTCTGAGCTGCTGGTGCCGTTGTCTGTATTTGGCAGAGGGAGGAAGCTGGAGGCTTTGAGAGGTAGAGCCAGCATTGGTGTCCACAGCCAGCTTCCGGGTCTGCAGTCAGCCCGGTATCCCCCGCTTCCCCATCCCTTGTTCTTTATCTTAGTTCCGGCTCACTTGAGCCCAATTCACCATGGTGGGACATCAGGAACCACAATGAGGGCTGCTTAAGAAATGGCAGGTCCCAGGCCTCTAAAGGTGACTGTGAGCTCTGTAATCACCTGGAAAGTGATGAGGACGTTATCCTGAGTAGAGAGAGCAGGGTACACACCATCATCGGGCACCAGTCCGTGATGGAAAAAATGTAGGCAGAGAAGAAAGATGGGATGGACGCAGGCTGAGGCTGGTCGTGGGTGTGTGAGGTGGGGGGGCGGGTGTCCTCTGGTGGATTATGTGTCCTATTTTCCAAATTTTCTGCAACTTTTTTTTTTTTTTTTTTTTTTTTTTTTTTTTTTTTTGAGACAGAGTCTCACTTGGTTGCCCAGGCTGGAGTGCAGTGGTGCAATCTCGGCTCACTGCAACCTCCGCCTCCTGGGTTCAAACGGTTCTCCTACCTCAGCCTCCCGAGTAGCTGGGATTACAGGCGCCCACCACCACGCCTGGCTAAGTTTTGTATTTTTAGTAGAGACAGGGTTTCACCATGTTGGCCAGGCTGGTCTCGAACTTCTGACATCAGGAAATCTGCCCGCCTCAGCCTCCCAAAGTGCTGGGATTACGGGCGTGAGCCACCGTGCCTGGCTCTGCAATGGCTTTTATTACTTTTATAATAACCAAATATCCTAGCAATATGATAGCAAAAGTAGTGGGTGGAAGCCAGAGGAATGGTGTACTCACATCAACAGGGCAAGCTGTTGATTCTGGGCTGCCCCAGGCAGTGTGGGCGTGGAGACAGACTCTCAGCAACACACTGGGGGCTTTCCTGCGGGCAGGCACTGTGCTGATGGAACGGGGCCGTGTGGAAATCCGAGGAGCAGCCCCATTTTACAGATGAAGAGACTGAGGCTCTGAAGGGTGGAGACCCTTGCCCAGGTCACACAGCTCTGTGTGTGTGTGTGGAGTCTCGGTCCAGCTCGCTCTGCCTCCGTGGTCCCGAATACTGGGGCTTAGACCTGCCGGCTTCTTGCTTTCTTGCTCTGGGAAACCCGTAAAACCGGAGGCTACTGGGGGGAAGGGAAAGGAAGAGGAACCATCTCATGGCTGTTTGGGACCCTCCTCCAGGTCTTGAGGGAGTGCAGGGAGGGGCATGCCCCTGGAGGGAGTTGTTTGAAGAGATAATGGGAGAATAATTTGCCGAGCCTGCCGCTGCGCCCGTCCCTGCTGCGCCTGGCTGATTGCAGCTTGGAGTTATGCTTTATGATTTATCTGTCTAGCAATCTCTGTCCCACCTTTTGCACTGCAGAGAGCAGCTGCCGCAGTATCATCAGCATGGCAGGAGATGCAGGGCTGGCCTCCCAGCAGGATCCCAGAGGACACGAACCTGCAGGAGCTGAGAGTGGCGAATTCAGGGGAAGTCCTAGAGGACCAGGGCTTTTGGGAGACTGAGGTCTGGCAGTGGGGGGGGGCTTGCTCAGGCCCTCAGAGAACTAGAAGCCAAACTGGAGTTGGACCCGTGTGTTCTGGGAGCATTCAATCATTCATTCATTTGTTCACTGATCCATTCAGGACATCTTTACTGAGCACCTACTTTATGCCAGGCCAGTGCTGGTTGCTGGGGGGCATCAGGGACGGAGGGGGGCGAGGTGCTTGGAGTCTCCTGGTGGACGAGGGCAGTCACCCAGCCTGGCGCTGTGGTGGGGAAGAGAAGGTGGGAGGTGTGGGAGGAGCCCCAGTGCTGGAGTGGGAACTGTTTTGCACGTGGCAGTCAGCTTTCAGGATTTTTATGAAATGACAGATTTCTTTTCTTCCCTTCCCCCTTCCCTTTTAAAGAAGTGTAAGAACGCCGTTGTTAAATCTAGGATTTTCTTTTCTCATCTCTACCCTGTCTTGAAGAGCTGGTTCCCAAACACAGTCAACCGTATCAGAAACCTCGGCTTCCTGTGGCTGGGGATCGCAGGCCCCGTTCTTCACAGCCTGGGCCTGCCTCTGAGGCCTGGCGCCATGGCTCTTCTCTAATCCCCAAAGGGGGTCTCTGAACCCCAAAGAGTTAAGACCTTGTTCATGAACAAGGTTGTGTGAGGTGTGACCTCTGCATACGCATCTCGGACTGAGTTACTGGGTGGGGAGGGGCAATGACGTATCTTGGTACTTCTCTGCCCATGTACTAGGAGATTGGGTATTAGAAACGACTTCCTGGCCGGGCGCGGTGGCTCATGCCTGTAATCCCAGCACTTTGGGAGGTCGAGGAGGCCAGATCATGAGGTCAGGAATTCAAGACCAGCCTGGCCAACATGATGAAACCCCGTCTCTACTGAAAATACAAAACTTAGCTGGGCGTGGTGGTGGCGGGTGTCTGTAGTCCCAGCTACTCGGGCGGCTGAGGCAGGAGAATTGCTTGAACCCAGGAGGTGGAAGTTGCAGTGAGTCAAGATTGCACCCCTGCACTCCAGCCTAGGCGACAGAGTGAGACTCAGTCTTGGAAAACGGAAGGACTTCCCATGGGGCCAGAGTGGGGGACTCGGGAGGGTATGGTGGAACCTTCCTCTTGGGACAGCTGGTGGGACGAGGTAACAGGGGTTGGGCTGTCCTCGGCCGCTGGCTCTGGTGTTGCGGAAGATCATAGATCAGGGCTTGGGGCATGGCCAGTGCTCAGGACATCCTGTGGTGTTAACAGTCTCAGCTTATTGGTCCAGGCCTACTCAGGGGCCTGAAAGAAAGGTGTGAGGTTGGCTGTCACCTCACAGATGAGGAAATCAAGGCTCTGAGGGGAATCGTCACCTGCCCCAGGTCACACACAGGTCAGGAGTGGGGCAGGATCAAGCCAGGACTGAAGCTTGAGCCCTTCTTTTTCAGTTTCTTAAACTTAAAAAAAAAAAAATTAAACACCTCTTTCTTTCTTTCTTTCTTTCCGTCTTTCTTTCTTTCTTTCTTTCTTTCTTTCTTTCTTTCTTTCTTTCTTTCTTTCTTTCTTTCTCTTTCTTTCTTTCTTTCTTTCTTTCTTTCTTTCTTTCTTTCTTTCTTTCTTTCTTTCTTTCTCTTTCTTTCTTTCTTTCTTTCTTTCTTTCTTTCTTTCTTTCTTTCTTTCTTTCTTTCTTTCTTTCTTTCTTTTTTTTTTTTTTTTTTTTTTCTTTCGAGACAGGGTCTGGCTTTGTTGCCCAGGCTGGAGTGTAGTGGTGTAATCATAGTTCACCTCAACCTCAGACTTTTGGGCTCAAGGGACCATCCTCCCTCAGCCTCCCAAGCAGCTAGGAGGACAAATACAAGCCGCTGTGCCCGGCTCCACTAATTTTGTGTGTGTGTGTGTGTGTGTGTGGAGAGATGGGGTCTTGCTTTGTTGCCCGGGCTGGTCTCAAATTCCTGAGCTCGAGTGATCCTCCCGCTTCGGTCTCCCAAAGTGCTGGGATTCCAGGTGTGAGCCACCGCACCCGACCTCCTGTTTTATATTACAGAGTTCCTGCATGCCCCATACCACCAGTGAAAATAATCACGGAGATTCCCAATCATAGTGATAGTCATAGGGACCCCTCTGCCACCCCTGTCTCCTGCACACATGAAGCACCTGTCTGAAGTTGGGGGCCTGCATGGTGGACCCTCAGAGCCATCCATCCTCTGGAGCCTGGAGATGCTGGGGCTGGTCTCCGAGATCCTGCCCTGAACCCCTGACCGTGCTGAGCACCTTGAGTCACCAGTCTGCAGGGAGACTCAGGATAACAGGTTGCTCCTGGTGCCATCTCTACTCCCCTGCCCCAGCCTGGCCTGAGCCAGCAATGATGCTGGGACTCCTGTCCCTTCCACTGTGGGTCTGGAATCAAGCAGAAGATATGGAAGAAAACAGGCCTGTGGAGGATTTTCGGCCTCCACTGAGCTGTCAGAGAGGTGGGCAGGGCCAGGAGAGCCGACCGCTCTCTCCCCTTCCTGATACCAAGCTCAGAGGCAGCTTCCGTTCTGGAGTCTGGGCTCTGGTCCCGGCCACCTCGTTGGCTAGCTGTGTGACTCTGACATTAACGGAGCGGCTACTATGTTTGCCAGGCACAGAAGTGGGTGGTGCAGGTTTGGAGGTGAACTAGAAGATAGGGTTCCTGCCTCAACGGCCCATACGAGGCGCTGGCCTGTCACTACACAAGTCACTCAAATCATTCCTGAGGCACAGCTGCTCGAGGTGCCACCAAGGCCCAGCCAGGTGATGGGGTGCTGGGAGTGTGTCCTGGAGTGTGACTCAGCCTGGGGTCGTCAGAGGGGGCTTCTCTCAGGGAGATGCTGTGGTGCTGAGAAGGAAGCGGTGAGCGGAGTCAGGCAGGCGAGGAGGAGGGGGAGGAGCAGACCACGCGGAAGGCATCCGCATGGACGCCCTGAGCCAGGAGGGGCCTTCACCTCTAGAAACCTTAGTTTCTCCATTGGTAAAGTGGGCGGGATTGGCCTCGCCTCCTAGACGATGGGACGATGGGACGATGGGACAGAATCATGCCTGGAAAGCACACAGCCCGGTGCCTGGCTCTCAGGTCTCCTGAATAGCTGTTAGAATCACAGATGCTTATGGCGGATCCCCGGAGCTCGTGGGCATCCCCAGAGACCATCCGGTCCAGTGGTTCTCAACCTGAATGGTTCTGCCCTCGAGGGGATATTTGGCAATGTCTGGAGACACTTGGGATTGTCCTAACTTGGGCAGGGGGTGCTACTGCCATCTGTCCGGTAGAGGCTGGAGATGCTGCTAAACGTCTACCATGCACACGACAGGCCTCCATGACAATGACCTGGCCCTGAATGTCAGGAGTGCTGGGGTGGGGAACCCTGATCTGGTATGAGCCATTTACTTTACTCACAGGGAAACTGAGGGGTGCTGTGGGGAAGGAGTTTGCTTAGGGTCCTCTCCCAGCATGACAGCTTAGGGCCAGGCCAGGGGCACAGGCCCGTGTCCCAGCACCAGAGCAGGCCTGGCGGCAGCCTGTCTGAAAGAGAGAGGGAGGGACTGGCAGGAGGGGAGGGAGGAGGCCCGGGCCTGTGGGAATCTGACCCTGGGCCAGGGGTGGGGGATGGAGTCACATATCTCAGGCATCCGGGGGACAGAATTCTTGGGCATGATCTTCATCATAAGCCAGCATCTCACTCGGGTGCTCACTGCAAGAGGGGGTGTGCAGCTGCTTCAGGGGGTCCTGACTCAGCCAGCCGGTGGCAGATGGGTGGCACGTCAGGCTGGGACCATGGCATGAAATCCCAGCCTCAGAGCTGTGATTTGCAGGGTGGTAGAGGCCTGGGGGCGTCTGGGGTGTCTGGGAAGGTTCAGACCCCCCCATCCCGTCTCTCTGCTCCAGTTGAGGCAGGCTCCCTCCTCCACCTTCTGATGATGAAGAGGGGGTTACGTAATGTTTGGGTAGCAGTCGCTTTACCCATGCGCTTACACGGGGGCGGTGCAGCCTCGCTTGCCGGAGGGGTGGGTGAGGCAGGGCGGGAGCCTGGGAGGCAGGAGCCCTGGGTCTGAGCCTTGTTTCTGCTGGTGACTTGCTGTGTGACTTTCAACCTGTCTCTCTCCCTCTCTGGGCCTATCTCCATACACAGAGAGTGGGAGCACATCACTGACTTTCTTTTCTTTTCTTGAGATGGAGTCTCATTTTATCGCCCAGGCTGGAGTACAGTGGCGTGATCTCGGCTCACTGCAACCTCCGCCTCCCGGGTTCAAGTGATTCTCCTGCCTCAGCCTCCCGAGTAGCTGGGATTACAGCAGACATCTGCCATCAGGCCTGGCTAATTTTTGTATATTTATTAGAGATGGGATTTCACCATGTTGTCCAGGCTGGTCTCAAATTCCTGACCTCAAATGATCTGCCCACCTCTGCCTCCCAAAGTGGTGGGATTACAGGCATGAGCCACCACGCCTGGCCACACATCAGTGGTTTTCTAACTGTGCCCACAGAGCTCTTAGGTCTCTGCCAGGGTCTCTGGATGTCCCTGTTCCATGGGTCTCCGGAAGAAGGAGCCAGACACCAACTGGGCTCTTGCTCCCTCCGCCCCTGCCTGGCAGTTTGTGTGTTTATTCATTCACCTCACCAGACAAACATGCCCCAGGTCCATGTTTCGTGCCAGGCCTCATGCGGGTCATCAGGGCACGGCGGTGTCAGGGGGCCTACGTTCCGGTGGGCGACTGACCTGGAGGCACATATGGTAGAGCGTGGTCCACGCTCTGCTGGGACGGACAAGCGGGCAGGGGTGCAGAAGAGGTCCCGAGGCCTCAGACCTGGGGCTGGGCCGTCTTTCTGAAAGAAGCAGCATCTAAGCTGGGGCCTGGCGGGACAGCGGATGGGCCCATGTTAAAGAAAGCGAGATTCCGACGCTTCTTAAAATGGCCAGGAAGGCTTCGTTCGGGACTCTCGCAATAGGTGTCAGGACTATCACAACCTGGGAGAGAGTGGACTCAGCTCCAAATGCGAGGAAAAGTGAGGCTTCACAGCCAATGAACAGGTGAGGGGTCAGCGGATGGAAACTAAGAGGAGGCCTCCAGGGCAGCTGATTCCTGCTGAACTGACTGGTCAGGCTGATGCTGGAGGCGGGACGAGGACTCACACATGAAGCGGGGACGAGGAACTTGATCAGGTATTGTGGGGGTGGGGATTCTGGCTACACCGACTTAGGATTCTTGCTACAGCTGGGCCAGGCAGGCAGGGGCCAGGGGACAGGTCGAGGCCAAGTGAGAAGAGAAGGACTTCTCTTCCTGTCAAGGAGACAGAGGAGCCTGTCTGAAGTCCGGGTGCGGAGTATGGGGTGTTTGGAAGGAGGAAGCTGGAACATCAGGCTGGGCACCCTCTCATGGGCATTGCCTCGTGGGGGGCTTCTTGGGGCCCCTGCTAATGGCACAGAAGGGAGCTGGGGCCCCACAGTGATAACCTCTGCAGGGGTAACCGGATAGGCCCCCAAAGGCTCCCCACTGAAGCCGGTTTCCCTCTGCAAAGACGTTCACTGCCAGCCTTCCACAGCTGCTCACTGTGCTGGCGCTGTGCACAGCCTCCGTCTCCTTAGAGCAGTCCCTTGTGAGCCATCCACAGGGAGGCTTTTGGGTGCCTTTTGTTTCGTCTTTATTGTTTCTAATAACCTTTTAGAATCACTCAAGTAACACAGAGTCACTGTGGATAAGTTAGAAGGTTTGCACGAAGCGGAAGGAACCACCTGGCATCCAGAGAGGTCTGTTGACAGCTGGGTGTGCCCCCACATGGGTCATTAAGTCCTGGTGCCAGGCATGTTCCCTCCGCTGCCCAGGGGCCCATCTCGGCCTGGGGGTCTAGGGTCATGGGCCAGGCTGAAACAGAAGAAACTCAAAAGAAGCAGGGAGAAGGCAACTTTAAGGGCCAGGAGCGGGGTGGCTGTGTCCCTTCCTCCTGCTGTGGGAAGGGACTTGAGATCCATGTGCTTTGCTTCCTTCTTGCTTGGCCGATCCAAGCAGGGGCTCAGAACAGACCTTAGGGCTGAGCAGAGGCCGGTAGACCCCGAGAGTCCTGCCAGGCTGCAGGCATTCGGGGTGGGCCTGCGGACATCACATGCATGGGAGGGATGGATGCTGGGGCCGCACACCGGCCGGCAGGGCAGAGGACAGGACAGGCGGGGTGGGCTCCGAGTCTCACGCGTTGCTGTGGACCTGATCTCTTTGTGCCTCAGTGCCCGTATCTGTGAAATGGGATGGTTGGGCCAACCTGCCAAGGGAACCACCCTGTCAGCACAGTGCCGGGGTTTGGGCTGCTGTCATGGGCTCTTACAAAGGCCTGTGGTTCCTGAGCCAGGACCTACCACCCTGGGCCTCTAGTGCCCTTCAAGGTGTTCTGGGGTGGGGACAGGGAAAGGTGCAGAGGGCTGGCCTATCCACGGCCTCCTGCTGGCTGTGGGCGCTGTTGGGATGCTCATGAGCCTGCTGTGGTCTGACTCAAGAACAACTGCCCTTCCTCCCACATCCTGCTCCATCTTCTCTGCCCTCCCCCATCCTCCTCCTCCCCTCAACCGCCTTCACTCTGGCAGCAGCAGCCACAGTACTGGCAGGAGGTTGGGTACCTGAGCTTCACCATTCAGGCCGCAGAATTTTCAGGGTGCCACCCCTGGGTGCCCCACATGTCCCTTCAGGTCCTCGTGTGCCCAGGGTCCGTTCCAGTCCCTTAGATTCCTCTTCACTGGGGAGGTGGACGGTGGCTTTTCCATGTGCATCCTCTCTGTATGGGCCCTAATCACAGCGCCGCACACACCATGCACGGTTCTCCCAGAACCCTCTCCAATGTCTGAAGGAAGGGTGGAGGCTTTGTGTGAGTCACATTAAAATGGGGGACAGTGGGACTGTGTGAAAGTGATCTGGCTTCTCTGAGCATCGGTCCCTTTGGCATTCACCTTCGATCCCACCTCAGCTGTCGTCTGGGCTCGAGGACTTGCAAATGTCTTCCTCTCTCTGAGCCTGTTTCTTCAGCTGTAAAATGGGCTTCCTCGGCCGGGCACTGTGGCTTACACCTGTAATTCCAGCACTTTGAGAGGCTGAGGTGGGCAGATCTCCTGAGGTCAGGGGTTTGAGACCAGCCTGGCCACCATGGCAAAACCCTGTCTCTACTAAAACTACAAAAATTAGCTGGGTGTCGTGGTGCATGCCTGTAATCCCCGCTGCTCGGGAGGCTGAGGCCAAAGAATCGTTGAGCCCAGGAGGTGGAGGTTCCAGTGAGCCGAGATCCTGCCACTGCACTCTAGCCTTGGCGACAGAGTGAGACTCTATCTCAAAAAAAAAAAAAAAAAAAGCTTCCTCATAGTACCTTCTCATAGGGCTGTTAGGGCCATTCTAGGAGAATAACGTGTGCAGAGTTCCCAGTCGGGTCAGGCCCTGCAAAGGTAATAGCTGGTGCTGCTGACAGCTGACCTCTCTCTGGCTTGCTGTTGTGGAAGCAGTCGTCCTCGGAGGAGTGCGTGTTTCCCTGGAGGTGGGGTGGGAGGGGCGGTTAAACTGCCTACTTGTCCAGCTTGTGAATTGGTTTAGAATTGGTTTAGAACAACACATATTTAAGTTCGCAGTTCTAAAGATCACGCTCTTGCCTCGTTTTTGTGCTGAGCCTGTGGTTACATGCACCATGTCCCCTGATACCAACAAGAGGGGTGTGAGAACCACCCCTTTTTATGGATGAGGAAACTGAGGCTCAGACGGGCGAGGGCATTTGCTTGAGGCTGTACAGTGAGTGAATGGCAGAGATTTGGCCTGGGATTGGGAGTGCAAAGCCTTTCCAGCATCAGCCGCCTAGGAATCTGGAGGGTTTTGTGCTGGGCACCAGGGCTGCAGGGTGGACAAGTCCAGTTGGAACAGCCAGGGTCCCCCATGCTGTTTACTAAGTTCCCTGGGAACAGAGGCTGAGGGGTGGGTTGTGGGCATGTGGGAGGAGCCACCTGCCGGCTCCATATGGTGGTCTACCCACCAGCACCAGCAGCGGCCCACCCAGCCTGATGCCAGGAGGGGCTCAGCGGAGAAGCTGGGGAGGTGGGAGGGTCTCGTGCAGGCCTGCGGCTTCGGGGAGGCCGTTCATGTGACTCTCGTTTTAGCCCCCTCGGGTGGAGCGCAGGGTTGGGTGGCCAAGTGCTCACTCTGTGTGCAGTATCTGGGTTAATTCCTTTGTCAGTTCGTAACCCCCTTATGCAGACGAGGCTAGGAGAGGTGAAGTCTGTATCCAAGGTCACTCCGCTAGTGAGAGGCAGAGGTGAGACTGCGCCTGTGCCTATCAAGTCCAGGTCTGTGCCCACGGCCCCAGGTGGCACCATCTCTTTGGACAAGGAGCCACAGCTTTCCTTTCCTGGGCGATGTTGGTGGGTGGGTGATGTTGGCATCTCCTTTACCCTCTCTGGCCTGGTCTGCTGCCTCCAGGTACAAAGGCTTCATCAAGGACTGCCCCAGTGGGCAGCTGGATGCGGCGGGCTTCCAGAAGATCTACAAGCAATTCTTTCCATTCGGAGACCCCACCAAGTTTGCCACGTTTGTTTTCAACGTCTTTGATGAAAACAAGGTGAGCTGGGGATTGATGGGGCCTGCGTCAACCCAGAGCCTTTTCCCTCCTGCGGCAGCTGGCTCAGCTCCTGTGGGTACCCGCAGCGCCTCCACGCCCACTCTCTCCTGCCGATGTTCCCTTCTAGAGAAGGAACACACACACAAGTTCATGCTGACATGCACAGATACACAGCCGCACATAAATACATGCACATGTACACATGCAGGCACACACACAATAAACACAGATGCATCCAAATGCATGCACACGTGTTCACACATATGTACACCCACACATGTACTGACATGCACATCCAAGCTCTCACACAGATGTGTATATGCACATGCAGATGAATACCATGCACACATGTGAGCACACATACATGGAGATGCAGCCACACATGCGAACACACCTGTGTATTCATACAGTGCACACACACACATATGCACACAATGCATGGACTTGCAGGTGCACACACGTGTACACACAGAGAGACATATACACACATGCATATGTATACAGTGCACACACATGCATGTATACACATGTACACCCTGACATTTCTCTTACAAGCATAAAATGCAAGTAACTCCCATGATAACAGGATTAATAATAATAAGAAATATTTCCTGAACATTTACTATGTGTAAGCTGTTTGCATGGATTTTTTTTTTTTTTTTTTTTTTAAGACAGAGTGTCACTGTGTCACCCAGACCGGAGTGCAATGTTGTAATCTCGATTCACTGCAACCTCCACCTCCCGGGTTCAAGCGATTCCTCTGCCTCAGCCTCCTGAGTAGCTGGGATTACAGGCGCCCGTCACCACACCTGGCTAATTTTTTTTATTTTTAGTAGAGATGGGGTTTCACCGTATTGCCCAGGCTGGTCTCGAACTCCTGACCTCAGATGATCCACCCGCCTTGGCCTCCCAAAGTGCTGGGATTATAGGTGTGAGCCACCGTGTCCGGCCATACATGGATTATTTTTAATGAGATCTTACAAGCACCTGGGAGCTGGGTATTTTAATACCCATTTTGTAGGTCCGGAAACTGAGGCTCTGAGAATCGTAAGCTATAGGATCTTTTGTTCCTGGCTTTTTCCACCCAGCACCATGTTTTCAAGACTTACCATGTGGTAGCTTGTGTCATCTCCGGGCAGCGGCTGCACCCACAGCTGTTGGGTTGTCTGCGTTGACCCTGATTTGTCCTGCAGTAGCATTTGAGGGTGGATTTACTGTCACTTGTCTCTGTACCCCCTGCTGCTGGCACCACGGAGGTTTCTATTTTATCCCACCCCCAGCTTCTCCCAGGTACCCCCAGGCTGGGAGTCACATTCCTGACCCTGGGAAGGGCTCTTCCCTTCTTGGGCCTCAGTTTCTTCATTTGCAAATAAGAGGTGGAATTAAACAGCCTGCAGCGGCCTGCCCTCTGCAAAAGCCCGTGAGCCCACAGCTCTAGGCCGAGGGGCTTCCAGGCTGTTGCTGAGAGGAGCGCAGGCGTTGGTGCTTCGGGCACCTTCTCCCATCAGGAGTGGAGTTAGCCTCTCCGTTCAGCCTCAGCCCTTCTTCCTGTGCCTCCTGCCTGGCCTCTCCCACTTCTAACCCCCGACACAGTCCCCCAGCCTCTGCTCCCTACCCTCTCCTCGCCTCTCGCCCCCCATTCCTTCAAGCCTGTGCTCTCCACCTGACTGTCCGTTGGCCACGATGTCTGGAGCCTGCGACTGCCCCTCGCCCGTCCCCGAGATACAGCCTGACCCAGTGGCCTGGCTGGCACTGACCGAGGCCATCCCCTCTCTCTCTGGTCAGGACGGGCGAATCGAGTTCTCCGAGTTCATCCAGGCGCTGTCGGTGACCTCGCGGGGAACCCTGGATGAGAAGCTACGATGTAAGTCCTGCCCCCTTGGCCCTGTGGGGCAGCAGCTGGAGGGCCCAGGTCAGAAGGAGGCAGCCCTCGGCCCTCACCAGGCAGGGGTGCCAGACACCCACCGTAGTGACCACAGATGGCGTCCCAGTTGCGTCTGCAGAGGGCAGGCCTGGGCCGTGGGCAGGTGGCCCTCACATAGCCACGTAATAGGCCAGGCCGACTGTCCAGGGTTCAGAGAGCAGCACAGACATCTGTGCTTCCAGTGGGAGGGTTTCCTGGAGGCAACCGGCAGCAGAAGGAGGCTCGCTGAGGCAGGTGGGCAGGGCGGGCTGGGGGCAGAGGCTGGCAGGAGCCTTGGCTGCACTCGGGCAGGTGCAGACCTGGGCAGCAGGAGGGGCAGTGAGGACCCAAGACCCGGGTTCAGTGCCGGACCCACCTCTTTCGTAGCCATTGCTTGGATTCTTGCTTACACTCATTCACTTACTCACTCGTTCATTCACCAAATAACGTCTGAACACAGCCACGTGTTGGTACCAGGGATCCACTAGGGGATAAGATAGACAATATAGACGGGTCCCTGCTCTCAGGGCGATCAGTCTACAGTGGCAGCAGGATTTAAAAAAAAAAAAACAAAAAAACTCAGGCAACTGCAGGTGAGGAGGAGAGAGGGAGTCATGAGCAGGAGAGGACCTGCCTGGCAGGCGTGGAGCTGGGGATGAGAGGAGCTGGGGAGGGGGTGTAAGGCTCCAGTCAGGGGGCCCGCGTGTGCGAGGCCCGGTGGAGGGAGGCTGAGAGGGAGATGGGAGGGGAAGTTGTGCATGCCCCTGGCGGCATTAGCAGGAACGCAGGGTGCATGGAGGGGAGGGAAGATGGAAACCAGCTGGCCAGAGCTCCCTGCTGGGTAAGACTTTCACACTTCATTCCATCGGCAGGGAGAAGACCCTGCAGTTTCTTTTTCTTTCTTTCTTTCTTTTTTTTTTTTTTAAAGAAATAAAAGCAAAAGCTCCTCCTCCCGATGCACTATTTTATTTTCTAATGTTGACTGTAGCGGGCCACACCATAATTGTGGGATCAGAGTGGACTGTGGGGAGGAGGCGGGGACTGGAGTCGGGGAAAGGAGAGGGGAGCTCCTCTGGGCCACATCCCAGGCCCCCGACTCTCCCACGCACTCAGCTCCAGCCACTGAGGCCTCAGCCCTGGAAGCCCAATGCCCCATCCCTTTATTTTATTTTATTTATTTATTTATGGACAGAGTCTCACTCTGTCACCCAGGCTGGAATGCAATGACATGATCTCAGCTCACTGCAATCTCTGCCTCCCGGGTTCAAGCAATTCTCCTGCTTCAGCCTCCCAAGTAGCTGGGATTAGAGGCACGCACTATCACACCTAGCTAATTTTTGTATTTTTAGTAGAGATGGGGTTTCGCCATGTTGGCCAGGCTGGTCTTGAACTCCTGACCTCAGATGATCCACCCGCCTCGGCCTCCCAAAGTGCTGGGATTACAGGTGTGAGCCCCCGTGCCTGGTCCTGTTATTTTAAATTTATATATATATTTTTATATTTATATATTTAATATATATATTATATATATAATTTTATATATATACACAGAGAGAGAGAGAGAGAGAGAGAGAGCATGCACGCGAGAGAGAGAGAGAGAGAGAGAGAGAGAGAGAGAGAGAGAGAGAGAGAGAAAGTCTTGCTCTGTCACCCAGGCTGGAATGCAGTAGTTTGATCTCGGCTTATTGCAGCCTGCGCCTCCTGGACTCAAGCCATCCTCCCACCTCAGCCTCCCAAGTATCTGGAACTACAGGCACCTGCCACCACATCCGGCTAATTTTTGTATTTTTAGTAGAGACAGGGTTTCACCACGTTGGCCAGGCTGTTCTCGAACTCCTGACCTCAGGTGATCCTCCTGCCTCGGCCTCCCAAAGTGCTGGGATTATAGGGGTGAGTCACTGTGCCTGGCCCTGTTATTTTTAAATATATATATATATAAAAAATATATAAAATATATATTATATATACTATAGATAGAAAAAGAGAGAGAGAGAATTGCTTTGTCACCCAGGCTGGAGTGCCGTGGCTTGATCTCAGCTTATTGCAACTTTCGCCTCCTGGGTTCAAGCCATCCTCCCACCTCAGCCTCCCAAGTAGCTGGAACTACAGGCATGCACCACCATACCTGGCTAATTTTTGTATTTTTGTAGAGACGGGGTTTTGCCATGTTGTCCAGGCTGGTCTCGAACTCCTGGGCTCAAGCAGTCCACCCACCTCAGCCTCCCAAAGTGCTGGGATTACAGGTGTGAGCCACCGTGCCCAGCCTAGTTGCAATGGTGTGTGTGTGTGTGTGTGTGTGTGTGTGTGTCTGTGTCTGTCCCCGTCTATCCTGATGTAAATATTAGTTACATCATTAGGAATGGGCCATTCAGTCACTGACTTCATGTTGGCGTGCAGAGAGGAGGGGCGAGTTGAAGGCCCCTCCCCACTGCCCCAGCCCAGGATCACTCAGTACTGCCGCTTGCTTACAGGGGCCTTCAAGCTCTACGACTTGGACAACGATGGCTACATCACCAGGAACGAGATGCTGGACATTGTGGACGCCATTTACCAGATGGTGGTGAGAGGCTGGGTCCCGTGTGGTTAGGGGTGGCAAGAGGGGCAAAGCCAGTGAGAGAGAGAGAGCGCGAGCAGCTGTGCAGCCATGCTTCTGCCCAGGTGGAAGCAGGGGTCACTGGCTGAGCCGTTCTGTATGTCTCTGCCTGGGCAGGCAGGCAGGAGCCGGCAGATAGTGGGGCTGGGGTGTGGGACGTTCCAGGGCAGAATGGCAGGGATGGGGAGGGGAAAGAAGAGGGGGGCGGCCCTCATCTGGAAACTGCCAGGTCTGGGGTCAAATGTGTGGCCAAGAGCCCAAAGCCCAGAGTGCCAGGGCCCAGCCCCGCCTTGTCCATCCCTGCAGGGGAATACTGTGGAGCTCCCAGAGGAGGAGAACACTCCTGAGAAGAGGGTGGACCGGATCTTTGCCATGATGGACAAGGTGAGGTGGGGGCGGGGCTGGTCCTGGACCAGGGAGGCAAGGTGTCAATGGCAGGAATTGGAGTCCCTGCAGCCTGGGCCTGGCTTTGCTGCCAGCCCCTTCCATGGCTCACGGCAGGTGGTATGTGTCATATCCAGGCTCAGCAGCTAGCCCTATCCAGTGTCCAGAGTCTTAAGTCAGTTTGCTCAGCATGTTTTCTTTAATCAACCAAAGTCCTTAGCCTTTTTTTCGTTTGTTTGCCGTGGACCCCTTTGGCATTCTGGAGAAGCCTACAGACTTCTCAGAATAATGGCTTTAAGTGCATAAAATAAAATCCATAAGATCAAAAAGGAAGCTGATTATTTTAGAAAACAGCTGTCAGAGTATTTTTAAAAAAGAATCTGTGATGTAGCATTCTGTGAGCTGCTTTCTTAATGCATTCACTAAGATGTGGTGGTGAGTCCAACAACCCCCGAAATTGCGAGCTGTCATATCTGCAGCAACTGGGGTGTGTTATGAAAAGACCTGTGACCCCTACTGTCGACAGATCACAGGCACTGCAGGTCCTGTTGGGGACCGTCACCTAGGTTTCCATCAAAGGAAAACCTACATTTCAGTTAGAGGTTAGTGAAAAGAAAGACTGATTTTTTTTTCCCCCAAGTTCACAGACCTGCTGACTTCTATTCACAGGCTCAAGGTTAAGAAACCCATCTTTAAAGGGAACCAAAGGCCAGGTGTGGTGGCTCACACCTGTAATCCCAGCACTTTGGGGAGGCCGAGGCGGGTGAATCACCTGAGGTCAGGAGTTTAAGACCAGCTTGGCCAACATGGTGAATCCCTGTCTCTACTTAAAAAAAAAAAAATCCAGGAGGCGGAGATTGCAGTGAGCGGAGGTCGCGCCATTGCGTGCCGGCCTGGGCAACAGAGCGAGACGCAGTCTCAAACCAACAAACCACAAAAGTTAGCCGGGTGTGATGGCACATGCCTGTAATCCCAGCTACTCGGGAGGCTGAGGCAGGAGAATAGCTTGAACCTGGGAGGCAGAGGTTGCAGTGAGCAGAGATCGTGCCACTGCACTCCAGCCTGGGCAACAAGAGCGAGATTCTGTCTCAAAAAAATAAAAAAAAACAAAAAAAAGGAACGATAGACACTGGGGCCTACTTGAGGGTGAAGGGTGAGAGAGGGTGAGGCTGGAAACCCTCCTATTATCAGGTACTGTGCTTATCACATGGGTAACGAAATAGTCCGTATGGCAAACCCCCCACAACACAGGATTAACCTATATAACAAACCTGCACATGGATCCTTGAGCCTAAAATAAAAACCTAAAAAAAGGGACTCCAAAAAAGTAAGGAATCCGTCTTTAAATCAAACTTTTTTAAAACTAAAATAACTTAAATGTAAATTTGAAATAATGACATTAGGGAAATCCAGGTGTTACGTGCCTTCAGCAAAATAATATAAAACGGCCGGGCATGGTGGCTCACGCCTGTCATCCCAGCACTTTGGGAGGCCAAGGCAAGTGGATCACTTGAGCTCATGAGTTTGAGACCAGCCTGGACAACGTGATGAAATCCCGTCTCTACAAAAAATACAAAAATTAGCTGGGTATGGTGGTGTGCACCTGTGGTCCCAGCTACTCGGGAGGCTGAAGTGGGAGGATGGCTGGAGCCTGGGAAGCCAAGGCTGCAGTGAGCTGAGATCGAGCCACTGCACTCCAGCCTGGGTGACAGGCTCCGTCTCAAAAAAAAAAAAAAAAAAAAAAGATTTATCAGCAGTGTGTGGAGCACAGAATAATAAGTTTCTCGCGGTGTGCTTCCACGTGGTTAAGGCCAAGGCCACGCACTCATTACCGTCCCCCTGTCTGCACCTCCCTCATTTTGGGAAACAGCACAGACCCTGTGGTCACACTGACTGGCGTGTGAATCTGACTTCCCCATTTCCCAGCCCTGGGGCCTGGGTAGGTGACGGAGCCTCAGCTTCCTCCCTGGTAAATGGGGATGAGAGCAGCACCCTCCTCTTGGCTTGGCCGTCAGGGTTCCATGCACTGAGGATTGCGCTGTGCTTGGTGTGTGTCGTGTACGCAGCCAGCGATCCCCAAGCATGGCTGGGCTGTGCTCGTCCGCACTGTGGTCGGCGCTTGCCCTCTCTGGAAACCCGGGGTCGAGTAGGAGGTCTCCGTGGCCTTTTTCTTGTGGTCTCACGGGCTTCCTTGAGAGATGGTCCAGGGAAGGGATTCTGGCCCAAACCGTCCCCTCCCCAAGAGACCCACTAAAATTCCTCCTTCTGAGCCATGTCCAGCCCCTGCCGGGTCTCCCAGGGTCCAATGTGGGCTGTTCCAGGGGCAGTTTAAATGCCCTCCCAAGAGAGACCCCAGAGAACTGCATGAGGCTCTCAGCCTTGTCGATTACTCACACTGATGGAGGTTAATAGCATTAACCATGACGTGTGTGGAGTTACGGGGTACTTCCAGTTGGTCAAGCACAGAGCTGTCACCCCAGTGCCTTGGAGGAAGCCAGGTAATTACCCACCATCCCCAGGTGAAGAAACATGCCCAGAGAGGTGGCCCACAGCCCAAGGCTACCCTTCCCTGAGTGCCGAGGTCTGTCTGGTGTTGGCTGCTTGTAGGCCCTGAACCACATTGCCTCCCTCCTGATCTAACCTTGGAAGGGCTCTTGGGACCGGCCCTGGTCTGGGCTTGTCCAGAGCCCTCTCCTGGGAGGCTCTGCACCCTCAGCCACCTCTCTCTGCTCACAGAATGCCGATGGGAAGCTGACCCTGCAGGAGTTCCAGGAGGGGTCCAAGGCAGACCCGTCCATAGTGCAGGCGCTGTCCCTCTATGACGGGCTGGTATAGTCCCGGGCCGGAGCTGGGTGAGTACGGACTTGGGGCCTGGGGTGGGTCTGGGATGGGTCAGGGGTGAAAAGCCAGCAGCAGGACACCTAGGTTTGGCAGGTAATTACCTGGGTCTCTGGGGGTGTTGGGGCAACCCAGTGAGGACATAGCTGGGAGGAGGAGGCTGGAAGGGGGGCCTTCAAATTGGTCAGAGCTCCAATGTTTGGATCATCTTTTTTTTTTTTTTTTTGAGACAGAGTCTCGCTCTGTCGCCCAGGCTGGAGTGCAGTGGCGTGATCTCGGCTCACTGCAAGCTCCGCCTCCCTGGTTCACGCCATTCTCCTGCCTCAGCCTCCCGAGTAGCTGGGACTACAGGCACCCGCCACCATGCCCGGCTAATTTTTTTGTATTTTTAATGGAGATGGGGTTTCACCATGGTCTCGATCTCCTGACCTCGTGATCCGCCCGCCTCGGCCTCCCAAAATGCTGGGATTACAGGTGTGAGCCACCGCGCCTGGCCTGGATCATTTTTATAGACCCAGATCAGCCTGTGAGTTTGCTTGAACAGAATTTTTCTGGGTGGGCCAGGCACGGTGACTCACGCCTGTAATCCCAGCACTTTGGGAGGCTGAAGCAGGTGGATGACCAGGTCAGGAGTTCAAGACCAGCCTGACTAACATGGTGAAACCCTATCTCTACTAAAAATACAAAAATCAGCCGGGCGTGGTGGTGCACACCTGTAATCTCAGCTACTTGGGAGGCTGAGGCAGGAGAATCGCTTGAACCCAGGAGGTGGAGGTTGTAGTGAGCCAAGATTGTGCCACTGCACTCCAGTCTGGGTGACAGAGTGAGACTCCATCTCAAAAAAAAAAAAAAAAAAAAAAGAAGCCAGGCACGGTGGCTCACGCCTGTAATCCCAGCACTTTGGGAAGCCAAGATGGGTGGATCACGAGGTCAGGAGATCAAGACCATCCTGGCTAACATGGTGAAACCCCATCTCTACTAAAAAATACAAAAAAACTAGCCGGGCGAGGTGACGGGTGCCTGTAGTCCCAGCTACTCGGGAGGCTGAGGCAGGAGAATGCCGTAAACCCAGGAGGCAGAGCTTGCAGTGAGCTGAGATCCGGCCACTGCACTCCAGCCTGGGCGACAGAGCGAGACTCCGTCTCAAAAAAAAAAAAAAAAGAAAAAGAAAATAAGTGTCCTGGGTGGAAGACACTTTGAATCAGTTCCCAACCAGGGCCAAGGGCCTGGGAGAGCAATTTCTTATCCCTCTCTGAGCAGCCAGTCGAAGACCTAAGCTCCTAGCTGTCACAGAATGATAGCACACCTGGCAGAGGACCCTGTTGCTGGTAGAGAGCTGTCTCCCTTCTTGCCTTCTCCTCCCCTCTCCCCTCTTTTCCTGCGTATTGTTTGTGGAGTGTTCAATGTTGTCTGCAGAGAGTGGGTGTGAATAACGTCCAAGGTCTTGTCCAGAGATCAACGTTCTTGTCCACGTCCTGGTGAGCCAGTGGATGCCTGCTGTTGGTATATATGTTAGGGTAGAATTGCGGGGACATAGGGTGTGTGTAATATTTAGCTTTGGTAGTTACTAGCCAACAGTTTCCAAAGTGGTTGTGCTGTTTTACAGTCCCACTAGTAGTGTATGAGAGTTCCAGTTGCTCCACATCCTCCCCAACATTGGGTATTTTCTGTCTTTTCAAATTTTAGCCATTTTTGTGAGTATGGACTAATAACTTGTTCTAAGTTTACTTTGCATTTCTCTGATGAGCAGTGACATTGAATGCCTTATTATAAGTGTATCACCCGTTTTAATGTGCTCATTTGTGACGTGCTAGGTTAGTTATCCGTTGCTACATATGACATTATCACAAACAGCAGCTTAAGAACAAACAGGAATTTGGCACAGTTAAGCTGGGTGCCTCTGGCTCAAGGACTCTCAGGAGTATGCAACTCACCTGTCATTAGAGTTTGCCTGGGTCTATCCTGGATTTAGCAGCACAAGTTCCACGTTCTAGGAAACTCCTCAGTCCTGGGAAAATTGGGATACTTGTCAGCCATTGGCCAGGGCAGTGGTCTCATCTGAAGGTTTGGCTGGCAGCGACCTGCTTCCAAGATCACTCATGTGGTTTGGTAGCCTTGTTCCCTTGCCATGTAGACATCTGCACAGGGCTGCCTCACAATATGGCTGCCAGCTTCCCTCAGAGCTTTCCAAGAGAGAAAAAGGGAAAGAGCCAGGATAAAAGCCACTATCTTTTTATAGCATAATCTTGGAAGTGACATCCATCACTTTTTCTTTTTGTTTCTTTCTTTTTTTTTCCCTGCGACCAGGTCTCACTCTGTCACCCAGTCACCAGGTCATGGCTCACTGCAGCCTCGACCTCCCAGACTCAAACGAGCCTCCCATCTTAGCCCTCAGCTTTCCAAGTAGCTGGGACTACAGGCATTTGCCACCATGTCTGGCTAATTTTTTAAAAATGTGGTGTTTTTTTGTTTTTTTTTTTTTGTAGTGTAGAGCTAGAGTCTCACCGCGTTGCTCAGGCTGGTCTTGAACTCTTGACCTCAAGTGATCCTCCTACCTCGGCCTCCCAAAGTGCTGAGATTACATGTGTGAGCCACTGCACCCACCCATAGATTGGTTTTTGAGTGCTAAATCACCTTGCATTCTTAGAATAAACTCCACTTTGCCATGATGTGTTATCTTTTTATGTATCATAAAATTTGATTTGTTGGCATTTTGTTTAGGAGGTCTACACTGTTTTTTTTGTTTCTTTTTTTTTTTTTTTTTTTTTTTTTGAGATAGAGTCTCGCTCTGTCGCCCAGGCTGGAGTGCAGTGGTGCGATCTTGGCTCACTGCAAGCTCCGCCTCCCGGGTTCACGCCATTCTCCTGCCTCAGCCTCCTGAGTAGCTGGGACTACAGGCGCCCACCACCGCGCCCGGCTAATTTTTTGTATTTTTAGTAGAGACAGGGTTTCACCGTGGTCTCGATCTCCTGACCTTGTGATCCGCCCGCCTCGGCCTCCCAAAGTGCTGGGATTACAGGCGTGAGCCACCGCGCCCGGCTTTTTTGTTTCTTTTTCTTTTTTTTTTTTTGAGACAGGGTCTCACTCCATCACCCAGGCTGGAGTGCAGTGATGGGATCTCGGCTCAGTGCAGCCTCTGCCTCCTGGGTTCAATCAATTCTCCCTCAGCTTCCCAAGTAGCTGGGACTATAGGCGCCTGCCACCACAACGCCTGGCTACTTTTTGTATTTTTAGTAAAGATGGGGTCATCAAGTTGGCCAGGCTGGTCTTGAACTCCTGACCTTAGGTGATCCACCCACCTCAGCCTCCCAAAGTGCTGGAACTACAGGCATGAGCCACCATGCCTGGCCAGGCCTACACTGTTTTGAAGCGTCTATTATTATTATTATTTTTTTTCACAAGAAATCCTTTTTCACTGAAGAGACATTAGAAAATATGCTTTATGAGAAAACCTCAATTAAAAAGTTTATTTTCAAAAAATACCTTATATATGACTCAGATATAATCACAGTGAGCATTTTAGTGTCCAGAGTGATTTTAAAATAATTGAACACTTACAAAACTTCACACGCAGTAAACTGAGTCACACAGAAATATATAATTAAAGCCAATTTATAAACGAACTATCACTGTTATTAATATTTCTTTCTTTTTTTTTTTTTCCAAGATGGAGTCTCCCAGGCTGGAGTGCAGTGGCGTGATCTCAGCTCACTGCAACCTCTGTCTCCTGGGTTCAAACAATTCTTGTGCCTCAGCCTCCCAAGTAGCTGGGATTACAGGTGCTCGCCACCACGCCTGGCACATTTTTGTACTTTTAGTAGAGATGGGGTTTCACCATGTTGGACAGGCTGGTCTCGAACTCCTGACCTGGTGATCCACCCGCCTTGGCCTCTCAAAGTCCTGGGATTACAGGCATGGGCCACTGTGCCCGGCCAATATTTCCATCATATAAATGCTTGACATGTACCTTGACACATCCCATGGTAAATGCTGATCCATTGTCTAATTTTTCACAGTCCCCTTTTGCAAATTACCACGTCATGTTATTTCCATGACAAGCTTGTCAAAGTGACAAGAGCCTTCCCATGATGTGATCCCCCTTTCTATTAGCTCTGCTGGGAAATGGCCTTCTTTCTTCTATAGGGCTGTTCCTTGTGCCTACGCTGTAGTAATTATATCCAATTTGTGTTCTATCATTTTAATGATTTATTTGCCTCCTCAGGTTCCTGATAGCTCATAGTTCCTAGATCACTTGCAGTTATGTAAGTCATTGACTTATTCAGAAACTGAGATGAGGTTTATTTCCACATCATTAAATGTTGAGCCATCATTTTTCATAGCTGTGTAATGCTCCATCACATGGCTGGGCCATAATTTAACCAGTTCCACCATGTTGGACACTCAGGTTGTTGGGAATTTGGGGAAGATATTAAAAAATTATCTATTATGGGCCAGGCACAGTGGCTCATGCCTGTAACCCCAGCACTTTAGGAGGCTGAGGCAAATGGATCACTTGAGGTTAGGAGTTCAAGACCAGCCTGGGCAACATGGTGAAACCCCATCTCCACAAAAAATATAAAAATCAGCCAGATGTGGTGGTGGGCACCTGTAATCCCAGCTATTTGGGAGGCTGAGGCAGGAGAATTGTTTGAACCTGGGAGGCAGAGGTTGCAGTGAGCCAAAATCATTCCACTGCACTCCAGCCTGGGCGACAGAGTAAGACTCTGTCTGAAAAACAAAACAAAACAAATTATCTATTATGGAAACATTCATACACAGTGGTAGAGAGAATAGTGTAATGCTGGCCAGGTGCAAGTGGTCACTTACACCTATAATCCCCGTGCTTTGGGAGGTCAAAGTGGGAGGATTGCTTTAGGCCAGAAGTTCGAGTCCAGCCTAGGCAACACAGAGAGACTGTCTCTACAAAAAGTATAAAAATTAGCCAGGTGTGGTGGCACATGCCTGTAGTCCCAGCTACTCAGGAAGCTTGAGCCCAGGAGTTAAAGGCTACAGTGAACTAGGATTGTACCATTACACTCCTGCCTAGGTGACAGTGTGAGAATTTATCTCTTTAAAAAAAAAAAAAAAGTGTAATGTTTTGTACCCATCACTCAGCTTCCGAATCCCCAGTTCCCTGCCAATCTTGTACCATCTGTGCCCTCCCCCTCCCACCCCCACTCCTGTTATTTTGAAGCAAATTCAAGACATCTTCATACTTAATCCATTTCAAAGTGTATTTCTAAAAGATAAAGATTCTTTAAAAAATTCATAAAGCAAAAAATCGATAATTCCTTAATATCCTCTGATCTCTAGTTGCTATTCTAGTTTTCTGTTATCTCACCCTTTTTTTTTTTTTTAAACTGAAATCAGACTCAGAATAAAGTCTACCCATTGCAATTGGTTGATAGGTCTCTTAAATTTATTTAGGCTATGTGCAATGGCTGACACCTGTAATCTCAGCACTTTGGGAGGTCGAGGCATGTGGATCACTTGAGCCCAAGAGTTCAAGACCAGCCTCGGCAACATGGTGAAACCCTGTCTCTACCAAAAGTACAAAAATGAGCTGGGTGTGGTGGCACATGCCTGTAGTCCCACTTACTCAGGGGTGCTGAGGCAGCAGGATTGCTTGAACCGGGGAGATTGAGGCTGCAGTAAGCTGAGATTGTACCATTGCACTCCAGCCTGGGTGACAAAGTGAGATTTTATCTCAGAAAAAAGCCTTTTAAAGTTTGTTTATTATTTATTTATTTATTTATTTATTTTGAGATGGAGTCTCACTCTTGCTGCCCAGGCTGGAGTGAATGGTGTGATCTCGGCTCACAGCAACCTCTGCCTCCCAGATTCAAGCGATTCTCCCGCCTCAGCCTCCTGAGTAGCTGGGACTACAAGCACGCACCACCACGCCCAACTAATTTTTGTATTTTTAGTAGACACGGGGTTTCACCATGTTGGCCAGGCTAGTCTCGAACTCTTGAACTCAGGTGATCTGCCTACCTTGGCTTCCCAAAGGGTTGGGATTACAGGCGTGAGCCACCTCACCTGGCCTGAGTATCGATTTTGGGTTCTTTGGGTATATACCTAGGAGTGGAGCTGCTGGGTCATATGGTTAACTCTATGTGTAACTTTTTGAGGAACCACCAAACTGAGCTCCAAAGTAGTGACAGCGTTTTGCATTCCCACCAGCAATGGACAGAGGTTCAAGTTTCCCCACATCCTTGCCAACACTTGTTATTTTCCATGAAAAAAAAAAAAGGATAGCCATCCTAGTGGGTGTGAAGTGGTTGCCTTACTGTGGTTTTTGTTGTTGTTGTGTTGTTGTTTTTGTTTTTTGAGACAGGGTCCCACTCTGTCTCCCAGGCTGGAGTACAGTGATGCAATCTTGGCTCACTGCAACCTCCGCCTCCCAGGTTCAAGTCATTCTCCTGCCTGAGCCTCCCACGCAGCTGGAATTACAGATGCGTGCCACTATACCCGGCTAATTTTTGTATTTTTGGTAGAGACCGGGTTTCACTGTGTTGGCCAGGCTGGTCCTCAACTCCTGGCCTCAAGCGATCCTCCTGCCTTGGCCTCTCAAAGTGCTGGATTTACAGGTTTGAGCCACTGCTCCTGGCTCTCCTTGTGGTTTTGATGTGTGTTTCCCTAATGACTAGGGATGTTGGACATCTTTTCATGTGTTTATCAACTGTTCTATGCGTTGTTTTTAATGGCTTGTAAACTGTTTTATCCTATGGGTATGTCCTAATGTATTCTACCACTCCCCTGATACTGGACACTTAGATTGTTTTTTCTGCTTCCATTTTTGTTTACTGTTTTCTGCTATTACAGATAATGCAGTGGTAAACATTTATTTATTAAGGATAAATATAGAGTGGGCACAGTGCCTCACGCCTGTAATCCCAGCACTTTGGGAAGCTGAGGCAGGTGGATCATGAGGTCAGGAGTTCGAGACCAGCCTGGCCAAGATGGTGAAACCCTGTCTCTACTAAAAAATACAGAAAAAAAAAAAAATTAGCCAGGCATGGTGGCAGGCGCCTGTAATCCCAGCTACTTGGAAGGCTGAGGCAGGGGAATCACTTGAACCCGGGAGGCAGAGTTTGTAGTGAGCCGAGATTGTGCCACTGCACTCCAGCCTGGGTGACAGAGCGAGACTCCAACTCAAAAAAAAAAAAAAAAGAAGAAGAACCCAATGGGTGCCTCAGATGTTATGCACATTTTTAGGACTTCTGACATAGAATGCCACCTTGCCCTCTATCGACCTTCCTGCCAGCTCTGTGTGCCTATCCTCTGTGGCCAGACCTTAACTCGTATCCCCTGTGGCTGGATCTTAACCCATCTTGCCTCCTTGTGCCTTCCAGATGCCTGGGAACCACTCAACTCCTTCTGTGCCATGAGGCCACCTCAGCCCCGATACCAACCCCGTGCGTCCACCCAGCCTTCTTCCGTGTCCACACACAGCCGGCTGCCCTTGACCCGGGAGGCGCCGGCTCTCCTCTCCCCTGTCCTGCACCCATCCCCCGCCTGAAGCCACCGGCTCCAATTGCCAGCAACCTCTGCTTGTCCGGAAAACGACAACACGAAACGGAAAAGGCTACAGCCCTCTGCAAAACCAAGGACTTGGCTGCCTCGCAGGCAGCCTCTCCGTTCCTCCTGCTCTCTTGCGTGTGTGCTTTTGTTTTTTATTTCGAACAGACGTTTTAAAAGAAAAAAAACAACTACCTTCTGTCGTAGAAGACACAGACTGACAGATGGGGCGAAGGCCTGGGGACCTCAGAGAACTCTGCCTTGCCCTCGTCCCTCGTCCTTCGGCAGCCGGAGAGGCTGTAGGTGGGCTGAGGGTGTCTGGGGGTTCTGCCTGGTCAACGTTATTTGTCGTCCCATCTTTTAGCAGCAAAACCACCTCTGTGGGTAGGATGATTAATTATGAGGATGATGATTTTTTTGTGATAACAGTATTGTGCTTTTTGTGGGGAAAGTGAGGTTTTTTTTTTATATATATACATATATAATTGATATCTTTTATTTATTGGTTGTTAACTGTTGCTGCTGCCTGGTGTGTCCTCAGCTCCCCAGGGCTGCAGGCCCACCGTTTACATGTGCACGCCCTGACCCACCTGCCCACGCTGACTTGGGAGGATGGTGGCCTGCAGCGGCCAAGAAGAAGCCAAAAAAAATTTTTTTTTTTCAGATACTGTGTTTGATTTTTGGAGAGGGGAGAGGTGGAAATTCCTAAATGGCTAATGCACTGTTCCCTCCAGCCCGAATGCCTCCTGCCGAACCCCTTTGCCTCCGTCCCCCCATCCCTGTTCTCCTCTGGGTCCATAACACTTTTTCCGAGGATGAACAGGGGACATCTTTAGGTTTTTCAACTCTTGCTTTGGTGTTTGCTGCAGCATGGAAAACAGAGCGCCTAAGGCTGGGAGCCAGAAGAAGGGGCATTGGGTACCCAGGCAGAGTCGGGAGAGGTGGTCTTCGAAGTTAAGTTAGCAGAAATAAAGGGGACGCCCGCCTACCTGGGCTGGGGAGGGATTTGAAGATAGTTCATGACTCTCTCCTGCTCTGCCTTCCCGCCTTCCTATCTGCTTTTTCCAGTAAACTGCATGGCGTCCTTCCCTGGCCCTCTCTTGGCTCAAAGGCTGGGAGGGAGGAAAGGAGAGAAGAGTTCTAGGCAATCCCATCAAGGTAGTCCCTACTCCTGGGGCTGTGGCCCACACGTCTTCACGGAGGCTTCCAGCTCTGCCTGCCACTGAGGCAGGCGCGTTCCCAGGACCATCACCAGGAATGTGAGGCCACCCTGGGTCAGAGGTAGGAGCCCGAGGTCCAGCCTTTGCTCTTTGATTGTGGGCAGCCTCCTGCCCTCTCTGGGTCTCAGTTGCCCCATCTGCAGAGCGAGGAGGCCTGGGCTGGTTGGTCTTGAAGGCCCTTTTCCACGCTGACATGGTGTAATTCTAGGCCTGGGGTTCAGTTTCCCGTGGCTGGTGATTGTGTGGTTAAGTTTGCTCGACCCCAACAGCCTCAGGGACTGTCTGAGTCACAGCGTAGCCCCTATTGCATGGCTACTGGTGTGTGGGGTCTGTTCCAACAGATGAATGTGTCATATGGCACACCTTGTCCCTTCCCGCAGCATTTCCTGGTCCACCCCCACCCCCCCGCCGGCCCTTGAGCTCCCTTTGGGCCCAGAAGGAGTCCTTGCCCAGGGAAGGCTTGAGGTGAGAAGCAGCTTCTCAGACTGTCAGGGCCAGGCCTGGGTCTAGAATTCTTGCTGCTGCTTTGCAAAGTCAACAGCCTATCATCCCATGTTTTAGAGGGGACACTTTGGTCCTCGGTTCCCACCCTCAGCAAGCAGGTCTCCAGCCCGAGGAAGGCCTCTGCTGGAGCGACATTGCTATGTGGGGCTGCGTGGCTGTTCCCCTTGGCTGGAGCATTCAGCCAACCCCAGCATCACCCCTGAGGCATTTATTGGCAGCCCTCTAGGGCTGCATGCTGGCTCGACCGTAACCCCCCTCCCCCACCAACATCCTGCAGGGATGGGGTCAGTGCTTCCACCTTCACAGGCCACTTTGAAGGGTGGATTCTTTGAGGCCCCTGCCGGTCGGCTCCCTGCTCAGCCACTGGCCTGGGCTACCTGGGACTCAGCACCAATGGCTGAAGTTTCTCAGCCAGGCTCTGACCTGGGGTCTGGGGCAGGGGATGAACATGGTGATTCGGGGCTGAGAGGATGAAGGAGGACTTTCCCAGGTCAAATTACTTTTCTTTGGCCTCTGCCTGAGGCTTGATTTGCCTCTCTGGTCCAATGGGACTGACACTGTTGTACAGCTTGGCCTGTGGCTGAGGGTGTCTGGGGTTAAGCATGTGGACCCCTTCGGTGTGTCCGGCCTTCCTCCATCATCCTGCCCTTTGGCCTTTTGGTTTGAAGCCACAAGTGTGGCTTCTGACCTTAGCAGACGGTATCCTTGCCGACCGCAGCCCAGCGTGCTGGTGGGTCCCCACCCCGAGCCAGCCCAGAACTGCCGGAAGGGCCACCCTTCCCGGCCCTGGCAGGGTGCTGGACACTGGCCATTTTCACTGGAGGTTGCCCGGCAGGGACCGATCTCTGCCCCTTCCTCTCCCCAGGCCTCTAGCTGCAGTGATGCTGCAGAATCCTAAGCCAGGTGCCTCCTGAGCAGCCCGTGTGCCTCTCCACAGCGGCGTTTGCCACCCAATGCGGCTCCCTTCAGATGCTCTGATGCAGAGGGCACGCCCGTAGTCCCTCTGCAGAGCCTCACACTGGGGCCAGGGCAGGCACCAGCCCCAGGCAGCCAGTCGACCACGGCCTGGCGTCTTCCTCGTAGCGTCTGTTCCTCACTTTGTGTTGATGCTGACTTAGAAGAATGTTCCGATTTTCCATGATCTAAGCAGGCCACGTTTAAAATAACATCAAGGCAAGCGTACGTGTCATCCTCTGTACTGACATCTCTTCCCCTGAAATGCTTTTCAATTTGACAGCCCATTTCCTAGACAAGTGCACCTGGGGTTTCAGGAACTTTGTCTCTTTTGGGAGGGGGTTGGTGGGGAGGTCAGGATGCCTGGGATCCCTTCCTGGAGAGTCAGCTTCTCTCTGGAAAAAGCCTCCATTGCCCACCCGCCAGGCAGAAAGTCACCGTGTCCCCAGCGCGGTTTCAGCGTTTGATTTTAAGAGATCTAGGAAGCGCGGCGCGCCCCCTGGTGCTGGTAAGCCGCCAACGCACCTGGGGCTGCAACCCTACTGGACGGGTGGTCCGGAGGGAGGCTGGAGTGGGGAGGTGAGGAGGGAGCTGTGAGTCCTCAGAGGCCGTGGGCCACCATATTTCTGGCAGCGTTTCCCAGACACCCCTCTGCTAGGCCATCCCTGGATAGCAAGTGAATTAACTTAAGGGCACTGTGATGGGAAGCCTTGCCCCCCCTCTTTTTTTTTTTTTTTTAATATCTGCGGAATAAACCCAATGGTTAATTTTTGAATGAATAAAAGGCTTTTGTTGAATAAACAGCTGGTCCCATCTTCTGTCTTGGCATCTTAGCATCCAGGCTCAGGCTCTGCCCCTTCTCCAGGATGGTGTAGCCCTGGGTCGTCCTCCCCAGCCTGCACAGTCCCCCGTTGTCCCTGTTTCTGCAGTGGTCCCCGGCCCGAGGGAGGCCCACCTCACTCCCAGCCTGACTCAGTGGCCGGCTTCCTCCGGGACTTTGCACAAGTCACTTCTGCTCATTGGGTCTCAGTTTCCCCATCCCTTGGATGGGAGCAAGAGTTTCTGCGGGGCCTGCCTCACAGGGGCCTGGTGAGACCCAAATGTGAGTGTCATCATCAAAGCCCGTCGAAAAGGCAGAGGCTCGTGCCCAGGGGTAGCGGTTTGGACTGCTGCTGCCTCCCACCCGGAGCCTGCCACTTGGGAGAGAAATTGGTGTAATGCTTGCAAAAACAAACAAAAGGCAGTGTTTCTGGCTGTGGTTATTTTCTTTCCTGCTTGCCTTCCCAGCCCCCTTTGAGTCTCTTTTTGGGGTGCTGTCCTGTCTGAACCTGCCGGTGTGTGTCTCTGGGGCCAGGTCAAGGCAAGGCCTAGGGGTGGACAGGGGCCGTGTAGCATGCCCTGGCCTCCCCGAGTTCCTACTGTATGTCGTCCATGTCACGCCAATTAAACACGCTTCCTGGACTCGTCCTCGCCTCCCTGTGTGGGCCTGTTGCTTTGTCTGTTTCCATTCTTTCTTTTCCGTTTCGTTTTAGGTTTCTTCCCCTTGCGGCACCCTTTCTCTGGCTTTGGGTGTTGTCTTCCCTGTTTCCTGAAGAGAAAGAATGTGTAGGCTGGGCGTGGTGGCTCACGCCTGTAATCCCAGCACTTTGGGAAGCCAAGTTGGGCGGATCACCTGAGGTCTGGAGTTCAAGACCAGCCTGGCCAACATGGTGAAACCCTGTCTCTACTAAAATACAAAAATTAGCTGGGTGTGGTGGCAGGTGCCTGTAATCCCACCTACTTGGGAGGCTGAGGCAGGAGAATCGCTTGAACCCAGGAGGTGGAGGTTGGAGTGAGCTGAGACCGCACCATTGTACTTCAGCCTGGGTGACAAGAGCGAGACTCCATCTCAAAAAAAAAAAAGAGAGAGAGAGGGAGAGAGAGAGGGAAAGAATGTGCAGAGTGAGAACCTTGGGTCTATATATATATATATATATATTTTTTTTTTTTTCTTTTTTCTTTTTTTTTGAGACGGAGTCTCGCTCTGTCGCCCAGGCTGGAGTGCAGTGGCCGGATCTCATCTCACTGCAAGATCCACCTCCCGGGTTCATGCCATTCTCCTGCCTCAGCCTCCTGAGTAGCTGGGACTACAGGCGCCCGCCACCTCGCCCGGCTAGTTTTTTGTATTTTTAAGTAGAGACGGAGTTTCACCGTGTTAGCCAGGGTGGTCTCGACCTCCTGACCTCGTGATCCGCCCGTCTCGGCCTCCCAAAGTGCTGGGATTACAGGCTTGAGCCACCGTGCCCGGCCGGGTATACTTTTAAACCAGAAAAATCTGCAGGAGTGTTTCTGTGAGGCCAAGAGTTGAGCGGGGTGAGGTCCCGCCCATTGCCTCACCTGCGACATCCCCTGTCCTGCCTGTTTCATCTGGAGAGGCTGGCTGCTGCTTTAAAAATGTCTAAAAACCATTGGCCTAGACCAGTGGCTCTCAAGGTCAAGTGTGTCTCAGAATCACCGGGATTGGAGGCTGTTTCAAACCCAGCTTGCCAGCCCAGCCCCCAAGTTTCTGATTAGGAGGGTCTGGGCAGGGGCCTGGAAATCTGCATTCCTGACAAGTTCCTGGGCTGCGCTGCTGCTGCGGGTCTGGGAATCACACTTTGAGGACCCCTGGGAGATGTGTGCACTGCAGTGTGTCCGGTTGGGTCCTACCTCCATTGGCTCAGGGATTCAGGCTAATGATTCATTCACCCCATGTGACTTTTGCACCTGTGATGGGCCAGGCGTGGAGGGCCTAGAGGTTGGTTGCTGGCCACATGGAGGGTTGCGTCGGGAGGGAAGGTGGGGAGATGAGGAACTCTTGTGTAAGCTCCTGGCAGGCACCCCGAGAGGTGGCAGTCTGTGTGGCTGCCCCCTCCGCCCTGAGTCACCCTTGGCCTGGAACCTGGGGTCGAGGAGAGCCCTCCTCTCCCCGCTGTGGTCAAGTTACCCCGTGTTTGCTCAGTGTGCATAGGCCGTGCCGTGCTGGGGAGAGGCGGATCCGAAGAGGTGGTGGTTTTCCCTGTCATAGCTTGTTAAAGGAACACGAATTCACAGAGCAATAAAAGCCAGCGTGGACTCAGGAGCGTCACTGCC
The DNA here is from genome assembly GCF_037993035.2 of Macaca fascicularis. Classification (NCBI taxonomy): domain Eukaryota; kingdom Metazoa; phylum Chordata; class Mammalia; order Primates; family Cercopithecidae; genus Macaca; species Macaca fascicularis. The sequence continues at coordinate 13,658,991 of NC_088389.1, read as the reverse complement.
AGTTAGAATTCATTGCTCTTGGCCAAAAGCTCTTGAAAGACGCAGGAAGCGTGTAGATTGATGAGATCAAGCAGCCCATGTTAGAATGAACCACACCGCCTGCAAACACAGGCCACGTTTCAGACACGTTTCAGAGTGAAAGGAACCATCAGATCGCCACCACCTTCCAGGCAAAGCCGGAGGCCCGACGTGACTTCCGCTTCGGGGTTGAAGCAACCATTGAGAAGTGGATGCAGCGATGTCACCCTCTGTGGCCATGCCGGGCATCCAGCATTGTGCCTTGCCCTGGCGGGTCCTAGAGTGAAGATACCAGAACTCCCCAGACCCTCAAGAGGGTTCCAAAGGCAGCGTGGAAAGGCAGTGTGGGACGGTGAGGCAGTGTGGGACGGTGGTTGGGGCCACAGATGCAGAATCGGAGCTGGTTCCCAGCCAGGCTCTACCACTTGATGCTGGGTATGTGTTCTAACGGACAGGCTCTTCTGGTAAAAATGTGGACCCTCGGCCAGGCACGGTGGCTCACGCGTATAATCCCAGCACTTTGGGAGGCCAAGGCAGGCGGATCACGAGGTCAGGAGATCGAGACCATCCTGGCTAACATGGTGAAAGTCCGTCTCTACTAAAAATACAAAAAATTAGCCGGGCATGGTGGTGGGTGCCTGTAGTCCCAGCTACTTGGGAGGCTGAGGCAGGAGAATGGCGTGAACCCGGGAAGCGGAGCTTGCAGTGAGCCGAGATCACACCACTGCACTCCAGCCTGGGCAACAGAGCGAGACTCCATCTAAAAAAAAAAAAAAAAAAACCATGGACCCTCAATGACAGGCAGGTGATGACTTGACAGCCCCTGCCCTACAACCTCGCCAGAGGTGGAATGTTGCAGTGAAGGCAGGTATTAGATAAAATTCTGCCAGAAGTCCAGATATTCACTAGTAGGTAGATACAAAGACAGGCTCCTGTACCTGTCCATCCAGGGGGTGGGGGCCCCAGGACCCCAGGTCCTGCCCCTCAGCACAGTCCTGAAGCAGCAGGCTGCCAGTCTTCCCTCGTGGTGTGCAGGGCTGAGCTCCGAGAATCCTTCTAGCCAAGCATGTGTCTTCACCACATTATACTTCTCCTATAAAAAGGGACTTCTAACATCCTTTGTGTGGACAAACTCTGTGGTGCAGATTTTAATAAAAGTACATATTTAAAATGCTAATGTGACACCCTCTGGAGGGCTGATTCCTGACTAGACTGTTTCACACACTTGGGGGCTCTCCCTGAGGCAGAGATCGGAGGTAATTTACAAGCCCACACAATGTCCTGTTTCCACCGAAGCATTGAAAGTAAATCTGTGCATGGGCACCTTTCTTTGGAAATACCAACCTCTGGTTCAGAGTCATTGTGAGGGTAGCAGGGGCAATGTTTCAGCAAAGGGCGAGCTTGAATGGGGGTGAGCTGTTGGTGGAGGAAGCTCAGGTCTTTTCCAGCAGCCTTGGCTGCGGTGTCTGCAGGGACATGGTTCAGAAACCATGTTGCTGAGGGCACATGCTGGGTCATGGTTCCTTGCTCCACTCTGGGTCAGGCTAAAGCCTGTGCTGACTCACCCCCAGGCCAGCCTGCACTGGATGGCTTACTGTGGGCTGAGGCTCAGTAGAGGCACAGACCTGGCCACCTGCTTTACCAGGATGGCTCAGACTGGCTGCTATTCCCTGGGTGTAACAGCGCTGGTGAGTCCTCCTAGAGGGACCATCCTAGAGGTCCCATTTCTCCCCACCTTGGGCCTTCCACCCTGTCCCCACTGACCCTCCCAAGCCCCAAACTCATACCTGCGTGTTAGAAAGTATCTCCCTAAGTTGTACTCCCCAAAACCCAGCTCGGGGCATCCCCAGGCATAGAGAGGAGATGACAGGGAGAAGAGTAGGGAGTTGGGCTGGGAGTGGGAATGCAGTGTGGATCCCTGCCCTACAGTGGCCCCCTCCTCCCTGCCATCTTCCTGCCCAGGTAGTACAGAGGCAGAAACTTACCCTCCAGGTTCATCGGTCTGGAGGAACTGGTTCAGGACAGTGGGCATGGAAAGGGACTGGGAAGGCCCCCTGAGTTTAGGTAAAATGAGCTTGTGTAAGTATGGAAAAGCTTTCTACTTGTTCCCCTTATCTCTCTTTAGCTGGGCACAAGGCCATGTGGAACAAAGGACTACATTTCCCAGCCTCCCTTGTGGCTGAGTGTGGCCATGTGACCCAGTTCTATCCAACAGGATGAGAATGATGAGCATAACTTTCCCTCTCTTCCCTCTTCCGGCTGGCTGGATGGAGGACTCTGAAACAAGCATTCCGAGAACTGGGTTTTTGACCCCATGGAGCTGCCACACCAGCTTTGGACCATTTATGCTGGGGCTCTTAGGAGGAAGAGAGACACACCTTTATCTTGATTAAGCCATCCTGGGTCTCTGTGTCAACAGCCCAATTTAGGTACTCCCTAATGTACCCAGTGATCTGCTGGGTCGCTTTCAATGACCTGATGCCACCTGCAAATGTTTGCATCTAAACTCTCAATGTTTGCCAAAGTGATTTAATAAACAACTGTACAGTGCCATGTGCTGGTGTAACTACTGCTTGCTCATGCCTTTCCACCCCATCTTCTGCCTTTTCCCTCTTCCTGTCCCACTATGCCTTCCTCCTCCAAGGGCTCAGGGGACTGAGGGTCCCAGCCAGAGGGACTCCTCTGGGAAAGACTTTCTTTTGCAGAAGGACTAGGGACCTAGAGGCTCTAGGTTATTGGGGAACCCAGGGCAGCCCCTGAGGACCGGGCCAGTTGGGTTTTCACTGGGTAACCACAGGAAGGGGAATGGGCAGGCTAGCCTTGGATTGAGCTCAGGAGGGATTCTGCCAGGGGCCTCAAGACTTGGGGACTAGACCTTTTCTTGTCTCTATAATCCCCTGCCTCAGAAATTGCTCCCTTCCTCCCAGAAACCTGAAATAAGCCATCCACATGAGCAGATCTTGGGGGTAAAAAAGTATGATAAAGAGTAAAACAGCTTTTTTTCAGAGAGTCAGGGAAAAGGGTGGGAAGAGTCCCTATGGTATCATCGTCAGGTGACTAAGAGCAGGTCCCATTTTAGTCACTGGACTGTTGGTTGCTCCAGAGGTGAGGGGAAGTCTGTGATATTGTGGAGGGCCCACTTTATTCTTCGAGGATTCTGAAGACCCAATTCATATGTTGGGCATCAACATATGAATGTTGGGCATCCCCCTTAGATGGGGCAGGTCTGTGCAATGCCAGAGGCCAGAGCTGGGACCTGCAGGTGAAGGTGCAAGGGCTGGTCTGGAAGGAGGGAGAAACGGAGCTCCCAAGCCGCGCACGGTGGCTCACGCCTGTAATCCCAGCACTTTGGGAGGCTAAGACGGGTGGATCACTTGAAGCCAGGAGCTCGAGACCACCCTGGCCAACATGATGAAACCCCGTCTCTACCAAAAATACAAAAAATTCTGGGCATGGTGGTGTGTGCCTGTAATCCCAGGTAGTCGGGAGGCTGAGGCAGGAGAATCGCTTGAACCCAGGAGGTGGAGGCTGCAGTGAGCCGAGATCACACCACTGCACTCCAGCCTGGGTGACAGAACAAGACTCCAACTAACACAACGCTGGTTGCTGCTTAAGTGATTTCTAGGCAGAAGACTAAAGCTAACCAGAGTCCTTCACCCATTTCTACAGGGACGAATGAGAGCCCAGAGTGTATATGCTGGGCAGCCACAGTGCCAGGCTTCTGCCACAGCCTGCGACGAATGCGTAACCTGGTTCAAGAAGGAAGGCTGGGCATGGTGGCTCATGCCTGCAATCCCTGCTCTTTGGGAGGCCGAGGCAGGTGGATCATGAGGTCAGGAGTTCGACACCAGCCTGAGCAACATGGTGAAACACCATCTCTATAAAGTACAAAAAAAGTAGCCAGGCGTGGTGACACTCACCTCCAGTCCCAGCTACTCAGGAGGCTGAGATGAGAGAATTGCTTGAGCATAGTGAGGTCGAGACTGCAGTGAGCCGTGATAGTGCCACTGCACTCCAGCCTGGGTGACAGAGAGTGAGACCCTGTCTTAAAAAAAAAAAAAAAAAGCCGGGCGCGGTGGCTCAAGCCTGTAATCCCAGCACTTTGGGAGGCCGAGACGGGCGGATCACGAGGTCAGGAGATCGAGACCATCCTGGCTAACATGGTGAAACCCCGTCTCTACTAAAAAATACAAAAAACTAGCCGGGTGAGGTGGCGGGCGCCTGTAGTCCCAGCTACTCGGGAGGCTGAGGCAGGAGAATGGCGTAAACCCGGGAGGCGGAGCTTGCAGTGAGCTGAGATCCAGCCACTGCACTCCAGCCCGGGTGACAGAGCCAGGCTCTGTCTCAGAAAAATTAAAAAAAAAAAAAAAAAAAAAAAAGCAACAGCAGCAGCAGCACACACAGGAAGGTTATGGACACCAGCCACAGATGGGCAGTGCCAGGCCAGTGATGCACTGTGGGGTGGGGATTGGGCTGTTCTCCCTACCTAAGTCCCCACGGGCCTCCCTGGACAAGGGGAAACTTGAGCTGCCCTTAAAGGATGGCAGGATCTAGATGGGCAAGGAGGAAAGGGAAGGGCATTCCAGGCAGTGAACAGTAGGTGCAAAGGTGCAGAGGAAGGATTGCAGGAAATCGACACACAGCGGAAGAGAGGAATGCAAAGGAGTTAACGGCAGGTGCTTCCATGGCAATGAGACAAGACAGTAGATTTTTCCAGTGGATGAAGCCACACAGAAAGAAGAGGCACGAGGTCACCTTTTAAGAATCGACGCTGACTGGCACAGGTCTGGGCGCTCTGAGCACATAGCACCGAGGCCCGCCTTTCTGTGCTTCTTGGGAAGCCCCGCAGAACGGCTGTTCTCTGTAACTCCGCCCATTTTAATGATTAGCAAAGTGATAACAGGAACGAGCATGATTATAGCAACGGAAGCGGAGTGCTTGCAGTGTGTAGGGTTCACCCGCATTATCGCATTTAATCCTTGCAGCAGCGCCCCTTGAGGCCGGTGCTGGTATTATCATCCCACATTTTGCAGACGAGGTCGCTGAGGCCCAGGGTGAAGGGGCTACTCCAGTCTGACTGTCCGTGAGGGTCTTCCAGGCTCCGACGACATTGTCTTTGGTCAGACACAGGGAGTTTGGGGAGACTGCTTCTGTTAAGTTCAGATCCGGCAGCGGCTTATTGCCCTGGTCCCTCCCAGATGCCTGTCGCGTGGGGAGGCGAGGTCTGCAGGGGAAGGCGCATGCCCCACTGAGATCCCTCAGCTGGGGGCCCCGTGTCTGGAGGAAGAAGCGGCTCGGAGGTGGGTTGAGGGAGGCAGTGAGACTGAGGCAGGGGCAGGGGTCTGGGCCCAGGAAGGAGGTCCCTTCCACAGCCTGCCAGGCACTGGGGGCACTGGATCCCGAGAGTGCCCCCCCATTCCCAGGGGGGTGGCTACTCAGGTATGGACTGTGGGCAAAGGCTGGGGGTGCTGAGTCTGGGGGCAGGATGCGGTGTGCCCCAGGCAGAGGTCCCCAGGGTACAGGAATGGAGAGGGCAAGTGTGGGTAGGCAGGGTCTCAGGCACCCCTCCCACCCTGGGCACACCCGGAGCTGCAGTGGGGGGGGCACCCGTGGGACTCCCTGTGCACGGCGTTACCTGGCAGATTGTACCCGGACCCATGGTTTGCGTGCTGCTGCTGTCACCGCTGTGGTCACTGCCATGCTCACGGCCGGCTCTCAGCCCCTCCTGGCCCCTGGCTCTGCCACCACCGCTCCCCTGTGCTGTTCCTCTTACGCCCTATGAGGTAGCTACAGTTGTCCCCAGTTCCAGATGAGGAAACAGCCTCAGAGAGGCTCAGTGACTTGCCTGGGGTCACACAGCTGATAAATGGCAGAGAGGGGGCCAGGCACGGTGGCTTATGCCTGTAATCCCAGCACTTTGGGAGGCTGAGGCGGGTGGATCCTGAGGTCAGGAGTTCAAGACCAGCCTGGCCTACATGGTGAAACCCTGTCTCTACTAAAAATACAAAAATTAGCTGGGCATGGTGGCAGGTGCCTGTAATCCCAGCTACTCAGGAGATTGAGGCAGGGAATTGCTTGAACGTGGGAGGCGGAGGTTGCAGTGAGCTGCGATCATGCCACTGCACTCCAGCCTTGGCGACAGAACAAGACTCTGTCTCAAAAAAAAAAAAAAAAAAAAAAAAAAAAGGCGGAGAGGGGATTTGAGGCCAACTGGACCCCAAACTGTGACCAACACTGTGACGCATCACCTTTGGCCTGATGTCCTCTCCCTTGGGTCACCTAGAACCAGCACTTCCCAGAATCTGAAATTTTCCACGAGGCCACAGGGCTGAGCCCTTGTATGAGGAGAAGCCACCTTCCTGGTGCAAGCACAAGTCAGATCCGTGACTCCTCGGAACCACCCAGCCCCGGTGGCCGCAGGGCAGCAGGTGTCCTTGGCTGACTTCTGGCCTCTCGCTGCCCAGGGCTCTCCCAGAAGTAAAGGAAGGTGATGAGCCGGCCACTCCCGTGAGCCCTGAGACCCACGAGGCTTCGTCCCCATCCTCACCCTCCTAACCAGTCTTTCTACAGGGATGGAGAAGAGCTTTCCCCCATAAGAGGGAATCTGATTGGCCAGCGGGGGACCTGGGGAGGCCTAGGATAGGATGGGGAGGTGGGGCCAGAGAAAGCTGGCTCTGTTTGGTGCTCCTGGCTGGTTTTCAAATGTCTTGAAGCTACTGTGGTTGCCATACCCATCTGGCTGTAAATTAAATTTGGGGCGAAGGTCCCTCTTCTCCCAAAGTTTCTCATCTCATCCAGCATGACTGGCAGTTAAGGCTCCTTCTCTGGGTTCCAGTGCTGGCTGCATCCCCCCCAGCAGTTGGGTTTGGAGTTAGACTGAATCTGAACTTCTCTGAGCCTCAGTTTCCTCCTCTTTAAAGTGGGGGTAATAGAAGGACGTTTCCCATAGGGCTGCTGGGAGCATCTGTGTGATGCTCAGATGATCTGTCTGAGGGCCTTTCCTACGTGAAAGCAGTGAATGTCATTGATATTATCCAATTCTCTCCACCCCAAAGTTGTTGCCCCTTCATTTTGGTCCATCAGTTTGGCTATCAGCTTTTATTTCTTGCCACTTGGGCCATCGGTAAGGCTGCACTCAAGCTCTGGGTCCAAGTCCAAAATTTTGGAGAGGAAAATACCTTGAGCCAGGAGCCTGTCATGAACTAGTCTATAGCCAAGGGAGGCTCCCCACTGCCAACATGGCCTCTGCCCCACCAACCCCCAGGGGTCCCCCACAACCGCCCAGGGAGCTATCTCTGGGGCACCTGGCCCAGGCGCAGCGGTGCACGCCTGTAATTCCTCCCTTGGGAGGCCGAGGCGCGTGGATCACTTGAGGTCGGGAGTTTGAGACCAGTCTGGCCAATATGGTGAAACCCTGTCTCTACTAAAAATACAAAATTTAGCCAGAAATCGCTTAAACCTGGGAGGCGGAGGTTGCAGTGAGCTGAGATCGCACCACTGTACTCTAGTCTGGGTGACAGAGCAAGACTTCATCTCAAAAAAAAAGAAAAGAATTGACCTGGCCCTCCAGAATTGGCCGCTGCCTTTTCTGGAGCCATGAGGACCCATATAGCTAGATAAACAGGAAAACTGGAGCCCCAGGGCCTGTGATGAGTTTACATCGAATAGAGCCCTACTGTTTGCAATCACTGTCACTAGAATCACTGCTTGGAAATTCCCCAGCTCAAACCCCAGCACAAAGTGGGCTAAGCTTTTGCTCAGTGCCAGAGGAAAACTGAGAGGTTAGAAAGATGCAGGTGACAGAGAAGGATGATAGGATGATAAAATGATCAAGTGAAATGAAAGGTTTTTCAATGTGTTCCTCTATTTCCTTACAAGTAGGCGCAGCCTCGCCAGGGAGCACCAGCTTGGAGGACACATAGCCACTCCCAGAGCCCCTGTCCCTGCTGTCCATAGGGGTAGCACGTCACCAGTGCCATGTCCTGGCCTCTCAGTCAACAAGACCAGGCTCAGACCCAGTGGAAGCACCAGCTGGTAACTCTGAGCAGCTTCTTTTCCCTAATCTTTCTTTCTTTCTTTCTTTCTTTCTTTCTTTCTTTCTTTCTTTCTTTCTTTCTTTCTTTCTTTCTTTCTTTCTTTCTTTCTTTCTTTCTCTTTCTTTCTTTCTTCTTTCTTTCTTTTTCTTTCTTTCTCTCTTTCTCTCTTTCTCTCTCTCTCTTTCTTTCTTTCTTTCTTCTTTCTTTCTTTTTCTTTCTTTCTCTCTTTCTCTCTCTCTCTCTCTCTCTCTTTCTTTCTTTCTTTTCTTTCCTTCCCTCCCTCCCTCCCTCCCTTCCTTTTGAAACTGGGTCTTATTCTCTTTTCCAGGCTGGAGTACAGTGGTGTGATCATAGCTCACTGCAGTCTCCAACTCCTGGCCTTAGGTGATCCTCCCATATCAGTCTCCCAGGTAGCTGAGACTACAGTCACATGCCATCACACCTGGCCTGTTCCCTAATCCTGTGTGTGTGTGTATGTGCGTGTGTGTATTAAGTTGATAATTATAAAAAATAATATACTTTGCACCTTAATGCTATGAGTGCTCTTCAACTATGAAGAACAAGATTAAATTATATCCAGTGGAATGAGCTTGAAATGTTTAACAGATCCATACCAAAAACACAGAAGAAAAAGCCTTTTTATTCCAACGAAGCTCGGGTGCTACTTCCGTGAACATTCCTTCCAAAACACCTGTTGAAATATAATTGCCATGGTAACAGTATTATGAGCTGATGCCCTTAGGAAGTGATTAGGCCATGATGGTTCTGCCCTCATGAGTGGGTTAATGCCTTTTAAGCAGGCTTTGGTTGGGTACGGTGGCTCACACCTGTAATCCCAGCACTCTGGGAGGCTGAGGCAGACAGATCACTTGAAGTCAGGAGTTGGAGACCAGCCTGACCAACATGGCGAAACCCTGTATCTACCAAAAAATACAAAAATTAGCCAGGTGTGGTGGCACATGCCTGTAATCCCAGCTACTCAGGAGGCTGAGGTGGGAGAATGACTTGAACCTGAGTGGCAGAGGTTGCAGTGAACCAAGATCGAACCACTGCAGTGCAGCCTGGGTGACAGAGTGAGATCCTGTCTCAAAAAAATTTTAAAAAGGCAGGCTTTGAGGAGTGGGACTGGGTTATTTCTTTCTCACACTTACTTGCCCTTCCACCTTCTGCCATGGGATGACACACCATGAAGGCTCTTAAAAGATGCTGGCACCTTGATGTTGAACTTCCCAGTCTCCAGAACTGTGAGAAATAAATTTCTTTTTTCTTTCTTTCCTTTTTTTTTTTTTTTTTTTTGAGACGGAGTTTTGCTCTTGTTGCCCAGGCTGGAGTGCCATGGCATGATCTTGGCTCACTGCAACGTCCACCTCCCACGTTCAAGCGATTTCTCTCTCACCTCAGCCTCCCGAGTAGCTGGGATTACATGCCCGGCTAAATGTGTACTTTTAGTAGAAGACAGGGTTTCACCATATTGGTCAGGTTGGTCTCAAACTCCTGACCTAAGGTGATCCGCCTGCCTCTGCCTCCCAAAGTGCTGGGATTAAAGGCATGAGTCACCATGCCTGGCCACATTATGAATTTTGATGAACTCAACTTCTCAAGTTTTCCTGTCATAGACTGTGCTTTTGGTATAATGTGTAAGAACTCTTTGCCTATCCTCAGGTGGTGAATATTTGTTCTCCGATGTTTCTTCTAAAAGTTTGAGAGTTTTGGCCAGGCGCGGTGGCTCACACCTGTAATCCCAGCACTTTGGGAGGCTGAGGCGGGTGGATCACGAGGTCAGGAGATTGAGACTATCCTGGCTAACATGGTGAAATCCCGTCTCTACTAAAAATACAAAAAATTAGCCAGGCATGGTGGTGGGCGCCTGTGCTCCCAGCTACTCAGGAGGCTGAGGCAGGAGAATGGTGTGAATGTGGGAGGTGGAGCTTGCAGTGAGCCGAGATCACGCCACTGCACTCCAGCCTGGGCGACAGAATGAAACTCTGTCTCAAAAAAAAAAAAAGTTTGAGAGTTTTATGTTTTTTATATTTTGATCTATGACTTATTTTGAATTAATTTTTGTATAAGGTGTGGGGTTTAGGTCAAGGTTCATTTTTTGTTTATTATTATTTGTTTTTTCTTTTGCATACAGACATTCAGTTGTTCTAAGGCCATATGTGGGAAAGATTATCCTGTCTCCATAGAATTACCTTTGCACCTTTATCAAAAATCAGTTGGCCAGGCTGGGCGCGGTGGCTCACGTCTGTAATCCCAGCACTTTGGGAGGCCGAGGCGGATGGATTACCTGAGGTCAGGAGTTAGAGACCAGCCTGGCCAACATGATGAAACCCCGTTTCTACTAAAAAATACAAAAAATTAGCTGGGTGTGGTGGTGTACGTCTGTACTCGGGACGCTGAGGCAGGAGAATCGCTTTGAACCTGGGAGGCAGAGGTTGCCGTGAGCCAAGATCGCACCACTGCACTCCAGCCTGGAGACAGAGTGAGAATCCGTCTAAAAAAAAAAAAAATCAATTGGCCATAATTGTGTGGTCTATTTCTGCACTTCCAATTCTGTTTCATTGATCTATGTATCCCTTTGCCAATATCACACTGTCTTAATAACTGCTGCTGTATGGTAAGTCTTATAATTCAGTGGTGAAATTTCTTTCACTTTTGTTTTACTTTTCTAAATTGTCTTGGATATTTTAGTTCTTTTGCCATTTCAGTATAAATTTCAGAATCAGTTCATTTATATCTCTAAAAAAACCTGCTGAAAATTTCATTGGAATTGTATTAAGTCTACAGATCAATTACTGTGCTTAGCCTTCCAATCCATACACAAGTATGTATTTCCCTTTCTTTAGGTTTCTTTGCTCGCTTTCATCAGCATTTGTATTAGTTTTCAGCACACGAATCCAGTATATAGTTTGTCAGATTTATACCTACTATTTTATTTTGGGAGCTATTGTAAATTATACATTATAATAAATTATATTATTAATATAATTAATAATTATGTTTACCATTTTTGGATTTCCAATGGTTCCTTACTAGTGTATAGAAGTAAGATTAATTTTTGCATGTTGACCTTGATCCTGCCACTTGCTAAACTCACTTATTGTGAGCTTTTTGAGGGGTAAATTCATTGCAATTTTCTATTCTGATAATCGTTCACCAGAAAACACGAAAGGTTTTATTTCTTCCTTTTCAATCTATATGCTTTTTATTTTTCTTGCCTTACTGAGCTGACTAGAACATCCCACATAATGTTAAATAGGAGTGAGGAGCGTAGCCATCCTTGTCTTGTTCCCAATTTTGGGGGAAAGTGTTCTCCCACCAGCAGGTATGATGTTAGCTGTAGTTTTTTTTTGTTTGTTTTTTAAGATGCCATTTATCAAATTAAGTAGATTCCATTCCTTTCTTATTTGCTGAGAGTTTTTTCATGAATGGATATTGAATTTCGTAAAATGCTTTCTCTGAATCAATTGATATGATTGTATGGTTTTCTTTTTTTTTTTTTTTTTTTTTTTTTTTTTTTTTTTTTTTGAGACGGAGTCTCGCTCTGTCCCCCAGGCTGGAGTGCAGTGGCCGGATCTCAGCTCACTGCAAGCTCCGCCTCCCGGGTTCACGCCATTCTCCTGCCTCAGCCTCCCGAGTAGCTGGGACTACAGGCGCCTGCCACCTCGCCCGGCTAAGTTTTTGTATTTTTAGTAGAGACGGGGTTTCACTGTGTTAGTCAGGATGGTCTCGATCTCCTGACCTCGTGATCCGCCCGTCTCGGCCTCCCAAAGTGCTGGGATTACAGGCTTGAGCCACCGCGCCCGGCCATGATTGTATGGTTTTCTTCTTCAGGCTGTTCAGATGGTGAATTACACATTGATTGTTTTTGAAAATTGAGCTACTCTTTCCTTCCTGGGAAAAGCCCTACGTAGTCTTGGGTAGTATTCTTTTTATGTGTTTCTGAATTTGATTTTTATTTTCTAAGATTTTGTTGAGGATTTTTGCATCTATGTTCATCTGAAATATTGGTTTGTAGTTTTTGCTTATTATAGGTCTTTAGTTTTGGTGTCAAAATGAGTTAGAAAGTGTTCTCTTCTTTATTGAGTAGAATTGATTTTTTTTTTCTTTAAACATTTGGTAGAATTTAGCAATGATCCATCTTGGCATGAAACCTTCCTTTTTAAAAAGTTTTACAGATCCAATTTCTTTTCTCTCTCCCTCCTCCCTTCTTCCCTCCCTCCCTTCTTCCCTCCTTCCCTACCTCCCTTCCTCTTCCCTTCACCTTCCCCTTCTTTCTTTTTTGAGACAGGTCTCACCCTGTTGCTCAAGCTGGAATACAGTGGCACCGTCATGGCTCACTGCATCCTCAATCTCCCTGGGCTCAGGTGATCCTCCCACTTCAACCTCCTGAGTAGCTGGGACTACAGGTGCATGCCACCACACCCAGTTAATTTTTTTGTATTTTTTGTAGAGACAGGGTTTCACCACATTGCCAAGGCTGGTCTCAAATTCCTGACCTCAATCTGACCACCTTGGCCTCCCAAAGTGCTAAGATTACAGGTATGAGCCATTGTGCCTGGCCACAAATCCAATTTCTTTAGTAGTTACAGTATAATTCAGATGATCTATTTCATCTTGGGAGAGTTTTGGTACTTTGTAGTTTTGGAAGAATTCGTCCATTTCATCTAACCTGTTGGGTGTATGTTCACAGTTGTTCAGACTATTCCCTTATTGTCCTTTTAGTGTCTGTGGGGCCTGTAGTTTTATGCCTTCTTTCATTCCTGGTATTGATAAATTTTCTCTTTTTCTCTGTCAGTCTTTCTGGAAGTTTATCAATTTTAATGATCTTTTCAAAGAATCAGCTTTTGGTTTCATTGATTTTTTTCTAATTTCCACATTATTGATTTCATCTCTTTATTTCCTTCCTTCGGGTTTATAGTTTTTGTTTCTTTAGTTTATTAAAGTAGAAGGTTAGATTGATTTGAGGCTTCTTCTTTTCTAATGCGAGCATTTAATGCTATGAATTTTCCCCAAACCCTGCCTTACCTGCATCCTGAATATTTTGGTATTGTATTTTATTTTCCTTATTGATTTCTAGTCTAATTCCACTATAGTAGAAGAACATACTTTATACATCTTAATTATTTTGAATTTCTTAAGGTTTGTTATGACCCAGGATTTGTTCTATCTTGGTGACTGTTCCAGTTGCAATAAAAAAGAATGTGTATTCTGACATTGTTGGGTGGAGTATTCTCTAAATGTCAACGAGAAACAGGTGGTTGGTGGTATGGTCATTCTGCATCCTTGCTGATTTTCTATCTACTAGTTTTATCAATGACTGAGAGAAGTTAAGCCACCATATGCAGAAATTGGTCAAGTAGAGGACAAAATGCTACTTCTGAAGGACAAGATGATTTGGTCACCCAGCAGTCTGAGTCAGAGCATGGTGCCGGGTCTTCATAGCAACACTGGGGTCATTAATTGCACCATCTTGGGAGAGAGACACACATTTAAATCTTGTCAGTCTTCTTGCTCCAATGCTTGAGTTTCAGGCATCACCTATGTATATCCAAACACACGTATGCTTTGTTTTTCTGTTGTTGTTGATTTTTTTTTTTTTTCTTTGAGGTGGAGTCTCACTCTGTCAGCCAGCCTAGAGTGCAGTGATGCCATCTTGGCTTACTACAACTGCCGTCTCCCAGGTTCAAGTGATTATCCTGCCTCAGCCTCCCGAGTAGCTGCGAGTACAGGTGCACACCACTACACCCAGTGAATTTTTGTGTTTTTAGTAGAGATGGAGTTTCACTATGTTGGCCAGGCTGGTCTCAAACCCCTGACCTCAGGTGATCCACCCGCCTCAGCCTCCCAAAGTGTTGGGATTACAGGCGTGAGCCACCGCGCCCAGCCTGCTTTGTTTTTTGATGAGGGCTGGGTGCAGTCTGGGTAATCATTGCCTTTTCCTCCTGATCTCCTAATGAACGTTTTGTTGTTTTCTTTGAAGCTTGGTGGGCTGAAGGAGGGTAATGGGTGGAGAAGTTGGGGCAAGTCTAAAAGGGCTAAATTTATTTGCATTTTAAAAAGAGCTCATTACTATTAGAAGGAGACAATTATATTTTATTTATTTATTTTTTTAGAGACAGGATCTTGCTCTGTCACCCAGGCTGGAATGCAATGGTGTGATCATGGCTCACCATAACCTTGAACTCCCGGACTTAAGCAATCCTCCCACCTTAGCCTCCCAAGTAGCTGGGACCACAGGTGCACATCACTACGCCTAGATGATTTTTAAATTTTTTTGTAGAAACAGGGTCTCACTATGTTGTTCAGGGTGGTTTTAAACTCCTGGCCTCACGTGATCCTCCCACCTCAGCCTCCCAAAGTGCTAGGATTACAGGTAGGAGCCACCGCAACTGGTTGGGAAAAATCACAGATTTGGAAGGGAGAGGAGAGCTGAAGCAAGAGAAGGAGAAGAGAATTTAGAGGAGCAGCTGTAAGGATGACAGACATTGCGGGGAGACGTGTTGAAAGGGGCTTTTGGGAGGTTAAGCGGGTGCTTTTGAGGTGTGATTCTGCCTTTGCTAAGACTCCAAGAGTCTTCAAGAGTCTTGACTCTGATGCCTTTGATTCTCACTTGTGTTTCTTTTGGCTATTATGCCTCACTGAGTGAGGCCTGAAGGTCAGATGGAGGCCAAGCCATCATGCTCAATGTGTTAATTTGAAGAACATCCTGCAGAAGCTTTGGGTGGGGGTCAGGGGGCGGGGGGTTAGTCTTTCTCTCATTCCAGGCCCAGAAGGTACAGATTTGAGCTCCCCAAGCCAGGAGGGGAGATTTGGCAAGAATGCTACAAGCTGGAATTCAGGGAACTCTTTAATGATTAAAGCACTGTATTTAAAGTGGATTGCTTTCTCCAAGAGCAGGTCACCAACTCCCTCAGTGAGCGCACTTTTCTGGTTACATCAGAAAATATGGCCAGGCGCGGTGGCTCATGGCTGTGATCCCAGCACTTTGGGAGGCTGAGGCAGGTGGATCACCTGAGGTCAGGAGTTCGAGACCAGCCTGGCCAACATGGTGAACCCCTGTCTCTACTAAAAATACAAAAATTAGCTGGGTGTGATGGTGGGCGCATGTAATCCCAGCTACTGGGAGGCTGAGGCAGGAGAATCACTTGAACCTGGGAGGCGGAGGTTGCAGTGAGCTGAGATGGCACCATTGAACTCTAGCCTGGGTGACAAGAGCGAAACTCTGTCTCAAAACAAAAAAAACCACAAAAATATATCTTTCCCTTCTTGAAGTCCACAGAGCTAGAAGGAACCACTTAGGGTGGGGCTTTAGAGATGTTTGGAAAAAACGGGGCCAAAACCCATCCCAAATCCTGAACCCACCCTTTCCATCCCCTCGTGCCTGACCTATAAACAGAAACGAACGATTAGCACCAATGCTAATCATAGCTTGTTGTACCCAGCAATTACTGAATGCTTGCTGGATGCCAGATTAGTTTTCATATGGTGCAAATGCTTAGACCAGGCCCTTGACTAAGGAAGATGTTCAGTTAATGTTTGCTGGCTGACTGATGTTGGCCTCTGCTCTGCCAAAGATGTTTTTGTTCACAGGGACTTTGTTTCGTTTAACTGTAAGTCAGTTGTCATCCCAAGAGAAAGGCCCATGAGGCCATGTCCTGAATAAAGCAACATTTCTCCACCTCCATTACTTAGGACTTTTGTTACAAATGGCAAAAATCCAATCCAAATGAGACTAAGCAAGAAAAGGGAATTTATAGGGCTAAGTGCAGTGGCTTACGCCTGTAATTCCAGCACTTTGGGAGATTGAGGCAGGTGGATCACTTGAGTTCAGGAGTTCGAGACCAGCCTGGGCAACATAGTGAGACTACCCCCCACCCACTCTACAAAAATAAAAAAAAAATTAGCTGGGCGTGGTGGTGTGTATGTGGTCCCAGGTACTCAGGAGGCCAAGGTGGGAGAATTGCTTGAGCCCAGGAGTTCAAGGCTGCAGTGAACCTTTTTTTTTTTTTTTGAGATGGTGTCTTGCTCTGTTGTCCAGACTGGAATGCAATGGCACGATCTTGGCTCACTGCAACCTCTGCCTCCTGGGTTCAAGTGATTTTCCTGCTTCAGCCTCCTGAGTAGCTGGGATTACAGATGCCCACCACCAGGGCCGGTTAATTTTTTGTATTTTTAGTAGAGACGGGGTTTCTCCATGTTGTCCAGGTTGGTCTCGAACTCCTGACCTCAAGTGATCTGCCTGCCTTGGCCTCCCAAAGTGCTGGGATTACAGACGTGAGCCACTGTGCCTGGCCTGCAGTGAGCCTTGACTGCACCACTGTACTCCAGCCTGGGTGGTGACAGAGGGAGACCTTGTCTCAAAAAAAAAAAAAAAGGAACTTACAGATTTGCATAACCACACCACAGAAAGTATGGTGGGACCCGGGACTCAAAGGATACCCGGCTTCTCTTCCTCTCTCTGCCTTCTTGTCCCTGTTGGCTTCACTCTCTCCTACTGCAGATGACCTCCTCCCTGAGGGTGGGGAACACGGCTGCTGGCCCCCGTGCCCCACCCCACCCCCTTTCCCTGTTTTATAGTCTTTGAGTTCCACGACCCCAGAGGGAAAGGGATTCTTCCACAGTAGAAACATCCCAGGGAAAGATGTTGATTGGCTCTGTGTGGGTCACATGCCCAACTTTGGGCCAGTCACTGTAACTGGAGGGATGAGACATTATGATTGGTTAAGGTTGGGTCACATGACTACTCTGGCAGGGGTTTGTTGGACGCCACTACTAGAAGGGATGAGCTGCTTTTTTTTTTTTTTTTTTTTTTTTTTTTTTTTTTTTTTTTTTTTTTTTTTAGAGAGTGTCTTGTTTTGTCACCCAGGCTGCAGTGCAGTCTTAACTCCTTGCGACCTAACTCACTGCAACCTCGACATCCCGGGCTCAGGCAATGCTCCCATCTTAGCCCCTGAGTCAGTTGGGACTACAGGCGACCGCTTTTTGTATTTTTTGTAGGAATGGGGTTTTGCCATGCTCTCCAAACTGGTCTCAAATTCCTGGGCTCAGGTGATCTGCCCGCCTCCACCTCCGAAAGTGCTGAGATTGCAGGCTTGAGCGACTGCACCTGGGAACTGTGTTCTTAATTGCAGGCAATAGAAGCCAGCTTCCGCTGATTTAAGCAGCACTATCAAGTGCTCACAGGTGAGCTACAGAATTCTGCTTGGCGCTACCGAGGCAGAAACAAGCCCTTGAAGACATCGGAGTCCTAGTCTGATGAATAGAGGCTGTCGCTCGCTCAACTGCCCCTACCACGCCAGGAACTTCTGCTTCTACTGCCACTAAGGGGCCATCAGCTTCTTTGTGTCTCTGGTTCCAAATCCAAAGGCCAGCTGGAGTGTATCTGGTGGGCAGAGATTATGACAAGCCCTTGCCTCAGCTGCAGGAGAGGATGGGAAAGCGAGTAACTGGCATCTTAGCATCTGCAGTAGCAGGCAAGTTCTGTATTCCACTAAGCCTCATAAGCAGGGGCATTCCCAAACTCGATGTTTGGGTGGCTCAAACTCAAGACAAATGTATATGTTGTGTGTGTCTGTGCAGCAGCCACTAACCACTTTGTTTTTGATGCTTTTGTTCCCGGGATGTAGGCCTGTTTCTACTAAATGTCAAGTGAGATGTGATTACATCTCCTTTGCTAACGGAGTCCACCCCATAAATCTTGGCCCTTGGCAAGCAGCTCCTCTTCAGGCTAAGAAGGTCATGGCTCGCTGTCTGGGCTGGGAACATTTCTTTCCTTCAGATTTTCCAAATGGCGTTTCTTGGGAAGCAGCTCCAGGCACCATTAATTAAACATCTTTAATCTAATTCCTTTTGCAATTCTCTGCTTTCATCAAAGGTCAACTGTCATGGCCCAATAGTTAGGATTGATCTTTTTACTTGATTGACATCATCTTGGTGACACTGTGGATTCCTTAGTGGAGACTTCACAAACCTAAATTGAATTGACAGGTACTTAAAGGAGACGAGTGGGGAGGAGTCCAAGGAGGTAAGAGAACTCTGGCCTGGGCTCGGAATCTATCACTCCCACTGCAGAGGCTGGGCTCAGCCTCACTTAGATGCAGAGGGTGGCCCCAGCTGGCCTCCCCGGGTCCCCTGGTCATTTGAGATCCCCTTACTCTGGTTTTCTAGCCACCCTTCCCAGGCAGCCATACTGTTTTTTTTTAATGTGATAATTGTAATCCCAGTGCTTTGGGAGGCTGAGGCAGGAGGATAGTTTGAGACCAGGAGTTCAAGACCAGCCTGGGCAATATAGTGAGATCCCCTCTCTACAATTTTTTTTTTTTAGTTAGCTGAGGCTGGGCGCAGTGGCTCATGCCTGTCATCCCAGCACTTTGGGAGGCTGAGGCAGGAGGATAGTTTGAGACCGGGAGTTCAAGACCAGCCTGGGCAATATAGTGAGATCCCCTCTCTACAATTTTTTTTTTTTAATTAGCTGAGGCTGGGCGCAGTGGCTCATGCCTGTCATCCCAGCACTTTGGGAGGCTGAGGCGGATGGATCATTTGAGGTCAGGAGTCCAAGACCAGCCTGGCCAACATGGTGAAACCCCATCTCTACTAAAAATACAAAAATTAGCTGGGCATGATGGTGCATGCCTGTAGTCCCAGCTACTCGGGAGGCTGAGGCAAGAGAATCACTTGAGCCTGGGAAATGGAGGCTGCTGTAAGCTGTGATTGTGCCACTGCTCTCCAGCCTGGGCGACAGGCTGAAACTCTGTCTCATAAAAACAAAACAAAACAATTAGCTGAGCATGGTGGTGCATGCCTGTAGTCCCAGCTACTCAGGAGGTTGAAGAGGGAGGATCACTTGAGCCCAGGAGTTTGAGCCTGCAGTGAACCATGATCGTGCCACTGCACTCCAGCCTGGGTGACAGAGTGAGACCCTGTCTCAAAAAAAAAAAAAAAAAAAAAAAGAAAGAAATACACATAACATAAAATTCATCATTGTAATTATTTTAAAGTGTACAATTCAGCAGCATTGAGTACATTCATGATGTCTTGTGGCCATTACCACTATCTAGTTCCAGAATATTTCATCACCCCAAGGAGAAACCCTGTACCCATTTAGCAGTCACTCCTTATCTCTCCTATCCCCATCCCCTAGCAACCACCAAACTGTTTTCTGTCTTTGTGGAATTGCCTATTCTCGGTTCTTCCAGATTCTATTTATATGATTCTATATAAATGGAATCACAAAATATGTGGCCTTTTACATCCAGCTTATTTTATTTAGCATAATGTTTTGAAGGTTCACCCATGTTGTAGCAGGGATCAGTACATCATTCCTTTTTATTGCTGAATCATATTCTGTTGTATGATTACTACTACATTTTGTTTATCCCTTTGTTCATTAATGGACATTTGGGTTGTTTCCGCCTTTTGGCTGTCGTGAATAGTGTTGCTATGAACACTGTTGTACACATTTTTGTTTGAACACCTGTTTTCGATGCTTTTGGCTATATACCTAGTGGTGGAATTGCTGGGTCATATAATAATTCCACGATTAATTTTTTTGATGAACCGCCAAACTGTTTTGCGCAGCGACTACACCATCTTTCATTTCCACTGCCCTCTCTCTTGACCTGGCATCTTTAAGTGCTTTGAAATGATTTTTCTTGGCTGTCATGCTTCCCTTCTACTCCCTTGAAGACAGCTTTCAGAATCTTCTGGTTGACAAGAGCTTATCTGTTGAACAGTCCAAGCTAATGTGCTGATGGGAAAAGGGAAGGGATGTCTTGTCTGATCCCAGTGCAGTATCACAGGGGCTTCTGGGGCAAATCTCTCCATTTTTGCTGGTTAGCAAAGAGGAAATGGTGCTAATGATGGAAATGTAGGTGGAGGGGGACCATGGCTGTGACAGGAGGGGTCTTGATTTGGGAGCAGGTCAGGCTGTATAGAAATGCCTGCTTTGGCCAGGCACGGTGGCTCACGTCTGTAATCCCAGCACTTTGGGAGGCAAAGGCAGGAGGATGCTTGAGCCCAGGAGTACAAGAAAAGCCTGGGCAACATAGTGAGACCCTGATATGGTTTGACTGTGTCCCCACCCAAATCTCATTGTGAATTGTAGCTCCCATAATTCCCACATATTGTGGGAGGGTCCCAGTGGGAGGTAATTGAATCATAGGGGTGGTTTACCCCATACTGTTCACATGGTAGTGAATAAGTCTCATGAGATCGGATGGTTTATTTACTTATTTATCTATTTACTTATTTTTAAGACAGTGTTTCGCTCTGTCATCCAGGCTGAAGTGCAGTGGTGCCATCTTAGCTCACCGCAACCTCTGCCTCCCGGGTTCAAGTGATTCTCCTGCCTCAGCCTCTTGAGTAGATGGGATTACAGGCATTTGCCACCATGCCTGGCTAATTTTTGTATTTTTAATAGAGATGGGATTTCACCATGTTGGCCAGGTTGGTCTTGAACTCCCGACCTCAGGTGATCTGCCCACCTCAGCCTCCCAAAGTGTTGGGAATACAGGCGTGAGCCACGGCACCTGGCCAAGATCTCATGGTTTTATAAATGGGAGTTCCCCTGCACCAAGCTCTCTTTCCTTCCACCATGTAAGACGTACCTTTGCTTCTCCTTTGCCTTCCATCATGATTTTGAGGCTTCCCCAGCCATGTGGAACTGTGCATCCATTAAATTTATTTCCTTTATAAATCACCCAGTCTTGGGTATAGCTTTATTAGCAGTGTGAGAATGGACTAATACAGACCCTGTCTCCAAAAAAAAAAAAAAAAAAAAGCTAGGCATGGTGGTGTGTCCCAGCTACTTAGGAGGCTGAGGCAGGAGGATCGCTTAAGCCTAGGAGGTTGAGGTTGCAGCTGCAGTGAGCCATGATCATGCAACTGCACTCCACCCTGGGGACAGAACAAGACCCTGTCTCGAAAAAAAAAAAAAAGAAAGAGAGAGAGAGAGAAAGAGAGAGAGAAAGGAAGGAAGGGAGGGAGGGAGAAGAAATACCAGCTTTAATGGCCCTGTCCCCAACACAGTGACTGTCCGATTCTGATAACATTCTTCAAACACCTGGAGAACTTAAATAGAGAGTGTAAATTAAGGAGAGTCATTAAAGAAACTAAGATACTGTTTATGTATTTTAATTGTACTGCTCAAGCTTGCGAGCTTATAATACAATGAATGAAAGGGCTTGGAATTTTCTTGTGCTATCCATCCATTCGTACAGCACTTACTTATTGAGCTCCTGCTGTGTTCTGGATGCTGTACTTGGGTTCAAGGGTATGAATGAGAATGAGTCAATTGTGGTCTCTGTCCTTTGGAGACACTTTGCCTTGTGGGTCACTTTTGGCACTGCACAATCACAGCCCTTTCCTCAGGGTGCCTCAGCACCTGCCCCAGGGGTTGGATTGCAAAGTCAACACAGGAGAAATCTAGGTACAGAAAAAAGTTTAGCAATCTTTAAATTCCACATGAAGGTCAATGTTCATGTATTGTGGGATCTGGTCAGCAGCCCACAATGCAACGGCACTCTTTCTTTGTTCCCAGGTGGATCGGCAGGTCGAGAAATAATAGACACACACAAGATAGTGAAAGCTGGGTCCAGGGGGTCACTGCCTTCTGGTCCCGCAGTGCTGCCAATGCACTGGATATACCAGCATTTATTATTAAGTTTAGTGAGGATGGGGGTAGGTTAGTGAGGGATTTAGGGTCATTTGATTATGAGGTGAGATGGTCACATGGGGATGAAGTAATTCTTTAACATAACATCTATATGCAGAAGTCCAGTATACAGAGATAAGAATTTACAATATAGTGTGTGCATCAGTAATTTCTAACAGAGCCTTAAAACAGAAACACAGTCTTTCCATAACCTATGATTAGCAAGATATTAATCAGCAGTAACAGTTGCAGCAAAAGCTTGTTACAAACAATCCATAGAAACAGGACATGAAGCTAGACAACCGGTTAGACCAGAAGGGAATATGCCTTAACCTTAAAGAGGCCTAGAAGAGCTGTGGCAAGATGAGGGCGTTTATAGCCTTATCTTATCCATATGGACAGGCTCCCCTCATGCAACCGTTTATAGGCTCTCCACAAGGGTCGCATTTCATTCCCAGAGCTATGAACATCTGCTTTTCTGGGATAGGAATCTTGGTGATGTGAAACCTCCCTGACTGCACGTCCGTTCACAGGCTCTCTGCAGGGGAAACACATCACACACTGTTGGCTCATTCTGGCAGCCCGACCTGGCATTGTCTTTACACAATCCTGTATGTAATTTTGTATTTACAATAATCAGAAGCATTTCCTCTTTTATTCTGTAGCAGTAGTTTCAGGGGGTATCCCTACATTCATGGTTTTGTGTTTATTGCCTGAACATAAATAGTTATGTAAAACTCTACATCATAGGAGGGAAAAACAAAAGGATAGGCATGTCTCAGTGGGAATGCTTTTGGCTGCAAGTAATGGAGAATGCAATGCAGTTAGCTTAACAATGAAGGAAAATGCATCATTGCACATAGCAAGAAAGCCACATGGAGGGCAGCTCTGAAGCTGTTTTCTCTTTCCATGCTGTCCATGGGCTGTGTCCACATGGTTCCAAGATGACTGCACAGCTCCTCCCCTCCTATGCAGACATCACATCACTAAGTGGAAGAAGAGGGACTCCACTTTCTTCTTTCTTGTGTCTTTTTTTTTTTTTTTTTTTTAAATTTTCTAGATGCCTTCTAGTTTCATTTTTACATGGAGGCCTGTAAATCGTCTGCAATTAGTCTTTGTGTCTGGTGTGAGGCAGGGATCCAGGTTCATTGTTTTACCATACAGATATTCAACACCATTCATTGAAAAAGACTTTCCTTTCCTCCTTGGCACCTTCCTCAAAAATCAATTGGCAGGGCCAGACACAGTGGCCCATGCTTGTAATCACAGCACTTTGGGAGACTGAGGTGGGTGGATCACCTGAGGTCAGGAGTTTGAGACCAGCCTGGCCAACATGGTGAAACCCTGTCTCCACTAAAAATACAAAATTAGTTGGGCATGGTGGCAGGCACCTGTAATCCCAGCTACTCAGGAGGCTGAGGCAGGAGAATCACTTGACCCTGGAAGCAGAGGTTGCAGTGAGCTGCGATCATGCCACTGCACTCCAGCCTGGGCAACAGAGTGCATCTCAAAAAAAAAAAAAATCAATTGACTGTAGTATTTGATAGCACAACAGGGTGACTATAGTCAATGATAGCTGTATATTCAAAAATGACTAAAAGTATAATTGGATTGTTTGTAACACAAAAAATAAATGCTTGAAGCTTGAGGGGATGGATACTCCATTTTCCATGATGTGATTATTACATATTGCCTGCATGTATCAAAACATCTCATGTACCCCATAAATATATACACCTACTATGTACCCACAAAAAAAAAAGTCAATTGGTTATCTGTGTGTAGATCTATTTCTGGACTCTGTCCTGTGCTATTGACTTATTTGTCTTTCCTCTTGCCTTTGCCATGCTGTCTTAATTAGTGTTGCTTTAGAATAAGACTTCAAGACTTCCAGGCAGTAAAAGTCCTCTGATCTCGTTCTTCTGTGTCTCTTGGAGACACATGAGTACACAATCTTACATGGCCCATTGCCCAAAATTGCATCAAATGCCCATTCCCAGCCCAGTCACTGGCAAGGGGAATGGGATTACAGGGTGACCTAGTCCATCAGGGTTTCCTTTGGGGAGGGGAAGGGGTTACCCTTCCTTAGGTCGTGTGGAGGAAGAATAGTCACCTGAGACAGAAAGCCAGAGGGAAAGCCAGGCTTTCCAGGAAGAAGGTAGGGAAGAATTTAGGGTAGGAAGCCAACAGTGTCTGCCAAAATACACAAAACGGTTAAATGGAATTTTTAATTATGAGACAGAGAGAGAGAGACAAAGAGGACAGAAGAATAAACGGAGACAGTAAACTTCAACTCACTGTGGATATTCTTGCAAGCCACTGATGACAATGATAAAGGTGACAAAATGGCCATAAATGACAACAAGGCTTAGTTTACTGCCCCAACAGTGAGGAACGACCCCTGCCAATAAGGCGAGCTCCTTCTCCCCTGACTTAAGCATCAGGGGCTCAGTAGGGCATGAGCCCTGTCCAGGGGACACTGGGCTAGGCCTGGGTGGTGGGGAGCGAGTCTCAGAGCGCTTGGCCCTGGTTTAGCTTTTACTTGTTTGTTCTTGAAACGTGGGGATGGGCAACAGTTTCTGCATCTCTTGAACTGCCTAAATATTTCTTGGGATGGTCTCAAACCATTCCTTACGGTCCACGTGACTTGGAGGCTGGTCCATAGAAGGGCTGGATTCAGCAGTAAATCATCTAATGTTGGCTGCCTGGAGCACTCGGCGCAGGCTTGCAGATTCTAACTTCTTGGCTCCTGCAGCCCATCCTCGGTAGCTTCACCTTCCCAGTTGTTTGTGAGTTCCTCCAACTTCCTGCTAGCTTTGTTTTCCAGGCCCCTACTGAATTCTTTAATTTTTCCTAGAGGAGCAAAACAAGGATTTGAAACTTTTTAATTCTCAGGCTCTGGCAGGACAGAACCTCTGCTTCATTCCCAGGGTTATTTCTCTGCCTCCTCTTTTTGCCCAGGCCTTCTGGTGACATATGAGTAGGCTGTGACTTTCCAGCCTTTCAAAGGTGCTTAATGTCTGAAGCTTGAGTCTGAGTCCAGGGTGGGGAATTGCTCGAGAGGACTAAGAGTGTCTGAGGAAGACACCAAGCTCCTGGTTAGTTCTACAAGAAGTTCTGCTTGTTGGGATTCCTGAATAAATCATTGCCCCGTGTTTCTGGGGCAGCATGGAATGGTGGGGTGGGTCACAGGATTTGTGGGAAGGCACACGCCAACACACAGCCCACCCCAGACACAGGACTTCACCTCTCAGAGCCTCAGTTGTCTCATCTGTTCCATGAAGAGGAGATACTGACATTTGAGGTTGTTGAGGGAGTGCATGAGGAAGGGGTCAGTATGGGGTCTGGCCTTCCTTGAGGCTCTGGCCAATCCTCTCCACCCTTAGTATTTTTACTCTCTCAGAGGAACAGAGAAGATTCTCCAAGGATGAGGGCTGGGGTGAGACGAAGTGAGTGGGGGATGTTAGAATTGCAGATTTATTTATTTTTACTCTTTGAGATGGAGTCTCGCTTTGTCACCCAGGCTGGAGTACAGTGGTGCGATCTTGGCTCACTGCAACCTCTGTCTTCCAGGTTCAAGCATTTCTCCTGCCTTAGCCTCCCAAGAAGCTGGGATTATGGACACCTGCCACCATTTTTTGCATTTTTAGTAGAGACGGAGTTTCACCATGTTGGCCAGGCTGGTCTCGAACTCCTGACCTCAGGTCGTCCGCCCACATCAGCCTCCCAAAGTGCTGGGATTATAGGCGTGAGTCACCGCACCCAGCCTAGAATCACAGATTTAATGCGGCCAAGACTAGAAGGCATTTAGGGAGCAGGGAATAGGGAAGAGTAAGGAAGGGCTATTGGTAGGGAAGAGTCATTTTGCGTGCACTGGCTATGCATTCAGAGTCCAGGGTTTTGATGTGGCCCCTCTGCACATGGATCTTCAGTGCAGACACAGTGCACAGACCTGGGTTCATGAGCCAGGGCTGAACTCAGCAGGCTGAGCAATACCCATGCCTGTTTCCTTTAAGTGGATGGCCCACAGCATATGTTTGCTCTCTATAGCTGTCTACAACAAATGTGCTATGTTAGGAAACAACTCCACTGAGACCACTTCTTCTGGAAATAGAGGAAAAGTGTGGGGTTCCCAGGCAGCCTGCAGTCAAGGCAAGGTGGTGGGATGGAAATTGATTGATGAGGTGCAGTTGTGTTTTCTCTGGACCTGTTGCACTGCAGCCTTGCTCACTTTTGTTATGTGACCATGTTTACATTCTTGGGAAGTCCTGGGCACTCAGGGGATGGTGCTTGGGGCAGCACCTCCAGCCATCCTGGATGGGCACTGGGGTCAGGTCAGACATTAGTCTTTGATGGAGCTACGACAGACAGACGACAGGTGCCTGCTGAAGCCTCTCTTCCCTGGCAGTTGGGGGAAGCAGTGCCAAGATGAGCCTAGACTCCCCCTCGCATCCTTCCTCTGTCTCTGAGGGACCAGGGTAGTGGTTCCAGAGTGATAAGGCTGCAAGAAACATCAGAGGTTATCTTGTTAGCTCCCTTCCATCTCAAAATCATTTTATGAATGAAAAGACCAAGCTTCCAGGAGGGGAGGGCCTTGCTCCAGGTAGCCAGGCTATTTCAGGACCCAAATCCATGATTCCTTTTGCCCCTGGTGACCAACTCGGGGAGAGCCATCTTGCTTTTTTAGTTTGGGGCCAGCTCTGCCCTTACATCCTTGATGAGTAGATTTGTGGCTTCCTGGGATCTACAAGGTCCACCCTCTGAACTTCTATGCTGTGACCTCTCTGAAATGCACATCAAATCAGGTGGCTTCCTGGCCTGCATTCTTCAGTAGCTCCCCAGTGTCCTCAGAAAAACCCCAAGTGCATTTCCAAGATAACAGAGGTCCTTTGTGATCTGGTCTCTCTTCTCAGCTCCACATCCCCTGACTGGTTACGCAGGGCTACCTGTCGATGGGTGTTTCAGATCTTCCTGCCTTCGCACGTGCTCTTCCTGCTCCTCAAATACCCTTCCCTGCTTGTTCCTTAAGACTTCTCAGGCTCATTCTGTGGCCTTCTCTGACCTCTTAGGCTCAGCCACTCTTTCCTCTGAGCTCCCAGAGTGCTTGGTAATTCTTCTATTAGCACTTATCTCATTGACTTAGAATTATTTGTTTACATGTCTCTTCTCCCCAGGGTGGGAAGCATGTCTTCTCCATCTTCATCCCCCCCATCCCCCGCTGCTGCCCTCACTGCCTAGCAGAGTGCCTGACCGCAGCTTGGGCTCAGCAAATGTTTGTGGTGTGAATGACCGAAGGACCTTTGTCCCCAGATGTTCCCTGCACTGTGCCTGAAATGTCACCATTTGTGAGTCCTGCTTGGTTCCTGGCTCCTGTTGGCTTTTGCCTTCCCACAGCTGGGGCCTCTCTTCTCTCTCCAACAGCTGGCCCAGCCCTGCCCAGACTCTGGGGGTAATCACAGACTTAGCCCAGGGAGATTTAAAGAGCCAGCATTAAGAAGTGCAGGTGACTCAACTTCCTGTGAACTTGGTTGCAAGTTCCACTCCCTTGCTGGGTCTGGGCACCTGGCTGCACTATATTCCACGAGACTGGTAGCTCTGTAGGAGACCGTTTCCCTAGGACCCCAGCTCTGGGCTAGAATGGAGTCCCTGGGGATGTCTGCTGCCTCCCACCGTGGCCAACGCCCAGCTGCCAAGCTTCTCTGATGCCTGCTGGCCCATTCAGGTGGCAAACCTTCCTTGGGCACCTACCATGGCCAGGTGCAGGATCTCTGCCACAGAACTCACAGCCAGAGTGAAAGGGGCAGGTCCACAGACATGACGTGGGCCATATGGTGTGGTCAGAGCCAGGACAGGGCTCAGAGAAATGTGGGTTGCAGGGCAAGGGTTCAGAAGCAGCCTCAGAGGTGGGGTCTGAGCTGAGACCGAAGGGGGAAGGAGAAGCATAGGGTGGGGGGCTTCCTGGCTGAGGACTGCAGGGACGGGGCTCAAGAAAGCGCTTCCACCCCCCACCATCACTCACAGACCCAGAGCCCTCAGCCATGTCTCTGGGCGCATGGTGTTCTCGGAGGAGGGATTGAGGGGTTAGCTACCTTCTCGCACATGACTCAAAACCAGGCATATCCACAAAAGCTGCTGTTTATTTATTCAGCCAACATTAGTGACTCCCCACCATGTGCTTGGATCTGGGCTGGGAACTGGGGGCTCATCCAATGTAGACCAAGGCTTAGCCCTGCCCTCAAGTGGCTCGTAGGCCAGTGGGGAGAGAGGCCTAGAAACAGGTCCCGAGAGCACAGCCTGAGATAAGCAGCCATGCCTGAGCCCATCTGGATCTGCCATGGAACAGGAGGCTGAACCCAGCCCCAGGCAAAACCCAGTCCCAGACAGCACCTCAGGTGGGAGCCAGCAACCCCACATGCAGCCCATGGGGCCCGGGAGGTGGATGGGCAGGAGGGTAGCCCTCATCATCTGGAGTCACCAGGCGACCATGTGACAATGTCTTTTAACACAAGGGAGGCAGCAGAGCTCTGGGCCTTTGGAGTCTTTCTAGATCTGGCCTCTGATCTTGTCTTGATTGTTTGAGAACTGAGTGACCTGGGGCAAATGCCTTCACCTCTCTGAGCCTCAGTTTGCTGCTCTGTAAAATGGGTTTAGGGTTAGTATTTCATTCTAGGGTTGCAGCTAGTCTTCAAGCAAATAACTGAAAATGATTAGAACATGGTTAACAACAAGACTTCTTGTTGATTATAATAATAGTAGTGCTTGCAATAACCGGGAAGCACAGAGCCCACCCAGCAGAAGGAAAAGGCATGGCGGAGTTTGTGTGTGTGTTGGTGGGTGGGGGTGTAGGGGAGTGGTCGCAGCACTGGGTGGAGGGAGCTGCAGAAGCCAGGGTCCGCTTTGGCCAGGCAGGGATGGGGGAAGTTGGGGTTTGAGGGAGACTGGTGCCGTTGCGCCTCCCCTTCCCTGTCTCCCGCCCCCGCAGCGTGGCTCGCCATCGGCTGGAGGCGCAGGTGTCCACTGCATCCTGCGCGTCCCCATCCCTCGCTGCCCTGGCAGGGGCCCCAGCTCCCTTCTGCCTTCCGCCCCGCGTCCTCCCCTAACCTCGGATCTGGACGGGTGAACAGTGGGGCTGGGAAAGTTTGAGTCACGGTGGGGGGAGCGGAGGAGGCGGGCCCGTGACCCTGAAGGGGGTGGGCTCTAGGACCCGCTTCTGGCGCCCAGCAGGGGGACCCGCCGCGCGCCCCTATCCCTCGCGCACTGGCCGCGGCCCGACGGAGCAAGGCACTGCCTGCAGCCGCTGTGTGCACTGGGTCGGCCGGCTCGCTCCGACCTGTGCCTCCACCGCAGCACCCGCAGCCAGAGCCGCGCTCAGCATGATGCCCGGGGCGCCGCTCCTGCGGCTGCTGACCGTGGTCTCTGTGGCAGTGGCGGTGGCCGGAGTTCCCGGGACGGTAATGCCTCCCACCACGGGGGACGCCACCCTGGCCTTCGTTTTCGACGTCACTGGCTCCATGTGGGACGACCTGATGCAGGTGATAGACGGCGCCTCGCGCATTCTGGAACGCAGTCTGAGCCGCCGCAGCCAGGCCATTGCCAACTACGCGCTGGTGCCCTTCCACGACCCAGGTAGCGCCCCCGCGCCCCCGCCTACCGGGCGCCCCCTTTGCGGTGCGCTCACCTGCTCGACCCCCTCAGTTGGCCCCGAACGCACCTGGACGTCGTGGGCTGCGCCACACCTTGGCGGGCGCGCCTTCTCGGCATATCCGTGCTGCGGGGACCCCGGGCACCTGGGCAGTCCTTGCGGCTGTCCCTTTCCTCCCAACCCCTGGAGCATTCCCTCGCTCGAGGAACCTGCTCTCCCTGCTCTCCTGCGCCGTTGTGAGACTTCAGCAAGTGACCTCACCTTCCCGCGCCTTACCGGCCCCACCTATGAAATGGTGAGGACGGCCTCCCAGGCTTGCTGAGATGTTGAAATGAGGCAGTCCTCTCGAGGACTTGGGACTCCACGAGCCTTTGCAGGGTTTTTCCTTTGGCCAATTCTTAGAATTCGCTCCCAGCATAGGTTTGGAGACCGGAACAGCTCCCAGAGGCAGGCCTTGGGACGAAATGGGGTCCACTACGGACCCTGCAGTGGGGAGCGGACTCACCCTTGCCGGTCTTGCCCCCTCGCCTGTCTTCCCTAGGGAAAGAGCAGCGCCTCTCATGTGCTGGCCGTGGCCTCCACCTGCTGTATTCTCACAGCTGAGTCCCGCCCTAACTCTTTCCCTGCATGCTGCACCTCTGCTTCCCCTTTAACCCCCTTCCTTGCAGCTCAGTGTTAGGGGCGCCCTTTACAGGGTCCCTGGGCGCTCCACTGTAGAGAGTCCCAGGGAGAGCGGTTGCTGAGTGAGCAGCAGGTTCCCAGTCGAGGAGCAGGACTGCTTTCCACACTCCTTTTTTTTTCTTTTTTTTGCGACAAGGTCTGGCTCTGTCACCAGGCTGGAGTGCAGTGCCGTAATCACGGCTCCCTGCAGCCTCAAACTCCTGGGCTCAGGCGATCCTCCCACTTCAGCCTCCCAAGTAGCTGGGACTACAAGCATACACCACCATGCCTGGCTGATTTTTAAAATGTTTTGTAGACATGGAGTCTCTCTGTATTGCCCAGGCTAGTCTCAAACTCCAGGCCTCAGTGATCCTCCCACTTAGGCCTCCCAAAGTGTTGGGATTACAGGTATGAGCCACTGCACCCAGCCTCCCCAGCATTTTTTAATGGGAAATTTGAAACTTACAGTAACATGGGGAGAAACGTACATGGAACCGTCTACGCCCACCACTGAGGGCCTCTGAGTCATATTTTGCTTTATCATATCTATCATTCACCCCTCTGTCAAGGATAACTTTATAAAGCAAACACACACACACACACACACACACACACACACACACACACACACACACACAGATTCCTTGCAAAATTGTACAGCAGAGTGTTCTTGTACTGAGGAAATAGACAGTGGCCATTGGCTGCATGAGCTAGCAAGTCCTTTCAGAAGGATTTGCATTTATGAATCTCAATGCCATCACAGGTTCTTAAAAAACGGACGAAACGGTGAGAAGACATAGTTCTCTACGTAGGCTTCAGGCTGAGTTTGTGGTCTAGGGGCTTGGAGGCCCCTCTGCTTCCAGAAGTTCTGGGCACCACTGGGTTCTGCAGCTCAAAGCTCGGAAGCCAGGACTCTAAACAAAGATTTCTAGGAACATCAGATGGACAGCTTCCACCTTGGAGTCAGGGGGCAACCAAGCTGGGGGGCTGTGAGGAGGTGGGCTGTGAATTGTTCCGGCACTTGAACTGGAACACAGGTCACCATCTGTCTCCCCAACTCTCTCACCCACTTTCTGAATTGTTCTGGGGCTTCCGAAGACATCACACTGAAGGAGCTTAGAGATCGTCGAATCTACCCCTTTATCTTACAGTTGGAGACACTGAGGCTCAGGACACTGATGAGACTTCCCCAAGGCCCACCTGCCAGGGTGGCATCATTCCTGAATCATAACCCACATTTGTCTCTGAAATATGTGGCTCCAGTGGCCCGGCAGGATAGCAGCCGTTCGGAGCCACATGTCATGTCCTGAAGCCCAGGCCAGGGTTCCTGAGGCTGTCCTCACCGCCCCATCTGTGGCCACGAGCCTCAGGAAGCCCCCCGCCCACCCCTGCCCTTCCCTCTCCTCTCTGGACACTGAGCTGGCATGCAGTTCTCCAGCCTTCACCAGGCTCAGCGCCCTTACTCCATCCTCTATGAAACGAAAAACCAGTACTCTATCCTGGTTCCCCAAATTAGCTTCCCAGTGACACCCCCAGGTTCAGACATCAGGGAGACTTCAACATCATGAAACCCTTGACCTGTGTAGAGCCCAGGGAGGCCCACAGGGGGGCCTGTGTGAAGGGGCCAGGGTCCATTCCTCGGGCTGGTAGTCCTCTGGGACAGGCCAGGTGGGGAATAGAAAGTGACATGTGGTAGCTCAGGTGCCAACTCCTGGCCATGGACCAGTAAGCAAGGAAGGGGACTAAGGAAAGACCCCCCTGAGGAGGCAGCCTGTGAGTAGGGCTTGAAGAGCATCAGTGAATGTTTACTGGGTTTTGGCTGTTTGCCTGGCAGATGCCAGGTGCTGGGGACACAGCAGGAACAGAGGATTCCCTGGGGCGTGTGGAACTGGCTGGGTAAGGACTGGGGGATGGACAGGAGGGCTGATGTAGAGGGACAGGTGTGTGGGGGAGCTGGGTGTGCATGGGAGGAGTGGAGCGGGAAAGTGAGGAGGGGCAAGATTGGACGCAGCCATGACTGCAGGGCTGATTGATGCCTTGGCGGACTTGAATTTCCTTTTCTTTCAATGGGCTGTGAACAGCCACCGAGGGCTTCTGAGCGTTTGGAGCTGTGATTTAGGCCTGGCTGTGCCTTTTGAATCAGCAAATAGAATCCCCTTTGGTGGAAGAGGAGCTTGAGAAATAGGGGTTGTAGCTGTTTGTTCCAGCTCCCAGAGCTGCACACTGGGAGGTTTTTTTTTGTTTTTGTTTTTGTTTTGAGGCGGAGTCTCGCTCTGCTGCCCAGGCTGGGGTGCAGTGGCCGGATCTCAGCTCACTGCAAGCTCCACCTCCCGGGTTCACGCCATTCTCCTGCCTCAGCCTCCCATGTAGCTGGGACTACAGGCGCCCGCCACCGCGCCCGGCTAAGTTTTGTATTTTTAGTAGAGACGGGGTTTCACCCTGTTAATCAGGATGGTCTCGATCTCCTGACCTCATGATCCGCCCATCTCGGCCTCCCAAAGTGCTGGGATTACAGGCTTGAGCCACCGTGCCCGGCCCTGGGAGGGTTTTCTTAAAGGAAACCCCTCTCCTAAACCCCAAGAGGCAGGTGCAGGGCAAAGAGCAGTAGTTCTGGACTGTTCGTGCTTGGAGACAAACTAAGATCCGTGCTTCAGAAATTTTACAGTTTCTAAATTAAAAAGTTGTATGTTCCCAGAGTAGGAAAGTTAGAAGTTTGCTAATCGTTTCAAAAGAACCCTGGTTCCTTTTTTTGTTTTTGGAAAATAGTAGTAGAAACCAAGATCTGGTGCTAAAATTTAGATTGTTTTCAGTTTTTCTATATTAAAATGTTACTAAAAAACTCTTGTTAAAATCTTTGTCTGCATCTTTGATTGGTTTTTATGTAGGCTTCAGTTCCTCGAAGTGGAATTCCTAGCCATTTTTAACACAGCGAGTCGGGGGACGACTCGTCAAGTAGTTTTCCAGAATGTTTCAGGAGAGTGAACTTCCACCAGAACCATTTCAGGGGGCTGTTTCAGCGCAGTCACCCCCAACACTGGAAATTAACATAAAAATATTTCTTTTCTAATTAAAAAATGGAAAATGATACCCTCTTGTTTCAATTGCTAGTGAGGTTCAATGTCTTTCAAGCGTTCACTAGATAATTTTGGTGTGAATTTCTTGTTTTGTAAACTGTCAGTTTCTTTGCAAATTTTTTCACTGGGAGTTTTAGTGGTTTTATTTTTAGTTGGGATGAGGACTTTGTGTTGATGATGTTATTTTGTTTTGTTTTCTTTTCTGAGATGGAGTCTCGCTCTGTTGCCCAGGCTGGAGTGCAGTGGCGTGATCTCCACTCACTGCAACCTCTACCTCCCAGGTTCAAGCGATTCTCCTGCCTCAGCCTCCTGAGTAGCTGGGACTACAGATGCATTCCACCACGTCCGGCTAATTTTTGTAGTTTTAGTAGAGACGGGGTTTCACCATGTTGGCAAGGCTGGTCTTAAACTCCTGACTTCAAGTGATCCACCCATCTCAGCCTCCCAAAGTGCTGGGATTACAGGCATGAGCTACCACGCCTGGCCTTAACGGTTTTTTTTTTTTTTTTAAGTGTGCTTAGTGTTTTTCCTGGTTGCTTGTCTTTTAGTATTTGTAATTCTTGGTGTTTTAAAGTTTTAAATGTTTGTATAGAGAAATCTATTGTTTTTCTTTTTTTTCTTTGTGATTTCTTCACTTAGGTGCTTATAAAGGTTTTTTGTTTTGTTTTGTTTTTTCCTGTCACACAACCAATTAGGTAGATTTTCTAGGGTTTATGCATGTGTGTGTTTTGTTTTATTTTCCTCTCTTCACATTTAATTCTTTAACTTGAAATTTTAAAAATTGGTAGGCTGAGCTCAGTGGCTCACACTTGTAATTCCAGTACTTTGGGAGGCTGAGGTGTGAGGATTGCTTGAGCCCAGGAGTTCAAGGTTGCAGGGAGCTATGACTGTGCCACTGCCCTCCAGCCTGGGCAATAGAGCAAGACCTTGTCTCAAAAAGAAAATAACAACAACAAAAATAAAAACAGAAAATCTCAATAAAGTGTGGACTTGGGTTAATAATTATGTATCAATATTTATTAGTTGTGATAAATGTAGCATAGTAATGTAAGGTGTTAATAACATCAGCCTCCCGGGTAGCTGGGACTACAGGTGCACACCACCACACCTGGCTAATTTTTTGTAGAGATGGGATCTTGCTGTGTTGCCTAGGCCGGTGTCAAACTCCTGGCTTCAAGTAGTCTTCCTGCCTCTGCCTCCCAAAGCAGGGAAATTACATACATGAACCACAGCCCCCGGCCTTCCTCAGTTTTTCTTTTTTTTTTTTTTTTGAGACAGAGTCTCGCTCTATTGCCCAGGCTGGAGTGCAGTGGCCGGATCTCAGCTCACTGCAAGCTCTGGCTCCCGGGTTTATGCCATTCTCCTGCCTCAGCCTCCCGAGTAGCTGGGACTATAGGCACCCACCACCTCGCCTGGCTGGTTTTTTGTGTTTTTCAGTAGAGATGGCGTTTCACCGCGTTAGCCAGGATGGTCTCGATCTCCTGACCTCGTGATCCGCCCGTCTTGGCCTCCCAAAGTGCTGGGATTACAGGCTTGAGCCACTGCGCCTGGCCCCTCAGTTTTTCTTTAATGCCCTTTTTCTGCTCCAAGATCCCATCCAAGATACACTAATTGTCGTGTCTTCTTCGGCTCCTCAGGTTGTGAGTTTCTCAGGCTTACTTTCGTTTTGGTGAAACTGACAGTTTTGAGGAATACTGATCAGCTATTTTCCCTCAATCATTATTTGTCTGATGTTTTTCTCAAGCTAGACTGGGTCATGTTTCGGGAGGAAGACCCAGCGTGAAAATACCATTGTCATC
This sequence comes from Macaca fascicularis, assembly GCF_037993035.2. Lineage (NCBI taxonomy): Eukaryota > Metazoa > Chordata > Mammalia > Primates > Cercopithecidae > Macaca > Macaca fascicularis. The sequence goes on along the minus strand of NC_088389.1, from coordinate 13,624,108 downwards.
ATCTCATATCAAGAGCACACGTTATCACGGTGATGGAACTCTGTTGATGTTAAGCTTGATTGCCTGACTCGGGTAGTAGTCTGCAGCTTTCTCCACAATGGAGTTACTATTTTCCCCTCTCTCTTTCCATACTGTGCTCTCTGGAAGAGAGTCAGTCACTGTGTGCAGCCCACATTTAAAAACGGGGGAGCTACGATCCACGTCCTTGGCGGGGGAGTATCTATCTACATGGATTATTTGGCATTATTCTGCATGAGAATTGTCTCTTCTGCTCCATTTATTAGTTAATTTAATCACTTATCTACATCAGCATAGAATCATGGCTAGCTATTTTATACTTTGTGTTATGATTCTAAACCACTTTATGTTGCTCCTCAAATGTTTCTGGCTGTGGTCGTCGGGAGCTCGTTCAGTTGGTTTCTGTGTCCCTTGGACACCCCTCACGTTGTGTACATGTTTCTTTTCTTTTTTTTTTTTCCACATTCCTACTTTCTGGCACTGGTTGAGGCTCCAGGCTCATCTTATGTATTTCCTGCCTCAGTCCTTGAATTCACTGTTTCTCCAAGGATCCCTGATTCCTGTGACTGGAAACCAGGATATCTGTGCTAAGTGTGTTTGTTGGTGCTGAGGTGCCATTACTTCTAAAACCTCCCTTAACTCACAGGGTAAGGAGATGTATGTTGTATACATACCTGTCTATGTACTTGTATCTATAAATAGTTTTCTATGTAATCATCTGTGTCTATATTAAGCTAAACATGAGTTCATGCTGAAAGCTTCAACTCTAATTCGTGTTTGTTATTGGATTAGATATATTAGGTATATGGATAGTCAAACCTCTTCCCGTGCCTTATCTGTAACCTCCACATCTAACAGTGACAAACCTGCCTCCTGCCGTCCACCATCCCTTTACTTTACTGTTTAGTTCCAGTATACATTTATAGTGCTTTCAGAATTGTTGAGGAGGACCCCCATGGGAAACAGCTTTATTAACTAGAATACAGTTTTTTTGCTTTTAGTCTTACAGATTCCATTCATTTCCAAAATTACTTAGGCCAACACCTTCTTCAGCTCCTTCTTTTTTAAAAAAAATTATTTTTATTTTATTTTTTTATTTTTTGAGATAGAGTCTCACCCTATCTCCCAGGCTGGAGGACAGTGGCTCAATCTTGGCTCACTGCAAATTCCACCTCCTGGGTTTAAGGAATTCTCCTGCCTCAGCCTCCCGAGTAGCTGGGATTACAGGCGTGCACCACCATGCCTAACTAATTTTTGTATTTTTAGCAGAGACGGGGTTTCACCATGTTGGCCAGGCTGGTCTTGAACTCCTGACCTCAAATGATCCTCCTGCCCCGGCCTCCCAAAGTCTTGGGATTACAGGCTTGAGTCACCATACCTGGCCTCTTCTTCTTCTTCTTTTAAACTTCGAGACAGCATCTCATTCTGTTGCCCAGGCTGGATGACTCACTGCAGCCTCAACATCCCCAAGCTCAGGGGATCCTCCCATTTCACCCCCAGAGTAGCTGGGACCGCAGGCACATACCACCACGCCTGGCTAATTTCTGTGTGTGTACATAGATTTGGTAGAGGGTCTTGCCATGTTGCCCAGGTTAGTCTTGAACTCCTGGGCTCAAGTGGTCCACCCATCTTGTAGCCTCCCAAAGTGCTGGGATTACAGGCCTGAACCACCGTGCCCGGCCAAGCATCTTCTTTTTATTCATATTCTTCATTTGAAAAACCTTCTTGAGAATTTTTTTTTTTTTTTTTTTGAGATGGAGTCTCGCTCTGTTGCCCAGGCTGGAGTGCAGGGGCCGGATCTCAGCTCACTGCAAGCTCCGCCTCCCAGGTTTACACCATTCTCCTGCCTCAGCCTCCCGAGTAGCTGGGACTACAGGCGCCCGCCACCTTGCCCGGCTAGTTTTTTGTATTTTTAGTAGAGACGGGGTTTCACCGTGTTAGCCAGGATGGTCTCCATCTCCTGACCTCGTGATCCGCCCATCTCGGCCTCCCAAAGTGCTGGGATTACAGGCTTGAGCCACCGCACCCGGCCAAGAATTTTATCTTTTAGATGACATATAGAAAAACTTGTCACTTCCAAAAATTTTTTCTACTCTGATTTTTCTTGGAATTGTGTTAAGTCTTGATTTTGGGGAAGAGTTATCATTTTCAAAAAACTCCATCGTTCTCATCCGTCAGACGTGCCTCTTATTCTGTTCATATTTATTTCTTTTAGTAAAGATTCATAGTTTTGGTTTTTTTCATAAAGATTCAGGGTTTTTTTTTTTCTCACAGGTTCCACCCATTTTTTTAAAGATTATTTTAAGATAGTTTGGGTTTTGTCACTATTTTGCCCAGGATTTTTTTTCCATTACATTTTTTACAAATGAGTATTGCTTATTGCTAGTATGTTGGAAAGGAATTCATTTCATATATTAATTTTCTTTCCAGCTTCTTTTACTAAAGTTTTTTTTAACTAGTTCTAATTTTTTGTTAATGTCTTCAGTTTTCTAGGTTGAGAGTCACAGCTTGTCCAAATTATAATAATGTCACTTCTTTTCCAATCAAATGTTTCACATACTTTAAGTGTTTTGTATTATTTATCAGTGAAAATTGTCAGAACAATACCAAATAATGGTGATGGCTGCAGTTATCTTGTCTTTCTTTTTTTTTTTTTTTTTAGACTGAGTCTCGCTCTCTTGCCCAGGCTGGAGTGCAGTGGTGCAATCTCAGCCCGCTGCAACTTGCGTCCCCCAGGCTCAAGCAATTCTCTCGCCTCAGCCTCCCGAGTAGCTGGGATTACAGGCATGCGCCACCATGCCCAGCTAATTTGCATATTTTTGGTAGAGACAGGGTTTCACCATGTTGGCCAGGCTGGTCCCAAACTCCTGACCTCAGGTGATTTGCCTGCCTCGGCCTTCCAAAGTGCTGGGATTACAGGTGTGCGCCACCGCCCCGGCCATCTTGTCTTGCTTTTGATTGTGCACCACTCATCGTATGATGTTGATTCTCAGTTTGAGTTTTTGTTGCTACGTGAACGAAGATGCTTTCATTCCTAATTTTACTAAAAGAAAATAAACTCAAAAAACAAGAAAAAGCAAAAACAAAACAAAAAATCCAAACAAGGATGGGTGTTGAATTTTAGCAAGTGATTTTCTGCTTTGTTGCAATGTTTATAAGAACCTTCTCCTGTTGATGTATTAATGTGATGTATTAATTTTTTTTTTTTTTTTTTGAGAGATGGAGTCTCACTCTGTCACCCAGGCTGGAGTGCAATGGTGTGATCTTGACTCACTGCAGCTTCCGTCTCCTGGGTTCAAGCGATTCTCCTGTCTCAGCTTCCCAAAGTTGGGACTACAGATGTGCATTACCACGCCCAGCTAATTTTTTTTTTTGAGACGGAGTCTCGCTCAGTCTCCCAGGCTGGAGTGCAGTGGTGCGATCTCAGCTCACTACAAGCTCCGCCTCCCAGGTTCACGCCATTCTTCTGCCTCAGCCTCCCGGGTAGCTGGGACTACAGGTGTCCACCACCTCACCTGGCCAGTTTTTTTGTATTTTTAGTAGACACGGGATTTCACCATGTTAGCCAGGATGGTCTCGATCTCCTGACCTCATGATCCGCCCGCCTCGGCCTCCCAAAGTGCTGGGATTCCATCGTGAGCCGCCGCGCCCGGCCGTCATTGTTTTCGTTAGTTTGCTAGGTGGGAGATGGTGTCCTGTCTTCATCTGAATTTGTCGATTGTTGGTGACCTTCCAATCTTCTGGAGTTTCTCCCTGGGTGTCTCTGGGGCTCCTGGGGCTCCATCATCCTTCCCAAGGGAAGAGGTGGTTTTCGCTGGTCAGTGGTGAGGATGCAGGCGGGCAGAGCGCAGATGTATTTGGGCCACACACTTGCCTGGGAGCTGGAATGGCTGGAACTCTGGCTGCATGTTCTGGGTTGTGTGTGTGTACATGTGATTTTTACTGTCACCCTGAATGACATTGCTATTTTTATTTTTTGAATTTATTTTTGAGATGGAGTCTTGCTCTGTCACCTAGGCTGGAGGGCAGTGGCAACATCTTGTCTCAGTGCAACCTCCACTTCCTGGGTTCAAGTGATTCTCCTGCCTCAGCCTCCTGAGTAGCTGGGATTACAGGTGCCTGCCACCATGCCTGGCTAATTTTTGTATTTTTAGTAGAGGTGGGGTTTCACCATGTTGGACAGGCTGGTCACGAACTCCTGACCTCCAGTGATCCCCCTGCCTCACCCTCCCAAAGTGCTGGGATTACAGGCGTGAGCCACCACGCCCAGCCGTAACGTTGCTATTAACCAGCCTCGCCTCATGAAATAGAAACAATCAGTCCTTCTTCTGAGGGGAAAATTCACTCTCTTAACCTGGCCCTGGACACGTCCCTCCTTGGAGGCCTGGAGGTCTGAGCGGCCTGTGAGCTGTGAGCTGGACTAGGCACGTCCCTGTCATTCCGAGGGTGCCTGACAGTCAGCCAGGAGTGGCCTGGCTGGGATAGATAACACCTCATCAAAGGGCTTTCCAGGCGAGGATCTGTGCAGGGGAGGGGTGCTAGAGAGAGATGGCCCAGGGTGCCTGCAGGAGGAGTACAAGAAGGGTGAGGAAGCCACGGGTCTGAGGGCAGGAGGTCCCTGGAGGGGCAGGGGTGGGTGGGTGGGTGTGTCAGGTCAGCCTGTACAGCCTGAGCTGGTCTGGTTCCCAGGGATCCCCCATGTACCCATTAATCACTTACTCCATCTTCAATTCTCAAGGGGTCCCTGGGGGCCAGGCAGGGTGCTGGCTTGCCTTGGTACCTGCAGTCCAGCCAGAAAGGCCCATGGTGCATAGCCAAGTCCCTAGGCGTCTCATCACAGCTGTGGCTGCCCGCAATGACATTCCTGAGGGAGTGACATTGAGCTGAGGTGGAGAGAAGCTGGATAGGTAGGGGAGGATCAGAGCAGGACTGAGAACAGCACTCCAGGCAGAGGGGACAACAGGAACAATGGCTGTGAGGTTGGCAGGAATATCTCCTTGATTGAACATTAGCAGGTGGAGCTGACAGGGACACTCAGGGCGGAGCTGGGTTCCATCTCCGGGTGTTCAGGGAGAGGCCCTGGGATGGAGGTCCCGAGGAGAGTTGCTTTCTGGTCTCCTGGACACTGAAGAGGAGGCAGATAAAGATTCTGGAGCCATTTTGGCCCTTTGAACAGAACCACCCACCCAGTTGGCTCTGCCATCGTGTCTGTCCCTTGAAGGTGTCTTCAAGGGAATCACCTTTGCCCAGACTGGCTCAGGGGCTATCAGAATTCTAGCAGGCTTGACATCACTTTCTCCAACCCCTGCCCTTTAGAGATGGGATAGCTGAGCCCTGGGGAGGGGAGGCAGTTTGACGATGGTGGTGGCTGAGTGCGGGACCTGCCTGCGGTCACTGCAGCTGAAGGACGGGGATATGTGGATCCAGGGCTGGCTCCAAAATTCCAGCCCCACTTGGAGAGAGAAGCAGGGGCAAGGCAGGCCCCAGGAAGAGGCCTCAGCCTGAGATATTTCTGAGACTGGGTTCTGAGTGCCTGACTGCAGCCTTGACTGTGTCCACTGGGACACATGAAGCTGGGCGAGGGGGTGGGGCACCCCGTGGGTGAGGGGTTGGGCTGTTCCACCCATGCGTGCTCCTCACATGTCTGAGACAGTTCATGGGGCTGGCCCCACACCCTCCTCTTGCCCAGTGGAAAAAACCCGGCCTGTGGAGTGGTGGTTCCAGGCCAGGCTTCTGGGGCTCATATGCTGGAAGGCGGCGTGAGTGGAGCCAAGGTCACGGGTTTAATCATCCCTGCAGCCGGCAGGCCTGCTCAGAGGGACTGCACGCCACATCTGTCCAGCTGTTTGGCAAGTGCCCACCCTCAGTCATGAACCTCCGTCCCTCTGCAGGCACAAGACAAGGGTCTGGGGAATGAGTTCTGAGTGTCTGCAGCCTCATGGGTGGTTGACAGCTTGCACTGGAATCAGACTGACCTAGATGGACTCTCATTTCTACTGCTTCCTAGTTGTAATTCCTTGGGCAGCTCACTTTACCTCCCTGAGCGTCCATTTTCTCATCTACAAAATGGGGATAATAAATAGTAGACCTCATAGGTGTTGTAAGACTTTTATGAGCAAATGCATGTCAAATGCTTAGAACAAAACTTGGTGCTTAGTAAACATCAAAACAATGGTAACATCACCATCACCACCATCATCATCATCACCATCGTCATCATCACCACCACCACCATCATCACTGTTTTTGGTGGCAGTATAGTCAGTGGCAAAGGGAACAGGCATTGGAATGAAACATTTGTGGATCTGGACATTGTACAACGTTGAAAAGCGTTCTTCCAAAATTCATGTCCTTCCTGGGACTGCAGAATGAGACCCTATTTTCCTTTCTTTTCTTTTCTTTTCTTTTTTTTTTTCTTTTTTGAAAAGAAAGCTCTTGTTGCCCAGGCTGGAGTGCAATGGCGCAATCTCAGCTCACCTCAACCTCTACCTCCCGGGTTCAAGCGATTCTCCTGACTCAGCCTCCCGAGTAGCTGGGATTACAGGCATGCACCACCACGCCCGGCTAATTTTGTATTTTAGTAGAGACGG